>NC_060279.1:4742557-5342557 GCF_021613505.1 Equus quagga | reverse complement strand
GCATCCACGGTTCTGCATCCATGGATGCAACCAACCACCAAGTGAAGAGCCTGTGGTGGTTGTGTCTGTACTGACCATGTGCAGACTTTTTTTTTTTGTCATTATTCCCTAAACCATACAGTATAACAACTACTTACAAAGCACTTACGTTTTATCAGGTCTTATAAGTAATCTAGAAATGATTTATAGTTTTTGGGAGGATGTATATAGATTATATGCAAATGCTATGCCATTTTATTTATATAAGGAACTTGAGCATCTGGGTTTTTGGTGTCCCCGGGTTCCTGGGACCAATTCTCTGTGGATACTGAGGGAAAACTGTATACAATACACTAAATAAATAAATAAATTTACCATACACAAGAAGAAAAATAACAGCAAGGTAAAGGGGCTTGAATGTATAGAGGGGTGTGGGAGTGTGGGTGGCAGGTTGTGGTATTAACAAGGTGGCTAAATCACGGTTTATGGAGCAGGTGAGACAAAGGAGTGGGCCAAGTAGGCATCTCAGGAAAGAAGGTTCCCGCACATAGAAGAACCAGCACAAATCCCTAAGGAGGGAGCAAGTGTGCCTGTGTTTTTGAGGAAAGCAAGAACGTGAGAGTTGTTGGAACAGGGACAGCAAAGGAGAAAAGTCCCAGGAGAAAAGTCCATGAGGTGATGGTGGAGCAGCTCATCTGGGCCTGCAGGCTGTGACGAGGATTTAGACTCTCGCTCTGAGTGAAAGGGGAGCCAGTGCAGAGTTTGATCAGGGGAGTCACACGATCTGATTGACATTTTTAAAGACTTACTGCTACTGCTCTGTTGAGATTATACAGAGACAATAGAAGGAGCGAGAACTGCTAGCAGTTAATTATAATATTCCTGGCAATTGATGATGGTGGCTCAGGTGGGCAGCAGCACTGGAGGGAGTGAGAAAGGGTCAGAGTCTGGATGTGCTTTGACAGTTGAGTCCGCAGGGCTCCCTAATGAATTATTTAAGTGTGAGAGACAAAGAGGAGTCAAGATGACTCCAAGGTTTGGTCTACCCAACTGGAAGGAGAGTTGTCAAAACCTAAATGAGGAAGGTCGTGGGTACAGCAGGTTTGGGGGTAGGAGTGGGGAAGATTGGAAGTTCCTTTCTGGGCACGTTGAGTTGGAGATATCTATTGACATACAAGATGTTGAGTCAATAATCCCAAGAGAGACTTCAGAGCCTCCTCGTGTATTCCTGTGTCTCACATACAGTGGATCAGCTCTGCCAAGTTACTCCAGTGTGCGCAGCACAGTTACTCCTGATGAAAGATAGCAATTTTCCCCACTTCTAAAACCTTCTAGTTTCTGGTTTCACTCCCAGAAGAAATCTCAGTAAACAGAAAGAACAAGGGACTTGGGTATTCCGCAAAAGGCATTAAGGATCACTTATAACAACTGTAGACAGAGGTCTGCATAGAATACGTGCAATGACGTAGTCACGGGAGGAATGTCTTGCCTCTGCTGCAGTTAAATGCACATGTGGGTGTTTACTGACCGTCAGAATACCGCAATTAGTACCTCAAAGATCTCAGTTTTACTTGCTTTTTATATTTGGTTAGACTATTATGACAGCACATTCAAAGAAAACTATTAAGGGAAAAATAATGTATAATCTTGTCCCTCTATTACGAAGGCATCTTTTTTATTTATTTTGTTTTCACATCCTTTTCCATTCCTTTCCAATTTTGTATAGTCATCGATTAGGATAGTTTTCAAGCACAGGGCTCTCCTCACTGCGCTGGGAAGTCAGAGAGGCCTTTGGGGGACAATGTGGCAGGATCCAGCACAGTGACCGGGGCAGTTGGAGTGAACACTGCAGATGAATAGAACTGAATTCCACTGAAACATTATTCTGTTTTAATAATTTTCAAAAGTAGACGGCAGATCTATTGTCCTGAGTATTACTTCTTCCAATAATAGCACCTGTTAATGAGGGTTTGTGTGTATGTGCTTTGGGTGTTTGTTTTGTTTATTTTTGCTCTTTAGCTTTGTTTACTTTTTTGTTCTGAGGACTTCGTACATACACATTCTCATTTCATTCTTGATTTATATTTATAGCATATATAGATAAAATAAAACCCTTAAAATAGCCCTGGATATCTGGATCTTGCAATACCTATCATTCTTCACTTCCCCTACAAATTCCTGACATTGCTCAAATTGGTTAAAGGCTCAGATAAATTGTACCTTTCTCTATATTTTTAAAAACTGAATATTTGAAGAGCTAGCTCCTAGAAAAACAGCAACAAATTGATAACTATAGATAACTATAGATATAGGTGGTATTTTTACAAAAATATGACTAATAACAATGAGACAGAGTGTCCAAAAAACAGGAATCTGGAATCTGAGGAACCCTCAGAGGCAAAGACAGACTCTCTTCAAGAAATGCAGGGCTGGCCGTGTGCCCTCGTGGTTAAGTTTGGTGCTCTTGGCTTCAGTGGCCTGGGTTTAGCTCCTGGGTGCCGACCTCCACCACTCATCAGTGGCCATGCTGAGGTGATGACCCACGTACAAAATAGAGGAAGATTGGCACAGATGTTAGTTCAGGGTGAATCTTCCTCAGCAAAAAAAGAAAAACAAAAAGAAATGCATACATTAACCTAAGAAACAGCCCCAGTGATCTGCAACCTTATTTGACTATGCAACCTTATTAATAAAAATGTTTTAGGTTCTTCCTTCAATAAATGTATGTATTTGTTTATAATACATATGCAATTGTACTAATATATTATGTATCATAAAATATCATAAAACAGAAATTAAATGTAAATTAATGTAAATAGCATCCTACTAATTTCATCCTTCACCCTAATGGATCGTCTTTACCCCTGGAGTGCAGGTACCCCACTTGACAGACCACTGAACATAGTTGTTGAGTGCTGTAGGAACTTTTCAGCTAAAGGCACCTCTCTGTCTTAGTCTCCACTGTGTTTCAGCTCCAGATTGCTGCCTCGCCTCACCAAGTGCAAAACCACTGCATCTACTCCTACTCCAGGGGCCTGAAAGCGACCATCACAAGCAGTCAGTCTGAGATTGGAGACAGGGAGGCGTCATGTCAGTTTAAAGGACTGGAAGCGAATAAATGCCACAGTCTGAAACAGCTCCCAAGTTCAGAATATGCCAAGCCTTTTGTAGGGCCTTTGAACGATTTGAATGAGTATCCATCCCTGCCAAGATTAATATAAAAATTGTCCCTCTCAGAAGCAACACTTTGATGTTTGCACAAGGCATTCTCTCTTCCAGCAGGCATTTCGCCTCGGCCTTGGGCCAGCCACAGGCGATCTTATGACTGCCTGTACACACGTCTGGGTCCACGCTACTTGGTGGTTTCCCGCCATGGCTTCCTCACATAGAATTTGCTCTCTTTTCTCATGGAGAGAGCGTGTGTGTATTTCAGTCCATATGAGCCCACATACAGTTCAAGGAAAACTGCTTTAAAGGTTGGGGTGACACCTGGAGAAGGAAATAAATAATTATGTCTTTATTTTAAACAAGGGACAGTCTAGATAATTGGTGATGGAATAATTGAATTCCTCTTTATAAGACTAACATATACACCAAGTTATTGACAAATCTTCACATTCCTGATCATCGGACAGTGCTATGGTTAGTCATTTATTTTGTCCATTTTAATGATTTGGGTGATAGATAGTAGATCTGGTCAGCTGAGCTGAAATCATCCAATAGCAGGACCAAAGATCATAAAAATGAACTGTTGCAGATGGTTCAGTTCCCAGGTAAAGTAAATAGAGCCCCTCTATGAACACCCTTGAAGAGAAAGAACAATCCACATCATAAACCAGGCTCTCGTTTGCATTCAAATATGGAGGATAATCATTTGTTGGCTTAAGCAAGTCTCTGCGTTATTACCAGATTTCAGCAAAGCAAAGTGCATGCTCACTCTTACGACCTGCTATGATAATTTGTAGTCATAACAATTAGATACGCTCCTGAAACACACGGTCATTTTATAGCAATGACCGCTTGTTTTCTATTCCAATAGAACATTTTAGGAAATTATTATTATTGGCAAAATTTTTTTTTTTGAGGAAGATTAGCTCTGAGCTAACATCTGCCACCAATCCTCCTCTTTTTGCTGAGGAAGACTGGCCCTGAGCTAACATCCGTGCCTATCTTCCTCTGCTTTATATGTGGGATGCGTACCACAGCATGGTGTGCCAAGCGGTGCCATGTCTGCACCCAGGATCTGAACCAGCGAACCCCCAGGCACCAAAGTGGAATGTGCGAACTTAGCCGCTGCGCTACCAGGCTTGCCCCTATTACTGAGATTATTGACAATTTATATATTGATAGTATTTTAGTTAAAAACTATTTGAATTGTTTTCTTGACTAAAGCCTTTAGCCAGTATTCATCCTTTCCAAATTACAGATTCAATCAGAACATCTTTCAAGGATAAATAAAGAAGGAATTCAAAAAAATCTCACAAGTTAAGAAAATTAGACTTGACTCACTATGTTGGCACATAAGGGTATCCCGGATAGTTAGTTTAGTGTCCTGGCATAGACAGAAATGTATTATGTACTATTTAGTATGAGCACCGTATGTGTGTTTAAATCTTCAGTGTTCGTGTTGCAGATCTGTGAGGTTTAATTGTCATACATATTCACGCTACTTGTCCTACTCACAAGCACGGAGAGAGAAGATATATGAAGGTTCTTATATATTTGTCTCCAATTCCCTTTGAAGACTAAGACAATGTAAAAAAGAATAGAAATTGCTTCGTAGAACTTTTGAGTTCAAACAGAACTCAAGTAGTATTTATTCCAATCCATTTATTTTATGATTGAGGAACCTGAGGCTTTTTCCAGTGATTCATAGCCAGTCAATGGCCAAGACAAAATTGGAGAGAGAAGGTCTGACTCTTTCCAATTCTCTTTAGTCTTTAACCAGAATAGGCCTAACCATGGCTTCCTTCAAGTATGTAACAAAGGAGGACATTTTAAAGTTTAACGAAGGTTAAAAAAAAGTTAAGATTTCTTTAGCATAGTTGATGCCCTATTTGCATACTCAAATGAGCTATAGGACACTTTGCGGTAGTTTATTCCACTGATAATACAGTCACTCCATCGGGCTTGTATTTATTCTAATAGTGCAGATGGCCTAAGTGGTTGTACATTCCCAGTCATGTCCCCCCTATTGCTGCCAGGTAATTTAAGTTACATGAATTATATAAAATAGAAATCTGACCTTTTACGGCCTCGATTGAAATTCTCAGCGGCCTTCCTTTTTCTACGCGGGGCACTTACTCCTGCCCAGATCTTCAGCCTCACCTTTCGCACTACCTGTCTTGGTCTTTTTCTTCCAGCAACCTTGAGCTGGTTGTGGCTTCCACACATCTCATATTACTTGTCGCTTCTATGCATTTGTTCCCGCTCTCCCCTGGGCCTGAACTGTCATCGTCACGGCCACCTCAGCCCCACTCCACTCTATTGGCTCACCTGCCCCGTCCTCAGCCCCACTCCATCGCCTGGCTTGCGACTGAGGCTCGGCACTCAGGGCACTCCTTCAGGAGGCTCTCCCTGACACCTCCCCTGCTCCTTATCCCCTGGATTAGGTACCCTTTCTCCATGATTCTGTACTTCTCTCTGCATATTTAATCACTGCCTTTAGACAGATAATTATAACACATTGTGTTATGTCTATTTCACCTAATTTTCTGTGAGTTCCTTGAGGGAAGGACTATGTTACAGCAACCATAGGATCTGATATATGGTAAGAGCTCTGCAAAAGTTTGATGAATATTATTGGGATGATAAAATGATTAATCGTTAGATGATTAAATTAATTATCAAATGAGTTAATATGTGTGAAGTGCACAGAACAGTGCTTGGCGTACAGAACATGAAGAATGCCAAGAAATGAATGAATAAATAAACTTTAAGATCTGCCCCCATCCTGTGTTCTTCTGACTGGTGAACATCATGCTTCAATAAGAGTCAGATGGTAGGTGGATGATTGCTGGAATTTGCCAGAGGAATTGGGGAAAACTCTGATTTGGGCAACTCCTCATGAAGAATCTTCAAGAGTAGGAATATTTTATATTGGGCTCACAGAGAGTACTCAGAGTGAACTGCAGAAGAATCAGACAGTCTCACCAAATGGTTCCATGAAAGCTCTTTCAGTATACAAAGAAAAAGATATACTGACATTGCTTCAAGGTGGATCTCCTTTCTAACTCGTTGGCATTCATAAAGTCTTCCTTCAGTTTATGACTGAGATTTTATGCCTGATATATCCACTAGGGGTCAAACTTTTATATACAGCGTATTTCATTGCAATAGTATTGCAGGCCTAGGGGAAAAATTTCACTTCCTTCTTGGCTTGAGTGAAAATTGCTGTTCTCTGTGTGTGGATTGCAGTCAACCAATCTCCTACTATAATTTGAGGAATAGGAGTAAATCAAAGTTTTTAAAGAGAGTGGTTTTTCTCTTGCCCTATGTCCTGTTTCCACTCTTACCAGAAATGGCTGGCCGTAGCACTGGCAATTCAAAGACTATACCCATTCGTGAAATGGTTTATATAGGTTGCCACTTGAAAGCTGCAGGTGAATTCAATCCTTTCCAGTTCTGATTTAATTTCTTTTCTATTTTATTTTAGTTATATATCTGTGGTATGCTATAAATTCCGTGTATTTATGAACCTCCACTTCCCGTTAAGCTACATTAAATTATTTATGAAACATTAGAATTAATATTTGCATAATCTTTTATAGTTGACAAAGTATTTTCACAATCACTGTGCTATCCAATCCTTGTAATACTCCAATTAGTTGGATAAGGAACAGTAATTTTATTACATTCATTTTATAGTTGAAGAAATTAAGGCTTCAATGGTTAAGTGACTTGCTCAAGGTCACACAGATAGAATGTAGCTGGGCTGAAATGAAAATCTTGTCTTTGGAGTATGATGACTGTGATTGTACTCTCTTGAAATTCATTTGCATTATTACTTTATATCAAGTTTTAACAACCTTTACGTCACCGTGAGAAATATTTTTCGTATGTATTTGTCTTCATAAATATATAGATTCCAGAGAGAAGAGTTTGGGGGATAATCTGCTGTAATCTACAACCTCTGCGAAGGTGAATATTTGCAAGCCTGTCAAAGCGACTCATTTCCTTATTGAGGGTTTTAGGTATTGAGTTCTTGATTAACATATTTTAGTCATACCTTATTAAAAAGTTATTCTCTATGTAAAATAAAAATCCACTCTGATTTATGACTGTTTTCTCATGTTTGCACTTCTGATACAATGGAGAACCACAGTATCAATCTTTTCTATGTTTTGGAGGGGAAAAATAATTCTCCGTTTTCCTTCTTCTGTCTTCCTTCTCTTTATCTTCATGCCAGCTCGTTGCTGGCAGCATTTCCCATCATGCTTCTGTATGACCGATGTGGCCTTCACTGCGTCACAAGTGGACTACATCATGCACAGCCTCTTAGCAGGTTTCTCTGATAAGGTGCAGGCTTTCCCTCTGCACATCGTAATCAAATTGCTTCAAACCTGTGGTATAGAGAACAATGTAGAAACACCCATGAGGGGAAAGGGGGCATATTATATGCAGAGAAACAAAGATAAGAACAGCTGACTTCCATCCGGAAAGAATGCAAGTGAGAAGGCAGTATGGTTGATCTTTATTGTACAAAGTGAAAATAGAACAAAGACTGGGAGGGAAGTGGGAGGATGCTTCCACTTCTAAGACTCTACATGAAATGGTGTTTACTTGAATGTTTACTCTGACAATTTAAATATAGGTACTAAAAAACCTAAAGCAACCAACTAAGAAAATAGCAAATAGTTGTAGCTAATAAGCCAATAAATGAGATAAGATAGAATCACAAAAAATTAATCCAAAGGAAAGTAAGAAAAGAGAGAAAAGGAGAAGAAACCAAAGGAGACAAAAAGAAATCAAATAACTTTGTGTTAGAATTAAAACCAACTATGTCAATAGTTACAGTAAATGTGAACGAACTAGACACCAGAGGTTCTCAGGTTGTATTAAAAAGCAAAACTCAACCATATGCTTCCTATAAGAAATCCTCTTTAGATATAAAGACATGACTAGATTAAAAGTAAAGGGATGTATAAAAATATATCTTACAAACTCTGCTCAAAAGAAACTGGAGTGGCTATAGTAACATAAGACAAACTAGATTTCAGAGCAAAGACTATTACTTGAGATGACAAGTTCCATTTCATAGTAAAAGAGTCAGTTTATCAAGAGGACATAAAAATGGTGAATATTTATGCACCTAATAACAGAGATTCAAAATGAATGAAGTAAAATGGGCCAAAGACCTGAACAGACACCTCCCAAAAAAGACATATAGATGGAAAATAAGCATAGGAAAACATGTTCCACATCATATGTCATCAGGGAAATGCAAATTATAACAAGAAGGAGATACCCCTATATGTCTGTTAGAATGGCCAAAATCTGGAACACTGACAGCATCAAATGCTGACAAGGATGCAGAGTGGCAACGACTCTCATTCATTGCTTGTGGGAATGCAAAATGGCACAGCCACTTTGGAAGACAATTTGGCAGTTTCTCCCAAAGCTAAACATACTATACCGTATGACTCAGCAGTCATGCTGCTTGGTACTTATCGAAAGGAGCTGAAAACTTGTCTACAAGAAAACCTGCACATGGATGTGTATAGCAGCTTTACTCACAGTTGCCAAATCTTGGAAACCATGAAGATTGCCCTTCAGTAGGTGAATTGATAAACTGTGACACAACCAAACAATGGAATATTATTCATTGCTAAAAAGAAATGATCTGTCAAGCTGCGAAAGGACATGGCGGAACCTTGATACTTTGTTTGAAGACTTATTGTAAAGCTACAGTCATCCAGAAAAAGGAGTATTGATGAAAGGATAAATAAATAGATCAATGAAACAGAGTCCAGAAATAAACCCACTTATGTATGGTCAATTGATTGTTGCCAAAAGTACAAACATAGTTCAATGGAAAAGGGGTAATCTTTTCTATAAATTGTAGTGGAACAATTGCTTATCCAAATGTAAAAATAAGAACTTAGATCCACATCTCATAACATATACAAAAATCAACTCAAACTGGGTTATAGAACTAAATAAACAAATCTATAAAAACTTCTATAAGAAAACAAGAGAAAATCTTTGTGAACATAGATTAGGCAAAGCTTTCTTATATATGACACCAAAAGCACAATTCATAAGAGAAAAAAATTGATACCTTAGGCTTCATAAAAATGAAAACCTCTTACTCTGTGAAAGATACTATTAAGAGAATAAAGAGACAAGCCACAATCTGAGAGCAAATAGTTACATATAAAATATTTGATAATGGCCTTGTGTTCAGAATGTATAAAGAAATTTTAAAACCCAGTCATAGGGAAAATAAAAACCATGGGCAAAAGAGTTGAACAAAATTTCACCACAAAAGATATGTGGATGGCAAAAAAGCACACGAAATGTGTTCAACATCATTAGTCACTTGGGAATTACAAATTAAAAGCACAGTGAGACCCCACTGCACATGTGTTAGAACGGTTACAATTCTTAAAAACTGTCCATATTGGGGCCGGCTCGGTGGCGCAGCGGTTAAGTGTGCACGTTCCGCTTTGGCGGCCCAGGGTTTGCCAGTTTGAATCCTGGGTGTGGACATGGCACCACTTGGCAAGTCAAGCTGTGGTAGGTGTCCCACATATAAAGTAGAGGAAGATGGGCATGGATGTTAGCTCAGGGCCAGGCTTCCTCAGCACAAAGAGGAGGATTGGCGGCAGATGTTAGCTCAGGGCTAATCTTCCTCAAAAAAAAAAAAAAAAAAACCTGTCCATATCATGTGTTCACAAGGAGTGGAAGAATGGGGATGTGGCTGGTGGAAGTATAAAATTGTACAACCACTTTGGAAAACAATTGGCAGTTTCATAAAAAGTTAAACATAGCCCTATCATCTGTTCCAGTCCTTTCATTCTCAGGTACTTATTCAAGAGAAATAAAACTTATATCCAGACTAAGAGTTGTACATGAATATCTTCAGAGCAGCTTTATTTGTAATAGCCCCAAACTGGAAATAGCTCAAATGTCTTTCAACAGGTGAATGCATAAATGAATTTTGGTAAATCCGTACATTAGAATACTATGCAGCCATAAAAAGGAATGATACACGCAATGGATGAACCTCAAAATAAGTACGCTAAGTGAAAGAAGCCAGACAAAAAATGGTACATGTAATATGGTTTCATTTATATAAAAGTCTAGAAAATGCAAACTAATTCATAGTGACAGAAAGCAGATGGGTGTTTGCCGGAGTAGGTGGGGTGTGGGGAGGGGCTGAAGGGAGAAATTACAAAGGGGCACAAAGCAACTCAGATGGTTGATGGTTATGTTCATTGTCTTGCTTATAGTGATGGTTTGAGAGGTGTATATATAAGTCAAAACTTATCAAATTGTACACTAAATATGTACAATTTATTGTATGTCAAGTATGCCTCAACAAAGCTGTAAAGACAAACAAAAATAGGTTAGGTGGTGGCAAACAGACAAAAAGACACCAACAGTAACAACAAACATTATTAAAGGCAGACTGGCAGTGTCACAAAGAGGGGACTGCAGCTCCCTCTCGTCACCTTGTTCCCTCCTCTGTGATGGAAGAAGTGACTCCTTCTCGTGCTCCGAGTCCCACCCTTTGACCTTTGTCAGCACTTGGCTTCTTAGCCTTCACTGCTTTTCTTGTCACCAAGCTTTTATTTTATTCCCACCAGAACACAAATATGCTCTTGTTATCTTTCATTTTAAAAACAAAATAAAAGCCTTCTTTAACTAAATATATCCCGCTAGCAACTGCCCCATAGACACACGTACACACACAGTCACCCAAATCTGATCACAACCCACTTTATATTTTCTCCAGATTTCGTGAGTCTGGACATGATACCTCTGCCATGCAGCTTATTAAACTAATGAACCGTGAGGAAAGTAAATATACAGTGGTTACTCTGGTATACACAATTGGGGTGGACTTAGAGATCAAATCGACCTAGTTTTGAATTCCAGCTCTGCTGCAGCCTAATAATGTGATTTTGAGTAGGTTGTTTAACTCCCTTAAGAATGGTGACTACCTGTAAAATGCCTTTATGAGAGCTGTTTGATCTATTTCAAAACATGATGCAAGGATTCAGTGAAATCATGCTTCTGTGTGTGCCAGCATCCTGCCAGGAATGCATCAGACTCAGTCGATATCCAGTTGCTGCACTTCTGCCTGTGTTGGCTCCAGAGACCCACTCCTCCTCCAGTTTCTCTCTTCCCCTTTCTTCCAAGGGGTTAGTTTGCTCCAAGGTGAGATGAGTCAGCACAGCTCAGCACCTCACACAGAGAGCTCACCTCATTTTCCTTAAATCTGCCCATCTCTCTTCTGGGCAGCACCCTCACCCCACATCCTCCCCCAGAACACCCGCCAGGCACCAGGCATGGCAGCCCGGCTTACTGAGAGCTTTTAAATATTTTCTCATTTTCAAATCCCAACCCAATGTCTAATATCTTCCTAAAAGATTGATTTCTTTAAAGCAATTTAATCTCCACACACTTTTTTTTAAAACAACCTTCCCAGCAGCCAATCAATACATCAATAAAATACAATACAAATAAATAAAGGTGAAAGCCCTACTCCTATCATACTTATTACGTGGACCTCACAGCAAGGCTACTATGTAAGTGTTCGCTTGTATTAATATCATTTGTTTTGTAATTAAGCTACATAGTCATTGAGGGTAAGAGCAGTTTTCTTCTGAATTATGTAAAATTTTTAAAACAGTGTTCAATTTATATTTGTTCCATTAATTTTGGTGGTATCCCCCAGAAGGTCATAGATACCCAGACTGCCTCCTGTTCCCCACCCCCACAGGTTTCTTTACGTATAGATTTCTCCTCTCTCTCGGAGTTCCTTTCCTTCTCTCGCTTCTGTTCCGGAAGGAGGAGGCTCAGTTTAGACGAACCTCCTCCATGAGACTTTCTCTTATTGCTTCAGCTCGAGTTACTCTCTCCCTCCCCTGTCTGCCCGTTGTTCTGGACTGGGATTTAAAAGACTCACACGTCAGTTGCTAGCTGTGGGAACATGGGCCAGACATTTAATCTCTCTGAGCCTTGGTTATCTCTAAAATGAGGATAATGACACCTATCTCATAGAGCCTAGTGAGGATCAAATGAGGGGATGTATGTGGAATTTCTTTGTAAACTGAGCTGGAATAAACAAATGAAAGGGGTAATTATCTCTATTATGGCTCTTATCTTGCTCTGCTTTGCATTGTAGTTACTTGTCCCTGGATCTGTGACCTGAACTGGTTTGAGAAATCTTGGGAGAGTAAAGATGGTTTTACTCATCTTTGTAACTCCCACTGCGCTGTGCGCACATAGGTGCACATTAGAATGTGTTGAACCAAATGTGCTGAAGGCGTATTGGAGCCAGGCCCTTCTTGCTACAGAGAAGCAAATGTCTATCACAGCATTTGTACTTCTATAGATAGCCAAAAAAGACAAAAAGAAAAAAAACCCACATTTGCCTTTTTTTATACACCAAAAGATGATTTTCAAAGGGGAAAGAGGGAGTCATTTCCCCTGATAAATGCCACATGTTCAAAGTCTGCACAGCAAGTAACTAACACAATTCATCAAATGAGATTATAGGAATTCAGGAAACAGCAAGTCCTAATTAAACCAAAACAACAATCTACACCAGATGCACGCTCTATTTTCAAGCTCTGATTTTATACTTTATTATCCCACAGGGTTTTGGAGTCAGAACTTGGAGCAGAGGGGCTGAGCTGGGAGCCAAGAGAGGATGACAGGCCAGCTCTTGTGGAGGAGTCTAAATTGGGATGTCAGATGTTTATATTAAAAGTCAGGGACATCTTCCAACCAAGGAGAGATGGTGCTCTTAATTGACCAATTGACTTCCTGGATCCAAAGATGGAGGAATAATGTTGAGAATTCTGCCGTAAATATTCTCCTTTTATATACCTTCTTTAGGTCTTATCTGACCCTCCTGGTAGGGTTGGGCACTGTCCCTCTGTGTTCCCATCATTCTGTGCTCATCTCTGCCTAGCACGTAACACACTGTTTGGGAACAAGAATAGTCACCTGATCCATGTCGGGCCAATCAGACTTTCAACAAGGCTTTGAACATTGAAACTGAACTGGTCAGGTAATGTTAAACTTGAAATCCCCATAATTTCTTCAAGAGGAAATGTTGACTAGACTACTGGATGAAAAGCGCTGTGGGCTAAAGATGTACATTTGTGAATTATCATCATATAGATAGTCAGCCACGTGGATGACATCTTCCAGGGTAAGAGATTACGGGGAGGAGAGAGGAGAAAAGAAGAGAAGACAGGAGAAGAGAAGAGAGGCAAGGGAAGAGAGGAGGGCCCAAACACAGATTTACTGTTTATTTACTTGGTGAGGGACTTCAGGCAAGGCCTTTGATCATCCTGAGTGACAATTTTACTTTCTGTGAAAAATTCACTCATTAATTCAGTTGAAAATAGTTTTTAAAATCCTTGCTATAAGCCAGACACTGTGCAAGATGTCGGGGATACAGTGGTAAACACGATGCAGATTTTGTCTTAAAATATAACTACAACCCAGAGTGAGAGAGAGATAGATGAATGCTGCGACAGGATGCTGCCAGGATGGTTTTGGTGCCCTTTTGAGAGGCCATCACTCAAGTCCTGGAGGATCAGGAGAGTTCTCTGGAAGAATGACATCTAAGAGGAGACCTGAGGAATAAATTCGCAGTTATCCAGGTAAAGGTTAGGAAGTGGGAGGAAGCGAACAGGACAGAGGAGACAACAAAGGCAAAAGCTCACAGACAAGAGAGGAATTGGTGAAATTTGAGGAACTATAAGCATTTCCGTATGATTTAGAGACAGAGTATGCAATGAGGAGAGATGAGAGTCAGGCTGGGTCCAGATTATGAAGCTTCTTGTAGGTGGGCTGTAGGAGGCTGACTTTCATCTCAAAGAAAGTGAAAAACTATGGAGGGGTTTTAACCACAAGAATTTTAAAAATAGAATTGTGTTTTAGCAATAGAATTCTTGTTTCACTGTGGAAACTGGGTTGGAACTAGGAAGGTCAGTTAGGAAGCTGTTGGAATAATCTAAATAAGGGATGAAAATGTCTTGAATCACAACGTTGGTTGTAGAGATGAAAACAAATTTGGATTCTAGTGGCCTTGAGAAAGTAGGGCACAGCAGCAGGTAGCTTTCCTGGGGTGAGCAGAAGTCAAGAAAAACTGGACTTCAGTAGTGTGATGGCATTTTTCTGTGGGCCTAGCAATGAGGAGCTAATTAACCCAACCACCACAATGACCTCTGACCCCTGTGAAGTTTTATATATGTATGAATGTGTGTGTATGTGTGTTTGCCTTAAGAAACCATCAATAAGAACACCCTCAATTTTCAACCATGAAGACTACAAAGTTACCTACATCAGCATCTCCCCACGTTTCCTTTCTGCCTGTAGAAGAGAAGCTATCCATCTTAACACAGGCCCTTCTCTGCTTCGGATGCTTTCACTTTATCTTCTTATGAACAATTTCCCCTTCTGTCTCTTGCATATTTAGACTTTCCCTCTCAGTTTGATCTTTCCCATTAGCCTTTAAACATGCTCAAGTCTTTCCTGGTAAAGAGCACTTGACTCAACCCTCATCCATCTTCCAGTCTATCTTTCTCCTCCCTTTTCCTGCCAAGTGTCTTGAAACAATGGTCCAAACTCACCCTCCACCTTTTCTCTCCTTCACCTCACTGCTCAGCACACTTCAGTCTGACGTCCACTCAGAATTCCTCTTATTTATTTTTACAAACATTTTAATATTGAAGAATACAAAAGAGAACCAACGACACTACAACAAATACTTGTGTGATCAACTAAAATTTTTAAAATGCCAACATTTTTCACATTTACTTCAGAACTACTTTGTCAAAAAATAAAACATTGCTGTTGCTAACATCACAGTCCCATTCCCTTCCTTCCCGTCCGCAGGGCAGGCATTATCAGGAATTTAAGATACAGCCTCTCTGTTTGTGTGCAGCTCACCACGGTATCTCCAGGGCCTAGTACCGTGCCCAGAACACAGGTGCTCAACAGATATTGTTGAAGAAATAAATTAACGAAAAAACACCAAATAGTTTACATTTAAGTGCTTTGAGGAAATGGGGAAGGCTATTATTTTTCTGAGAATAAGGTGGGGGAAGATAAGCTATCTGGGGAAATGGCTCCTTGTGAAAAGAGCAGGACCACGGATGAGTCTTTGGGGCTTCAGGAAGTGGAGTGCCAATCTGCAGGCATTTTTCTGGCATGGTTATAAAATCTCAGCTTTTGGGTAGAAAATGCAAGTTTTCTGGTATTCACCTCAGTGACAGGTAATGCATTGTTTCATAGAGTAACCCATTTCATTTCATACTCCTTGCTTGGAGAAAAGATTAGTTTTCACTTCGATATTTCTTTTCAAGTACTTTCTTTGAGTATTTCCATAGCAACCACTACGTATCACACAAGCTTAGGTGAAACAGAGGATTTTCTCCTCTCAAATAATGGTGACATATTTCAAGTAGGAGGGACTTGAACATATCTTTCCATGGTAGAGTGATGCATGAGAGGGACAGAGAAAGGGAAGGAAGCGTGGGGAGGGAAAGAATGTGAGTGAGAGGTACAAAGAGTCTTCTCAATGAAAAAGAAAAAAGAAAAAGGCAGGATAAGTAAAATTGGATTAGTCACAGAGCTGCCCAAATTATATTCCTCTATACATACCGCTCTCACGCGCACACACACACCGTACACGCATGTACACACACACACAGGTGTACAAGTAAGGAAAACATGCAATCAGAAGGGGGAAATCAGATTTGTGACCTTGTACCGGCTCTTAAACCCTGTGTTTCAGCAAAGTATTCTTTTTGCCTGCTGGTTGCTTGGAAATACTCTGAGGAGCTTGCCACATGCCTATGTCTAGCCCCACGAGGGAGACACTCAGTAATGCGAATAGCATGCAAGTTTAAGAGATTAGAAAAGCAGGATGAGGGGCATGGCTGGTGGTGTAGTGGTTAAGTATGTGTGCTCCACTTCGGGGGCTGGGGTTCACAGGTTCGGATCCCAGGTACAGACCTGTACACCGCTCTTCAAGCCACGCTATGGCAGTGTCCCACATATAACATAAAGGAAGATTGGCACAGATGTTAGCTCAGGAACAATCTTCCTCAGAAAAGCAGGATGGCCCATTATGATGTCATGCCACAGACTCAAAAAATTCTTAATGCTACACATCCAAAGAGTCCAGGTAGCCACAGAGAAGAATAGATTGTTTTCGCTAGTTTCATAAGTGAAAGTCTGCCTGGCATCCTACTTTAGCTAGAAAACAACATCAAACAATGTATAGTTTTGTGGGCCAAGAAGTTTATGAGTAAAGAACAGATCAAGAGATAGGAAGTCTGTCTCCTAGCATCACATTGGCAACTATGTACCTGTTTGAGCTTGGGTAAGTCAGTTCCCCTCTAGGGCCCTCATTCTCTCATTTCTCTTTGTGAAATGAGAAGAGAGCACTGGATAATTCTAACAGACTGCATCACTTAGCAGTTTTTATATTGTAAATGACAAAAAAAATTCAACTTGGCTTAAAAATAAAGAAAATGTATTGGATTATGAAGTGGAAAATTCCAGAAGTGGGGCTGGCTTCAGATAAGGTTTAATGTAATGTCTCAGCAACGTCACCAAGAACCCAGTTTTGATATCAGTTCATCCTGAGGCTGGTTCCAAGATGGCAGACAAAAGTCTTAGGCCCACATGTTACCTCACGTGGCAGGAAAGAGGGGATGCATTTGCACTGGATTCCCAACAGGCAATCTGAAATTTACCCTGGTTGAACCAGCTCAGCTAGCAAATCCACCCCCTTAGCAATCACAGTGGCCTGGGGGAGAAAATGTCCTTATTGACTTAATGTAGATCATACATGCTCCAAAACTGGGACAGAGCCAGGATTCATTTTCCCTGGCAATACACGGATCTCTAAATGGAAATTAGAGACAGCCGAGAAAGGGGTGTGGGGAATTCTGAGGAGACAATCAACAAATGTCTACTTTGGGGTCTCTCCAGTTCTGACATATTCTATTTTCATTTTCTGCGAGAAGCAAGTTGACTTTGAGCATGAAAGGAGATATCATTTGAAGATAGTTGCACGTGGAAGTTCCTACTGCCTTTGCATTTTGCCCTAACCATAACCCTGACAGGAAACTACCCCAAAACCTTTTGGTTCAAGGTCTTTTGGTCTTTGGACAGTTAATGAAAATGAAACATATAAAGAAGGAGAAAACACACACACATGGGCACACACAGACTTACACACACACACTCCATATGAGAATATGTCCATTCTACTATATAGTCCTTGTCCTTTCTCTGTTTTGAACTTCTGGTCCCCAAAACTCATTTGAAGTTTTCTCTATGCTTTTAAAATTTGCACTGAAACCACTAAGTTTCTAAGAATTCCTGTAGGGAACTTGATTCTTGATGAATAGAGACGCATTTCTCCTTCCTTCATTGTCCTTTCAACACATACATGCACACATGTATTACATTAAGGAAAAGACACCACTATCAGCAAATATGACAATAAAGAGGTTTACTGGTTAGAACATTTCAGGCAGAGATAATAAAAGGCCAAATCCAAATGGTTTAAACAAGGAAATATATTATCTCACATAAAAAGAAATCCAGGGTTAGGACAGTTGTAGGTTGGTGAATTCATCAGCTCAACGATATCACTGAGGACCTAAAATCTTCTATGTTTCTACCATGTCTTCCTCAGCACGCTGGTGTATCTTCTTAGGGTGACTGACCTCCTCGTCTCAAGAGGGGTGCCACAGCTGTAAGTATCACATACTGATAACAAATCTAAAAATAGCAAAGAGTAGTTTTTTCCTTATGCTTCCTTTTAAAAAAGCAAAACAAAGTCTTTCCCTGGACCATTAGCTCCCTCCAAACAGACTTCCCCTCTGTCTCTTTGGTCAGAATAGTGGCACATGCCCACTCTTATATATCCTTGGAAAGGTGAATTACCCTAGTTGGCTTGCCAATCAGATTCACTTTCTGATTTCCTGATACCTGAAGCTAACTGAGTCTGCTACATAGGATTTTCAGAAGAAAAAGCTCCAGGGAAGAATGTATGACATGAAACATTTCTCTTAAGCCCCACCGGCACTCTGCAGCAGACTTCCCCTCATCTTATTGGGCGGAAGTGGGGTTTTGTGAGATACCAGTATACGACAATACCAAAAATATGTACTGCAATCACTCCTGGATTGGAATTCATGCTCCTCTTCTTGTTACTGGCCACGAGAATGAGAGTAAATATCTTATCATCACTGAGCCTCAGTCTCTCTCTCTATAAAATGGGAATAGGATCACAAGACTATCCTCACCATATGCTTTTGAAAATTAAATGAAACAAATAGGAAGAAGTGGCACATAGATATGCTAGTATTCCATAGATATTACTTCCTTTCTTGTTTTCCCATTCTTTCTTACTTTCTCTCACCCCCTAGCCACCATCTATGGACCTAGAAAAAAGAGGATTACACAGCACAAAATGCATTAAATTTTCATGTAGCTGATTTTTAATTTATTTTTAAATTTGGGGATGCATTTACTATATGAAATAAATGTTAGCATATTAAATTTGCTCCATATTTCAGTCTTTATAACCCTGGCCCGCCTGGCTCCAGAGCTCATGGATTTGATGCATTACTCTGTCTCCCAAGTCACTTACTGGGGTTGTAGGAAAGCTGCTTATCTGTTGGTTAATAAATCAGGGTGTGAATGGTTGGAAAATACGACCTCTTCAAAGGTCATAAGACTCTCTCACTTCTGTCACTTTTCTCTTACAATCTCCTATTAGAATTTTAATTTTAGATGGTTCTTCGGACCAGCGTTCATGTTGTAATTCTAAGTAGATATGTTCAGCTGGACTACGGAGATTTTGCTAAAGGTCACTGAAGCTGGAATCGAGGTGGTGAAGGCTTGATGAAAAAGTTGACTTCTGAACCAGATTTTGAAAGATGACCTGGAATTTGTTAGTAGGAAAAAGGGAAGGAGAACATTCTGGGCAGAGGAAACTACATGTGTAAAATCTTGGAGGAAAGAAAGAAAATGGCAAAATTATCAAAAGACAACAATTTCAATGCTTTGGAAGTGTGGCAGGAGATGTGGCTGGAAAACACAGCTCAAATGTTGAAGATCCTTTCATGCCATGCTAAGATATTTACCCTTTCTTCTGTCAACTATGAAAAACTACTAAAGGATTTAATCAGGGATGAGGCATGATCAGACTCATGTTTCAGTGAGACAATTCTCATGGGGGATCAAATGAGGATTTGGGGTGATTTCTGTCTATGTTTCTGGACACTTTCCCTAAGCTTCTCCAATAATCCCACTGATTTTATTGATTTTTAGGATTTAGAACTATTAAAATACTTTTTTGGTGGAAAATTTCATTAGAAAATGCCTTTTGGTTACTCTTTTTCTCTGTTTCAGTTTACCATCCAAAAAAAGTTTAAGTAAATCAGTTAGCCAAGGTTTTTCCTGGCAAAAGACAGCTACCTTTTTCTCAGGAGGTTATGCTTGCTTAAGACTCCAAAGTCTTCTTCATCTACCAGAAATGCTATATCCTTCCTCAGTATGGAACTGACACAACTCTGCAGTCCCTAGTTGGAAAATGTCCTATAGATGAGAGACAATCTCTGGCTGTGGAGCTGTTGGTAATGATTTTTGGGGAGTGGCCACAGTTTCGCAATGTAACCCTTGAATTTCTTCAAGTTCTTGGGTGAATTCCATCTAGTTTTAGTGATTTATTTACATTTAGTTTGACAATTTGATCTAGAAAATCCTGTTTATTCCTAATCCTTTTCTAACTAAGAACTAAACGATATATAGATTATTTTTTTCCACTTGAAATTAACATTTGGTGGATGTCATGTAGCAGCTGGGGTCTCATTAAGCTGTGCTCTGTTGCACATGGAAGCGTGAGTCCAGTACTTGAACCTTGATTCCACTGCAATAAGTTCCAGGATGGACTGCAGGCTGATGCTTTGCAAAGAAATGGAGAGGATCATCAAATAGCCATCAGATGAGGTGACCAAGACAATCAGACAGGAAAATGAATGGCTAATCTGTTTCTGACCATCTAAATGACTAAATTAAATCTAATGCTACATGATCACCTCTCAGTTTAAAGCTTAAAGGATGCCTGAAGTCTCCTTACTCAAAGGCTTTCATTTGTCATACTTGATGTTTAACTAATTTAGTGCTAAATTTTAGATTAAGTTTATAAAGGGACATGTGAGGTCAAATACATATGCAAATTCATTCATTCATTTATTTTCTTTATTCAGTCATACATTTTTACGTTATGTGCCACACACCGTATTAGGCATGGAGAATATAAACTCAAACAAGACCCTGTCTCCCAAGAAACTTAAATATGTAGCATTAAGCATCATGTTAAACTTGATAAAGATATGAATATGGAGAAAGAATATTACTAAGAAACATCAAAATCATTCCGAGGCATTGGGAAATGTTTCCTAGAGAGAGTAATGGCTGTATTTATTTTTAAACGATCAGTAGGAGATAGCTTGATTAAGAAGGTGGTGGAGCAGGGTGAGAGAGGAAATTACAGCAAAAGGAATGTTGTAAACAAAGGCAAGTGGCGTGAACAAGCATAAGTGCAGACATCTCCAAAAAGCTTGAGTGAAGGGCAGACGGATGTGGGAGGTGGGCTGCCATGAGCTGACTGGAGAGGAAGCTATAATGGGAGCTTGAGGTCGGAATATAAAGAGTTTTCTGCTCCAAGCTAAAGAACTTAAGTTTTACCCAAAAAGCCACTTCTTCGGGTAGTTCTCCTTGGCTTCTGTGATTGATTAGGTCAAACTTCTATAAATTCTTATAGCACCACAAACATCTTTTACGTGGAGTTTGTCACGGATGTTATTTTGGTTTGACCGGTATGATCGATTGTTTGATCTGTGTCTTTCCCCTTTACCAGATTGTAAGCCCTCTGTGCTTCTGCCCATTTACCTCATGTGCCGTTTCTATGTTTCCTTTACTGTAAGCTCCATGAGGGCAGGGACCCTGTTCATTTTGTTCAACTTTGTATCCCCAGAGCTTATTACAGTCCCTGGCACATGGTGGACATTCAACAAATGCTGGCTGACTGACTGAATGAACGAATGTCAGCCATGGGGAGTCATTGAAAGTCCTTAGGAAATGAATGATTTGCTAGGTTATGTTTACATTCTGGAAAGATCCATCTGGGAGCAGTCTTGAGTGATGAGTTGGAAGAGGGTCGGACCAGAGGAGAGAAGAATAGCTACAGGAGTAGCACTGTTGAGAGTTACGTGAGAGTCTGAAGAAAAGCAGTGTGGGAGGGAGTGGCTTGAGAGAACAGATTTAAGAGCAGAAAACCGATTTATTGAGAAAAAGACATATTTATAGGTACTATAAAGCTTGGAATCTATATAGCTTTATATTGAATTGGATGAGGACACAAATGACATTGAGATGCCTAGCATGACTGTTGCAGGTTGGGTTTCCCAGGAAACAGACTCCGAGGCACAGATTGTGTGCAGGAGGTTTAGGAGGGAGCGCTTGGCATTAACACTTGGGGAAGGGAAGGGAAGGGAAAGGAAGCAAAGGGAAAGGGAGGGAGCAGGGTTTGCCAGAGAAAGAAGTTGGGTTCTGTTGCAGTCTCCATGAAGGCTGCAGCCAATCCTACAGAGAGCTCTGAAACTGAGATGGCCCTTCAGAGGAGGCCCGAATTTGGGGAGAGGCTGGAATTTTATACTTCTGAGTTAGTCGTTCATAGAACCAAGACTAGCCCAAGAAAGTGGCATAACCTTCGGCAAGGCAACTCTCTTCAGCCCAGGCAATTCTGAGGTGGTCTGATAGCTCAGGGCTGTTTGCCATCAACATTCTCAGCAGCTGGGGAAATACACATTTCAGTCAGCAAGAAGAGCGGCACATCACAGCAAGCGCTAGAATGAATCCTAATTTTGAGCAACTAAGGATATTTGAAGATAAATTTCAAGGGTAAGACGATTATTATTATTATATTAATTCAGTTTCTGAGCACAGAATTTAAAGTCTGTGGGTCACACCGTGAACCATGACCAAGAAAGAACAGTGTGGCAAAGTCAGCTCTCATCCCTCCTCCTGGTCCTGGGAGAGGAAGGGATTAAGAGAAGGGTGGACTTGAGGGAGGCGAGCGGGAAGTTCTGTCATCAAGAGAAATTCAGATGTGCTTGAAAGAACAGATTGAAGAAAGCGTAGAAAGGAAATAGGACTGTCTTCCACTTCCAGCCATCAGAAGCACGAAAATGTGACCCACGCCCAGGAGACACATCAGTTTGCAGAAGGAGATCCAGGAATGACAGAGATGATGAAACTAGCGAACAAGGACCTTGAAAGATCTTCGATAAATATGTTCCATATGCTTAAGGATGTAAAAAAAATCCAAACATAGTGAAGAGATAAATAGAAGACATAAAAAAGAACCAAATGGAACTTCTAGAGATAAAAAATGCAATATCCGAAATAAAAATTTCTCTGAGTGACATTAACAGTGGATGAGACCCTAGGGAAAACTCAGCAGACTTGAAGACAGAGCAGCTGTTCAAAATCAATCACAAGGAGGAAAATAAAAAACAACAACAACAAAAAAAACTGGAAAAAGATGAGGATGGGCAGGGTTCCAGAGGCGCAGAGGAAGTGTCTACAGGGAGGTCTTCAGGGAATATGATCCTGGAATAAACTTCAGCTGGACAGGACAGAGATTGGAGTCAAGGAGAAGACACAGGCTGAAGAGCTTGGCCCTAGGATATGCGGTGGATTGCTGCCATCATTTATTTATTTTAAAAATGCTTACTAAGGCATACCACCATTTATTGAGTGATATGTGCCATACTTTGAACCAGCCCCAGGAGATCCAAAGACGTACAAGACATAGTTTATGGTCTATAAAGAGAGGCAGGCAAGTAAGCAGGCAAGGGCAGAACAGGATGCTAAGTACTACGATGCAGTGTGGACATTTAAGGAGGTCACTCCTTTCCAGGGTCGTGCAAGCACAGAGTCAGCACTTGCCTGTCCTGAGCGTGAGTACCTCCTTAAACTTGGTGCCCTGGATGCTTCTCTTGTCTGGGCCCTGGGCAGGACAAGTGAATCCTATTAGGAAGAAGTGCTGTCTTTAGGACTAAGCTACTCAAGGTTTCTACTGCTCTTCAATGTCATTGCCTTCATAAGGGAATGAATGCAGGGTTTGAGGGAAGCCTGAGCGTCTGGCTTCTGGAGAAGAACTGCTCATCTGTGAACCCTCAGCTCTAGCAGCCCTCCCTAACCAGCACCATGGCTAAAAAGACAACAAACAGAAACAAATAGCCAGTTAGATGGAGGTCAGAGCTTCCTCCTTTGCAGCCAGTGTGCCTTTTACATCCTTCTGTCTTCTCACCAATAACACTTTATTGTATGTCGGTCTTTCTTTCTGAGTTTTTTTATTTTGAAAAAGCGTTTTTATTATGGCAATAAAAATATGTAGGAAACTTTTCCATTCTAACCATTTTTAAATATACAATTCAGTGGCATTAGTTACATTCACAATGTTCTGCAACCATCACCAGTATCTATTTCCAAAATTCAATTCAATTCAATTTTAGTCTAATTCAATTTTAGTATCTTTATCACAGTGCAGAGCACAAGTGTGATTTTATCAATATTTATTGACTGAATTGTTGAATTGATGCATGAATTAGTCTAACAGTCAAGAGATTGACTATAAATACACGGTAATTAACATTCCCATTGCTGCTATGCAAAAAATGACAGAGAATAGAGGTTGTAAAATGTAAACAAGTTGTAGATAGTAGAAGTGGCTACATCAGAGAAAATATCTTTAGAAAGAGAACTTGTGCTAGAAGAATGGCATGCTTTTGAAGAAGAAGTTACAGGACGGAACTCAATGACCTCCACAAGCAGGTGACAAATTCCCTCGCCAAGAGACAACTTTCAAAGGAGGCGGGCCTGATGGCCTTTTGCCGGTGGTTTGACTCCAGACGCTGTTTAGGAGTACTCAAGACTTTGGATGTTTGACAAGGGCCCCTAGGAGGAGGACTTGCTGGTCCTATTACCATGTTTAGATCTGAAAAAAAAGATTGACAATAATAACTCTTCTCCGTGCTTTATCATTGTGTGAGTTTCAGAGCACCAGGCAAAGAAGGGAGGTAAAGAGTGACTTGATTTCATGGTGATGGCGCAGGTCTATCTATAGGTTGAGACAGGAAAGAGGGGCAGAATAACAATCAGAAATCTTAGGTCATAAAGAAAAATCAACAAAGAATTGTTTTCTTCTAGTGAAAATTTTCCAAATATGTTGAACATACTGTCTAGTTTGCTAGGGTCTCCCTGCTTCACTCTGTACTAAGAGGAACTGGTTATCTGACTGTGCTGTCTGTCAACCAGAAGGGCCTGGTATGGTCCCGCGTAGAGGCCCAGGAGTAACAGTAGCCCATTAAGACATTCCTGACAATGGGGCCCAGAAGAGTCAGAAGCACAGATGTAAGGCTCTTCCTGGCCACCTACTGGATCTATGACTTCTTTTTGTGTTTGTATGTTTATATTATACATATTTAGATAACTGTTATGACAATTATGATAAAGCAAACACCATAAAATTATTCTCTGACTAATTTTTCTACCACTTGAAGTAACTGTCTGGTCCACTCCTAACCTCCAAACAAATCTAAAAAGATCTTATGGCATCTCCCTCCACGGACACCAGCGAGGAGATTTGGTACAGGAACAAGATTCACAGTTAACTTTAGCCCGTACAAAAGCTCTTCCCACTGTTGCAAGAGAAAAACAAGTTTTCACCCAATGTGTTCTCAGTTACCGGATTCTCTTTCCTCATGGGAAAAAAGCCCTGTAATTATGGTAGTTGCCATCAAGAGAATAATGGTAACTAGGAGAAAAGAAACAGGCTGCATGGGCTCTGTCTAGCAATCCATCTGTACTAAGTAACACAACGAATTCCTTCAAACTCGTGTCCTGGAGACTTTTTTAGTAAAACTCAACCATCCGCTGATTCTTTCCCTTTGTGTATTTCCCCACTTCTGCTCCCAACTATCTCATATAACTCTATACGTCAGAGAATCTGAACCAGGAATCCAGACCAAAAGACAAAAACACAAAATATCAGCTTAAAGCTACTAGAAAGATAACTTTAATGTTATTTATAAATTTAAAGTTCAGCTTCTGTAGGCTTTAGCAAATATCATATAAACATACACAAAGACAATTTATAGGTTCTGTAGCTCTAAACTATTGTGGTTCCTAAAAAGATCCCGAGAGGAGGACACAAGGATACTTAGGAGCAAGGTGGGCTTAGGGCCAGGACTGACTTCAGGTACACATTTGGTGGGGAGTGCAGTTTTAAAGTTTTCTTTGAAATTCTACCATTTCTTTGGCTCCTTTTAAGATTCAAATGCCCTGTTTGAGAAACTCCACTGAGAAATTTATTACTCACTAAAGCTTCGGCACAGATTCGTTTCTCAGAGAAAGAGAGAGGCAGGACCTGAAAAGAAGAAAGAAAAAAAAAAAAAGCGTAGGTGAAGGTTATGTCAGTGCTGGTATCTTTTGAAGGCAGAGGATAAGAAAGCTCTAGACCAAGGCCAGCAGGCAAGTGGTAACACTGAGAAGGAACTGCCAGCTCGAGGGCACAGTAAAGGTTAAGAAAGGCGAGGGCGCCAAATGAACTTCACTTTAGGGTTTGGCCCCAAACTAGCTTCAACACTCATCACCTTCGCCCTCCAGCCCGCTCTCGCTTTCCCCTAGCTTCTCTCCTGAGCTTTGTCTGCTCAGTGATGGGTCAAAGAACCTCTTCTCTTGGTTCTTTTTATTTTCTTTGTAATGTAAATATCCTTGAGAGGGATCGTACCTGAGTCACTGACACTTTAGTGTAAAATAATCAGAAAGCTTTCTTCAGTCACAGGAGAATTGATATGAGCATTCCAGCTGCTGGCTGGGGATACTTTGGGAAAGAGATTGACAAAGGAGGATAAAAAGAAGAGGACAGGCACAGAAGAGGAGAAAGGGACATCAAAACATCCTCTCTGATGTAACAGGATCTCTAGCCCCACTGCTGGCCACACTCCTCAGATTTCTTCCTCTCTTGTCCTTGGTGCCACGTTTTCTGGGGCTGTTCTCAACTGCAGTGCATGCTCACACGTGTGTGTACCTGCCCAGTAAGTGTCCTGCAGTCTAGCATTCTAGTATATAGTACATACATAGTACATAGGAAGTATTCTGGAATTCTGTCTTGTTATGAATACAGGTTTACTGTGGTCACTTGGAGAGGTGATCAGCAAAAAAGAAGAGCTCACAAAGTGTCTTTCATCTCACTGCAGAAACTACTAAAACCATGAATTTCCTTCTCCAGCTACTAAACTGATAAACCTATTTTTTTCCACAAAAGATTAAAATTGTATCCACAGAGGCAACCTCAAAGCAGAGTTAGTTGTTGTTCTGGAAGCAGGCTGACACATTTTCCAGGATTCTAGGACAAAGGGACAGTCAGCTATAAAGTTTCTGAATGACCTATTCCAGGATATAAAATATAAATCCACTTTGGAACAAGCCATTTACCTGCAGTCCAAGACAGAAAACCATCTTCTCAGGTGAGGAAGGGGAGGGAGGGAAGGACGCAGATGATGCAGCAGAGGAAACAGAATGCCTGCGAGCACAGGCAGTCCTCTCTAGAAGTGGCATTTGCAGTTCCCCCTGCTTCTGCTTGTTCGTTTCGCTTGAGACTCATTCTTACTCTGACACCTTCAGGAAACTTGTAGACCAACTTTTTCTTTCTTTTTCTTTTTTTTAAACAGTGCACATTTATTGTAATTTTAAAGATACATCGGGACTTATTTCTACAATTTATGTTTCTTCCTTTGCCATGATTTTTTTTTTTTTGAGGAAGATTAGCCGTGAGTTAACATCTGCTGCCAGTCCTCCTCTTTTTGCTGAGGAAGATTGGCCCTGAGCTGACATCCATGCCCACCTTCCTCTAGCTTATATGTGGGAAGCCTGCCATAGCATGGCTTGATGAATGGTGCATAGGTCTGTGCCTGGGATCCCAACTGGGAAACCTCAGGCCACTGAAGGGAAACACGTGAACTTAACCACTACTCCACTGGGCTGGCCCCAGGTTTTTCTTTTTTAATAACATGCTGCCATAAAAACACTGTATGACCTGAAGAGGAGGCAGAAACAAGCTCCTATGGGATCCTTGACAGGTCCAGCTGACCCAGGCTGTCACTTAGGTTCTATTCATTCACATTTACTCTACACTCAGGTCTTATAGCTCTGGCAACTTATGGTTGATCATTTTCCTTAGACATAAAAGCCTGTGCTCTAAAATTTTTCAAGACTCAAAATAGTATCGTCATTGTTTCCCAGGACTTTTTGGTCCTGTAATCAATCAGTCACACTTCTTTACAGACTGAGACCTAAATCATTTGAAGCAGTTTTGGGTCTTTCCTCCATATCTGTTATTTAAATGGAAATCCCATGAATGAGAATAGATTCTAATTCATATCTCCTCAAGCAATAATCTAAATTAGGAATCGGCATCTTTTCTTTTTTTTTTTTACTGAAGTATAATTGACATACTCTATCCTCTTAGTTTCAGGTGTACATCATAGTGATTTGATATTTATATACATTATGAAATGATCACCAAAGTAAGTCCAGTTACCATCTGTCACCATACAAAGTTATTATAACACTATTGACTATATTCTCCATGCTGTACATTACGTCCCCATGACATTTATTTTTTATAACTAGGAGTTTGTACCTCTTGATCCTCTTCACCCATTTCATCTGCCTCCCAACCTCTCTACCGTCTGTTAAATAGCAGTTTGTTTCCTACGTCTATGCATCTGTTTCTGTTTTGTTTGTTCATTTGTTTTGTTTTTTAGATTCCACATATAAATGAAATGAGATGGTATTTGCCTTTCTCTGACTTATTTCACTTAGCATAATACTTTTTATGCCCATCCATGTTGTCAAAAATAGCAAGATTTCATTCTTTTTATGGCTAAGTAATATTCCATTGTGTCTTCTTTATCCATTTCTCCATCAGTGGACACTTATGTTGTTTCCAAGTCTCGGCTACTGTAAATAATGCTGCAATGAACATGGGGTAAATATATCTCTTTCATTTTCTTCAGATAAATACCTTGAAATGGAATTGCTGCATCATATGTTAGTTCTCTTAATTTTTTGAGGAACCTCTATACTCTGTAGAGTATATAGAACACTATACATAGTGGCCACACCAATTTACAATCCCACCAACAGTGTAGGAGGGTTCCCTTTTTTCCACATCCTTGCCAACACTTGTGATTTGTTGTCTTTTTGATAAAAGCCATTCTGTTGGTTGTGAGATGGTATCTCATTGTGGTTTTGATTTGTATTTCCCTGATGATTAGTGATGCTGAGCATCTTTTCATGTGCCTGTTGGCCATCTATATGTCTTCTTTGGAAAGATGTCTATTCAAGTCCTCTGCCCATTTTTTAATTGGGTTGTTTGTTTTTTTGATATTAAGTTGTGTAGGTTCTTTATATATTTTCAATATTAATCCTTTATTGGATATATGGTTTCCAAATATCTTCTCCCATTCAGTTGCCTTTTCATTTTGTTGGTGGTTTTCTTCACTGTGCAAAAGCTTCTTAGTTTGATGTAATCCCATTGATTTATTTTTGTTTTTGTTGCCCTTGCTTGAGGAAACAAAAAAATATTGCTATGACCAATGCCAAAGAGCTGACTGCCTATGTTTTCTTCTAGGAGCTTTACAGTTTCAGGTCTTACATTCAAGTCTTTAAGCCATTTTGAATTTATTTTTGTATACAATGTAAGAAAGTGATCCAGTTCCATTCTTTTATCTTTTTTTTTTCTAGATTGGCACCTGAGCTAACAACGGTTGCCAATCTTCTTTTTTTTTTTTTTTTTTTTTTTGCTTTTTCTCCCCAAATCCCCCCAGTACATAGTTGCATGTTTTAGTTGTAGGTCCTTCCAGTTGTGGCATATGGGACACTGCCTCAGCATGGCTTGATGAGCGATGCTGTGTCCTCACCCAGGATCCAAACCAGAGAAACCCTGGGCTGCTGAAGCGGAGCGCGCAAACTTAACCACTCAGCCACGGGGCCGGCCCCCTCATTCTTTTACATGTAGCTGTCCAGTTTTTCCAACGTAATTTATTGAAGAGACTGTTTTGTCCCAATTGTATATTCTTGCCTCCTTTTTCATAAATTAACCAACTAAATATGTGTGGGTTTATTTCTTGGCTCTCTATTCTATCCCATTGATTGATGTGTCTATTTTTGCGTCAGTCCCATACTGTTTTGATTATTATAGCTTTGTAGTATAGTTTGAATTCAGGGAGTGGGATACCTCCAGCTTTCTTCTTCTTTCTCAAGGTTGCTTTGGCTATTTGGGATCTTTGGTGGTTTCATACAAGTTTTAGGATTCTTTGTTCTGGTTCTGTGAAAAATCCTATTGTTAATTTGATGGGGCTTGCACTGAATCTGTAGATTGCTTTGGGTAGTATGGAGTTTTTAACAATACTGATTCTTCCAATCCATGAGCACAGTGTATCTTTCCATTTATTCGTGTTGTCTTCAATTTCTGTTGTCTTATATCTTATAGTTTTCAGAATACAGGTCTTTCACCTTCTTAGCTAAATTTATTCCTAGGTATTTTATTCTTTTCGATGTAATTATAAACGAGATTATTTTCTTAATTTCTGTTTCTGATAGTTCATTATTAGTGTACAGAAATGCAACCAATTTCTGTATATTAGTTTTGTATCCCTCAGTTTACTGAATTCATTTATTAGTTCTAATAGTTTTTTGGTGGAGCTTTAGGGTTTTCTATATATAGTATCATGTCACCTACAAATAGTGACAGTTTTACTTCTTCCTTTCCAATTTTATGGCTTTTATTTCTTTTTCCTATCTGATTGCTGCAGCTAGGACTTCCAATACTATGTTGAATAAAAGTGACAAGAGTAGGCATCCTTGTCTTGTTTATGATCTTAGAGGAAAAGCTTTCCGCTTTTCACCATTGAGTATGAAGTTAGCTGTGGGTTTATCATATATGGAAAGTCCTCACTTTTTCTGAAGAGGGCCATATAATAAATATTTTAGGATTTCAGGCCAAATGGTCTCAACTTTGCCTTTGTAGCTGGAAAGCACTCAGGGCTTAAACAAATGGGTGTGGCTGTGTTCCAGCAAACCCTTATTTACATAAACAGTCAGCAGCTGGATTTGCCCGGAGCCATGGTTTGCTGACCCCTGATCCAGATGGCTCTTTGAAACACTCTATTTCTTTCATTTTTATGTACTCTTTATTCCCACTATCTGAGAGTTATGAAAGTTCCTAAATTGACATAAACTGTACATCCGTGTGATTTTCTTAAAATTGCAACATAAGAATGTACTTTTCAATATTTATTTATCGTAAACTTAAAGATAAAAAACAATAAATTTCATCTGGCTAAATTCCAATTCTTTCTTTGAATACATAAGCATATTTTTATGCAGTTGTAATTTGTGTATGTATTTCATTTTTTTATTTTATGATTTACACTTAATATCCTTTTGTAGAGCCATTGTTATATATTAATATATTTTACTTACTTATTTTTAAAGATTATGTGATAAGTATTTCATTATACTTATAAAGCTAGCTTGCTAAAAATTCTCTTATTGTTAAATATTTGGACTTTTTCCCATTAGCTAAAAGGGCTGCTATGAAAATCTTTGTGCAAGTGACACACAACAAAGTTAAAATCCAAATGTAAAAGCCGTATCACTTCTGCTAGCTCTACTAATTATTAAGCTCAACTATGGTGACATTATACACTCAAAAACACAACCAGATAGTTATTTTTTTTTAAAGGCAACCAGATTATAAATTTGTTTAATTGCCCATCACATTGAATGATGTCAGAAGACTATCCTACACAACTTTTTCTAAGAAATGTGATTTGATCTTAAATTGTTTTTGGTCTGTATTCCTCTACAGATAGCATATATTCCTTCACAGATTCGATGACATATCTCAATATTACTATACAAGCTCACATGTGCCAATGGCTTAAATACTTCAATCTATGTTCAAATACTGTACTTTAGTATTCTGTATAAGACAGTTTCATTAACATTGTCAACAACTGCATAATTAACCTCCAGATACTGTCATGCTCAAACTCAATATTGTCTTTTTCTAAGAGGGGGAAAGTTGACTCTAAAGGTTGGTAGTTTCCTATTAGAATAAAAAACTTTTCCCCAGCACAGAGCTCAGATATTGCTTGGTATTTCCAGAGTCAGCCGTAGATTCTTTTTTTTTTTTTTTTTTTTTTTAAGATTTTATTTTTTCCTTTTTCTCCCCAAAGCCCCCCGGTACATAGTTGTATATATTCTTTAGTTGTGGGTCCTTCTAGTTGTGGCATGTGGGATGCCGCCTCAGCATGGCCTGACGAGCGGTGCCATGTCCGCGCCCAGGATCCGAACCGGCGAAACCCTAGATTGCTGCAGCGGAGCTCGCGAACTTAACCACTCAGCCATGGGGCCAGCCCCACAGCCGTAGATTCTTGACTGTTAGTTTCAATGGACACTGAGGTCTGAAATAGCAGAGAGGGCTGAGTGGGGACATTAGAAGAATTCTTAGTAGGAAAGGGCTTTCTCAGGATGGCTCTCATTCAACCGGAGCATCTCAGAAATACAAATCCCCTACTTAAAACAATTGAGGCCACTAGGCACCCAAATATAGACGGGTTTGTAACTTTTGTTCCACCTACTTGCATCTTTAGGCACTTAAGTCAGCAAGAGACACCTTTATAAAGGACAAGTACTCTAGATCAATGCTTCTCAAAGGATCAGTGGTAAAGAACCAGTGTTTTTCATTTTCAAAATGTCATCAATTGATATTTATATAAAACACAATAAACATAATTATCATAAAAATAAATTAAAAACATGCAAAATGCCAGCTCTCAATTTTGCATTTACTATTGAAGACAAATTTTATTTTTTTATTATTAGAATTAATATAAATATATTTACCATATTTATATTAGAGATTATATTAAATTAGAGCCAAATATAATCAGAACAAACACAGCATAGGTAAAATTGTAAAACAGTACACATTTTTCATTGAAAATGTGTGTATAGGTAAGTAGTCTAGATTTTACCTAGCCATTGTAAACAGGTCTGAGGCGTAAACTTAGGGAAGCACCAGTGTAGACGGCTTGGGCTTTAGAGTCAAGATACCTGGTCGTGTCTCAGTCTCTTACTGGCTGTGTGATCTGAGACGACTTGCTGTCTTAGCCCCATTTCTTCATTTGTAAAGTATGGATAAAAGTAAAATCAAATAGGGGGCTGGCCCCATGGCGTAGTGTTTAAGTTTGGCAGCCCATGGTTCGCAGGTTTGGATCCTGGGCATGGACCTACACTACTCATCAACCACGCTGTGGCAGCATCCAACATATGAAGTGGAGGGAGATTGACACAGACGTTAGCTTAGGGCTAATCTTCCTCAGAGAAAATAAATAAAATAAAATAGTGTTGTTTGTGAGGATCAAGTAAAACAGAACATGTAAAGTTCTTAGGGTAGTATCTGGCATGGTAGATACTGAAAAAATGATGGCCAGGATTTCCATTATGGTGTTAGCCAGCATGGCAAAGGTTTAAGGAGACTTAGTGATGAAAAATGTAAAGAGTAGGCATGCATCTCACTTCTGGGTACCATCTAATAAAAGGAGTCAGATATACATTGAAAATCCCACAGCATAATAGACCACTAAGCTAATAAGAGTTTAGCAAGGCTGCCAGATGCAAATACAATTTACACTATCAATAACCAACAAGAAACTGTGATAGAAAGTGAGATGCCATTCATAATATCAAGAATCACTAAAGTTTCTAGGAATCGAAAAAACAAGGAACACACAAAATTTTATGGATAAATCTTTTAAATTCTATTAAAAGACACAAAAGAAGACATAAATAATGAATAAATGAATGGAATTATTTGAAACTATAAATTTGTCAGTTCTCCCCTAAATTTATCTGTATATCAATATATTCCAATATAAACTCCAGCAGAAATTTTTGAGAAACTTGACAAACTGATTCTAAAGTCTACATTGAAGAATTAGGTTTAACTAATAGTTTTCAATTTTGTGTGCATGCAAACACATACACACACAAAGAGCAAACAAAATAGTATACACCAACACAACAGCAGACAAACAAAACATGGAACAGATAAGAACGCCCAGGAACAGAGCATGTGTGTAAGGAAACGACATATGTCAGAGACAGGGAATACATAAATTATTTAGTAGATGCTGCTAAGAAAGCTGGCTCACTTATTAAGAAAAACATTCCTACTTCATGCCATATATACAATGAACTCCAGATGGCTTAAAGACCAAAATGAGAAACTTTAAAGCTAGTGGGAGAAAATATGATCTTAGGGTGGAAAAAGATTTTTTTAAACAAAATTCTATAAGCACAAACTATAAGGTAGAAAATTGTTGGATCTGACTATATAAACATTAAAGATTTTTATTCAACATGGGCACAATAGACAGGATTAATAGATGTGTACCATACTAACAGAAGAAGTTGCAAAGTTTAAAATCAATGGAATTAATACTTAGATTATAAAAGGAATTCCTATTAATCATTGAAAAAAGTAGGAAAGTGAGTAAAGGATATGAATAGGCAATACACAAAAGGGGAAACCTGAATGACTCAAGTTAAAGAGATCCTCAACCTCACCCATAGTAAGAGAGATAAAAATTAAAACAATATTAGGCCACTTAATACTCAATTGGCAAAAATTTAAGAATTAGAGGACTCCAAGTTTTCAACAAGTTGGGAAAAACAGGAATCCACATGCATAGCTGGTGGGAGTGGGAACTGGGACAGTCGTTCTGGAAGGTATTCTGGCAGCTCTTAGGACCCTACAGTACAGCAGTCTCTCTCCTGGGAACATGCCTGAAAAATTCTTGCAGAGACTCATAAGGCACCACATAGAATAATGTACACAGCAGCATTATTTGTAACAGCAAAGAACTGCCCATTATCAGATGGAATATCACGTAGCTGTCAGAAGTGATGATTTAGTGAGTATACGTTAAAACACAGTATTGAGTAAGAAAGTAAGAAATCTAATGAGACACTATTATGTAAGCTAAACGCACACACATACACAAAATACCACTAAATATTTCTCACAGATACACGCATGATATTAAGAACACATGTTAAACATCTTAGAGGAGGTGCCTACTTGATGGTAAGGCATAGTAATGGAAGATGGGGGATAAAGGGAAAACTGAAATAAAACAAGAAAGGGATCTTGTGGGATCAAGCATAGTAGTGTGCCATGAATCAAGAGAGGTATTTGATTAAATCAAAGCTCTGCACCTAAAATCGAAAAATTAAAAAAAAAAAAAATGGCATCCACAGTATGGAACTGAGTGTTACGGACGGCACGCTTGGATCCCAGTAGACACTTTCCTAAGCACATGGAAACACGTGAGCCCCACAGGATAGAAAATGCAGACTGAGACACTGTTCTTAAATTCATGAACTATGGTTCTCCCAGATTGTTCTTCAGTCTCTGGAAGCTCTTTTCCATTCTGCAATACTAGTGAAGATTAGCCAAGTGGGGAGCAGAGGGCATGGTTTCTCCATCCTGAGAAGCTGGTGACAAAGCTGCCTCCTAGCTGAGGTATCCTAGAAACGCTCGATTATGTTCTTCCCTGAGCAGTATTTTCCATGTTTCTCCTCTACACGCTGGCAGTAGCAAATGTCTTACCATGGCTGCCGTCCAGAGAATTCGAAACCAGAGCTTTGCTCTGGGCGAGGATCCAGGAGAGTAATTAGGATTCCACAGCTGAAGAGCCCCAAACTTTAAGGAGGACCCAGAGGCTACACTGACTGCGTCTTCAAGCCTTTGTGAGTTGAAGAGGGAAAAAGGCTGGAAGCCCTCAGTCATTTTCGAGTCTATGTGCTGGCCTTACTTTGATTTTTGTTCTTGTTACAGGATGCCCAGATGTTTAGGAAGACTTACAGAGCAAAAGGGGACACATTACCCAGGATAGGTATATATTTGTGTTTTAGTTCTTGCCCCATTTCCAACTGCATATGAAGATTAGTTTGGTAAAATTTTCCTGGTGAGTTCTGTGTTCATGAAGGGACTGAAGTGTGTTTATCTTTTCAGTGTGGGAGAAACACCAGGTGTTAACAAATAAACAGGATCCCACATAAGGTGACAAGAAGCATCTGAACGTCCTTCCAATCTCATATCAAACGTCCTCCAATAAACTGAAAGTCCCATTGTTCTTATTAATGGTAAAAATTACCATTTTAAACATCTATAGTGTTGTAAGCTTTTTATAAACAAAATCTTATTTCATAATTTTAACAGAACGGTAAGTAGCTATTGTCGTTCCTAGTTTACAAGTAAAGAATGGTTTCAGAGAGGTCGCTGCCTTGCCCAAGGTGACACAGCTAGGATACAGCAAATCCAAGATGCGACCCGGGTCTACATGGGTCCACCTGTATAGCCTTACACCATCTCAGTATTGGTATTAAAGCTTGTGAAGATACAGATGTATTTTATCCAGCAGATTGCAAGCTGAGTCATCCTCAAAACCTCAGTATTATTGATAGGTTCAAATTAGGGAGATACGGCCTAAAAAGCAGGACCTTGAAAGAAGGAAGCACAGAAAACTTAAAAAGCTGCCAAGATTGGGAGCACTCACCACCTAAGAAGAGCAGAATAGTGCCCAGTGCACAGAGGAGGCCTCATCAGTGCAATCCCTTCCCTTCCTGTCTTGCCTGAGCTGCACGGCGGAATGACAGGGGGAGAAGGCTGGACGCCAGAGACCCTGGATCCTAGAAGAAGGCGCAACAAAAAGTCGAAGGTCCTCTGAACAGGTGATAAGAGACGCTCCAAGGCGGACAATCTATTTTGTCAAACACACCAAAGGTGAGCCCTCTCTATTCACATGAGGGCTGTTCCCTGTGCCATTTTTGAGTTAAGATTGATGGTCCCGAAGTGTGGCACAGGTTTTGATTCTATCTCCTTACCTGGAAGTCTACCTGAGGATTCGCTAAGAAGGAGCCTATAGCTAGTCGTTGTTACCCGGGTGTTTCCCTGGATAGCCACAATGCCCTGTGATAACGGCTCGTCATAACTGTAGTTGCAGCAACAGCAACCACTAACGAAGCACGTAGAATATGTTAGATGAAGCACCAAATTCCATACGTATATGTATCATCTCATTTGATCCTCTCAACAGCCCTCAAAAGTTGACATCATTACTCCTACTTCGTGTATTTAATACGGAATAGAAAGGTCAAGTAATTTGCCCATGACCACCCAGCTAGTGCGTGGTGGTGCTGGAAATAATTTATTTCAGACTCCAAACATCGTATTCTTGACTCTTACATTGTATTCTTTGTTACTGTTACCCTCATCATCCATGATCTGGGGAAACTGAGGCACAGAGTGTTAATCCATTAAGGTAAGTGTTTGAGATAAATTTGAGACTTAAAAGCAAACATTTGCTTCGCAATTGTCCAGCCGCTCATTTTACTAATATTTATGGTGAGAATAGTTAATTAATATAATGAATATCTGCAGTGAAGTATAATTGAACATGGTAAATATATTACTAATAAATGAAAAAATAAACATTAGTGCAATCATAAGTGTTATTTCCTTCACAACTTACTGTCTTCCACTCAAAAGCCTTCTTTAATCTCCTCTAAAGCAGGAATTCTTAGTCCTGGTCCTAAGGGCTTCTGGATAACATCTGGGGGTGGGAAGAGGAGGAGGTACACAGATTTGGGTAGGAAAAGGTGACATTTTTATTTCACTACCTCTAATTGAAATGTAATTTGTCAACTATAAATGTTGGCAACATTGGTAGCATTTAGGAATATCTGTAACTTTTCACCAATAGAAATTGCATATTTTAATATTATTATTTTACAGCTGTGACGAATGTCTTGAAATGTCATTTGTGCTTATCTCTACTTAAAAATCACAGTAGTTATTAGACCTCCTGCTTAATCTAATCCTTTAATAAGGAAGCATACATGTATTACTTTCACATTTTGAGAAGTGCATCTCAGTGTAAGTACTCTCTTTGGTAAGCCTGCTCAGTTTCTTTTATGTATTTGAAGACATCGAGGAGAGTCCACGGGCTTTACCATAGAGAAGTCTGAGTGCTCTGCCCGAAGCCACGTGTCAGGGGGACTGTTCTGACAGGTGGGAGCTGTGTGCAGAGAGGGTGACCTGCCTGGCCTCTCCGAGCACGGGGCCTGGACCTAAGCCCAGCCTGAGAAACCTCTTCCCTCCGCCTCGCTCAGACCAGTGGATGTGCAGAGCGGGTCCTCTCTTTGCTCAGCTCGGTTCCTCGTGGTCCCAGAAAGCGGCGCATCCCCCTGACAGAAAGTCAGCCCTTGGCGCCTCTCCAAACAAAGACGGAGGCTCAGGGCCTGCGGTGGCCGCTGGTCACTCAGGGGCTTGGTACTGACCCCGGGGTCTTGCCAGCCTTCCTGTGTGGTCCTGGCGAGTTCTTCAAGACTATGAGCTTGAAGCTCGTCTTGTCTAAATCAGGATAACAAGGTTTGATATTTGTACAGTGCTTTCTGACTTGACACCATGCCTGCACTGTCCCTTCAGCTCTCACTACGACGCTGTGGGGCCACGTAAGCACGGTCACCCCGTGGCACACAGGAGGGAGCAGGCCCTAAGAGGACAGGGAACTGGGCTCCATCCCGGAGGCACCTCCATCTCAGGGCTGGCACCCGGGTCTTTGGAGCCTCAGCAAACCACCCCTTCCTCAACCTGGACGCCTCACCCTGCTCCGCAGAAACAGCCTCTGGACACCCCGCTGCCTGCTGTTTCCATCCTTAGGGACACATTTTCTCCGATGGCCCCTCAGTTCCTCCCACAGGATCCCTCTCCCGACTCCACCAGCGCCTGACAGGCTGCCTCTTACCTGGCCTGGATCCCACCCTGCCTTGTAACGCTCTTGTGCGCTGTCCCTCACGCTGAACCTCAGGTCTGCACACACTCGTTCACTGACTCTGGACAAGTCACCTCAACTGCCTGAGCCTCATCTTCTCATCTAGAAATGGGGAGAACACTGATTTCAGCGTTTGTCATGAAAGTAAATAAGATGCTTTTGCAGAACCATAAAATCCTTTATAAAGTGGCACTTGATGCTCCCAGCAACCAAAGTAAAGACAGGCTGGGAGGAGGTGAGGGGCAGAAGAAGGGGCTGGGGACGCACAGACCACTCAGGTCCTGGCTGTGACACCTTTACTTGTACATCCCTGGAAAAATTGCTCCGCCTTCCTGAGCCTCAGTCCTCATCTTTGATGGAAATATTTGATCTTCTTACTAAAGTTTTTGTGATGATAAAAGGAGATGATGTATCGAAGATCTTAATACAATGCCTGGCACACAATAACTTGTGTGGTGGTGGTGGTATTATTATTATTTTCTCTCTTGGAGCAGAGTCTTTTCTCACAAATTTCATGTCCCACAACATTAAGCATAGTGTTTTGCCAGTAAAAGTTGCCAAAATATAATTTTTGAAGAAATGATTGATTTTTTTAAAATACTATGAGGTAATAAAAGAGATAGGAACCACTGTAAATTTTTAAAAGGTCTATCTAACTATCCTGCATCACAATTTTTTCCATGTTATAGAGAAAGTGAATATGCCTCAATTCTTGGGGTCCATCCCGGTTATTTCTCCACTTCTGAAGACTGTAGAATATGTTATCTACATACATACATAATGAGAATATAACACTTCCTGGTCCGGTGCACAGGGAGCTTTCCAGGCTCCATCACTCCCATTAGATGGGGAGCTCCATGGGGACTGAGTCCACATTTACAGCTCTTCCAACCCTCCGGAGTTAGCGGAAGGCAGGGCAAGGAGAGGCCTCCACTGAATGTCTGCTGCCACCACAATGGTTCTACCCAGTCCGTGGCCCGGGGTCCAGGCAGGGTCGGTGCCAAGGCCTTGAGTAGGGGACACATTCTCCTTTCTCCTTCTGTGAATGCCTTTGAGAAAAGCAGCCCTTAGGTTTGACATAAGTAGAGAACCAAAACAGCCATTGAGGATGCTGTGAGTTTTACTACAGGAGTTAATTATCAGCTGACACATGAAAAAAGAGAACTGTTTACAGGCATTTAATGTTAAATTAATGAAATGCACAGCTGGGCACTACGGGATCATCCCAGCAGATATCATGACGTTGGCCGTATACCTCTGGCTCACTAATTCTAGGAGCTCAGGATACTTGATTTTAAACGACTGAGGCTGAGAAGGCTCCCTCTGAACTAGGATGTGTCTGGAGGGGCGTCTGACTTTTGTGGCTCACTTTAGACAGTACAAATAGCTTTTATTTGCATCATATCGTTTGATTCTCACAACAGTGCCGGAGTAGGTGGTGTTATCCCCGTTTTTACACGGGAAGAAACTGAGTGTAAGGAACTAAATCACAGCTTAAGGATGTACAACCCGTGTACTTGCTGTTTATTGATGTGTAACCAATTACCCCAAACCTTGGCAGCTTAAAGCAACAAGCATTTGTTCCCTCAGTTTCTGTAGGCCAAGGATCGGGCACAGCTGAGCGGGGGCCTCTGTCTCAGGTCTCTCCGAGGCTGGGGTCAAGCTGTTCCTGGAGGCTCACCTGGGGGAGGCCGGCTTCCAAGCTCACTCTGGTTACCGCCGAATCCAGCTCCCTGCTGGCTATTAGACTAAGAACCCCAGTTCCTCGGGGGCTGTGACCAGAGGCCTCCCTCAGTCCCTGGCTGTGTGGGCCCCTCCACAGGACAGTTCCCAGCATGGCAGCTGGCTTCCCTCAGAGTGAGCAAGTGAGAAAGGGAGGGAGAGCTCCCAACAGAGAGACATAGTCGTTTACAACCTACTCTTGAAAGTGACACCTATCCCCCCTGCCGTGTTCTGTTCACTAGAGGGGGTCTCTGAATGTGGGAAGGGGTACAGGGGCACGTGAAGCGGGAGACGGGGTCACCAGGATCGTCTTAGAGGCTGCCCACACAGCTCGTTAGTGGTGAGGAAAGGACTCAGTTTAGATCAGTGTTTTGTCTGATACACCGTGTTGCTCCAGCCAGGATCCATTAATTCTGCAAGTATCCATTGCAGGGACTATTCTTGACACAAAGGGCGCAAAAACAGAATGTGTGACCTGGGGAGACTCGCGATACCCGAGTGAAGACTGACGGGACAATCAGTCCACTGGGACGAAGGCCGTGCCAGCAGAACGCATGGGCCTGGTGGGAACGCGCAGTGAGGCACACAGCGCAGCCCTGGAGGAGGAGCTGGCGTCTAGACAAGTGTGGACGGACCCCACAGGCTGGCAGCACGAGGGGAGGAGACGTAGAGAGAGGGGTTCCCAGCACCTGTGAAAGGCGGACATCTGAGAGACAATCGCCCATTCCACCAAGTGCAAACTCTTCTCTGCAGCTGCGAAGAGCAAGCCCTTCATGTTGGGGCTGGAGAGTTAACCTGTGCAGTGGTTCTCACCCCGATTATGTTAGAACCACATGGAGGGCTTTTAAAAGGCCTATACCTTAAGGAAATTAATGAAATCGAAGCTCTGGGGGTGGGGCCTGCGCATTGATTTTTTTGTTGTTTTTTTAACATTTGTTGTGTGGCAGCCTTTTTAATCCTCGTATCCACCCTCTGAGACAGGTACTATTGTTATCTGCACTTTACAGAAGATTTACTTTTGCATACTTCCTTTTACTTCTCAATGTAAGTTATGTGGTATCAAACATGTGATTTAAATACCCTTGTGTCGCCTCAAGGCACCCATCACAGCACCACGCAAACAGTGTTTATTAAAGCAGCTGCCGCATTCCGGAAAGCCATCGTGGGTTGCTATAAAGCCACGACACTTAGCAGGTTGGTTCCACAGGCTTCTCCACGAACAAGGCTCTGATACCAGGGATGCCTGGGTGCTGCAAGGCTGCAAGGGCCTGGCCCTCTGTCCTCAGTCAGGATGGCTCTGAAGGGCAGAGTCAGCCCAGAGCTCCCGCGGGGTCCGGGGAGGCCTTTGCTGACATGACACCGTCGCTCACCTTCACCCGTTTCCCAGCCTGCTCCCTGTACTCTCCCACAGGTCTGCCTCTCAAGGGCTCTTCCCATAAACTCGTTCCCACAGATTTCCACATCTCCAGAGTCTGCTTCCTGAAGAACCCACCCTAAGACAAAAGGAGTCCGGATGGGCCACACCTAGTAACTGTATTTTACTCTCACAGAGACTTCCAGAGTAGAAATTGTACCTGCTTTATAATCAGAGAGATCGGAGCTCATCAAGCATCGTCTCGGGGAAGTTGCTTAATCTGTCTGAGCCTGTCCTCTCATCTCTGAAGAGGGACCTTACTAGGATTACACAGTTCACCTAACGCTCTATCATGGATTCCACAAAACACAGGCTCTGGGTCCACGGAGGCCTAGCCATGGAGTTGAATCACCAGGAGGCTAAATTCCTAGGACACATCTGCTCAACCCATCCACACTGGTTTCTATTAAATCACTCCAGGGGACTCCAAGATGCTGTCGGGGTGAGCACTCTTGGGCTCTATCGTGAAAAGACCCTGTTGACTATGCTAAGACGTTTACGTTTTATTTTCAAAACATCAGGGGAGATTTAAAGTAGGGCAGTGACTTGATTAGATTTCTATTTTAGGAATCTTCTACCTATCCAGTCTAAAAGAGAAGAAACTGGAAAGCAGGAATCAAGTGCAGAGGCTATTACAATAATCCAGCTTAGAAATGATGACAGTTGGAAATGGTGCACCAAAACGGTAGCAGTGAAGATGCAGAAAGTAGAAGAGATTAGGGCCACTTAGGCAATAACTTGATTGCATGTGGGATGTAAGGGGGAGGGATAAGCTATGGGAGACTGTAAGTTTCTAGCTTGAAACAATGGGGAGACGGTGGTATGATTCCTCAAGAAAGGGATTGCAGGAGGAGTGGCAACAATGAGGGGGAAATGGTAGAAACTGAGTTCATCTGGGACAGGCCATTGAGGTGGAGATGTCCAACAGGCCACTGGAATGATGGTCAGGAGCTGAAAAGAGAGATGGGAGCTGGAGATCATATTTATGGATCAAAGAGCCAAGGGAGTGGATGAAATCAACAAAGAAGGAAATTAAGGGTGGGCTCCAGAGGGAGAATGATGTTTCAAGTGTAGGCAGAGAGAGGGAAGCCGTGCTCCAAGACTGAGAAACAGCAACCTGAGACTTGAAGAGAAAACTAGAAGAAAGTAGTGGCACCTAAAGCAAAAGAGTTGAAACTTGCATTGGAAGCAGGTAACCAACAGGGATAAAGCCTACAGAGAAGTGAATAACAATTACAATTGATGAATAACCTTTTTGGCTCTGTTTTGATCAGCAGTTTGCATCAGGCTTTGCACAACTCTTTCAATGAGGAAGTTTTGGCAGTAAATACAAAATCAGTCCTGATTTAAATCATAATAACAGTTATTATTTCAGATATTGAAAAGTCTACAGAGAGAAGGTTCCAGAAATAGTGTGCCTGAGCTGATCAGATGTTCCCCTGAGCTGGGATAGCGTCACCAGCCACCTGTAAAAATGTAAGATTCTGTTAACAAGTAGGAAGGAGGAAATGGATGTTGTGTCTGCTGCATAGGATTTCCTGCAGGAATCCTTCACAACAAGGGTGCACAGCAGGAGTTACTGTCTCCTTTTTCACAGATGAGGAGCCCATGGGAGGCAGAGGTGAGGACCCTTCCAAGAACGCACATCTCGGACATGGAAGGTCCATGATTCGATCACGTCTGTCTGATTCCCAAGCCTGTGGTTTGGAAACAGTTGTAATGGAAGCTCCTTCTCTAGCTCCCTGTACAAGGGTGCACAGTCCTTTCTTCGTGTGACTTTTCCTCAGGCCTTTCTGTCCCCATGCTCGTATTTTGGGAAGGTCTTCTCTCTCCATCAACCACTGTGACCCTACGTGTCTGCGACTTCACTGCTTGCTAGCTAAGTCTCCAACTAGTCAAGATTATTCAGAATTCTGTCTGATTCTGAAAGGTGTTACTCATTCCTTGGAACTCAGGATTAACTAAAGAGAGAAGCACTCTCTCAGTGACACCTCTCAAGCTGTGACTGCAGTCCCCTCTGTGTGCTGGGTGACCAGGACCACTTTTTGAGCACGAACTGTGGTGCACACAGCTCACAGTTAAATGGCCTCTGGGCACTGGGTTTCCCGGCCTGTTAGCCTGTTTGCTGTGGTGCAGTCATGTGTCCTACTGCTGATAAGATGGGCTGTACTTGTTACGTATTTTATCTGTAGAGTCCCCATCGATCTGCACAGAAGCACATTAAACCGGTTTACATGAAATGGTTTGCAAAGCTGGTCTGTGATTGCAGAGAGCTGTGACCGTCCACGTGTTAGCAGATCTACCATCTCACTTTCCCTAGGGTCTTTCCAGGAACCAGGTCACAGTGATTGATCAACCACGTCCATGAAATCTGTCTTCACCTTCCCCCGTTTCTCTCCATCTTCTTTCTGCCTCTTGTAAGAGCTAGATCTTAAGTTAACATGAAGGAAGCCATCTTAGGGAAAAGAAACAATATTGTCACTGACTCACTAGTCCCTGGGAATACATTCTAGCCTGCATGTAGCCTAGATGATTATGCCCCTCTCGCTTTTACCAAATACATGATCGTCTGGTTCTATGACTCTTGCTTACGTCTATCTCCCAGCTGTAATAAGACAACTTTGTTCTCTGAGTTCCCCAGGAACATGAAAGACCTCCAGAAAGACAAATTCCACACTGGGTCCCATCTCAAATGACAGAAGAGAGAGATAACGTGGCGCCTTGAAGTTCGTCACAGTGAATGGTCCACATCCCTAAGGCCCCTCATTTCCTACCCATTTCCCGTATAACTGCCTCAAGATTCCATACAATTGTAAGATGGTTCTTCAGAACACTAGTCTGCCATCTTCCAATTATGCTGGCTAATCTTATAAATTTTCCTTTCTCAATCACTGGCTAGTTTGCAATTGATTTGGCACCTGATTGCAGCGAGCAGAACAAGCCCCTTCTCACTCGGTTATGCTGTGACCATGCACCTCACCTTGTACTCACTCTCCTGAATTTCTTTCCCATGAGGGGTTTAGCTAAGTTTGCCCTGGAGCCATGCTCAGTGATGAAATAGGCACAGACTTGAATACTGGATTTTTGGTGGATTATTAACCTTCCAGCTTCTACAACCAATGCCACCCATGCATATGTCTGTTTCACATTCCAAAAAGGAAAAAAGAGCAAATGAAAAGGGCGGGCACCAGATCTAGTAGAGTTTAAGGTAGGATAACTTGATTTAGGTTCCAACGACCCCATTGGCCAGTGGCTTGTTCCCTCCTGCCCTGCTCATGAACTGTTAGTCCTCTCCCCCAAGAAGGACAGCTCCAGGATATATGCAAGATGAGCGTACCACGGGAAGCTGTTGAATGTCTGGAGAGCTGGAGGTAATAACAACTACGTTGACTGAGCGCTTCCCATGTGCCAGGCCCTGCCCTCAGCACTCTTACACACCTTAACTCTTTATCTTCATAACAACCCGGTGAGGGGTGATATGAGTATTAATACAGTAATACTCCTGTATTAGCCCTATTGCACAGCAAGGATTCCGAGGCTAGAGAGGGTGAGTAATTTACCCAGGGTCACCCAGCCAGGTAGTGACAACCTGAAATTCCAGTCCAATGTTTTCTATCTTCAGAGATAGGAATTCTTAACCACTCTGCCAATCTACCTCCCAGATGCTTAAATGAGCAACAGCAATCTCCACTTGATTCATTCATTAAACTGAAGTGTACAGAAATTTTGTCACTGTGTGCCCAGGACTTGGGTTTAAAAAGTGATAACACTTTATCTGTTCTCTTGGGTGCATACTTTCTTAAATCCCCCAATTTTCCTCCGTGGAGTGGGTAAACCCACCTTGCTTTATAATGGAGCTAAGAAGTCTGGGGAAGGCATTCGGAGGGAGAGGCTGGCTCAGTTCTCACCAAGCCTGGACCAATCTGAGCTGGAGAGAGGGCCTCCCAGGAGAGATGGGATGTGAGCACCGAGCCACCTGTGGGAGAGCACAGGCGGTAGGGAGCTACCTAACTTGTGTGTTAGAAAGCAGCTAATTTTTTTAACAAATTGTTAGAGGTCAAGTGGAGGCTACTGTGAAAGATGGAACCCCGAGGAGTCACAGACACTAGGGGAGGTTTCACCCACTGAGAGATTCTTCACTATGGACATCCACTGGGTGCTCATGAGAAGGACCGGAAGCAGGGCCAGGGGCCGGAGAGAGCATCTCTCAATGGTGCAGGCCAGTTCCAGGTAAAGCATGAAACATCTCTCCTCTAAGGAACAAAAGCCTTAAGTGACTTGTGGGAGGACAGCTAACCCTGTCACCCCCCAGGTCCAAAGTGAAGACCCATTAGGGCGTGGAGAAGGGAAAAAGAAAAACTCTACCCTTGGAGGAAAGAGAAGGAGATCCCCCCGGGCCAGATCATAGAAGGATCCCACTGCTGGGGGGGGGGGGGGCAGGATCAAAGGGAAAGTCCCACCCCAACAACCTGAGACCCAGGGCAGCCTGAGAGCAGACTAGCCAGGCCCCAGCAGCAAGCATCAGCAGTCTAGTTCTGGGGACAGGGAGCAAGCAAGGAGGGAGAAGCTCTCAGATGGGCAAGCCCCTGGAATGCAGGAGGTCTGGGCGGTGCAGGGACACTGAGGAAGTCTCAGGCAGCCAGCCCTCACCAAAGCGATGCTAGAAGGATCTGAAGCTGGTGGTGTGCTGAAGGTGACCACAGCAACAGCAGAAACTCCAGTTTGCCTGGGTTGCATTTGGGCTCTGAAACTGAAGGCTCACATCAGTCATCAGTCCTTAAAAATGAAGTTGTCCTGTCTCCATTTTCATTCTGGTACCTGACTAGCCTAAGTTACTCGTCTAGTCCCCATTGTCCACACTTCTCCTGTTTTCCATCTCATTGTGTCTCCGTGCTGCGTCCTGGCTCATTTCTGCAAACCTGTCTTTCATCTCACTTATCCTTTCAGCGGTGTCTAATCTGCTGCTTAGCGGCCCAGTGAGGGCTTCAGTCTCACGTATCACACTTTCTTTTACAGACATTGTTTGATCTCATTCGAACTCCCTTGCCATTTTAATAGTCTCTTATTCCTTGATCATACTTTTGGCATTTCTTTTACATATTAAACATATTAAATGTACACACTTTATATCCTGCGACTAATAAATCCAATGTCTGAAGTCCTCATGGGTCTGATTCTACAACGTGTTTGTTCTGCTGGCTCTCGTTCATGGCACTTTGTTTCTCCCACGGTTTTTGAGTGAATGCTTGTCTCATTTGACTTTACGTGGGAAACAGTCCTAGTGAAAGTTTATTCTTCCGTAAAGAATTTGTGTTGCTTTAGCCAGATGATAGGGGGCTACTGATGGAATTTGAACTCACTGTTTTTGAATTAAATACATAATATGCATTTGGTATGAAACCCCAAAGAAGGCCCACTTTCAGTTAACAATTCTCAGGGAACAACATTTTTTTTCCTCTCCTATGGCCAAGTTTAATGCAGACAATTTTTCCCTGGACCCTCTTTGTGGAGTTGTTGGTGTTTTCCTTTTAATCTAGTCTATTCTTTTGTAGAGAACAGACGATCTTTTAGCGTTCTGGCTTTCTTTACCTTCCCTAATTTGAGCGGCCCCTACAACATGGGTGGTCATCAGGGTGGCCAGGAATTAGCTGATTTCTCCAGGGTAGCTAGTGGTTTAAAAGCTTACTCTACTTTTGGATTCCTGCTTTTACTTTGTTTTCATCAAATTGAAATTGCTTATAAAAAATAAAGGAGCAGAATGTCCTTACGGTGCCTGTTAGTCTGTTCCTGGGTTTGGGTCCCAGCTCTGCTGTCTTAATTATTATACAACCTTGGGCAATCTATTTGCTTTTCTGAATTGTTTTTTGTCCTTTGTAAAGAATAAATAATAATTATTTACATATCTGACTTGGGTGAAGACTCAAGATACTGAAATCAAAGTGTCTAGAACAAAGTGACTTTGCCTGGCACTTAACCAGTGCCAGCTGTTATTACAGGTTTTGTTAGGAGATTTGGAACAAATGTCCTGAAATCTTAAAAAATTAAATTGGCCATTTCCAGGTAGGCCTGCTGTCCACTGAGCCCAGAGTGGTAGTAACAAAAAAGATACTTGGTTTGGAGTCCATGGGTCTATATTATATTATGGGAGAGGATAGTAATAAGGGAAATTTCTCTTTTTCTCCATCTTCTGTGTGTCATTCTGTGTCCCAATAAGAAGTAATCCAGTGGTATAAATGACACATCTCTGATGTACAAATGATTTCCTCTGATAATAAAATAATAAATAGGATAAGGAGAATCTTAACCGAGAGACCAAGTATATTATTATACAGAATCTTGAAGAATAATTAGGAGTATGAGCTCAGTGGTATTTGAGCTGTGAAGCAAGCATTCTCCATCTGCCAGGGTGGTGGTTTTAATGATTGTATTCACAATGTCCAAAGGGTGATTTAATTCACATATTCCTGATCCACTTACACTAATACAATTTGAACCGGGCCTGAAAGACACTGAGTAATGCATGGACTGTCCTCTCTCCTTTTGTTTAATTTTGGCAAATGAAAATTAATAAGAACTTAATGTTCATTTGAAATTCTTGGGTCTATTGGTTTTTACCTGCGGCAAAGCATCATTACTTCTAAAGGATTTTTGGTTTGTTGACAGTGGTCTCTTTGGACTGTTTTGTTTACTGTACTCTGCAGAAATCATTTAAAAGTCTGTCTTTCAAAGAAATAATACGTTGTGGCAGCATCATTAATTGGAGGCTCTCTTGTATCTAATGAAATGTTTGCCTATGAAACTATGGAAAGGGACCACGGTCTCCATTCCTTGTCTCTCTTGAGGGATGTTTATATTAAATGGAACTGACTCTGAAGTTGGCAACTTTGCCAGCTTCCAATGTTCATTCAGCTTTCCACAAATATTATTTGAATGCTACAACGAGTATGTTAGCTTGAGCTCCTCAGAAAACAGACTGTGAATTATAGATTTGCTGGCAGGTTTACTGAGAAGTGCTTTGGGGTACAGCATCTGTACATGAGTGAGGAATGCAGAGTTGGGCAAAAGGAGAAGCTGAATTGTGACACAGTTTCAACCAAGGGGTCACCTGGTCCTACTGAGAGTTCTGGAGCAGAAGATGGTCCTTCAGAGTTGATCTGAGCTGAGGCAAGGGGCCCATCCTTTGTAACACTGTATTGACCAGTTCTTGAGCTACAACTGTAGAGGAAGCAGACCTTTGGGCAAGAAACTTATCTCTACCAAGGACAACGCCTGAGAAGGCACTCAGCTGTGAAGCATCAGTAGCCAGGGCTGTCAGTAGCTGGGGGAAATGCACGCCTCCCTCCTGAAGGCGGCACCTTGGCAATGCATTACAGCATCCCCTACCCAGGGATACGTTGATGAGCAAAATCAAACCCAGTCTCCTGCGTCATGGAGCTTGCAGTCTAGTGAGTATTCACAGTGTTTCTCTATTTCCTTTGTTTGCCCTTAAAAAGTCACCACTCGTCCTGTCCTTGGTGGCCCTGCCCCTGCTCAGCCTTCAATCGCTTGTTCCAGCTTCCTTTCACCCAAAGACTGTGGAGACAATTATGATCCTAATTAATAATGTCTAGGTCAGCATTGAGCACCTTGCTGCATGAGGGGAGAGTTCTATTAGCTCAATGATGTGTCCCCACTGGTTTGGTTTTACCCGTGATCTGAGATCATAACTACAACATGAAGCAATTTAGACTGATCCAGAGAATATTCACTTTCCAACCTCTTCCTCCCTCCAGTGCCCTTTAGAACTGACTCTGGAATAATTGGTCTTAAACTATTCTGAGCATCAGAACCTTTTGAGGCTATTTTTAATGATGCAGAGATACCTGACCCCAGAGGTTCTGATTTAGCAGGTCTAGGTTGGGTGCTGGTATCTGTAATTATAGAAAGATTCTGAAGTTGTCCCCACACCTTTCGAGTTTGAGAAGCACTGCTCTGTCCATCTTTTGTCTCTGAGTCTCTTCCTGTCGCTCAGACTTACACTCATGACTTGAACACTTTTCTCCTCTGGCCAAATTCTCCACTCAAAAGATGGGGCTCAAGTGTCACCACTGTGTTTAAGGGCAAAACAGCCCCATGATTGAGTGTGGACTCTGAAATCAGACACATGAAATCAAATCTCAACTTATTTACCTGATATCATATGGGACTAAGTTTTCTTACCTGATCTCTCTGAGCTTCAGTTTCTTCGTCTGCTCCATGAGAATAATAATACTATTATCTCCTAGGGTTGATAGGGATGTGATGAAGATTAAATGATACATGAAAAGCGTTGCATATGTCACCAGGCACATCCTAGGTGTGAGTTGTCACTTCCTCTGGGAAGGCAGCAGAGCTGGCAAGTGAAGTTCTTCATCCATATTGGTAAGAGATGGGACCTTGGACAGTGTACATAACGTCTCTGAGCCTCAGTCCTTCTTTATAAACTTGGAGTAATAATATCTATCTCAAAAGATTGTTGTGAGGATTTGAGAAGACAATACCTATAAAGCGCTTTGTACTTTCCTAGCATTTCGGCAGCATCTCAGCAAATATCTATTATTATTATTCTATGAAGATGTCCTTTCCTGCCACTCACGAGGCAGAGTTTACTCCTCCTCTTTGGTGCGTCCATGAAACTTTGTTCATACCATTATGAAAGAGTGCACATTACTTAACTATGGTCCCCATGTTTCTTCATAAGGCCTTGTTATGTCTCACATGTTTCTATTTCTAGCTATTGATCTATCTATCCACATGTGTAAAACAAATGCCACCTCATACGTGCTCAGTAAATGCTAATAAATCCCTAAACCAATTCAAAATACTCAGCTAAATTTTTGATTAGATCAACGATAAGTTATTTGAGGTGGCCCATAAAACGGCCAGAGAAGCTGGCTGATATGTGACCTGATTCGTTTTTGGATAACTACCACCACCCCAGACTCATGTGTTTAAAGAGAGACAAGAAGAGTGTTGCTCTCCTGGAACAGCGTCATGAAGTCTTCAGTGTGTAATGCTAAAAGGAAAGATGAGAAAATGCATAAATTAATTCTTGCCAAGAACAATAAACTCTGGAGAAAAAAAAATTGTATAACAATATAATAAGCCAGGCAGTGGACTCAGATTACTTCCGTGCTACACAGTGGGGATGGAGGCATGGCACAGGCATAAACTTCTCCTCAGTCTCATGCCAATGAAGTGGTGGCAATGATAAACACAGCTACAAGTTATCAAGAATTTACTATTTCCCCTCACTGTTAGGCCTATTATAAACATTATTGCTAATTCTCACATTTACCCTGGGAGGTAAATATTAGCAAACTGAGGTTCAGAGAGGTTAAGTGACTTGCCTAAGGTCACATAACAATTAAGCGACAGAATTTGGGACCAGCCTGTCTGATTCCAGGACCCACACTCTTTGATTCCATGATCCACTACATCATGCCCAGGCATTCTGATCTGTGGCCTAGAAGATGTGGCACTGTGGGATAGGGAAACAGCACTGGCTTTTAAAAAATCTGTGAGTAAAATTTCAAGATTTCAGAGACTGGTGCGCGGGAAATGGTTAAAGGTGAATTTAGCTCCAGGTGAAGGCTGCTACGAAACCAGGTGTTCTTGGTTTAATGAATGTGATTAAGATCAGCCAGACGTGGGCTGAGAGTGAAGAGTATAGGGGCCCTGCTCTGGTTCAGTGGAGGGAACAGTGCAAGGGTCCAGCCCTCAGCTGGAAAGAATGGTCGCTCTCAAGGAGTGGGCACTGCTCTCCTTTGTTTGACCATCCCGCAGAGAAAGCGTGAGGGAGCCGCAGCCAGCTGGTGTGGTCTCAGGAAAGGCACAGACCTCACAGGCGGACAGACTGGGTTTAAACCTCAGTTCTGTGTTGTCTCGAGTGTGCCTTGGGTAAGTGACTTCACCTGGCTGAGCCTCAGCCTCCCAACTGGGAAATCAGGGATAGTCTGATCATCTCCACAGCAACGTGGTGAACATGAAATGAGAAGGTTTAAACAGAGCAGGTATTTTGACCTTCCAGCTCTGGAATGGCTGGGACTTAGAAAGCCAAGCTGCTTCACCGGGGGATGAGGTATGACCGAGGGCAGCCGAGCTGGTTTGCTGTTACCAGCCCAAGGCAGATTTTGCTTTTGTTCCTCCACAGGAAGGAATGGGGGCCATGGTTCTGGTCACCGGCTAGTGCAAGGCGGTTTACACCTGGCTAGCTTAGAAGAATGAGGCCGTGGGTACAGGAACTGCTCCAGGCGAGACTACCTCCCCAGGGAAACAGCACCGGGTAACCCTGTTCTTCCCAGAAAGCAGAACCTGCAGGTTAGGTTTGTAGAGTCCTGCAGGCGCTGGGAATGAGTGGGAGAGAAATTGCAGGCCTCGCATTTTCCTTAGTCACCTGTACTTTCGAGCAGAGCATAACACAGCACCCACCGTGCCAGGTGACCTCCTCATGTTTTGCCTGATGAGCAGCAGGCTCTCAGGGGCACAGCTTTAGAAGAGTGAGGGCTTTCCAATTCCAGACTAAATGGAGCCGACGCGGCACCAGGGCCTCAGCGTTTATTATTCCTTGGGAGCCTTGAGCTCTCCTGTAATTTGCAGTTAACATGGGGAACTGTTTCGCACTTGTCGGCAGCCTGGACTGCATGCCCTCTCACTGCAGAGCCCGGCTGCACAGCAAGGGGCCTCAGAGTCCTGACTTTAAGGCACACAACCTGCTCCACTGCTTAGTAACTGACTTCGAGCCCCCTGAACGTCTATTGTCCCATCTGCACGCTGCCCCGTGTTAACATACGTGTGATGCAAATGAACGAACACATTGTCAGACACTTTCTCTCATGCCTGGCGCTTGTTAGACACACAATAAATGCCACCAATATAATGAGTAATAGGATAGTTGCATTATCAATAGGGTCATGATGAAAAGCAAAGGAAATACACTAGAATGAAATACACAGATTCCTTAGCTAGGAAGACGCATGAGATGTAGAATTATGGAGAATGACCTTAAAGGCATTTATTTCAGACAGATGGCCATACTGTTACTGATAAAAGTCAGTGAGCTCTAAAGGGGGCCTCGGCTTTAGAACTGCATTTTAACGAGAAGGATTTTTAACTTAGTTATCATATGGCTCAGGGGTGTTGGTGATAATTTCATTCATTCCACAAATATTTTTACTGCCTACCATGTGCAAAGTTTTCAAAATAAAATCGCAGCCACATTCAGACTAGAGTGGTACACAGGATTTCTTGTGAACCGATTGGAATTCTTTGAGTGAAACTCAATAGAAAGCAGTTTGCCCTGTGCCTTTGCCACTGGTTCTGTCAGCATCCCCCTTGCTCCAGATGCCTCTCCTCCCACCGCATCCCATCTCGGCACGAGTGGTCCTAGCTGTTTCTCAGGTCTCTTTCTCTTCCTGATGTAAATCAGGACTTATGGTCCTTGCTCATCCTGTGTTGGGTTTCTTCAAAGCCCGGGTCTCAGTTGTGAGAAATTGAACTGGGAGACCATATTTCACATTATATTAATTATTGTAACCCCATTAAAGTCTTAGCCATTCCAGAAATATTCACAGTATAGAGAGAGAGAGGTTGGAAATTTAACTCTTTGGCCCAAGGAACTGAATTGAATAGAATTTCAGACACAGCACCAAGAGGATGAGGTACACGCAGATATTTTTGCTTCCTACTCTGACATTTTTGCCAAAAGATGGAAAGAAGGAAGAAAAGAATTTGCAGGAAGAAAAACAGGCCAGCTGCTGACTTGGGCTTTGGAAATATGTAAATGAGTAAGACAGTCTGAATAAACTTTTAAATAGAAGAAAAGGATGTGATTTGGAAGGAAGGTACTAAGATATCTAATACTTTTTCTTCTAAGTGGAGATTTTAGTCATGTTATGATTGTGACCTTTTCTTGTCATTTTTTCCCCTTTCTTGAGGTCTCCTATGCTTGTCACCTCTCACCTCCCTATCCGACTTGTCTCCTGTTTGACCTATTGGATCAATCCTTAAAATGCTTACGTTCGCTAAGTAGATTTTTTAAAGTGGAATTTGTGATCATATCAACACAGTGCTTCTAAGTGGTCAGTCCTTAAGTTTGTTTTCCTGACATTCTGAAGCAATGGCCATGTCAGGGTGGTTCCTTAAAAAAAATCAGGCCCGTGAGGTTTCACTGATGAACCGTAGTTCTTATCAAACTGTGATTATTTTATTTGTTTATATTCACAGTCTGGGGTCAAAATATTTTTTCCTGGGGAGGAATCCTTCAAATCAGAATGAAAGTAGAAAGTTTGATTCGTTAGAAAAATTTCATTTTATTTACAAATAGACAGAAAAGAAGACATAATTTGAAGTTAATTAAAATTTTATACTGTATGAGTTAAAAGTCAGGAAATACCAGATTTTAACATTTTTATTGTGAGATTCTCTGGAATATTGAATTTCAAGTTAGTGTTTCTGAGGGCAGAAGCAGTGCTCTTGTGGGTTACCCCCTCCTGGTATGAATTCATAGTCATAAAATATTAGTAAAGAATCCTTTAGAGCAGGGTCCCACGGTGTGTGGATGGATTTAAAGTGTCCATAGATTCCCTAAAAATGTATGGTAAAAGTCTAACATATGTGCTTTCTTCTAGAAAGAAGGTGTACAGTTTTCATCGGATTCTCAAAGTTGTCTTAATCTTCAGCATGTTAAGAATCACTGTCTTGGAGATAAGCTATATCGTCCACCTCATTTCACCAGTCGAGAAACTGCCCACCGCCTCCCAAACCTGAATGATTAAGCAACTTGCCTGACATTCTCCATGAGTGTAAGGCAGATCCCAGGCATGGCCAAAAGTCGGTAGACTTTCAGGAACATAGGAATTAGAACCATCCCCACCAACACCAGTATCCTCTGGACCTTTCAGGCCAACGATAGACACTAAATTTAGTTTTTAAAAATATTGGTTTTCACCATAACTTGTAAGTGGCTCACTGACATTGTTGAGGAGGCAGGATTGCATCAGAGAAACACTGCATTACTCGGGTTTACCATCACCCACTTGGCCCTGATTTAGGACAGAGGCTGCGTATGTGCACGAATAAACACTCCCTTTCTCCTGTACTGCATCCTGCTCACGAGTTTGGTGCCTGTGGCAAGTGTTTGGTCTCCTTTAATGAAGCCCTGGAGTTGGGGAGATGCTGTCTCCTTTTGTTTCGTGGAGGAGTGCTGCCATATCTAGCCCTGAGATCTGAAACCTCTACCACAGTTCTCGTCCAACACGGCTTTCAGGTGTGGGGCGTTTGCACAACAGTCTCTTGGACGATAATGGAGAAGATAGAATTTCACAGATCAGAAGGAAGTGGTGTGAGTGGAAACCTGCAGGGGTTGAGTTTCCATGCTCTTCTGCCCTCACCTCATCTCCACCCCTCTCCGGGTCTGTCCGTGGGATGCTTGTCCGCACACGTAACTACAAACTGCAAAGTCTGTAAGTATTTGTTGTCAGCGATCCACCAATTAACATGTATTCTACATATACAGTGTGTAAACTGCTTTGTCTTTAGCTAAGTGAGAGTAAATAAAGTTGGATTTAAAGGTTAAACTCTGTCAGCAGTTGCGTGCCCTCGATTCTCTTTTCTGGCAAACCTGGGAAAAATTGCCCAATTCATCCATCTCACTCTCCAAACAACGTGTTTAATTATCACTAACTCTAGGAGTTGATGAAGTCCTTTCATTCCAACACATAAATATTTTTATCAATGGTTTTTCTAGTAAGACAGAATTTTTACTTGTGTGATTCGATGACTTCTCACCCTTAACCAATGTCCCAACCACCCCTGTCAGGGTGACAGTTAAACATGATTTGCTTCTTGCTGTTTGAGTTGTCATTTGGGGGACATAGCACCTCTCTTCCTAGTTACTGTGTTTGGCAGAAGGAGTTTTCCGTTTTAATTCTTCATTTCAGTTCAGTTCAACAACGGCTTTTGAACCTCCACTGTGTACCTCACCACCCCCCCCCAACAACAGTGAGGAACTCACGGCTGCAACAAGCAGTCTCTGTCCTCAAGGAGTACACAGGTTCATATGGGTGTCTCATGTAAGGTGCTAATTTTAACACATGGCAGCATGACAATTTCATGCTGAAAAGAAATACAGGCAGTGTGTTACGGCAGCTCAGAGAGCAGTTACTTCTTGGTTGTGTGCTCAGGAAAATCTTCAGAGAGGAGGGTGCATTTGAGTTGAGGTCTTATTTAGTATCTATCTAAAACTGGTTAATAGATACCATTTATTGAGTGCTTACTACCAAGCATTGTGCATTTTCTCATTCTATACTTACGAAAATCGTATGAAGTAGACACTGTTATTAGCCCTACTTTCCAGCTGGGAAAATACAGGCTTAGAGTTCAAATAGCTCCAGCTGACTCCAGAACCCCTGGCCTCACCTCTCTCCCATGCACCTGCTTGTTGAGTAGATTTCTGACGTGCAGAAGCAGGAAAGATTCCAGGCTGCACTTCCGTGGACAAACTGGACAAACCGCAGAAACGGAGTCTCGAGGCAGGACTGTGACAGCCTGGAGAAGAGTTTAGGAGTGATTCCCAACTCCTGAGCAGTCATTCTGTGGTGCCAGGTGTTGCCTGTGCTCCTCACGGACACAGTTATTTAATCCTCATAATAAGCTTGAGAATTGGGTATTATTATTCCAATTTTTACAATAGAGGAGACTCAGAGTTGTTTACTATTTTGAGGCATCAAAGAATGTTGAAGAGCAGGGATTTGATCCAAAGTCCTGCTGATTGCTTTCTGACCTCTCTAATCCATTTAGAGGAAGAGGGGCTCCACAACCCTGATCAGAGACTTCCAGAACTGTACCTTCACCTCCTTCCTTTCTCCATCCCAAGACAGAAGGAAAATAAAAAGAAAAAATCAGTCCTAGCTTCTTTCCATCATATTGCCTTCCTATTGTCAGTTGCAGTGTCAGCAGTTGCATTGTAAACTGGCAATGAGAAAGAAATGGGAATAGAGCGACTCTCACCATAATTCCCCAAGATGAATATTACTTTCCACATTTTACAAATGAAAGAACTTATATGCAGAGAGTAAAGAACTTGGTTAAAATCAGATAGCAATTAAGATGCAGTCAGGATGAATGCATCATTGGTTGATAGTTATGGAGATTATCAAGATGTAACAATTTATATTCAGATACTTATCCCTGGCCTTCTCTGGACTATTCTTTTAAAGGACTTAAAGCTAAAATCTGTAGATGGGTCTCTTTCCTCACAATTGGATTTGGGATGTTTTATTCCTTGTGGGGTTTGGGGAGCTTTGTATTGGACTTACCATAAATGGTAACAAATGATCCTTTGCCATCCTCTCATGAAGTCATCTTGGAGCAGACCCCATCTGCAGTCACTTTCACAGATCTGGATCGTCTATACAAAGGAGGAAAGGAAGAGTCCCATGATTCCATGATCTTGGGGAGACACTGCAAAATGTACTTCCTTCTCCATCCCAGAAAAGTGAAAAAGAGCATTTTTCTCAGCTGGTCATAGGGTGAGTGCCCAAATGTCTGAACAGCAACCTAACCATGCTGGTGATTTATAGGCAGCTCTCTATGACAACAGGCGCTCAGAGGAACCACCTGACAACGACAAACGTGAACATGCCACTCAGAGGTACTAAAGTGTTACTAAACTGCTGACAATCAAAAATGGCTCTGAGTTTGGAATTCTATAATGGCAACAATAAATATTTATTGAGCACCTATTATGGGCCAGATACTGTGTTAGAAATGGGATGTAAGGATGAATAACATAAAATTTCTCCTTCAGGGATCTTACAATTTAGAGGAAGTTTCTAAAAAATAAACAGGCAGGCACACTAAAGTTTTGGAAGTGAGAATATAGGGGCACTTGAAACAGGAATGCACAGATAGGGCACTATCCTCGTGGAGGGTCAGGGAAGGCTTGCCAGGAGAGGTGCCGTCTAAGCTGCAGTCTGCAGGGTGGGTTGAGATGAGCCAGGTGAATGGGGAAGAGGGCATGGGGAGCATCTCGTGCCACTGGAAGACCATGCAAAGGCCAAGAAGTAAGAACGATCATGGTATTTTGGGGTACCTAATAGTAATTCATGTGGCTGACTCACACAGCTCTGGGAAAGAAACGGGGCAGACCATGGGATGACAGACTGTGAGATGACAACTCCCAATCTTTCTCAGTAAACAATTCTTTTCCATAACCAATAATTTAATGCTGACTTGAAAGTTTCAGAGACAGAAGCTTTGTGAACACTGGAAAAAGTATTTATTTTTTCAAGAATAAATTTTAACTGTAGAATCAGTAAATGTTAGAGCTGGAAAGGCCCTCTCGTCTAAGGCAGTCCCCTTGTTTAACAAATGAGGAAACTGAGGCTTAGAGAGGTTTGATGACTTATCCAAGGTCCCCAGCAACTTTAATAAGTGCTTTTGCTTTAATAAATGCTCATGTTATATTCCTGGATGTGAAAGACGTACTGTCAAAGCAAAAACTGTTTCCAGATCCAGGTATAGCGTTCACACAGCCCCAATTAAACTGGCAAAAAGATTATTTGTAAACAATCCAGCAAAAGCATTCTAGGAATCAGTGGCACTTGCGTATGCAAGGCATTCAGGGTGATGGTCAATTCCATAGTTCATGCCAGAACACTCCAGACAGAAAGGTAGGATGGAAGAGAGATGAATCGTTTCCTCCTAACACACGAGGTCAGGTACTTTCGTATGGTATAGCCCACTTCTAATGAACATGAGTACACTGTAAGAACACACCTTCAGGGGCCACGTTCTCATCCTTAGCGCTGTCTGTCAGTCTGACTGAGGGCCTGCAAGCTGGCGTGAAGGTGAGCCTGTGATAACGCCTGCAGTGAAAGAAAAGCAGCAAAGCATTGGAAGTGAGCCTGACTCCAGCTCTCCAAAGTACTGACTCTCTTAGCCCTTTCTTCCTTCCAACAGCGATAATAAGTAATGCTTACATAATGGCTCTTATCCCAGGAGCTGAAGGGATTTACTAACATTATAGTGCTTAGTTCCTTTCTGATTAGCCATGGGAAAACGTCAGTTCTTGTTGCTCAGGAAAATTACTGCCCTTCCCGGTACACCACACACAGCCTAATTCATTATTCTCAGGCCGGGAGAGGGGGTGCCTGCACCAGAAGGGCAAACTCGACCGAAACAAGGGAAGGACTTCCATCCAGCGGTGGGATGCTGTAGCTGAGGTGCAGTGTTTGCAGAGGGCTCCGACCACACGCGTGAGCAGCGCTGTGGAACTTCTGTGGTTTGAGGAGCCTTGCCCTCCCGGCTGCCATCCCCGGCTGACTGCGATCTACCTGAGTGTTGTCCTTTGAAACCCTAGGCTTCCTGTCAGCCACCTGCTGGTGTTTCATGAGTCTGTTTCAGATGCTAGGTGCTGTGTGTGCGCGCGCGGGCATGTGTGTGGCTTCTAATTAACAGGATGCGTCAGTGGACAAGGGCTGCAGAGTAGGGGACCCCTCCTTTCAGAACTATGCAATCTCACTTGTAGGGCGTCCAAGTAGTTAGAGAAATTCCATGACTTCTATGGGGAAATTGCATTGTCTACTCCACCCCTCTAGCACTTTTCCATCGTTGTAATAAGCTTTGGTTTTGGAGCTAAACTCAGGCTGCCTCACAGTATAGGGAAAGACGATACGATGAACTTGGAAGGCAGAATTCTTGGGTTCAAATCCTAGGTGCTCCACCACCTGGCTGTGTGACCTGGGGCAATGACTGAGCTATTCCCTGTGAAACAGTTTCCTCATTTCTAAGATGTGTATAATCCCATCTCAGAGAGTCACTGTGAGGATTCAGCGAGGGGAACATAAAGAGCTTAGCTTGAGGCCCAGCGCGTAACCATCAGATGGCGGCTTTCGTTACTCCTGGAAAGTGATTGCTGCTGATATACTTGCTCAGAGTTACATCAAGTATCCTGTGTCTGTAAAAAGGAAGAGGAATTTTTTTCTCTGTTATGGTAATTTGGATTTTTTTTAAGAACAATTCATGAACTGAGACATAGCAAAAACGATATTTACTTTCTCAAGTCCTTTTCCACTAATAACTCTTCCCCCACATGCTGTTTCTTTCTTTATTTTTAATTGGTTTTTTTTTTTTGCTGATCTCTTTAAAGTAAGATATTTATATAATTATCAGATTGTTCTTAAAGGATTAGAATTTAATAGAGAATTCTTATTAGCATTTTATGTCAAAACCAAAATCTCTTTATACCCTATAACAGTTAACATTATTCACTACTTATTATGTACCTGGCACCTTTCAAGAGCTTTATGTATGTGGACTTGTTTAATTCTCACAATAATTGTAGGAGGTAGAAACTGTTAATTTTCCCATTTTACGGGGGAGGAAACTGAGGCACAGAGAACAGTAATCAATTTGCTCAAGTTATGCCACCCTCTTTTCCCAGGGTCTGCTAAAAATCAGCGCCTGAGGCAAAGACTAAAATGCTAAGGCTGCGTTTGGGCGATGCAAGTCTGGGTGAAGGTGAGGTGAGGAAAGAGGAGAAGCACGCACGGCAAGCATGCTCCCTGGGGGTCTGGGCTTGTCTGGAATGTTCTCAAGGAGAGAGTGTAGCTTGGAGCAGTCTGTGGAAGGGAGGGAGGGTTAATCATCCACCCGTTTCCCTCCATCTCTCATCCCTTTTGTGGAGGTGCTCCTCCCCGCCTCCCTGAGAGCTCACGGCCCCTCACCTCCAGGGTTTGTCATGCAGGCCCTCAGCTCAGCGGCCACTCAGGAAGCCAACACTGCGATATTCCATCCTAGTTGAATGTGGGGGCTCGCACGATGCAGATGGAGTGCTGTCAGAGAAAGAAGGTGTTTGAAGGAGACTGAGAAGGCTGGCGAGGATTGTGTCTGATACACGCAGGTGGAACTAGAAGAGTTACTGTGTTACCCAGGTGGTCGAATCCTCTAGAACCCAGATGTATTCGTTTCCTAGGACTGCCACAAGAAATTACCAGAGACCTAGTGGCTTAGACAATAGAAACTTATTCTCTCACCATTCCAGAGACTAGAAGTCTGAAATAAAGTTGTCATCAGTGCCATGCTCCCTCCAAAGGCTCTAGGCAAGACTCCTTCCTTGCGTCTTTCTAGCTTCTGCTGGCTCCCAGCCACCCTTCGAGTTCCGTGGCTTGTAGATACATTGCTCCCATGTCTGCCTCTGTCTTCACATCACCCTCCTCTCTGTGTCTCTGTGTGTCCTCTCTTCTTATAAGGACACCAGTCACTGGCCCATGGGCCCACCCTAAATCCCAGATGATTTCATCTTGAGATTCTTAACTAATTATACCTGCAAAGACCTTCATTCCAAATAAAGTCACATCCTGAGTTTCAGGGGGGCCAGGAATTTTGAGGGGGGCACTAGTTCACCCACTATACCAGGCCTTGGGGAACCATCGCTGCTTTTGGTTGTAGTGAAATAAACTGAGTAAGTGTGCCCCTGCCTGAGACAAAACAAGGACTGTCTGATGCCTCTGAAAGGCGTGGGGTCAAAAGTCTTAAAATCAAAATACCTCAGAGTGTATTGATAACTTGGTTTACTGAGCTTATCAGAACAAAATCGCTTGACAGCCACTCAGGATTTTGAGTTGAAGTGCACTTTCTTTGGGATGCCCAACTGAAATGAGCTGTCTGATCTAGCCACACCATCACAAAAATGGATTCTTTGATATAGAAAACATCTAAGTAGGTTATGGACACAACTGTACACACACATGCACACATAAATAAAAAGTGAGAGAGACTAGTTTTTACATGACACTACTTGTGGCATCACTATATACATACAGCCGAAAAGACCAGAAGTTCTTTGCATTTTTGTATAATTGGAGGCTTTTCTTTTGGTCGGTCTCGTTAGTTACTTTGGTTTACAAAGCGTGGCATTTTTTATAGTTTTGCCTCTTCACTCTACGAATTGTATTTTCTTCCAAAGTCCTCTCATTTTGGATATTGCTACATGGTGTGCTCTTCATCGTTGATCACTTTCTCTGTAACATCACCAGCCGGAAGGGCACATTATTTCAAGTTTTGCTTCAGTGACTCCTGGAAGCATTTTTGAGGGGAGAGAATGAACTGAGGAAGGAAGAGTGGAGGGTGCCTTTACTTCATTGATGTTGGCCTATTTTAACCCCTTCACGCAAGAAAAAGTTGACTCAGCATCTCTAGTGAATGCACCAGTCCCTGTCTTGGGCTCTGGGGTACAGTGGTGAACGCAACAGGCATGTTGACCGCTTTCAGGTGGCTAATCATCCAGCTCACCAGACAGCAGTTGCTTGGATAGCCTGGGGTCATCTGTTAAGCAATGATGAGTCAGAAAAACCATATTTTCTGAGCCACTTCTTGATCTGAATTTGATGTCTTGGGAGGCAGCAGACAAAAAGAATTCATTCCTTGCTCCTGAAGTAGATGTTTATAGGGTCAAAAGGCTGAAAGGCATGTCAGGGGTTATTTGGTCCAGTCTCATGATTTCAGTCAGCAGACATCTGATAAACATTCATTGAATGTCAACAATGTACCAGGCACCATACTAGGTCCTGAAGAAACAACAGTGAGGGAAGTCAGGCACAGAACTTGCTCTAACGAAATGCATCGTCTGGTGGGGGAAGTCAGATGTTATCAAACAATTACACAAATAAATATACAATATGATTGTGATAAAGGTTATGAAGAAAGTGTATGCAGCACCACGAGACCGCGAGATGAGGAATTTGTCTGAGTCAAGGAGGTCAAGAAGGCTTCCCCCAAAACTAGGCTTAAGCTGAGATCTAAATGAGGAGAAGTTTTGCAGGAGCAGGCAAGAGGAAAGAGAATTCAGGCAGAGGGAACAGGCAAGTTCACGGTGGACTCCTGTTCCAATCTCTTCTCCAGCCCTGCAGCAGGCTGTGAACGGGGCCAGGAATCTGCACTTTTTGCAAGGTCTGTAGGCGATTGTGATGCAATCCTGAGAGATCCCTCAATTTGAGAGCACAAGCTTTGTGTTCTAACAGACTTTAAAACAAATCATCTCCAGCTGCTGGGTGACCTTGAGCAAGTTTCTCTCTCAGCATCAGTCGTCTCCTCTTTTGACTGGGATAAGGTGTCCCTCAGAGTATGGAGATGACATTCAATATAATGAGTGTAAAAGCGTGTGCCACAGTTTGACACGTGAATGTAAGTATGCAGGTTGGCAAAATGTCACTTTCCTTTGCTCAAGATCTGCAGGGACAAAGACTGCATGGCCTCATGGGAAAGCCTGGCTCACACACATAAGGACAAATCACAGGGACTCCCACTGTGTTTCCAGGACAAGATTTACCTTTGACATTCTGAAGGGACCATGTTGCGAAGGTGGAATTTGCACAGAGGGAAGTGAGAGTTGAGGTGGAAGAATAGTGGATGAAAGTGGGGCTGGCTCCACATTGAAGAAGGAACCATGTTGATGCTTCCCAACCTCTCCCAACTGGGGAGAGCATTCTTCTCCCCCTGAGTAACCGATGACCACAAGCAGCTCAAGACGGATGTCCAGTGCTGGGGACAGTCACATTATTTCAGAATTTTCCTTGTATTGAATCCAGCAAGTTATCTCTTATATCAGTCAGACCATGGCAGGAAACAGGTACATACTCAAGAGGGGCAACTGGAGGGAATGAATGACAGAGCTATGTACAAAAGTGTAGCAGGGTTGGGGGTGAACACTCTGGGGCCAGCTGCTGCTGGAAACCACTGAAACACCACCCCCAGGCACGAAGAGGCAGGGTGAGGGGTGATGTGGAACCTAGCCATGGAAGAGGGGCCAGTAAACAGAAGCGGAGGCTGCATGGAGAGAAACCCAGCCACTGCCAGCCAGGGCTTGGCAGGCAGGGAGCCAGAGGAATTAATATTTGACCCCTCTCCTCTCATCCTTTAATACTCTGCTGGTGCCTCCCATTGACCAAGCCCGACCAAGAACCATAGGGCAAGAGAGCACATTAATGCAGCATAAAGCTTCCCAAGGGCACAGTGCAGGAAAGAGAAGAGATCAGAAAGTGAAATGGGGAAGATCCAGCTTATCATCTTGCAAAATAACTTTTGTTTTGAGTACCAGGCTCTGTTCAAGCACTTTCCAGGTATTGTCTCCTTTAATTCTAATGATAGACTAAAAGTAAAGTATGTGCATATTTCTGTGAGTGCAGGAATGTGCGCACACACACGCACATACTCTGCAGGGCCCTGGCAATACAGCAGAAATGCTGCAGCCTCTATTAGTGCTTCCAGCTTAGGTAAAGCAACCCCACTGTCAAAGAAAGTTGAATTAGTTTGGTGGGTGCCAATATTGGAGCACTTCAAAAAGCTGGGATAGAAAGTAGAAGTCCTCAGTGTGCAGCGTGCTCAGCCCCAGGCCATTGACAGGGAGGAGAGGAAGGCTGAGTTGCAGCCTTTGCTGCAGTTCTCAGTTCTGCTCTGTCACTGTCCGAGTGGGCAGCATGTGAGCAGGAGCGGGGCAGAGGGCTCCATGAAAGCAGGATTATGGTGCATAGCCGTCGGCACATCCCACGTGCCATAAAGCCAGGAGCACACTTGGACCCTGACGAGCAGCCAGGTAGTTGGCAGAAGAGCCTTGCCTGGTCTGCCTCCTGCTCAGGGAAGACTACAGAATCAAAAACATTCTCAGGGAATGAATGCGCCTTCGCCTATGGTTCTAGACTTTGGTATGCACAAAAGTCATGGGGAGAACTCATTAAAAACGCAGATTCCAGGGCCCCATCTTCAGGGATTCCACTTCAGTAGGGCTGGCGGGGCCCCAGGAATCTGCATTTAGCACATTCCTCCGTGATTGTGCTGCAGGTGGTCTGAGGACCTCACTTTGAGAAACACTGATTTGGAGTGGGTGTGTGTTTTTAGAGCTGGCAGAGACAGGAGGCTTCCTGGGAGACCAAGTCCAGCCCCTGGATCCCGTAGAGGTTAAGTGACAGTACACTGCCAGAAGGAACTACAAATGTGTGCTGCAGGAATGGAGGCAAGAACGTGACTCTTAGTTAAGGGTGGCCAGGTGTGACCACGGGAAGCAGCAGACAGAAACAGTGCTGGGGGAAGCAAATGGCAGAGACCGTGAAGATACTGTCTCCCCTGAAAGGGAAACTCACTTCCTGGGAGGCCACTTCTGCTAAAACGCAGCCCCTACTGCCTTCAGAATGGTCAGAGGGAAGGGGTTGGTAACTGTACGAACTGGATCTTCCAAAGCACTCCAGGACGGTCACCTTGCATCCCCACAGGACACATCTGCCAAGACTCTGGATGCCAAGCCCTTCAGACCCCTGAGAAGAAGGAGGGCTCCCTGGATTGACTTTCAGACAGTGTGCGGTGCTTCAGGCTCCGTGATCGGGAACTACGAGGTGTGGGACCCCGTCACCAATAAATATGTCTGTAACTTTGGACATCACTCTACCTCTCAGAGACTCCATTTCCAAACTGGTAAAATGGAAACAATAAAGCCAGGTTTCCCACCTCTGTCAGTGCAAAGATCAACTGAATCATGTTAGATCCCTGCCAATTGGAGAGAATAAATATTTACTGAGTGCCTACTACCTGCTAGATTGCATGGTTTATGTACAAAGATTTAAGCGTTTATAAAACCAATTTCAAATTAGAAAATCTGGCTTGGAATGACACCATTTAAGTGCTTTCTGATTGAATTGTTTTCTTTTTCCCTTTTTATCCAAATCTTCCCAATGGGACATTTCTTCAGCATGTTTTCTAGCATGTCATGAGCTCCTGATTATAACATGTATTCTGATTTCTGTTGTTCTACTTATGAGCACGTAATATATTTACTAAGGCAATATTTCCAGCAGCCTACATATCTCTGGACTCCATTCATCCTCACAGATCCTAGAACACTGATTAGACCTGCGAGCTTCCTTCCATGAGCATCTCAGAGCTAACCCTGCTTTGTTCCCCAAAACAATTCTGGTTCGAGCGCCTCCTGGTTCTTAAGACCTCCTTCTCCACCATGAAAGTTCCTCCTTCTGCCTGCTGCTCCTGAGCATCCTGAATTCTCCCTCATTTTCTGCCTTTAGTGCCCAGCCCTGTTCTCTGGACATCTCTTCTTGCAAATTCACTCTCAGTGACCTCTGCCATCCACACTCATCCACGTGGATTAATGGAGCCCTTGAGAGTGGTGTGAAACAACACCCTCCCAGCTCTGCTCATTTCCAAACTAATTCCTCCAGTCACTCCTCTGCACAAGAATACTCAGCAGAGCCCTGCGCTGCTCCTGCTCGTTACACTGATTTGCATGATGATCCCCTCAGTGCCAGTGTCTAGTGTTCCTCTGAGGCAATAATGACAACCTACGTTTGTGTGGAGCTTCACAATTTACACGGCTTTGCAAGACCATTATTTGAGATGATGCTCACAACAGCCTCATGGTGTGAGAGGGGCAGGTATTATGATTATGCTTCATCTTACAGATGATAAGACAGGCTTTGTCTAACTCAGTGGTTCTCAACTAGACGTGATATTACCCTCCAGGGAACATGGCAATGTCTGGAGGCGTTTTGGGTTGTCACATTGTGGGGACAGGAGATACCACTGGCCTCTAGTGGATAGAACCAGGGATGCTGCTCAACATCCTACAATGCACAGAACAACCTCCACAACAAAGGATTATCTGGCCCAAAGCATCGATGGTCCTGAAGTCAAGAATCTCTGGTCTAACCTCATTTAGTTTACTTGTAGATCCAGGATTCCAACCCAGATATTAGGATTCCAGGAACCCCTGCTCTTTTCAGGATCATCTGCCCCTTCTCTGAGGTCCTGGCACAAGTGTCCAGTACATGGGGTAACATAATCTTCTCACTAAGAGAAACCGACTGACGAATTCAAGTCCTCCTTGGGCCTTGTGCTAGATGTGAAAATTGGGATGAATTACCAATTTTCTCTGAACTTCGTTTTCCTCAACCATAAAATGGTTATCCTACAACTGTTGGAAAATGAACCGGCCTATCACATATAAAGCACATGGTTGAGTATCTAGCAGACAGTAGGTACACTTTACTCTACCCTTCCCAATCTTCTCTCCTCTCTCTCCTTGATTTCAGCACTTGTTCTTTCCCCTGCTGCCTCCAAAATGAGCATTTTTAACTTACTGGTAGCTCTCAGGGCTAACCTCAAGTGACATAAAGGGAGCTCCACAAAACATCTTAGGAAAGCAATGCATCATGCAAAGAGTGTGAAGCTTGAGGAAGAGGAGGACAGCCAGCGTATGCTGAAGCTATTCGAGACCTTCCTCAGCTAAACTGTGAAGCTGGCAAATATTCTTTTTGGAGGGAGAACATGAATGTTTCAGCAGACCCTTGCTGTGGAGTTCCTGACAGTATGTATATAAAAATCCTGTGCTTTGGCCACATAGAGCTGCAGCCAAATCCTCATTATACACAGGAGTTAAAAGGGAAAAAAGAAAGTGTGCAAAAATGGAATCCTCCAATAATTTCTAGCCAATATTTCAGGGTGAGCACCTGTTTATCCGTGGCTACCACCTTCATCCGGGCACTAGGAAGAGCCATGCCCTCTGCCCTTCCAACAGCTTGTCCACAGAGCCAACAGGTCATACCCAGAATACTCCAGTGGATTCAGGTCTGCTCTATAGTGACACCAAGAGTAAACACTGTTCTTCCTGCCAACAGTGAACAGGATCTGCCCCAGCCCTGAAAGTGGGAAAGTAACTCACGCAGAGGGGCGAGTTAATTTTAGAGTTATTCTGGGCCCTCCCCATGAAGATCAGGCCAAAGCAGTGTGTTCAGAATTTCTCAAAAAGGTGTGAGGAAGCTTCCATATAGGAGTGTATCCAGGCTCCAAAAAGTGTCACCAGAGTGGCTGTGGCTTTCCACAGCTTTCAGTAGAACCCAGGCCTAATAACAAGGATCGGTGAGGGTACAGAGAATTAGAACATTCAGACCCTGCTGGTGGGAATATACAACGGTGCAGATGCTTTGGAAAACAGCCTGATAGTTCCTCAAAAAGTTAAACAGACTTACCACGTGGCCCAGAAACCCCCCTTGTGGGTACATTTCCAATGGAAATGAAAACATATAGCTACACAAAAACCTGTACATGAATATTCAGAGCAACATCGTTCATAATATCCAAAAGCTGGAAACAACCCAAACACCCACCAGCTTATGAGTGGATAAATAGCTTGTGGTATATCCATACAGTGTGATATTATTTGGCAATAAGAAGAATTGAAGTACTGAGACTAGCTACAACATGGATGAACCTTGAAGACATTTGTGCTAGTGAACAACTAGTCACAAAAAGCCACACATTGAATGATCCCATTGATATCAAATGTCCAGATTAGACACATCCACAGAGTCACAAAGTAGACTAGTGGTTACCTAGGGCTAATGGCTACAGGATTTCTTGTTGGGTGATAAAGATGTTCTAAAAGTGATTGTGGTGATGGTGGTACAACTCTGTGAATATGCTAAAAGCCGTTGAATTATACACCTTAAATGGCCAATTGTATGGTATGTGAATTATCTCAGCAAAGCTATTAGAAGCACGAGGAAGAAGAGGCGGAAAAAGAAAACGAAGGAGAATCATTCAGGCTCTGAGATGCTCTGGCGAAGTCTCTCTGAAACATCTCAAGCTCATTACTGCTAGTAAGTGAGACAGCCCAGTGATTGCAGTGTGGGCTCGGGAATAAAAATGAAGGAGTTGGGCTCAGATAGGCTTCAGTATCACTATACGACTCCTCACCAAGTGACTCCTGGAATTTGGGTAGAGTTTTCTGAGATACCTTCCATGTAGTGGTTCTCATCAGATCGCCTGGAGGACCTACTAAAACACAGATTGCTGGGCCCCACCCCAGGGTGTCTGTGTTGGTGGGTCTGGAGTTGGGTCTGAGAATGTGCATTTCCAACAAGTTTCCAGGTGATGCTGACGCTGTGGGCCCTAGAACCACACTTTGAAAACTACTGATCTAATACTTAGTTCTTGAAGTTCCCCAGGGCCTATGGAGCATATTTTACCAATAACAGCAGAAATCCATAAAGCAAATTAGTTACATGAGTGTGTTGATATACATAACCGTATATGTATGTTATTTGGCAATTATTTCTAAATGTTGTTTTATAAGTAGTGACTGCAGTTCAGATGAAATAATAAAGGGAATGGCAGCACAGGAATCAGAAGACCTAGAAGGCATAACCTTCCAGTAGTAGGAATTTGAGCCAAAAAACTCCCTGACTATAGATTCCTCAGCTGTGAAAAATGAATCCCAATAATGTCTCACTCATATATATCATAAGGTTGTGACAAAGATAACATGATAACCTAGTTGAAAGTGCACGGTTAACCATAAATGTGTTGAAACTCACCTTTTGAATGTCTGCTCAGGGAACCACTCTCCATGGGGCCTCAAGCAACCGGATCCAGGCCTCAGCCATTTCTGGAATCCTGAGACATTGCATGAGTTAGGATGCTTTCAGCTCTGAGTAACGGGAATCTGCACCCGAACTGGCCTAAACTATAAAGACGTTTATTTCGGCACGCTGTGTGGAGTCCAGCCGTGGGCTTATAGTCTAAGCTGTATGATAAGAGAGGTCTGCAGAGAAATGGGTACAAGGCAGGGCCTGGAAACTGTTTAAAAATGAATTTATAATAAAGATAAGTGCCCACAATGATTTGCATTGTCTCTTGGAGCTCTTTAAGGTTTAAGATTACTCATAAGTCATACTCAAAATGTAGGCTGTAACTCATGAGCATCTGTAGAGGTTTTAAACCTCTCAACCTTGGCTACACGTGAGAATCATACAGAACTGTTTTAAAGGGAACTGTCATCTGGGTTCTGCTCAAAAGCTTCTGAGCTGATGGGTCTGGGGTGAGGCTCAGACACTGATGTTTTTCAAAAGCTCCCCAGGTAATTCTTCATGTTGACAGGGTTGAGAATGATGGCTCCGGCATATTATAAAGCAAAGTGGTCGCCCTAAGCTTGGAGGAATCCGGTTGGCAGCACTGGGGACTTACATGGGGACAGAAGTGATAGGAGAAGATGGTACTAAAAGCAAAACTGAGACTCATATACCTGTTCAGCCCAGAGCTTCTTCCCCTCCGTTCAGTAAACATTGATAGTCAGAGCAAATCACAGGCCCGACACACACACACAGGTGTTTGCTCCTTCTCATGTGTGACTTCTCTCTCCTTCAAGTTTACCTTGATGTTTAATCTAGGCTGAATACTATCTGGTAAATGTGCCATAGGTTGAGCAAGAGGTAAAATTTATGGTGTGATTTTTCTCCCCAGTTCCACACTCCTTTAGGAAAGTGGTTCTTAAACTTTGGTGTGAATAAAAATCACCTGGAGAACTTTTTTGTAAAAGATTGGCCCTAAGCTAACATCTGTTGCCAATCTCTTTTTTTTTCTTGTCCCCAAAGCCCCCCAGTACCTAGTTGTATATCCTCATTGTAGGTCCTTCTAGTTGTGCTGTGTGGGACCCCACCTCAGCATGGCTTGATGAGCACTGCTAGGTCTGTGCCCAGGATCCGAATCGGTGAAACCCTGGGCCGTCAAAGCGGTGCACATGAACTTAACCACTCAGCCATGGGGCCGGCCCCGAGAACTTTTTCTTTAATTGCAGATACCTGGGCATCCCCTGTGAGGCCATGATTTAGCAGATCTGGAGTGGAGCCCAGGAGTCTGCATTTTAACAAGCTTTGCAGGGGCTTAAGAGATCATTGGTCTACAACCACAATTTTAAGAAACTTCCTTAAGGACAACTCTGGTGAAAAATGGGAAAGACTATGCACTTAGAAGGTACCCAAAGGGCTCAAAAATTTGAACAGCCAATCACCAAAGAAGACATAGAGATGGCCAATAAACACATGAAAAAATGCTTAAAATCATTAGTCAATAGGGAAATACAACTCAAAACCTCAATGAAATACCACTGGAGACCTATTAATCTATTAAAATAACTCAAATAAAAAAGAAATAGCAGTTTTCTAGTAGAGGTACACAATGGTTCAGCCACTTTAGAAATAGGGTTGTTTCTCATGAAGTTAAACATGCACTTGCACTGTGATCCAGCAATCCCGCTCCTGGGTATCTGCCCAACAAAATAAAGATTGGTCCACACAAAACCCTGTTCGTGGATGTTTATAGCAGCTTTATGCATAATTACTAAGAACCAGAAACAATCCCAATGGCTTTCACATGGTAAATGTGGAAACATCTGTAATGCATCCATATCGTAGAATGCCACCAACAAAGTATGAATTAGTGACATGCACAACAACAAGGATGAACCTCGAAAAGATTATCCTAAGTAAAAAAAGTCAGACACAAAATACCACATATTGTACAATTCCATTTATTTGACATTCTAGAAAACGCAAAACTATAGTGACAGAAAGTAGATTAGGGGTTGCCATGGGTGGGGTATTAGGAAAGATTTGACTACCAAGGGGCATAAAGGGATTTTGGGGGTTCGTGGAACTGCTCAATGTCTTGATTATGGTGCTGGTTAAATGACTCTATGGTAAACATTTAAAAAGATGAATTTTATTATATGTAAATTATACCTCAATAAAAAGAAAACTCAACATACAGGGAAAAAACATCGAAGGATGAAAAGTGGCTTTATTCACATTAAACTTATTACATATTTGAGAGCAGAGCACAGTTTCCAGGTATAACTAGGACCAATTTCGGCAGTTAAGAAGGATGCTAAGAGTAGAGATAAGGTCCAACTCATCCCTCCATGGGCCCGTGGTACTTCCATATGTGACTTAAGAATTCTCAGAGCAGGGGCCAGACGCAAGGCTGAGTAGTTAAGTTGGCTCGCTCCGCTTCGGTAGCCCAGGGTTTTGCCAGTTAGGATCCTGGGCGCGGACATGACAGAGCTCATCAGGCCATGTTGAGGCAGCACCCCACATGCCACAACTAGAAGGACCCACAACTAAAATATACAACTATTTCCTGGGGGGATTTGGGGAGAAAAAAACAATAAAAAAAAAAGATTGACAACAGTTGTTAGCTCAGGTGCCAATCTTTATAAAAATAAGAATTCTCAGAGCAGCCTTGCAAACTGGTCCACCATCCTTACACCCAGGAATAAAAGATGCTGGGCTGAGAGCTTAAAAGAAACCAGGCTTCCAACCTTGCAGAAATCCTAATGACGTTGTCCCTTCATCCTATTATTTTGGTGTTTTGAAAGCACCCTCTGGATATTTGTGAGGTCCTGGAGGGCAAGTTTGGAGAACAAATATCAGGGTTTGCTGATGTGGGGTGGGGGGTGGGGTGGGGCAGAGAAAGGTGAGGTGCTTAGAGATGAGGAACAAATACGCTGCTTTGGTCAGGTGACTGTCTCTAAGGAGTGTGAAGCTGTTTGCTTTTAGAATCTATCTGCAAAATTGTTCTTTCTCTGAGGAGTTTCTTCCATTTGTATGGTCCTTCCATTTTCCTAGAATTCCACCTTAAAAAAAGCTGGATGTACTTACCGCCAGGCTCTCCGCGCCAAAAAGTTTTGCTTAAACGATGACACACTGCAGTTGGAGCCTGCTCACCCACATCTGGAAGCCACATGTCAGCGGCAGCTGTATAAAACGGCCAGCGCAGCAGACCTAGGGTGATGTTTTCTGCCAGAAGCCCAGGCAGCATGGACCTCACTCTTCTGTGGGTCCTTTTGCCACTGGTCACCATGGCCCAGGGCCAGTATGGTGACTACGAGTACCCATACCAGCAGTACCATGACTATAGCGACGATGGGTGGGTGAATCTGTTCCGGCAGGGCTTCAGCTACCAGTGTCCCCACGGGCAGGTGGTGGTGGCCGTGAGGAGCATCTTCAACAAGAAGGAAGGTTCTGACAGACAATGGAACTACGCCTGCATGCCCACGCCCCAGAGCCTCGGGGAGCCCACGGAGTGCTGGTGGGAGGAGATCAACAGGGCTGGAATGGAATGGTAAGGGGCAGCCCGCTCCACGCGGGCTGGGAACATCACAGCATAGCCCTCCCCTGGGGGCTGCGTGACCCTCAGGAACGGCAGTCACTAAAGACCGGGCAAAACCTACCAGAACCTCCCCACTGCATGCTCTGGGCGGGTCAGACTGCTGCCGAGCAGACCACAGTGCAGGACAAAAACTCAGGATGGGGAGTGTCCGTGGCAGATGGACCCCTCTGTGGTCTGTTCCTTCCAGAAGCAGCCCTACTCTCAGTTTGATCCAGGGACTAATGTGAGTTTGTGAAATGTTTATGAGCCTGCAAAAAGATAAGTACAGAAACAGAAAGAATTTAAGAAACTTCATAGCAGTTGAACATTGTTGTGATGTCCAAATGGCATTTTAGTTTGGTAGTAATACATTTTTGCTGTTTTACAAAAGTATTGGTTCACAATAGTTTGGGGAAAATAGACAGTTGGACCCTGAGCACAGACGGTTTGAGAAACACTGATTTGGAGCAAGCAAACGAGGGAGAGGGGACAAAGACATTTAGGCAAAGAGAAGTGAAATGAAACAGCTCTCTGCTGCCCCACTAAAAGTGCTCTCTCAGGAGCGTCCTTCTCTCCATCTGAACTGAGAATGGGATCCGTTGCTGGAGAAGAGTTTACTAAAGGCTCTGAGGGAGAAGTGCCATTCTCTCCTGACTGGGCTTTGCCGGAGTAAATAGCATGGAAACGGCCCGAGCCTGTGCTTCACTGTGGGATGACTATCTCAGCCTCAGTGAATGGTCAGGAGCCCATCCAAGTAGCTATTGACTGGTAGGCTGGATGGAGACACAGGGGCAGGGGGGAGAGGGGAGGGAGGCCCAGGGAGGAGGAAGCCCAGTTGGCAGGCTGCTGCTGTGGTGTCTGTAGAGAGAAGACTCTGTGACGGACTCTAGCAGGCACACGGTAGAGCCGGGTTTGGGGGGTGAGGGGGTCAAGTATAAAACTCTGGGGGTCGCTCAATCAGCAGACGGAACGATGATGGGAGATCAAGAGGAAAAGACACTGATAGGTAGAAGATCCAGGCAAGAGAGGGGACCTCTGAGAAATGTCAGTTGCCATTTATTGAGTGCTTACCCTGAGCAGGCGCCATGCTGAGTGCTTTATATGGATTATCTCATTTAATGCTTAAAACAAATCTATAAGTCATTTCATGGGTAGATGAACTATGGTCTAGAGATCAGGAGTTTCCTCAGTGGAAAGTGGTAAGCCAGGATTTGGATCCAGTGAGTCATACTTCCAAGCACAGGTGCTTAGCCACACTGAAGCACTGCTTGAGAGCTGCCACCCCCACCCAGTGTGGGCTCTGTCAGCAGGGCCAGGGCCACCGGACTGGGCTCAGGACAGTTCTTCATCCTGGGGAGAGTGGGGACATGCAAGATCACAGCAGAAGCCCAGCTCTGGAGGTGTGGAGACCAGCTTGCTTACTATGACTGAGGAGGGGCTCAGCCAGCCTGTGGAAGGGGTGGGGAGGGGGGGTCACACGGGCAGCTACAGGTGGAGGGACTGGGGCTGCCAAGGGTGCTTAGACTGTCTTTACTGAACCACCCCCCCCCCCCCCCACTGCCTCTGGCAAGCAGATTTAATTACCCAAACCCTGTCTGACAGATGCGAACTCAGAGTCCAGCCTCGCCTTGATGAAAGATAGTCTCAAGGAGCTCGCCACAGCTGGGCCCATGGCCTGGCATGGACCATGGGAACGACCTAGTTACAATCATCCATCTAGTCCTCCTATCTAGGGGGCCATTATATGGGTGGGGCCCTTTCTAACACAGATTTTTAGAGCCCACAGTAAAACAGAGCTGTTTCCTCAAACCCCAAGGGAAGAGCCCTGGGCTCTGAGTCAGGAGGCCTGAATTTGGGTCCTCGTTCTAAAGACGACTTGTTGTGTGACCTTAGAGCAGGGGTTCAGCTCTCTGGTTGGAAAATGAGTGGTCAGACTGCGTGATCTCAGAAGGCTCCACGGCTCCGATAGTCCAGGCTCTGCTTGGCCTGAAAATGCACTTGGATTTTTCTTGCATTCTGTTGATCCTTGTGTTTATCGCTGCTGGGGAGAGAAGGCAAATGATGTTTAGTTTTAAACTTGCCAACGTGTGACTGGTTTGTCATTAACTCCCAAACCATTTGAAGAAAACCAAAAGCGGAAGGGAGTGGAAATTGCATTTCCAAACATTGTTTGGCCAATGGGAGTCAAGTGAGAAGCTGGCAGGCAAGATGTCCCTCCACCTTCTCTTCCTCCACATTTTTGAGTATGCAGAGTCAAATGATTGATTCTTTTCCCCTGATCTTGACCCCCACTAATCACAGGGTCAAAAATGCACAAAAGTGAAAAACAGCTTCTTTACAATAGGACTCAGCCTCCCCAGGACTGATAGCAATTACCCCAGAGGCATTTTTTAGATGATTATTGCTTTGGATTTAGACTCCCGTCTCAGTGAACAATCTGGAAGGAAAGAAATTACTCATAGGCTGTGGAGCAGTTACATTTTCCCGTCACATAATCTGTTCTGGGGGAAGAGTTGTTGATGGTTTTGTGCAGTGTGGTTGCCTTGTATAACTAAATTAGCTTGCAAGTTTATTTTAAGAGGAGGGAGGAGTCTCAAACCCAGATTTGACCACGGAACATAGGATCTGCTAAAGACGCTTGCTAACTGGAGCAGTCTTTGAAAGATGCTTCCATCATGGCTGAGTGGCTTGTAACACTGCTGTTTGCCACGGTTTCTCTGTTGAAAACTCCTACTTCAGGGACCAGATTCTGAAGTGTGTGTGCTGGCTCCACGACACAGGACTCCCAGCAGGCTTTCCCTGGGTCCCAGGAGTGGCATTTTGCCATCCCAGTGCATGCCTCGGTTGTTCTCAGGGAACCTTCTCTAACTTGAGTTGACACAGGCTGTAGGGCATGCGGGTCCTGTGTGGAACAAGATGAGGCTGGAATTCTCAGTGAGCTTGAGCTGTGGCGTGGTGGAAGGACCTTTGGTCTGGGAATCAGGAAGCCTGGATTCATAGCTCCTGTTTCTGTCATCTCTTAGCTCTGTGCTTGGGCATTCGGTTCCTCATTCTGGCAAAAAGAGAAAAAAAAACCTGTGACAGCCACCTCACTAGTTGTCGGGGGGCATTACTGTGATGCTCACAGGAGAAAGTATAGGAGAACTCTGAAACAAATCTAAATCGAAACTAATGCCTGGCACGTCAGGGGCGCTCAGCCAAGGCTTAGTGAATCTGGGATTTGGTGAGGCTATTTGGGGCAAGCCAGCTTCACGTGGAGTCTGAACTCAGAGGAACAGTGTTCTGCCTATTGGCACCCGCTTTCTTCCCTGGGCTTCAAAGAATCCCAAGACATTTTAAAAGGCAGCTCGTACTAGAGCTGACTACTCAAATTTCTGAATTCACCAAAGACAAGCCGCAGGACAGAGAAGAGGAGAAAGGATAACTATCCCACAGAGCTATGTTAGCATCAAGGTAAACTTGAAGCTGGGCGTGTTGGGCATAATTTTCCATAATCTGAGTCTGACTGAGAGCAAGGCTCCGCACGGTATGGAGCAATCCTTCTGATTCATGGTTCTGAGCGTTCAGTACCCACAGCTCCCACCTCCTCAGAAAGGCTTCCCCGGACCACCTCCTCCAAGCCAACATCTGCCACCCTCGGCTCCCAACCTGTTTTGTGCTTCCTGAGGTGCACTGGTCATTACCTGATTTGAGTTTGTATCTCTTTGGTTCCTTCAAAATAGAAGCTTCATGAACATAGGAACTTTGTCTCATTCAGTGAAAATTCCCCAGTGCCCAGCGTCAGGAGACGCACCCGCTCATAGCTAGCGAGTGGCAAAGGTGGAACCCAAGCCAGATGGTCTGATGCCACAGCGCTGCAGGTGGATGTTAAATGTTGGCGTTATTTTGTTCTTGGGTAAAGCCACAGGGAGAGCTGGGCTAAAGAAGCTGTCACCTCCCTGTAGGAATGACTTCTGAGGCAAGAAGCCTGAGCGTGCGAGATCAGGGTCATGGCAGATCCAGGATTCTTGCCCACTTTCCCTCGAGGTCACTCTCCTAAGTGCTGGGACTCAGTTGCGTGAGGAACTTGAGCTTTGCAAAGATGGCTCTTGGTTTTGTTCAAAAGGATGGCAAAGGTTCACTCCTCCCGCTGGGGGGTTTGTTTCTGTCTGGGTACTTGTCGGACATAATCTTCCCAATAAATAAGAGAGTTCCACAGAGTTAGGATACCTTCCTCTGTGTCTGTGTGTGTGTGTCTTTGAGGTCTCTTGAAGTAATGGAGAGATTATGATCTTTGGCATCAGATAGAACAATTCTCAAAATGCAGCCCCACTACTACCTCCAGGCAAGTCACATCAGCTTTCTAAGCCTCAAATTCGACATCCGGAAAGACAACTCCCCAGAATCGTCGTGAGAATTAAATGAGATGATGGATGTGCCTTACTGGCTGTGTGTCCTTTGGGGGATTACTTAACCTCTCTAAACCTGAGTTTCTCTATGTATCAAATGGTAGGGGCAGCGAGCTGATTATCTGAGCCCATTTCATAGAATTGTTTTGATGATTAAAATAATTAATGCAGGTACAATGCTGAGTACAATGCCTGGCACATGGTGACCTTGATAAAGGTTACCTATTCTTACTATTATGACTACTATGTGGAAACCGAAACTTAAAGAGATAAATATCACACAGTTGGTAAATTACGAAGCTGGAGTTGAAATCCGAATTACTAGATTAAAAAGGCTCCTGATAGACATTGTTTTGTTTTTGGAACATGTACTTCAGTTACAACCTGTAAATATTAAGTGAACATTTCGAGTGCCCTGAGTACTTGTCACATTTTCAGATAGACACTGAGGCAGCGTTAGACCTCTCGGTTGACAAATATTGCGATACCTGATGTCTGTGAGCGCCCCTGGGTTAGCCTCACGCCCCTGCATGACCTGGACTTGCTCTGAGGCCAGAACTGATCTCGTGAGAGAATCTGGATCTTCTCAGAGGCCTTGGGGTGACCTCTACTGCTTGTACTTTTCTAAAATGGGGCAGGAGTTTGTGTTTTAGGGAGAATTTATTTTTCTCCTCCTGTCCTGTTCCGTGTCTTTCTATCCAGAGAAGCTGTGCAGCAGGCCATTTCTGCTTTACCTTCTTAAAACCTCGTGGACAGAGAGGCAGACTCGAAAAACCTGGACCTGAAGAAGATAGCAGAACTCTTACCCAGACGCAGGCAGGAAGCAACTTTTTGTGCTCCCTGAGAGCTCCTGAACAGGAGCTTTGGCCTCAGAAAAATCTGAGTTTGGATCCCGGCTCTTCTAGTTTCTATCTTGGCCAGGAGTTTTGCAGGCATTATTTCACTTAATCCTCCTAGTGACTCCAGCGAGGCTCCACACAGCATGTGAAGGTCAGGGCTAGGACCAGAACTCACGTCTGCTGATTCCTTGACAAGGGCTCTTTCCCCCGATCCCATCGCTTCTATGTTTTACTACTGCAGATAGAGAAGAAGGTTTTCTGTCTTTGCTTTCAGGGTGATGGCCCTGAGAAAAACCACTTTCAGAAAGGCCACTTTCTCAGAAAAGGTCTGTGAGTATTGTTGTCAGAGGAGGAGTAACTAACGGCCTAGTGATTTTCCTTCTAGACATTTCCTAGTGTCAGGTGGAGCAGGGCTAAAACAATGCTCCAGTTTGTGAAACAAATTGAGTCTCCAGCGTTCAAAGGGATGATGAGAAAGAAAGTATGTCTTCTCAGATGGAGAGGAGAGAATCTCTGAAGCAAGGCACCCTCGTGCCCGAAACTCTGAGGGAATGTTCTTAGGGAGTCTGCGCCTGTGCTCAGCTGGGGTCCCGTCACAACTCATCAGGAGAGCTGCAGTCCTGGGCTCATATTCTTTTCTGTGGCCATTCTGGGGCAACACGCAGGTGCTGGGAAGTGACGCAGAGCCCCAGGCATGTTGCTTTTCCCTCCGAGTCATTTTTTAAAAATTGAATTTGAATCACTTTGGCAATGCAAACTCTCAGATCCCCTCCCAGCCACAGGCTGCCCTCACTCCCCTCCTCGCCTGCTGGCTCCTGTATGGCCTAAGGTTTAGGGGAGGCTTGTTAAATAAGGTGCTTAAGGAAAAGTGATTGAAAGGGAGAGGAAGGGAGGAGATGAACGCTCAAAGCTGTATTCATTCTGCATCCTCATCCTGGAGCAGGCTTTGTTCCTGGGGGAGAAGGTGGAAGAGGGAAGATGAATCACTCACCCGAGCTGCTGGAAACTACTTGGAAGGAGTTTCAGGGCCCTTCCTGGATTTGAGTGATGGGCTCTTAAAAGTCAGTTCTGCCTCTGATAATGGAAGATGCCCTGATCATCATTCGTTCATTCATTCTTCCGTTAAACGTTTGCTGAACCCCAGTTTCAGCCATTGTAGAGAATTCAAGTTGAAGATTAAATGACCTTTTCCCTCAAGGACTCTACCAACTACTGCGGGTGATACGTCACACTAAAGTATCTATGCGACAAGGTGGGTGTGCCAGCAACCAAGGCAGCCAACCTCCTGAGCTTTGCTTTAGGAAACAGTAGTTCAGAGAATGCATATGAGTCCACCAGCTTTCCACTGGCTGGAGACTGGGGAGCCAAGGGTGGCTTTCGCAGAGCATACTCACAACTGCCACGTGAACTAAAGGAAAGTATGATAACAATAATATGTAATTTATTAAGCATTAAAAGACACTATCCTCAGAATTGTATATGCATTGCCTTCTTTGGTCTTCACAGCAACTTCAATAAGTATGTGCTGTTTTTACACCCATTTTACAGTTGAGGAAACTGAGGCCATTAGAGGGTGTGAAGCCTGCCCAAGGTGACACAGCCAGGAGTGGTTGGAGCACCAGACCAGTAGCACAGCCCTGCTCTTAACCACCCTGCTATACTGCTTGCCACATGAGTGTGAAAATGTACCCCTACAAGGGTACACTTCTGGAAGGAGTAATCTCATTGGGTTGGTGACGTACTCCCAAACTGTAGTGCAGGCTCACTCCGCCAAAATGTGCAGACAACGGGACAGAAGCTGGGGAGGGGAGTTCTGTTCGGTTATCTAACCTTCACCATATGTTCTTAGCCCCTGGGTCTCTCGTGTCCAAATAATCTTTACAGGGCAGCCTTATCTGAGGTGGTGTGTGAGAGAGTGACACACACACTGCCCATCCAAGAGCGTGGGGCCAGCTGCCTGGCTGACAGCCGGCAGAGAATTCATGGAACTTGGATTGCCTTCAGAACTGGTACCCTGTGAAACAGGTCCGCTTATCTTGCTCCATTTATTTTTACTTAAGGGAACTGACCACCGTGGGAACACTGTCCCCTGTGGTGCTTTGAGTGCACAGGACAAACGAGAACAATGGAGCAATAGCTCCAGGGAAACCCCAGGCCGGCTCAGTTTTGAAAAGGCTGTTTTAGAGAAAGGTGGAGTCTTAGTGATGATAAGGAGGAAGATCACAGAGACCACCGGGATGCGGCACTGTCTCTCTCTGGACACAGATGAGCTTTGTTTACGATTCTTAGAGCTTTCTGTTGAAGTTACGTCCCACCCACATGGCTGGAATTAGGACAGAACAGACTATCCTGGAAGATCCGCCCCCAGAGCTACCCTTCCACTGTCCCAGACCCTAGTGGTCCCTCCCAATCACGTGGCTTCCTGAAATGTTGCAGGTGTTTTCCAAAGTGGTAATACTCCTGAAGAGATGTGGGCAATGGTGGAGTGAAGAAGCCTAGGCCATCGAAGGGCAGTGGTCTCAACTTACAACTTCATTTGCATTATTTTTTAAAAATTATTTTATTGAGGTCATATTGTTTATAACATTGTGTAATTTCAGGTGTACATTATTTTATATCAGTTTCTGTATAGACTGCATGGTGTTCACCACCAATAGCCTAGTTTTTAACTGTTGCCATACATATGTGCCCCTTACCCCTTTTGCCCACCACAAACCCCCTTCCCCTCTGTTCTAATCTGTTCTCTGTATCCATGTGTTTGTTTATCTTCCACATATGAGTGAAATCATATGGTGTTTGTCTTTCTCTGTCCGGCTTATTTCACTTAGCCTGACACCCTCAAGGTCCATCCATGTTGTTGTAAATGGCACAATTTTGTCTTTTCTTATGGCTGAGTAGTATATCATTGTATATATACCACATCTTCTTTATCAGTTGTTGGGCACTTGAGTTGCTTCCACATCTTGGCAACTGTGAATAATACTTCGATGAACACAGGGATGCATAGCTCTCTGGTGGGAGTGCAAACCGCTGCAGCCTCTATGGAAAATAGTATGGAGATTTCTCAAAAAATTAAAAATAGAAATACCATATGATCCAGCTATGCCACTACTGGGTATTTATCCAAAGAACATGAAATCAACAATTCAAAGAGAGTTAATTTGCATCATTGCATCAGCTATATCACCTATACCTGAGCTCGCTAAGCTCCGCCAGAACTTCTGACAAGTCCCGGGATGGGGAATTCAGGCTGGTTTGCATAGTTGACCAAGCACAAAAGCCATGTCTCAGATCTTCTCTCAACATGGAGGCACAATGGTTGATACAGGATAGTGGTAGAGTGCAAGTTGTTGAATGGATGAACAAATAAATAAAAGCATATTTGAATGAATATGTACATGAATGAATAAATTAATAAATGAATGAAAAGGACAGATGCTTTCCGACCAGAGACATGAAATACCTTTAATGTCTAGTTTTGTCAGATCCACAAGATCATTTCCAGCAATTAAAAAGAATAAAATGAAATCCAGTCACTGATGGATTTACAGTTTGTGTGTCACAAGGTCCCTCTCACCTATCAGCACAGGGTACTTACTCTGACTTTATCTATCATATTTTCTGGAAACTTATCTTTACTTGGAAAACAGGGTTGTATTCCAGCAGCTGTTGGGCCACGACACATAGACAACTGCCTGCACAGCTCAGACATAAGAGGGAGCATGATCCGTGGCCAGGTGGGTAGGAAATGCAAAGAAATAGGGCGCTACAGACCTATTTTGGAAGATCTCACTCCACATGAGCTGGGAGCCCGCTGTGGCCAGGTGGAGAACAGCATCCTCACCATCACAGCAAAAAGCAGCAAGCCTTGAAGCAGCAGTGGGGTTTGGAGCAGGAGTGGGAGAAAGCAACGCTGGAGACAGAACAAAGGAAGAAATGATTATATTGCTCTAAGCCAAAGCTTGTTAGGAAGGCACTGGGAAGGTAAAAGGTGCCAATTCCTAGACCAGATAGAATGAAAGAGTGAAAATTCACGTGCCTGCGAGGAGGCTCTGTGGACCAGAGAGGTGGGCTTGCTTTCTTTGAAGAATTAGAACTGAGCAGCTAGGACAGGAATGGGCCCCTAGAGCATGTTTGAGGAGTTCAGTTGGCCTGTTACAAATCTATAAGAAGTGCCTCCAAATGCCAGAACCCACAGTGGGTACTGGGGATAGCATTTCAACCAAAACTCTCCCTCCCATGTAAAGCTTACATTCCAGTAGGCAGTAGAAAGATTCCTGGGTAAGTAGTGCAAGCCTGGGGTTGTGGTCCCAGCTTCCCCACTGGGTCACCCTGGACAAATCACTGGGCCCACGTGGACTCTGCCTACGGTATGGAGTAGAAGGAATGAGCATCCTCGTGCTCAATTTCCAGGGCTCTGCTCTTAAGCAGGAGAAACATTTGCTTGAAGTTCATCAATTCATTGTGTTTCTCTTTTGTCTTCTTTTTATTTTAAATTCTAGCAAAATGAATTATATTATCTTTTATTTTAAATGACATGAATAATTTAGTCTTGCATTTGTAAAATTCTAGGTGTCTCTACATCCATCCATTTATGCATTCTTCCATCTAACAATATATTCATAGAGGTCTAACAGGAGCAATGTTCTCCAAATTTCCTTCAGTTGAAAGATTCTGAATCATTTGAATTTTAATGTTGAAGATATGTCATTTTTATAAATATCACCAAGTCTTTATTATTTGCAGGAAAATGGGATAAATTGTTAGGGATCTACGTCAGTGAAGAGAGTGGCCTAACTCAGTAACTGTGGGAGCTGGGGAACTGTGGGGTCCTGGGAAGGGGTCTGTCTGTTCGCGTGTCATTGTCATTAGTTTACTTGCAGTTGTTCTCCTCTCTTCAGGTACCAGACATGCTCCAACAATGGACTGGTGGCGGGGTTCCAGAGCCGCTACTTTGAGTCAGTGCTGGATCGGGAGTGGCAATTTTATTGCTGTCGCTACAGGAAGAGATGCCCATATTCCTGCTGGTGAGCCAGGCAGCCAAATGTGACTCCTAGGGCTGGAGGGGAGCTTGGGGGGTGCTCTGGTCCATGTTTCTGGCTTCAGATAACCCTGGGCTGTCACAAACATGCTTGGAATGCAGCAGCTAGCACATAAAAGAGAATGAATGCATGAATGAATGAAAAGGTTAGAATAATATTCACACTGGCAGAGACCTTACAGGTCATCAACCCAATGCTTACACACCCCTCTTTTGGGAAAAAATGAAACAAACAGAACAATAGAACAAGGAAGTGACTTTCCTAAAGGCACCCAGCTGTTTCATGGGGGTGTCACCTCTAGAGCTGAGGTCTACTGACTCCTGTCCCAGGACTCTTTTCCTTCTATCACACTAACTTCTCATCACATTCAAGGCTGCTGGACCTACTTGGGAGCCTATTTTTTCCTGCAGACCTTCTTTGGAAAAAAACAACCCTGTCACAGGTCAGAGTGACAAACATAGGATATAATTATAGACTGAAAAAAGAGGCTGGTGTTTTCTAGATCAATTTGTAATTCCAGTCTGTGAAATTTTGTTCCTCTCCCACTCCCTGGGCTGATGCCAAATATCTCCTGACATTGCCCTTGAATTGACTAGAAGAATGTGTACGTATTTATTTACCCTGATAACTTACGCTGGGTGCTGACAACACGACTTGTCCCAAGTTCTTCAGTCCACAAACAATCCAGGCATTTCTGCCTTGGACAAAGGGATCCCAAAGCATCCACATTTGAAAGCTGGCTCACTCAAGCGATTTCTCTCTCTACAGTGTGATGCTTGGGAGGGCAGCCTTTGGGTTATGCTTATTCTCTGCAACCAGACAGCCTTACTCCACAGACGCCCAAATGGGGCACAATGTCTCTAGGGACAGGCAGCTCCAAAAACTGAACATTTTCTGTGTAAGGGAATGATGAATAGGGAATTTGGAGCTCCAGGTCAGCTGGTATCCGTAGCTGTATGATAGAGCGGAGACCTCCTCCAGCTCTCCAAAACGGCTTGCATAAAGCAGCTCTCACCCCACCACAGCAGGTGAGCAGTCATGGCTAGCGCGCAGGATATAACCAACAGGTGCTGAATCAAAGACCTAGAGATCTCAAGCTGCAGGGCAGAGTGGAAGGAGCACTGAGGCGGGCAACAAGAAACTTGAGCTGAAGCGTCTGTGTTGACCCCTCCTCTCTCTGCCTCCCCTCCTGCCCACTCCCTTCCTCCTCTTCTCACTGTAACTGTGCCATCACTAGAACGTCACTTTACTTCTAGAAGGAGCCTCAAGTCCATCACTTAAAATGATGACTACCTTTTCTGGGTCTCTGAGATTTTTACGAATCTGATGAAAGCTGTAGACCTTGTCTTCAGGAAAAAGAAAATGCACTTAGGCATGTTTACAAGAAAGGTTGCAGACAGCCAGGAGCCCTCAGGCTCCCTGAATACCGCTCAGGGACATGCTGGATCACAAGGTGAAACCCACGCACTAAAAGATCTTTGGGTTGTTTTGAGCCATAAAAATGTCTTGACTCCAAAGGTGCTTTTGGGAAGGGCAATCTAGATGCCCAGAACTGTTTTCAAAGAGAGGGTGAAGGTTCTAAAGATTCTTGGGCCCCCACGAGAGGGGAGGGCAGGTAGGGGCCTGCCTGCTGCCACCTGAAGCTCGGCCTTCCCCTCATCATCCCTTCCCCAGGCTGCCGTGGGCTTGGCACTCCCTCAGTGACATCCACCCCCCTTTGTTGCAAGGCATTAAAAGCCAGCTGAAAGGTAAATAAATTATCTGAAAGAGTAAGCAACAAACTAGTACTCAGTCAGTTAATCCATTACCATGTTAGCAAGACTTCCCCTTAGTCAGGCTCCAAAGAGATACATCAGGGTTGGGGGTACACTGCGCAGACCAGAGGGCCCTGTTCGGGAAGGAGAAGGGGTGAAAGAGAAGTCAGCCCAGAGTGGCTGCAGCGAGGAGGATGGACAGCCTCGGGGCCGAGGGAGGCCTGGGGGTGGGGGCCCTGTCCCCAGCCCTTCAGGGATGCCTCTGTTACAGCTCTCAGTACACTACATTTTAACTATGCATGTACGGTGTCCTCTCTCGACCTCGACTGGAAGCATGTGGAGGATACAGGAGCACATTGATATTTGTGTGCTCAGCGCCTAGCAGAGTGCTTGCTCAATGTCTGCTTAATAGTTACTTAATGAATCTTCAAATTAATGATTCTGGATGGCATGCAGAATAAGGTGAAGAGGCCCAGAAAATATAGTTTACTTATTTACGCCAAACATTGCTGTTTTTTTTTTTAAATCTGCCTCCACCCCCCCACCTTTGCCCTAGAATGTAAGCTCTGCACAAGCAAAGATCTTTGTATTGATGTCTTCTAAACCCCTTAAATAATGCCAGGCACATAGTAGGCTCTCAAGAATATTTGTTGAATGAGTGAATGAATAACTTCAGCCTGCTTCCTAGTTTTGTTGTGAGGATTAAATGAGATAATAGCCAACTGGTATTGCCACTGGCTGTGATCACACAGGGCTGGCCCCTACACCCTCCCAGCTGAGGCAGAGACCCAGCCTCCCCACCAGCTAACAGGCCTTTCAAAGGAGGCTCCGCCTGAGGTCATCGCAGTCAGGGGTCTGGTCGCCTTGCAGGAGGCAGAACCTGTGACTGGAGCTGGTTATGCAGAGGAACCAGAAAGCGTCTCCGTGGACAGTCTGCTGGGGCTGCAGTGACTCATTCCCTCCAGGCAGAGGAGGAGAGAGCTGGAGCAGCTGAGGACTGATCCCAGCGAGGCCCGGAGCTCTGCCAGGATGAACGGGAGAGGCTGCCTCGGCTGGTCACACAGTCAGTGGCTGGCCACTGGCTCCTGGCCAAGCAGGCAATGACAGGGAGCGGGCTTAGGCTTTTGGTGACCAGGCAGGCAAGAAACTGAGGCTCAGTGCTTTTATAAAAGTTGTCAAAGGGCAGAGATAGGAGGCGGGGGAGTGGAGATAAGGGTGGGATGAAGGGGAAAACATCTAAATCTTCCAGAGTCCCCACGTTCCATGGCTTCTGTGATCTATGTCGCCACCCTGAGCACGGCTGCTTGAAGCTTGCCCTGTTTATTTGGATTCTGAGACCTGAAAGACCCCCAGGTCTGTGTGTCTCGAAATTCTACTGATTTTCTGATGAGGTCCCAGGCTTTCAGTGTTCACCTGGGGGCCGGTTCCAGGCTACTCCTGCTCCTCAGGAGGGCTAGGTGTCCTTCCTCTCACGCACTTTAAAAATGACTTCTCAACTTCCCTTCCATGCAGCCCACCAATTGCTAAGATGCCAAGAATTTAATGAACATGGAGCTACATATGTGGGAACACCGTCCCGAGGTTAAAGACTGACAAATAGAGATGAGCAACTTTTCTTAAGTTGCACCGGACATTCAGGCCTCCAAGGCAAAATTTACTCCTAGTTTTGGACTGCAAAGTTCTGCGCACCCTCACCCCCCCACCACACCCTCACCCTTCCTCGTTCCACCCCATCCCCAGACATGTCACTGATGGTCAGTAGAACCAAAGGGTGGGGTAAATGGGAGAGAAGTACCCGGAAGGACATGGCAAATCAACTGTGAAGTGAGTCCCGCTAAGGAAGGCATCCCTTGGCTGCATCTATGTCTGGTGGCATGGTGTTAGAGCTGAGAGTGACCGCGGTTGTCAAAGGCATGGTACTTTTCCGAAGGAAAACTTTGAGAAGCAGCAGCAGGAGATTGCAGTAGGCACCATGGTATGCGGTGCATGACTCACTCTCCCACTGGTGTGTCTAGACATTTTAGTGGCTTCTTTAAATTGCCTGAGTCATGATGTTATATTATATGTCTTTCTAAATTGAATGAAGCCTCTAGGGCATAAATTAGGTCTTGTTTCTTCAGCATCTCAGCATATTGCCTGGCACAAAGTAGCCCCTTAATAAATTCCTCAAATGAATAACTGAATGTTGCTGGTCCCTGGGAACAGTAACAGTGGTGAAACCTGACATCGACTTGATGTTTTATAGTTGAAAAGGGCTTCTTTCACATGCATTATTTCACTCGATCTTTCTAACAGCCCTTCTGTGTGAGAACTGTTTTCTCTCACCTTCCCACAGAGAAACTGCGGATAACCCTCCTATTTGAAACCTTCCCTTCCATCACGTTAACCAGCTTGAATTACCTCCCAGGGAACTGGAGGCGTGTGGGTGGCGACATCTTTCTCTTCCCACTTTGACAGCCATTCTGCAGCCCTGAGCCCGACCCTGTTCTGAAGTAGCTAAGTGAGCATCTATCGTCTCTGCTCCTGCAAGCATTCAGTGGCTCAGAAATAGCACCACTGCCTGCAGGACAATCAGGTCATCCAACCGACTCCCAAATGAGTGCGGGATTTATTTGCTTGGTGGGAACCAAGGTGCTGTTCTCATCTCAGTCTGTGCAGTTTTTCCTTAGATTTTACAGCATCAGTGAGCTCTAGCAAGAAAGTGAATTCCCAATAGATGCTGACACGCTGTCACTAAACGGCCCCCACAGGATTAGATGCATGTGTAAATTTTACACATATTTTTATATATATTTATATTTATATAAATATTTATATATGAGAATTAGAATTCTCCGTCCAGCCGTCTGCAAACCACAAACACATGTCACTGAAGAAGCCACAACCCTTCAGAGACTGTTTGTAATAACTCCCCAGGCTCCCAGCGGCTCCAGCTGCTGTGTGCCATGAACCAGACTGTCCCCTGTCAGCATGCTGAGGCTGTCCAGGCATGGAGTATGGGTCTGAGGAATGGATGGTTTTGAATTCAGTATCTATTTCCTTTCCTAAATGGTTCTTCTCAGATCTGTGGCCTTTAATTAGGTTCATTGGATGATATGTTTTGACCGAAAAAGTAATGTCCTTCCTCAAAATCAACGTGGATGACCTTTCAGTTCTCCTTCAACCTTGAGATTCCGTGACTCAGGCATTGCATTCTCCATGACGTAGCTCCCCTCTCCCTTAGGCTCAAGGCATAAGCCAGAGGATGGCTTTTCTTAATTCCTAGATAGCTCTAGTTAATGACAACAACAAGAAAATCAGTTAATCAGAACATTCTTCTCTACTCTCCACCCCAAAGCCCTCAATCAAAGCTAATCTTTAACTCGTACTCTCATTGTTCAGATTTTAATACAAGATGAGTAGTGTTTGCATGACCGGTCCCTGTAAAATCATGGCAGGGACAAGAAAGACCTCATAGGCACCTCCATTACAGTGTCTGTCACCCCCACGCCAGCTCAGATGCTGCTGCAGCTCTGCTCCCAGAGGCCTGGTGAGAAGGGCAGCTTGTATGCTGGTTCCTCTCTGAGCAAGCTAGAAGGTGTTATTAGAGAGATGGAGACGCCCACACTTTGAGAAAAGAGGACTGGATGTGACTCTGTGTGTGCGTATGTGTGTGTGTGTGTGTGAGGAAGGTTGGCCCTGAGCTAACATCTGTTGCCAATCTTCCTTTTTTTGCTTGAGGAAGATTGTCACTGAGCTAACATCTGTGCCAGTCTTCCTCTTCTTTATGTGGGATGCCGCCTCAGCATGGCCTGACGAATGGTGCTAGGTCTGTGCCCAGGATCCAAACCTGCGAACCCTGGGCCACCAAAGCAGAGCATGCAAACTTAACCACTATGTCACTGGGCCAGCCCCTGAATGTGACATTTTACAGAAGCTTGCATTGAGTTTAGATGTGTCTGTGCCCTACGAACAACCACTGCCTTGCACTGCATGACGCACGAAGCACTCACTTTGGGGGACAACAGCCCCTCTGAGCTTGAACAAAATCGATCGCACCTATCATCAATCACAGGGGCCATCACAATTACTGTGCCATATTTATAATTTAGAAATGTATTTGCTGCCTGCATATTGGTGATGCCTCCCTCTCTGTGCTCAAATTTCAAAAGCAGAAATTTCAGAGAGGTGTCTGGTTGTCTGGTAAGTATTGGCTGACCCAAGGCCAGGCCCCTACCAGCTACTTAGAACAAGATAAACCTCACAATCACAGACCAAACTTGTTGCTTCGTTCTATCTAGTCTGCTCCCTTTTACTGGATTCTAGAGACATCATTCATCCCTCTTTTATGAATTCATTTAATCAGTCAGTGAATGTGAATGGACATAAAATAAGTACAATTCATAGACTTTGATTTAGTTCCTGATGATGACGACGGTGACTTTTATTTATTGAGTCCTCCCATGTGCTCTGGCGTTAGCTCACTTGCTTCTCATATACGGAAATTATGATACTATTACACCGATATGGGAACTGAGGTGCAGAATTGTGACTTGTTCAAAGTTCCAAACTTGATTCAAACGAGTCGACCAGCGCCCAAATCCCATGCTCTTTGCACAGCAGTGAGCTCTCTCCATCGAGATGAGGAAATAAGACCCGTGCGGGTGAAGTATTAGGTAACAACACAGTAGGCATCTAATAGTGAAAACAGAAAAGAAAGTTTATTTTAGCTGGAGGGGAGATGTTGGGGGTAGAGTTGTCCCCCCAACGTGCAGGACCAGGGTGACCATGATGTAATGTGGCTGATGAAAACCAGCATGAGTCAAAACAAATGTGCTTGCTGACCAGGTGGGGACTCGGACCATGAGCCAGAAACTCAGTTCCAAAAGATCTGGAAAATCCTCAGGGACTTTCCTCTTCTAATTTAAGCCACAGATATCTCTGGAACTGTGTTCACCTGTGCTGTGATACATATTATGAACTGTTTAAAATATAAATCTCCAAAATGCCACAAGAGGACAGACATGAACATTTGACACTCTTTCTCACACCCCCAGGGTTCAGGCTGTCTCTGTGGAAAAGGCATTTTGGTGACCACAGAGGTCCTGGTCATTCAGTCGCTCTTGGCCGGTTTCCCCAGTCCTTTGGTCAAGAAGCGAGTGTGGCTGTTTCTTTGTGGCTGCTTTCCTTTATGAATAACTGCATTTGGGTTTTGTTTTTCTCATCCTTGCAAAGATATTTCAAACAGGTTCTGATGCAGCACCTACTGGAGATGCCAGGCCTTTGACAAAGTAGTCTAACCTGACATATTTCCATTCCTTGTTGCTTACCGGGAAAAGCATTATGCAAGAGGATTGATCAGAAGAGCTTCTGTTTATTTAGGACACTTCTCAATGATTTGCCTGTCAAAAAGAGACATCTTGTAGCTGGATGTAGAATGTAGGCCAACTTCAACATATCAGTTCTACAAATGTTGAATTTCTTCTCCATGCCACTGCCATGTCCTAACGGCCCCTCAAGGTCTGTATTGGTCATCATCATGAAACAAGATGCCATGGTATTCTATTTTTTTTTAATTTTATTGACGTCATAATAGTTTATAACATTGTGAAGTTTCAGTTGTACATTATTATTTGTCAGTCACCATATGTAAGTGCCCTTTTACCCCTTATGCCCACCCCGGACCTCCCTGCCCCTCTGGTAACCGCTAATCTATTCTCTTTGTCCATGTGTTTGTTTATATTCCACATAGGAAGGTATTCTATTTTTTTAATCAAACCCTAAATATTTGGTGCTGACAAGTAATAGGACATTAGACTAGGATATTTAAAATAAGGTACTAATTGAGTAGTGGAGAAAATAGGAGCAAAGCAGAATCAGAGATGGGGTTGACCAGAAAATACTTCTCTACGATGTTGTTTGAGCATGGGGTGAGCTCTAGAGAATGGATCAGAAAACATGCTCAGCTTATCTTTATTTTGAAAAAAGCTGAAGTATGGCTTCCTCCGGTACCCCATTCTGATTTCTTAACATACAAATACTGGGGTTTTCTTCCATCGTTTATAGTAGGGGATCTGTAGTGTATCCTTTTCTGGTATCCCACACAGCGGGGTGACATGGAGGTTGAGGCACTTATTGACCTGGGGCCGTGGGGCGAGGCGCGTGGCCTGAGAGCGGGGCCCCCGAGGGCGACTCCAAGGGCTCCAGCGCCCCAACCTCAGCAGACCCCAGCACAGCCAAGCTTAACTTCAGGTTCAACCACGCAGTAATCAATAATGCAGGTGGAATTTCTCACTTTCTGTTGAGGAATAGATTCAAAATTCTTCCCTTTAACTATTAAAAACTGAATGAGTCCTCAACCTCACCTTCAACAATAGATAAAATTGGCCTCTTTATCTAACTAAACTGTGTATCTCCTCCCCTTTTTAAAATGCGTGTGATAACACACATCTGAGCTAAGCTCTATGATAAGTCCTATTCTCATAGCAAAGGAGCCATGAGTTCTGAGCCACAGCTCGGTCTGGGGCAGTGTACTGGTCAGCAATCCTTTGTTGAATCTGCTTAGATCTGTTGATAATTTCAGTGCTTTCAGAATGTTCGATGAGAAGATCCTATATCAATCTTAAAAATCTCTTCAGTTTGAATGGGTTTTCTTCAGCACATAACTAAGATATTATTTAATTTCTTTCCTTCTCATTCAACCTCATTTAACACGACAAGTTGTACAGGTGGTTCTATGTTATCAAGTTCTCACTTAGCTTTGGAACAACTCTCTGTCTCGTCTTGTCTACAAATGGCAGAAAAAGTATTCTGAAGTGAGAAATTGTACCCCAGTAGTCACTCGTCCAAAAGTGATGGGAGGAACATACGCACACGCACACGAGCAGTTCTTTGTAAAGGGGTGTAAAAGGTTCTCGACAGAAGAGCTTCGATAACAGACTCATTTCAGTAAACTGGATAAAGGCACCTTTCTGACCTGCCCTCACCCTCATCTGGCCAAGCTGAAGGCTTGTTTGATTGTTTTAATTGATCTAGGAATGTACGACAATGCTCAGTCTGAAGTGTGCTTTGCTAAAAAGCTACCTGAAGTGACCTAGTAACTCACAAGGAAGCTGGAGCCACAGTGAGCTCCTCCCGGGCCGCGCTCAGGAAGCCGATGCTGCAGTTTATGAAACCCTGATCTTCTGCTTCCTTGTAGCCTCTTTTAATTTCCTGACAAGTCCCTATGCCCTTGTCGCAGTGTCTAGTTCTGAAAGTTTAAATTCTATTTTTTCTCTCTAAGGAGCTATTGCTGGAGCTTTCATTTATTAGGACATATTGTGTTTGCATGATGTCATCAAGAACTAACTGGAGACACATCTGTTTGGTGCTAAAGTTCAGAATCCTGGACCATGTTGAAACAGCAGTTCCCCCTGTGGTTGGTGTTTGGGAGGCTCACTTTCTACCGATTGGGGCCATTTCTCCCTGTGTATTTTTAGTTTCATAAAGCAGGGATAATCATTTCCATCAATATCCAAACTCCTTCCCTAGCCCCCTTAATCCAGGCTTCTGCAAGATAGTCTAAACTTGCTCTCATGATTTTATAACAAAAAGGAAACAGAGCAACAGCAGCAACCAAACATCAAGTTAGACAAAAACCTGGGACCAAGATTTGAGCCTGGGTCCCAAAGGTTGGGGCCAACATGGAAATGTACCAGTGAGCAAGCACCACGCTTTCTCCAGAGAGTTCTAGAAATTCACTGGACAGCAGTCCCCCAGAGAGAGGCTTTCCAGGCAAACTGTCCTGTTGAGCAGGGGACCTGTGTCTGGTCACTATCAAAAATGAAGCAATAGAAAATGCTAGTTAGAGAAAGCAATGGATAACTTTTTCCCCCGTTGAAGCTTGAAACTTCATGATGTTTTTCTTTAAAATTAAAATGCAAACCTCTCTTTCCCACTTTATTCCAAATGTATTCAGCTCTCCAAGAAATCTGAAGGCAGATCAGTAAAAACTTAAAAAATAAAAATCTGGCCTGATTATTTGCAAATAGTTTCAGCAATTGGATTTGGCCTAACGCAGTATTGCCGTGTGCAGACTCCGCCTTAGCACATAGAACGATGCTTGGCAATCAGTCTTATATATTGTGTCCAAAGAGAATTTCAAAAGTTCTGGAATATATTTTGTGTTCCCTGAAGTAAGGAAACACCTCCTACTGCATCTCTTTTAATTCTAATTTGCGTTATTCACATTCTCAACAGATTCCTCTTTCTTTGGGTGAACTTTAGTCTAGCACTTGTTAGAATCCTTGTGGACCATAAACCAATGGAACTCAAGTGAGGCCCCATTAGGTCCATCTATGAGTCACTTAACAATTTCACTAGAAAAAGGAAGACCTAGTTCTGGGTCTCTTTAGAAGCACAAAAGAGATTTCTGAATTAGCAGAACCTTATTGCCCTTCATGAACACGTTAAGCAGAAACATATGTAGCCCACTCTGGGCTGGGCTTGGCATCCTGATAGAGCGTAATTGCGCCTTGAGGAGAGAAAAATCGGAGAACGAGGACAACTGCACAATGTGGGAGAAGGAATGAAAGTGAACCAAGAGAGCGGGGTTTTAAGGCTCTGGCTAATACCGGAGCTAACAGGATGCTCACATGTTCGCATCTTGAGCTCACATTGATCTTGCTGCATCTAAGCACCGAGATCCTCCAAAGAGATCTTCCAGTTTATAAATCAATCTTTTCAAGATTTCATGACAATCTTTGCATAGTAAGTCTACACGGCGGAAGATCTTTCTGTTATCAACATACAGCAACCTGGTGAACCTAAATCAGATGAAATGACTGACACTCGCTAACTAGTCATTTCCCAAGCAGCCCTGGGGGTACAGATAAGGACTTTGGGGCACCCATTTCATACTGAAAGGGCTATTTTGGTCTTGAAGATCTCCAATGGTAAAGCCCTTATGAGAACCAGAAGATTCTAGATTTATTCCAGGGCAGAGCAAAACGAATCTACTCGTAGAGAGGCCCAGGATTGACTTAGTCTTGGAGGAAAAAGGAGAAGGGCGAAGAAGAAGCAAAATTGCTGCTAATTAGTGTATCACACATATTTGTATTAGTCCCAATGGCAAACCTATAAGGAAGCTTTCGTTCTTCTGTAGACCAGGAAACTGAGATTAAGTGACTCTCCCAAGGCCACTTATTTATTCAGCAAGTACATGCTTACTATGTACCAGGCGCTGTTTTAGGTGCCAGAGAAACAATGGTGGACAAGGCTAAGACTGCCCTTGTGGAGCTTACGTTTTATTTTAATAATTTTCAAACACTGTTTTGATCATGACTCACAGTAAAAAATACATGTTAAATATCACACAATACATACATCATATAAATACACACATGTATATATTTGAAACAAAATTTTTACACACATACACAAGAACTTAATTTTAGTGTGTACAATGCATTCTCTGATATTTTATATTCTATTTCTTCTTTTTTAAAGTTCATTTGGTAATAATCAATTAAAGTGATTTCATGCTCCACTAATGAGTCAAAATCCACAGTTTAAAAACATGGTTCCAGTTGACTTGAATGGGATGGACTAATATTGATATTAATCAATATTTCCTCAAGTCCTGGTGAGTTACCTACATCTTTTTCAGAGAATAGATTAATGGCAAGAAGAAGGAAGATGAAGTGGGAGGAAGCCATCCATCTTTTCACAGCCTGGAATGGTTTGGTGGAGGCCATCTAACTCCCGTTTGGGTCTCCCATGATGGTCAAACTCCATCTTTTTTTATAGCATCTCTCCTGTTTGTCCCTAGCAATAATAATGTGCTTTGTCTTTCTCCTCTAACCTGTTGTTCTTCTCACATAGGCTGACAACAGAATATCCAGGCCACTATGGTGAGGAAATGGACATGATTTCCTACAATTATGATTACTATATGCGAGGAGCAACAACTACTTTCTCTGCAGTGGAAAGGTGAGCCTTCCCCGTGGGCAAGGGGTTTGAGGAGGCAGGCATTAGCTCCATGCAAGGATCATGTCTGCAGGAATTTCAACCTGGAGTTTTCCCTGTTGCAGGTTCTTGGCAGGTCTAGGATTAACTGAGAGATTAACTAGACGGTGGAAGGCAGTGAGAATTGAACTATGCTCTTAAACCTATTTCATGGGGCAGCTCACCCTTGTGGATGAGGATGGATCCCAGCCTTCTCTGAGCAGGAAATCCTCAACGTGGTATCTCATGATGTTCTAAGCTCTTCGTTCTCTCAATTTCAAAGGGCACTTTTTCTTACCAAACATCAGGAGGAAAGGACAAAAATTGTTGAAGGAGTACCCACTGTCAAACTGGACCCTCTTCAGTGCCGTTTCTCTACATGACCCCTACTTTGGGTGCTGGGAAGGGAGAGAGAGGAGAAGGGGAGGGGACTGAAGAGAAGAAACACACAAAGCTTATCAACCATATTTAAAATGAAAGAGGAGAATTTAAATAACCTAAAGGAAAAAACAGCACTCGTTTTTTCATCCCCTTTCTCTCACAATCAGCTCCCCAATCCTATCACAAATACATCAAAACAAAACAATAGGAAGAAAATAAGAATTCTTCTCCCTAATAAAGAGAGAAGTGTGAGTAAATTCAAGTGTTAAAAGATTGATTTGATCTACTTTTAGTCAGATGATGATCACCTTACACAGCAAATAAACTCCTGAAATGTTACCAATAAATGTTTGCAAACTGAACAAAACTTAAATTAATTCATTAAATAATGGACTATAATGAATTTGAGTGTGACTTATCTTTTGTGTATATTTATGTTTTTAAATGAAATGACATCTCACCTAACTGAAGTTAACGTTTAATATGGCTAGTAAAAAACAAAATTTAAAAATAATAATTTAAGAAATAAAAACAAAACAATAAAAGAAACATTAAGTAACTGAAAAGGGACAATGCATATTGCCATTTCCATGAACAAAACCCCTTGTGTTTACTCCTAGGAAAACCCCTCAGTTCTCACATATTAATCACTTTATTTTAAATACATTCTAAATTAGCTTAGTTACCTAGTTGCTAGGAGCAGCAAATTAAAAAGTGAATGAGGAAGATAGTAGTTAGAATAAAACTCACTTCACCAGTGAGAAGAAATCGCTGAATGACATGACACCCACACAAAACATATTTAAGAAAAGGAAAGATCTAAGAACTCAAAGACCATGGAAGCCTGGTGACATTTAGCAGGGGAGAGTAGCCCCAAAGAGCAACACTGAATAACAGTATAGCCAGGTGCTCAATGTTCCTAATGATGTCTCCAAGTCAATAAGAAAATTAGTTCTGCATTCCCTGTTTACGAAGGCAGGAAAGAATAAAGAAAGAGTACTACCCAAAATTATTACAAAATAAATCTATTTTGGCAGTGAAAATGTCCAATTCCTATTGGCTTGGAAATTTTCAGTTATGTGGGTTAATGCAAAGTCTTGGAAAACTGTGATATTATGTCATGTATTTGTTTAAAATGAATATACCCATGCAATTTTGCTGCTGTCACTGACAATCAGTGGCTTAAAGATGTCTGACTTGGGTTCCTTCTGCTCTGCTGAAAGACGTTGAGGCCACCACCTAGGAGAGATCTTGTCAGTGCGGGACTCGCTGGGCAGGAGCTTTCCTTCCATATGCAAATCTATAGTGGTTTCTTCCTGGAATGGAGTTGCCCAACCTGGGCAATATTGGCACCTGGGGCCAGATCATTCTTTGGTGATAGAGTCTGTCCTGCGAATTCTAGATGTTTAGCAGCATCCCTGACCCCTACCCACTAGATGGCAGTAGCAACCTCCCCTCCCCCACTGTTCTGACAACTAAAACCCCCCTGGGGTTTAGTTTAGCAATTGAGAATCACTGTCCTGGGAGCAAATCAGAGACAGCCTGACTGAGTCCCTTCGTCCTCTTAAGACCAAGTCTAAATTTTGCTCAGCATCACTTAATAGCTTCTTAAAAGAATAGTGTGAATGTCTGGCTTAAGATCTTATTTATCTGTGTCTGTTGGAACACAGATTACAAATTATAAATTATAAAATTATAAATCATACTTATAAAGCCTGCCTTAGGCCATTTGAGCAGTATATCCCATAGCTGCTGCAAGAGCGATCTGCCGGAACTGAGCCTGGTCAGTCCCACCTTCCAGCTCAGAGGCTGGATGGAGACCTTATCAGTGCTAGTGTTTAGGATGAACTGAACTGGGAAGATGCCATGCAGAATGAAAAAGGAGAAGAATTCTAAGGTTAAAAGGCATTGCTGTGCTTTGAAGGAATTGCATGATCGTACATGGAATGACTCTTTCTTTTTGCCCATTTTGGAACTTTGCAAGGGATGTGACAGTCATGTCCTCTGATGGGGTCATGGGTATCTAGTTACGGAGGCATTGTGGCATAAGAGAAAGAGCAAGATTTAAGTTCGACAAACTTGGAATCTGAAATTTTCACCGAATCATCTTCAAGAAAACCACTTATTTCTCTGAGTCTGCCTCTCCCCCTAAATAATGAATGGTTTGAGGATTAAACAAGGAAACATGTAAGGCACCCAGTGCAAGGCTGGATGTATGGGAGGTGCTCAGCAAACAGTAGTCGCAATTATTCTCTTTGCCGTTCTCATTGCTAAGCCCTATCAGCCCAGAAGAGTGCCATGCAGAGTAAGCCCTCAGTAGATATTTGTTAAATGAGTGAACAAAGAACGTAGACTTGTCCTTAGCAAAGAACGTTCCTTGAAATGTAGCCACACCATGTTTTTCAGAATTGAGCAATTCTGTGTCCTTTCACACCCGTGCCCGGCCTCTTAACAAATACGCGATTCCATTTTTGCTATGCAGGCATGGCAGGCATTTTCTTTTCCACTTTATGGGGTTTTAGCGTTGGTTCCCCTCACTCCACTTCCCTGGAAGAGCGTTTTCTGAAGGGAACCACAGTGTGCAGTATGGAGCCTAGCACACAGTAAGTAGTCAGTAAAAAAAGAATAAATGAGCAAATGGTTGGCCTATTTAAGAGAAGATTCTTCACAATGAAATGGAGACAATGTTAAATAAACGCTTTCACTGCAAGCTGTTAACCTATAGGTCCTTGAGGTACCTTTGGGACAGAGACCTGGTGGGCGGGCCACTGGTGATGGATGGGACCTCCACACAGCCAATAATCTAGCCAGTCTCCTTCAAGGTGCAACCTGAACTGGCTGAGGAGGTGTCCAGGACTCCTGACCTCACAGGTGACTACCTGTGGGTTTCTGAGAGGCCTCATCCAGATGTCTTCTGGGAGCAGAGTGAGACTGGGTGTCCCTGCAGGTCCGAAATTCTCTGGGGGTCGTTCGTCGCTTTTCCCTCAGCAGCGATTCTTCCCGTGGTGTCTTCTCACTGACATTAGCTTTCTGACTCTCTCCCCACAGGGATCGCCAGTGGAAGTTCATAATGTGCCGGATGACTGACTATGACTGTGAATTTGCAAATGTTTAGACTTTCCACGCACCAAATCTGGGTGAAGGGAAGGGGGCCAGGAGACCTGAGGATGTCCACACGTGTTACAATCACTTGGAACTCCTAAGTGGTTTCTGCAGTTCTCTTTCCTTCTCCCTGAGCTGGTTGGTAACTGCAATGCCAGCTTTCTAGGTCTTTCTGACTAGTATCCCACTTACAATAAAATCCACAGTTAAATCATGTTTTTCCCTTTCCACACATTCCATAGCACCCGGTTTGTATGACTGACGATGACTGTCTTGCACACCACATACACAGTGTGCATGCTCACAGCCTGAAAAAGAGCCTGGTTCCTGGAGCACCTGTCATAGTCTTGCTGCTGCTTTTATTACCAAATGAGCTGCAAGCAGGCCTGGTGCTGAGCAGGATCTGTGAGGAGGGTGAAAGTAGCAGAGAGAAGGGCCAGAAATCGAGGAAGGTGGCAGTGAACGTTCTGTGCAGCTGTGTCTGTTTGAATGAAACCCAGCGTCCTCACCGAGAGCGCGCCTTCTGTCTTGAGGGACATGCTTCTACCCACCCCTCCACATGAGCCATGCTTGCCTAGCAGCTCAGGTGCATAGTTCTGCATTCCAGGAGTGAGGAGACTGGGAGGCGAAATAGGGAGATGGAAACGGGGGCAAAGCTGAAAGATTTAGGATTGGAAGAATTTCCTGAAGGAAGAAGATTGTTGGCACACGCAGTAATGAAAATGAGTGCTGGAGCCAGAGGAACCTATGAGAATTGGTCTCAAGTAAGACAAAAACAAGGAGAGAGAGGTCAGAGAATGGGACTCAGATTAGGAAGTTGAGGGGCAAAAGAGAGTGGCTAGGCTGCTTTGGGAAATGGAAAAAGGGGGTTGAGTCACTGGTATCTGGAGGCATAGCTGGGACTCCTAGGAAGGTGGGCATGTGCCCCATAGCCATGGGAGTTACTGGTAAATGCATCTGGGTTGGGATGGGAAAGGCTGCCCTGGGGATCCACTGCCTTCTATGTGTAGTTTTAGGGGTGTCTTTGCAGAGGGGACCCTATCTTTCCTCCTCCTGTGATGTCTCTGTCCCCATCCCTTTGTACTTACTTCATCATAAAAGGAATAAAAATATTAACATTCACAATGCTGCAAACGTTGAGTCAGTTTTTGCTCTCTACCCGGCCCCTTTCCGATTATTCATCTGTCTGTCTAGACGGTGTAGCTTAGCGCTGTGGTTTGTGCCAAGCACCATGCAAGTCACCAGGAATGCAATGATGACAATGACAGAGTATGGTTGGGGAATCCAATAATTAAAACATAAAATGTCAAATGCTTTCAATAAGGATTGGACAAAGGGTGGAACCACATTTCTTTGCCCTTGAATCTAACCTGATTTGTCCTCAGCACCCTTCAGGCCTCCTCACACCAATACGCCACATGCATTTTTAACACAGGGAGCCCCTATTTCCTCTATCCACACAGTTTGACTTTTGTTTTCAGATCTATGCTGCCCTTCCCTCCTTCTCTCTCCTAGTGGACGCAGGAGATCAGGCGGCCAGGCAAAACCACAGGGGTCACCCACCTTGTTATGCACCCCATCTAGGTGGCCAGGATGGTGAATCTCAGCCAGTGGTACTTCATTTTCCAAGGCGAGACTCCAGGATTCGGAAGGGGAAGGCAGAGCTATGGACGTCCTCCTATGCCTTGACTCTGAGGCCCTTTCTCATATGATGGTTGTGCTTTATTTCCTACATTTCCTTGTTTCCACCTCTTTGGCAATTTTGACTTACAGCAAGCTTCACTGTGTTATATTTCACAAAGGGAGCCATTAATATTTTAGCAATTGCAGTGCTGGTTCAGGACGGCAGCCAGGAAATGGCCTTAGTTGGGTGTGGGAGCACAGCTGGAAGGGAGACGAACAATGAGGATAGGCTGACTCGGCAGCCATGATGAAAGCAAAAGGCTGATGAGAAGATGGGGAGCGCGAGGGAGTGGGTGGCCGGGGCTGGAGAGATGTAGCTGGGAGAAGCAGTCTAGGAGACTGCGAGAGGGCACAAGTCAAGAAAATTAAGATAAAGCAATCCAATAAGATGTGCCTGTGCCAACTAGAATAAATGGAGAGGTTTTTACTAAGAGAAAAACTACTCTTTGCATACAGGCCAAGGACAATGACAGTAAAGACATCATCAACTTGGTTTGAATCTAAATAATTTATACTTTATATCGTATGTCAGTCAGTAAGAACTAAGTGTCAGAGTGGGGCCAAATCCCTGGTCTTCTGACGACAAGCTCTCTCTCCATGCTCTCATCACTCCAGTCTTTCTACTCACTTGCTCCACAGCCTTGATAAGCCACCTCCCCATTCTATGAGGACATTAGGTGATCATTGTGGTTTCTTGCAATTCCAGAATTCCGTGAACTCTATCATTTGCCCCAAATTGTTTATAAAGGGCTTTGCTAAGACATTTTCTTCCAGAGAAGCAGCCTGGGAGGAGAGCTGAAAACCTGTGATGGAGGGTGGCTGGGTAATATTAGACAAAGCCCCAAGCCATCGTTTCCTCATCCGCCTGGTACCGACAGGAATCCCTTTCCCAACAACTTCACAAGATGGCGGCCACATAAAACAGGAAGAGGAGAGATGTGATTCCAGCCTCACAGGGCCTGCAGTCTAGTAGGGAGAGATGAGAAAATAGACAATGAAGACACAGGTGCAGGAAAGTTTCCTGAGGAAGCCAAATCTGCGCTGGGCCCTGAAAGACAAGCAGAACTTCTGAGGTGAGTGGAAAAGAGTGTGGGCTCAGGATTCAGTCTGTCTGGGCACAGATCCCGATTCTGTTACTTACTAGTTGCATGACCTTGGCCTAGTCACCTACTTTCCCTGAGTATTTCCTTACCAGTAGAGAAAATAATAGTACCAACATCCCAGGGTTGTTGTAAGGACTCAATGAGATCTCATAGTGTCTTGCACATAAGTGCCCAATAAATCTAGTAAGAGGAATGAGAATGTTATTAGTATATATTAGAAATAATGTTCCTCAGGTAAGCTGGGTATTAGTATAGGTCAATAATAGGAAGAGTTCATGAAAGAGGGGGACCTAAGTTTGGCTGTCATTCATGCATTTATTTGTTCAGTCACTGAATCAATAAATTAAGTGCTTATTAAATACCAACCACCATACTAGGCACAGTTCCTGCATTCCAGAGGATTATAAACTGAGAGAGTCAGACAAGCACGCAAACCATTTCAGCGCAGGTTGATATATCAAGGACAGGGAGCATTTCAATAGAGGGTGGTAAGGGGTTAGGTTGGGAAAGGGGACAGTGGCATTTCAGGCAATGGAAATAATGAGGAAAGATGTAAAAGGATCTCTGGGCTTAGGAAAGTTTCCCCAGGAAACAGTGATGTCACCAAGGGGGTCTGGGAGGCCCCACATGCAGTCATGGTGGCTTAAGGGGAGCTTGGTAGCTCACAGCAGCACCATCAGGCCTTCCACTGTTCATGCACATTAATTGAAATTTCTTGTATCCATCTGGAACTCAGATTCCAGCTGGGCTCTCCTGGAAATCTAGGGGGCGGGAATTCATCAACCCCTCCCTCCCCATGCCTCACGGCTCCCCCAATACCATGGCCTGAGACCGTCCTCTCTCCATCCTAGGTCTTCATCCACACATATTGTCTTTATGTTTAACTGCTTTGACCCAGACATGAGCTCAACATTTTTTTTTTAGCTGCTTCAGAAGAATTTGTTCTCACAAAAGCACTAGTGAATGCAAAAACTCAAAAAAAAATCTAGACATTTCTTTCTTCCGGGTTTTTTTCTTGCTCACCTTGCAGTCGGGGGTTTTCCCTCTCTAGCTGGTTTCCATTCTAGCTCCCCACCTACTTGGCTCTATTCTCACTCTCCCGGATTCTTCTCCTCCTATTAATGAGGGGAAATGTTGCTCTGTGCAGCCCGTGCCCAAACAGGTGTGCATATGCAGGTGGCCAACACAACCGAGGCCATGTAGCCAATAGCATCCACTCTCCTTACAAAGCCTCAATAGATTTTATTCAAAACACTTCTGTTTAGTTCTGTTAAATTAAACCACCTTGTTAAGAAACGGTACCTGAGCCTAGTTACCATTCTGGGATCCAGAGTCAGCGAGGTCAGCAAAACCCTTTGCAAATGGGACCTGGACCTACATGGGTGTGTCATCCCTTACCCATTAACTTGGTAAATTTATTTTGTCAATTTATTCCTTTACAAGCAAGGATAAGAAAACACACCTACCTCAAGAAGCATTTTAAACAATAATAATAATATAATAATGTATTCACACACAGTTCAGAATTTCACGGGGCTTACAACTTTTCACAGAATGGAATGTCCATATCTCCTAGAAACTGAAAACCAATGAAAACTCCCTACGAATTTTAGAACCTATTTCTTAGATTCTGAAGTGCTCTGCTGAACACTGGAAACCTCCCACTGTGTGACCTTCTCTTCCTCATGCACCCAGAAGGAGCCCAGTTACCAGTGGGAATGAATGACTGTCTGCATCAGTGAAAATGTTCCAAAATGCAAACAGTGATGTTCTCTGGATTGTAGTGGTACAACAGGACCATTTCTTTATTCTTCTTTATACTTTGCTACCTTTCCCAATGTTTAAAAACAATTACCATTGATTGCGTTTATAATCAAAACAGAAAAGTAATTTTAACCTTATGGAACAAAAACAGTGGCCAGCTGTCAAGCAGTTCAGCCCTAGGACCGTGTTCCAGCTGAAAGGTGAGCATATGCTGACTTCACGGAAAGAAAGAGATAATAAAACCAGACCCTTTCATCTAACTGGCCGCATGGCGGGTTATAATTTAATATGCAGAATACGTGCTCTTTCCAATGTCTCTCACCATCCCCAGAGACAACGGAACAGATGTTCACTCTGTCATGGCCAATGAGAAACTCATATTTAAAACTCCTCCGCTCACCAAAGTCCTTCATGACTTTCAGGGCCAAGCATAGACTCAGCATCCTCAGAAAACTTCCTGCGCTTTCTAGGATTGGTTCGAGGTCCTTTGCTTGCTCCCTCAGCACCCTATGTCTTCATTTTCGCTCCCCTGAGGGAAAGGGTCCAGTGCCTCTTATTCACTGGCAGAGTTCTAGTGCCTAGCAAGGTATTTTACACATAGTGGGTATTCAAGACATATGTTTTAAAATTAATCTGGATTTCTGTTTGGTTTTCAGTTTTTATCAGGAAGCCTATCAAATCTGTAAGCAATCAATAATTGAAAATACCTGGAAAAGCACTTTGAAAATTATGAAGTCCTATAAAGAGCCACTGTATTATGATGATGCCGCGGTTTTGATGGGGGTTAACGTCATCTCCTGCTCTCTTTCTCCAGCATCATTAAGTAATCATTAATTTCATTATTTTAGGAGCTACTCACTGATGAAAGGTGAGTCAGATAACACAGAAATCAGTCACAATTGTTACTTACATGTTCCGAAAGTGTAGGTCACCATGCTAGGTCCCTGAATGCCAATTTGGGTGCTGTTTTGACCCTGAACTGTTTTGATGTCAACATCTGAGCAGCCAGCACAGGACTAGGCACTTGGTGGGCATGAGATAGAGCCTTGTTAACTAAGCCCTGAAGAGACCTGGGGACTGAAGAGCAAAGGGGTACAGGTCGCTACACTAGGTGGAACTCAGTAGGAATTTGGATGCTGTCTGCAAGTCTTATAACAACCTCTGAGCAGAGCTCTGGGGGGAGGCAGCAGGGGCAGTGATTTTTGTTTGATGAATCCTCTGCACCGCAAATATTTGATGAACACATAAAAGTACAGCCCTAAGACAAACTCTAACCCAGACTACAATTTCTTGAATATAGACTTTATGATCCTTGCTCTTTCTTGTTACTCACATTAAGAGTTCACCTGGGGGATTAGCTAATGATTAGCTAGACTGAGGCAGTGAAACCAGTTTCTCAGAATTGGGCTGTTTCCTCTTTATATGGCTTCCCGGTAGGCATTCATAGGCCACGCTGGTGTCTGACATCTTTCCTCTACGTTCCCGGAGGATTTCAGCTGACCTGGGTGTCTCCCTGGGTCTCTTTTGTTGGCAGACTCAAAGGTGAGCTCATTAGCCATTACCCCTCAGAAAGATGTTCTTGGAAATCAAACACGCTCTGAGTCATACCTGCCTGTGCCCTACCAAGACCGCACAATTTCATGCAGATTGGTTCTGCCCATAGGCTTCCAGGAGGAAGGAATTGAAAATGTCTTATAGTGTAAAACAGCACAGCTCGAGTTGGAGTAGGACTTCACTCCACAGAAATTTGGAGTGAGGGGAGGCCCTTAGTTCTCTACATGTGTAGGTAAGCCTTGAGAAATTTCACAGGTCTCTGCAGAGGGGTAGAAAATAATGGAGAGAAGTAGACAGGTGGATTGCTGAGGCAGGAGGACAAGAATCAGCCCTTCCCAACGGCAGCATTGCTTGTTCTAAATCCATAATCTCACACGTCTGTGCTTTTGTGCATGTAATGTGGACTGTTACCTCAACAAGGTGTCATTAATCATCACTTTGTTCCTAGCACAAACTGAAGGAGAAGAAGAGCATAGGACACACTCTTTTCCTCAAAGAGATTTTTGTTCTAGATAGAGAGACAAGAATTAAACTCTGGGAAGGTAAATTTTAAAAGGCTGCTTATGGCCAAGAGCAGAGTGAGTGACAGTCAAACGCACAGTGAGTGGTACACACAGGAAATCTTCTGCTCTTGCAGAGGTAGGAGGATCAGTATGGGCTGATGAAATAGAAGACATTAGAACAGGAAAAAGAAGAAGATTCAAGCCATTAATGGAGATTGCCTGAGCAAACCTACACAACTAAGGATGCTCCTCAAGGAGCTGAGGACAACCTTGGGGATCATGAGTCCAATTCTTACAGCATCCCAATGGCAAGCTGGAGTCCACTGAGGTCAGTGAATTGCTCAAGGACGCCCCATGAATAAGTGGCGGAGCCAGACCTGGAATTCAAGACTCTGGGACCCTGCCTTAGTGCTGTGCTCTGCCAGGTGCCTGTGCAGTGGTGTAGTGAGGTGAAGGGAGAGGAGATCCAGGCCCGTGCACTCATGCTCTGATAGTCTTCCTCAGTTAATACTCTCAGTTACTCTAGACAGGCTCGCTTGCTGCCATTTTACAGACTGGTTCAACGGTGTCTGAAATAGAAGGTAACTTGCCCAAGGTAACACAGCTAGTGAGAGTGGACTTTGAACCCAAGTCTGGCTGTTTTCAAAGCCCAGTTTCTCTCTGCTGTGTCAACCTGCAATAAGAGTAAGGAGAGAGAGAGAGTTTTTACAGCCTGCTTTTTATAGTTCCTAGCTGAATACTGCAAGATATGAAGCAATGATTCACAGGGTTATTCCAATATTTTACACATTGCCCTTGAAGGGAGAGATAGCACTGTAAGGCAGGCTGGAGAATGTTGTTGGAGATCTGAAAAGGCCATGCAAGGGGTCTGAAAATCATAATGCTGCTACTCTGCTTTGTCATATTGACTTAGACCTTACTTATCACAATAAAATCAGGAGCAGATCCGACCTCTCTTGCAGTTACAATAACTCTTGTCTACCTTCTAAAATGATTCCCACATAACAAACCCTCAATTCCATAGACCCAGTCTAACCCAAGTAAGCAAAATTACTCTGACAACTGAGGCAGTAATTGCCTTTTCCGGGTCCCCTGGCCTCCGCAGTTGTTTCGGCTCTCCAAACAGGCACAGCCTTGTTTCTCTTTGCTGTGTGCGCTCTGGGAAGCTTTCTTGCTGGCGAATCAGTGTGTTCAATAAGCACTACTGTTCTCTTCAGTTGATTAAACCCCAGGATACCCGGCCTGTTAGCAGAAATATGCTAGGCTGATATCAAAGCTCTAGCCCACTTCATCTCATGAGGTTTTTTCCAACATGATCTTGGAGTATGCAGGTTACCTGCATTATAAACCAAATGGATCACTGGAATTTGGTAGCTACCACAGATTCAGTAGGCACATTAAGGAATCGGATTCTAACATTCTGTGCAGCCTTGACCCACACTGGGCTCAATGATTTCAGAGTTGCCGTCTGTCTCCTGACATATCCAGGTCTTTGATTTATCTGTGGCTCTAAATATATGTACCAGATCATATCGATGACAACCGCTGTTTCCATGCATACCCTGAATCAGGTGCCTTACTTAGCCCTTAAATGCGCCTCATTTGAATACTCATAGTAGACTTACAAGGTGGCTATCATTATCCTCATTTTACAAATAAGAAAACTGAGTCTCAGAGAAGTTGAGTTACTTTCTCAAGGTAACACACCCTATACATCAGAACTGACTCAGGCCTGACTGAGTCCATAACGTGAATATTACAGTATAGACTGCGCTCTGCTGCCTTCTATAGGCAATGCCATGGACTGCTGATGTTGTCTTTTCTCTGAGGCCTCAGCCAGCATAGGCACCGAATCAATTTAACGTGAAAGTCCATCTGAAACCAGGAGGCCAATCAGACCTTCCCGGGTACACATGGTTTATTACTGTATTCCCAAGACCTAGCAGAGTACCTTGTACATTGTTAGAGATCAATACATGTTTGTTGAGTGAATGAATGACTTACTCAGTTGATTATTCTTGGCTAATGCTGTAAGTGGCCACCGCTTTATTCATCTGTTCTCTCTCATACTCCATTTATATTCTTCCAATCATTCTCTTTCATTGTTGCTCTCCTCCTCACATCCCCAAACACCGACACCATCTCAGTTCTTAGAACCTCTGTTCCATGGCTCATAATCAACATCATCATCATCACACGTCTTTCCTCTTTTCATAGACTCGTACCTCACCTCCTCGCCTCAAGTGAGTCCTGCCTTGCCCTGCAGTCCTCTTGAGTGGGGGCCTTATGGTCATGTAGGCTCTGAGTGCTATGGAATCATCAGTTATAATTTTCACTTTTCAAGCAATTCTTGGATTTGACCTCTTTTATCTATTCTCCAACTATTCCCTTTATTCAGACCCTTTTCGCTACTTCCCAGTCTCCTTAATTGCAGTCTTTTCTTCAGGAAATCCATCCATCTGCTGGGAAAAGATTTTTCCAAACATAAATCCAGCATGTTGCATCCTGCTTAAAATCCTCTTGTAATTTCTAAACATCTTTCAAGCAAAACACACATTCCTTTCAATGACACCCTGCTCTTCATACTCTGCCCCCAGATGCCTCTTCTCCAGTCATGCAAAATTATTCACTGAAGGGACCGCATCCCTCTGTGCCTTTGTGCCTTTGAGATGCTATTTCCCACACCCGATGGCCGTGTACCTGCACCTCCTTCCCCTGGCTGCCTCGCAGTGCTGTATTCCCTGGTTTCCAGGGTGAGTTAGAATCCCTCACTGGTGCTGAGATAATACCTAATTATGCCTGCTCCATAGCACGTGTCAGACTTTGCATTTTCCTGTTTTGACAGAGACTAAACGTTCTCTTTATCCCTTTGTGCTCAGTGCCCAGCGTACAGTAGATGCTCATTAACTATTAACTATATAAATCTTTAAAGAATAAAAGAAGTGCCTTCCAACACTCGAGAGTCTACGGTTCCATGAACAATAACTACAGGCAGAACTCATCATCTCTTTCCCCGATGACTACAACACTCTTCTATTAGTCTCCTTGTCTCCATTCTTGTCTCCTTCAAGTCCCACTTATGCATGGCCACCAGAGTGATCCGACATAATGAGCCTTCACTCTAAGGCTTCTGCTCTCCATGCTGCCCAGAGTGCATGAGTTTACGTCCCACTTCTTCATGAAGCATCAATGCCCTCCAGGGGAGTGTCCTCTGCCTCTCGTCTCCCCATTCCCTGCCTTCCTTGATCTCTCCCAGGCTGGGTTAGCAGGCCTTCATGGAGGATCCTTCAGCTGTGTGCAGAACATCATCACAGCCTTTGCCACAATGCTATATGATTACTATTTAAAATGACATTCCCTTTGGCAGACAGTAAGTTCCTTGAGGACAGGGATTGTGTCATATTCATCTCTGAACCCCTGGTAGCTAGCACAGCTTCTGGCCTATAGCAGGTGCTTATTAATAGGTATTGAATTAATAGTATTTAACAACAAACACAGTAGAGAGTTGGCAGGAAATGTGTTGCAAAGGAAAGCAAACTTTCGGACAAAGATCAGGCCTTCCAGCAGACTTTAAATTTAATGTATCAGATATATTTCTCATCAAAGGTTTTCAACTGAGGACAACATTTCATGAATATCCTTTGGTACAAATCAAAATGTGCATGAAAGATAAGTAGAAAATGAAAATGCAGATAATCTTCATAAAATGCAGTGAATTTCATAAAGCAAAAGTTTTTAATATGCATTTTCATAATTAATGATACGTAACATTAACATCATTGCATTTATTGGTGGTATAGCCAGCAGCTAATTGCATTCCATCACACATTCTGTCTCCCTGTTTGCCACCGCATGATGCCCCCCATCATCAAGCAAGGTTTCAATCAATTGATCAACAAGTATTTATTAAAAACTTATTGTGAGGACAAGACTGCATTGGGTGCAGTGTTAGAATAATGAAATAACAGATTTCTGACTCTCAAGCAGCTCACAATTTATTTGAGGAGAACAGAGACACGAAGAGTAATAAAAAATAATCTATGAACCCAAAACTCGGAAGCTAACCACTGCAGATATGATGAGAGGTGGCAATCACTGAAGCCTTAAGGGAGGAAGTGGAAAGGATTTGGATAGTTATAAATAGGAAGAAAGCTCTTACAGGATTTGAGAGTCAATATATGCTTCATTTGTTTGTCTTTTCATTCGTTTACCAAATATGCATTGAAACTGAGAGTCCGATGCAAATTCATCTCCATCTCCAAGGGCCAATTTGATCTCAGTGGTGTGTGTTCTATTCATGATTATTACCAATGAACACACATAAAAAAGAGCCATACAGTTCTTCTACAGGCCCCTGTAGTAGTATTATTGGCCTTATTTTACAAATGAGGAAGCAGGCACCCAGAGATTGTGACTTGCCCAAGTTTACATAGCTACACAAGACAGAACTAGGACTTGAACTCAAGTGTTCTGACCCCGAAGCCCAAGCTTTTCCCAGTACCATGCAAGAAGCAAATGTCCAGCTTTGCCAAAGAGCATCAATAGTCCTTCCAGCATGCAATTTTTCAGACCAGCTCGGTAAAGCAGATTTAGTGTGTTGTCTAATCTGAAAAGTGTGTAATCCTCTCTAGACTATATTTATGGGAACCATCAATTCCACCATAAATCAGCCATTACAACTGAATTGTTCCATCAAGCAACCAATCAGGGCAGTGAAGAAATAAACAATGCATCTGATTTACTTAACCAGATGATATGAGCACAATAGTTAAACTGTTTAAGAATGAAAAGAAGCCATACTCTTAACCAAGCTTAACATTACCTCATTCCTTCCATGTTAAGACATATGATATGCTGGACTCTTGTTTATAAATGGCACCATGTCCTCATTAAAACTGCATTTTGGCCATTAGAGTTTCTAATAAAATTCATTTTGGCTACTCAGAAATATTCACATTAATCTCTTCTGGCTTCCTTCATATCTCTATACTCTTATACAATATCCTACTGGTTTTTTAAAAATTTTCATTAAATTGCTGAATGTGTTATTATTGCTACAATTTGAGCATTACACACTTATTAAATGTTCATGAAATTCTCCACTCTTCTACAACACCTGAAGTGTGTCTTAAACCATTCATCTGAATCACTACCAAGAGAATCTTTGAATGGCTTTTGTAGCTTCTGATCTCACATTTTTTTCCTTGGTGGGAAGGCAGTGTCAGACGTTTGAGGCAAATTTTCAGTTTCTATTTAACTCCTATACGGTCATCCTTTCTCTCCAGGCTGAATCCCTGAGAAGCAGGGACTGTGGCTTGCTTCCTCAAAGTAGCACCATTAATGAGAACAATTTCGAAGTATCACAACGAGAGAGGCCTCCTAAGTGCCGCCCAGAGGGATCGGCCTCAGATTCGCCTTCAACAGCTGCGTGTTGGGCGACAGCCACTACGATGCCCGTGCTGCATCTGCCAGTTGCCTTCGACCCTGTCCTGACTGCCGAGCCTGGGCGCTTGGTGTCACTGCTAAATTCCAAGACAAACATCCTCGCCGAAGAACAACATTTTAACTTAAAATACAAATAATCTGCCCCTAACCGGGACCACAAATCTATGTCAATTTAATTCAGGACAAAAAAGCAGGAAAGGAACTTCTTTACAATGAGAGCTCTTGCTTCTAGGGCCAAGTGTCTTACCTCGTGCCTTGGATCAGATTGTATACAATAAAGAGGTAGTTTTGTAGAGAAATATTTCATCAACCAGCTTGGGAAGACAGCAGCGCAGCACAATTGGGAGAGTGTGGCATACGGAGTCAGGCGAACTGGTTCTCGTTCTGTCTCTCCAGTGTTCAGTCTGCACAACCTTGGGCAAGTAACTCAATTCCCATGAGTCAGAGTCTTTCTCTGTGAAATTAAGATAACTATAATAATTCCTCCCTGCTTCACTCACTTATTGTAAGGACCAACTTAGACACGTTAAAATACACTATCAATACCGTATGCTGATTTGTTATTAGTTTTAATTCCACATTCTTACCTGCCATTTGGAATTGCCTGAGTAAATCCTTCTATTCAGATTCTCTAAATGCCTTCAGCTGTGAAATAGGAGAGTTTGTAAGCAATTATTCGTCAAGCACCGGGTGTGAGCCCCACACTCCGCTAAGAGCTACAAAGATTAACAATAAATGAAAAATGTGTGTATATGATAATCTTAACCTTAAGGACCTCATAATCTAGTCATGAAGAAGATATGGATACAAAAGAAACACATACTGAAAAAACAGAACAATGTAGAGTTAAGGCCAATTAGGTGAGAACACTGCTGTATGGATTCGTATATGCCAGAGGCAGAGGGTGGACAGTGCTGAGGTCTGGCTCTGCGAAAGAGGGACAGGAGCCAGGTGAAGATGTGGGCATGTGGAGAGATTAATGTATATTAATGTATATATACAAAATATATATATATATGTAATGTATATATACAAATGTATAAGGAAACATGCTCAGTGAAGTTGACTTCAAGGCTGAATAGAAAATTCTAGGTGCGTTGATTGACAAGCACACACATGCTTGTCAAATATTCATACATGTAATTCTATTACACAAACCAGAAAAATGTATTTTACTAGAGGATTACATTTCATGTTTTCAAGTATTCATACCTTTGTAAAAATGAGGAACATTTTTTGCGTGTGTAACACACGCAAAATAACTGTCCTAAGCTCTTTCCATATATTATCTAATTTAATACTACTACCCAATGAGCTAACTTTTTATATCTCCATTTTACAGACGATAAAACTGAAGCTTAGAGCAGTGGATTAATTTGCCCACATGAGTGGCAGAGTTAGGATTCCAAGAGTCATGTTTTCTTTTTTTCTTTTCATTGAAGTATAACTGACACACAATATCCTACTAGTTTCAGGTGCACATCATAATAATTCGATATTTATATACATTACAAAATGACAACCAAAATAACTCTGGTTGCCATCTATCACCATACAAACTTGTTACAATATTATTGACTATATTCCCAAAGTGGTACATTACATCCCTCTGACTTATTAATTTTATAACTGGAAGCTTGTGCTTTTTGATTTCTGCTATTCTGCCTACCTCCCAACCCCTCCTCCTCCTGGTAGCCACCACTTTGTTTCCTATATCTATGAGTCTGTTTCTGTTTTGTTTGGATTGCTCATTTATTTTGTTTTTTTGCAATTTCACATATAAGTGAAATCATGTGGTATTTGTCTTTCTCTGTCTGATTTATTTCACTTAGCATAATACCCTCTAGGTCCATCCACATTGTCACAAGTGGCAAGATTTCATTCTGGCCGAGTAGAATTCCATTGTATATATATATATACACCACATCTTATTTATCCATTCATCTATCGATGGACGCTAAGTTTGCTTCCATATCTTAGCTATTATAAATAATGCTGCAGTGAACATAGGGGTGAATATATCTTTTCAAATCAGTGTTTTTGTTTCCTTCAGATAAGTACCCCAAAGTAAAATTGCTGGATCATATGGTAGTTCTCTTTTTAATTTTTTGAGGAACCTCCATACTGTTTTCCATAGCAGCTGCACCAATTTACATCCGCACCAACAGTGTACCAGGGTTCCCTTTTCTCCACATCCTCACTCACACTTATTATTTGTTGTTGTTGTTTTTTTAATAAAAGCCATTCTATCAGGTGTGAGATGGTATCTCCTTGTGGTTTTGATTTGCATTTCTCTGATGATTAGTGATGTTGAGCATCTTATCATGTGCCTGTGGGCCATCTGTATGTCTTCTTGGAAAAATATCTATTCAAGTCCTCTGCCAATAATTTAACGGGTAGTTTTTTAAACATTAAGTTGTGTAAGTTCTTTATATATTTTAGATATTAACCCTTTATCAGATGTTTGGTTTGCAAATAACTTCTCCCATTCAGTAAGTTGCCTTTTCCTTTTGTTGTTGATTTCCTTGACTGTGCAAAAGCTTTTTAGTCTGACATAGTTCCATTTGTTTATTTTCGCTTTTTGGCCCTTGCCAGAGGAGAGTGGTCCAAAAAGATATTGCTAAGACTGATGTTAAAGAGCTGACTGCTTATGTTTTCTTCTAGGATTTTTATGGTTTCAGGTCTTACATTCAAGTGTTTAATCCATTTTGAGTTTACTTTTGCGTATAGAATAAGATAATGGTCCAGTTTCATTCTTTTGCATGTAGTTGTCTAGTTTTCACAACACCATTTATTGAAGAGACTGTCTTTTCCCATTGTATTTTCTTACCTCCTTCGTCATAAATTAATTGACCATGAATGCACGGGTTTATTTCTGGGCTCTCTATTCTATTGCATTGATCCATGTGTCTATTTTCATGTCAATACCATACTGTTTTGATTACTATAGCCTTGTAGTATAGTTTGAAACCAGGGAGCATGATGCCTCCAGCTTTGCTCTTCTTTCTCAAGATTGCTTTGGCTATTTGAAGTCTTTTGTCATTTCCACACAATTTTAGCATTCTTTCTTCTAGCTCTGTGGAAAATGTCATTGGTATTTTGATGAGGATTGCATTGAATTTGTAGATTATTTTGGGTAGTGTGGACGTTGTGACAATACTAATTCTTCCAATCTGTGAGCATGAGCTATCTTTCCGTTTATTTCTGTCATCTTCAATTTCTTTCATCAAGGTCTTATAGTTTTGAGAGTACAGGTCTTTTACTTCCTTGGTTAAGTTTATTCCTAGGTATTTTACTCTTTTTGATGCAATTATAAATGGGATAATTTTCTCAATTTCTCTTTCTGATACTTCATTATTAGTGTACTGAAATGCAACTGATTTCTATGTACTAATTTTGTATCCTGTAATTTTACTGAGTTCGTTCATTAGTTCTAGCAGTTTTTTGGTGGACTCCACCATTTTCTATATATAGTATCACATCATCTGCAAGTAGTGACAGTTTTAATTCTTCCCTTCCAATTTAGAAGTCTTTAATTTCTTTCTCTTGCCTAATTGCTGTGGCTAAGACTTCCAATACTATGTTGAGTAAAAGTGGCAAGAGTGGACGTCCCTGTCTCATTCCTGATCTCAGAAGAGAAGCTTTCAGCTTTTCACCATTAAGTGTAAGATTAGCTTCAGGTTTGTCATATATGGCCGTTACTATGTTGAGTTATATTCCTTCTATACTCTTTGTTGACAGTTTTTATCATAAATGGATGTTGAATTTTGTTAAATGCTTTTTCTGCATCTGAGATGATATATGATTTTTGCCCTTTGTTTTGTTAATGTGGGTATCACATTGACTGATTTGCAGATGTTGAACCGTCCTTGTATCACTGGAATAAATCCCATGTGATTGTGGTGTATGATCTATTTAATGTGTTATTGAATTTGGTTTGCTAATATTTTGTTGAGGATATTTTCATGTGTGTTCATCAAGGATATTGGCCTGTAATTTTATTTTTTTGTGATATTTTTATCTTGTTTTGGTATCAGGGTAATGCTGGCCTTGTAAAACAAGTTTGGAAGTGTTCTTTCCTCTTCAACTTTTGGAATAAATTGAGAAGAATGAGTATTAACTCTTCTTTGACTTTTTTTTAAGGTATGCTTTTTTCTCATGAGGAAGATTGGCCCTGAGCTAACATCTGTTGCCAATCTTCCTCTTTTTACTTTTTTTCTCCCCAAAGCCCCAGCACATACTTGTATATCCTATTTGTACATCCTTCTATTTCTTCTACGTGGGACGCCATCTTAGCATGGCTTGACAAGCAATGCTAGGTTCTCACGCAGGATTCAACCCGATGAAGCCCAGGCCACCAAAGCAGAGCATGTGAACTTCACCATTACACCACCAGGCAGGCCCCTAACTCTTTTTTAAAAGTGTGGTGAAATGCACCTGTAAAGCCCTCTGGTCCTGGACTTTGGGTTTTGGGGAGCTTTTAAATTACTGATTCAGTGTCATTGCCTGTACTCAGTACATTCAGATTTTCTAATCCTTCATGATTTGGCCCTGGAAATTTGTGTCTTTCTAGGAATTTATTCATTTCTTCTGTATTTTCCAATTTGTTGACGTATAATTGTTTGTAGTAGTTTTATGATCCTTTGTATTTCTGTGGTGTCACTTGAAATTTCTCTTTCATTTCTGATTTTATTCATTTGGGCACTCTTTTTTTCTTGATGAGTCTGGTTAAGGTTTTATTGATTTTGTTTAACTTTTCAAAGAAACAGCTTTTAGTTGCATTGATCTTTTCTGTTGTTTTTTTAGTATCTTTATTATTTCCTTCCTTCCCTTAACTTTGGGTTTTGTTTATTCTTCTTCTTCTAGTTTCTATAGGTATAAAGTTAGATTGTTCGAGATTTTTCTTGTTTCTTGAGATAGACTTGTATTGCTATAAATGTCCCTCTTAGAGTTACTTTTGCTGCTTCCCATAGATTTTGGAATGTAGTGTTTCCATTTTCATTTGTCTCAAGGTATCTTTTGATTTTCTCTTTTATTTCTTCATTGACACAGTGGTTGTTTAGTAACATGTTTAGTCTCCACGTTTGTGTTTTTTTCCGGTTCTGTTCTTATAATTGATTTTTAGTTTCATACTGGTGTGGTTGGGAAAGATGCTTGATATGATTTCAATCTTCTTAAATTTATTGAGTCTTGTTTTGTGCCCTAACATGAGATCTATCCTGGAGAATGTTCCATTTGCACTTGAAAAAAATGTGTATTCTGCAGTTTTTGGATAGAATGACTATAAATATCTATTAAGTCCATATGGTCTACTATCTCTTATGGCCAAAGTTTCCTCATTGATTTTCCATTTGGAAGATCTATCTACTGATGTAAGTGGAATATTAAAGTCTCCTATTATTGTGTTGTACTCGATTTCTCCCCTTATGTCTATTGCTGTTTACTTTATATGTTTAGGTATTCCTACGTCGTGTGCATAAATATTTGTGAATATTATATTCTCTTCTTGTATTGACCCCTTTATCAAAATGTAATGCCTTTCTTTGTCTTTGTTTTAAAGCTTATTTTTTCTGATATCAGTATTGCTACTCCAGCTTTCTTTTTGTTTTCATTTGTGTGGGATGTCTTTTTCCATCCCTTCACTTTCAATCTGTTTGTGTCTTTAGATCTGAAGTGAGTCTTTTGCAGGCAGCATATAGATGAGCCTTGTTTTTTAATCCATTTAGCCACCCTATGTCTTTTGATTGGAGCATTTAGTCCTTTTACGTTTAAAGTAATTATTGATAGGTGTGTGCTTGTTGCCATTTTGTTAGTTGTTTTCTTGTTCTTTCTGTAGTTCTTCTCTGTTCCTTTCCTCTTCTCTTGGTCTCTTCCCTTGTGGTTTGATGGTTTTATTTAATAATATTTTGGGGTTCCTTTTTCTTTACTTCTTTGTATCCACTGTAGGTTTTTGCTTGGTGGCTACCATGAGGGTTGTATATATCAGCAGTCTATTTTAAGGTGATAGTTGCTTAAGTTTGAATGCATTCTAAAACACACTACATTTTTATCTCCCCCCAATGTTTCATGTTTTTGATGTCATATTTTACAACTTTTTATTTTCTGTATCCCTTAACTACTTATTGTAATTATAGTTGATTTTACTACTTTTGTCTTTCAACCTTCATATTAGCTTTTTAAGTGACTGATCCTTTGCCTTTATTAAATATTTTCCTTTACCAGTGAGACTTTTTCTTTCATCTATTTTCTTATATTTAGTTATGGCCTTTTCTTTTCCACTTAAAGAAGACTCTTTTACATTTCTTGTAAGGTCACTTTAGTGGTGATGAACTCCTTTAGTTTTTGCTTGCTAGGGAACTCTAACTCTCCTTCAGTTCTGAACGATAACATTGCCAGGTAGGGTATTCTTGGTTGTAAGTTTTTTCCTTTCAGCACTTTGAATATATCATGCTACTCCCTTCTGTCCTACAAAGTTTCTGCTGAAATATCAGCTAATAGTTTTACTGGGGTTCCCTTGTAGGTAACTTGTTGTTTTGGTCTTGCTGTCTTTAAGATTTTCTCTTTGTCTTTAACTTTGGCCATTTTAATTATAAATAGTCTTGTTGTGGATCTCTTTGGATTCATCTTGTTTGGGACTGTCTGTGCTTCCTGGACCTGTGTGTCTGTTTCCTTTCTCAGGTTAGAAAAGCTTTCAGCCATTATTTCTTCAAATAAGTTTTCTGTCCCTTTCTCTCTCTCTTCTCCTTCTGGGACACTTATAATGTGAATGTTAATATGCTTGATGTCATCCCAGAGGTCCCTTAAACTATCCTCATTTAAATTTTTTTTTCTTTTTGCTGTTCTGATTAGGTGATTTCCACTATTTTGTCTTCCAGATCAGTGATCCATTCTTCTATACCCATCTAATCTGCTATTGATTACCTATAGTGTATTTTTCATTTCAGTTATTGTCTTCTTCAGTTCTAATTGGTTCTTATATTTTCTAACTCTTTGTTGAAGATCGAACTGTGTTCTTCCATTACTCTCCTGAGTTCAGTGAACATCTTTATGACCACCATTACGTGATAAGTAAATCACTTATCTCCATTTCAGTAGGGTTTTTTTCTGGAGTTTTATCTTGTTTTTTCATTTGAAACATATTCCTTTTATCTCCTCATTTTGTTTGACTTTCTCTGTTTGTTTCCATGAATTAGGCATAACAGCTACGTTTTCTGGACTTGAAGGAGTGGCCTCATTTAAGAGCAGCCCCTGTGTAGACTGCATGTGCAAGACAGCTTTGGCAGGCTGACTGGAGCTGGAGTGGGCACAGGCCAAGGGGCCCTGGAGCACACTGTACTGGGGCTGCCCTGGTGGGATGACTGGAGTTGGAGCAGGCATGAGCTTGGGGGCGTCCCATAAGTCACTTCACTGGAGCTGCCCCAGTAGGATGCTAGAGCTGGAGGCGCATGGGTTAGGGGGTCCCAGGGCATGCTGCATCAGGACTGCCTTTGTGGGATGGCTGGAGCCAGAGTGGGTGCAAGCTGTGGGGGTCCCAGGATGCATGAGGGCAGCTTTAGCAGGCCGGCTAGAGTGTCTGGACCATGCTGCTCCCCATGCTATCAAAGTAGAGAATGAACACAAAACAATGGAGCACACCAGTGCTTCCAACCTCAGAGAGAGTCCCAGCAGTTCCCTGCCCATTTGGCAAATGCTCTAGGGTTAGTAAATGTATTTCCTTCCTGTATAGTCTAAGTGTCCTTTAAATCACTGTTCTTTCACAGTGACCCAGGGCAGGCAAGCCTGAGTTCAGACCCCCTCAGTGCTAACCCTCCCTGCTGCAGGTCACTGCATTGGGGGTGGGATTCCCATCAATATCATGTCTTTGTCTCTCCTACCCATGTCTATAGTGGCCCCTCTATCGTTTGTTGTGCAGAAGCTTTTCAAGCAGCCCTCAGTTCTTTAGGAGGGATTGCTCTACATGTGGGTGTAGATTCAGTGAGTCCAGGGTCTTCCTACACCACCATTTGGACCCTCCTGCCTCTTGTTCCAATTTTTAACCTAAAGTCTATTTTGTCTATATAAGTATAGCTACCCCTACTCTCTTTTGTTTTCCACTTGCATGGGTTATATTTTTTCATCCCTTCATGTTAAGCCTATGTGTGTCCTTAAAGCTGAAGTAAGTCTCTTGTAGGCAGCATATAGTGGAGTCTTGTTTTTTATCCATACTCTATGCTTTTTGATTGAAGAACGCAATCCATTTACATTTAGAGTAATTACTGGTAGATTAAAGACTTACTAATGCCATCTTATTAATTGTTTTCTGGCTTTTTTGTAGTTCATATTTTCCTGTTTCCCTCTCTTGTTTCCCTCCTTTGTGAATTAATGATTTTCCATAGTGGTATGCTTTGATTCTCTTCTCTTTATCTTTTGTAAATCTACTGTAGCTTTTTGCTTTGTGATTATTGTGAGGCTTACATAGAACATCTCATAGATATAATAATCTATTTTACACTGATAACAACTTAAATTTGATTGCATACGATTGCTCTATCCTTTTACTCCTCCATTTGATGTTTTTGATGTTACAATTTACCTCTTTTTATATTTTGTATCCATTAACAAATTATTGCAGCTACAGTTTTTGTTTAGTTTTTGGGGTTTTTGGAGAAAGATTAGCCCTGAGCTAACATCTGCTGCCAGTCCTTCTCTTTTTGCTGAGGAAGACTGGCCTTGAGCTAACATCTATGCCCATACCCCTCCACTCCATATGTAGGACACCTGCCACAGCATGGCTTGACAAGCAGTGCACAGGTCTACACCCAGGATCCAAACCAGTGAACCCTGGGCCACTGAAGCAGAATGCGAGAACTTAACCACTGTGCCATTTGGCCAGCCTGTACAATTATTTTTAATAGCCTTGTCCTTTAACCTTTTTACTAGAGTTTAGCAGTTAGCATTGTACCATATTGTAGTAGTAGAGTATTCTGAATTTGACTATATTCTTACCTTTACCAGTGTGTTGTGTATTTTCATATAATTCATGTTACTAAGTAGTGTTCTTTTCTTTCAGCTTGAAGAACTCCTTTCAACATTTCTTGTAAGGCAGATCTAGTGGTGATAAAGTCTCTCAGCTTTTGTTTGACTGGGAAAGTCTTTATATCTCCTTTATTTTTGAAGGACAGCTTTAACAGGTAAAGTATTTTTGGTTGGCAATTTATTTTCAGCACTTTGAATATATCATTCCTCTCTCCTAGCCTATAAGGTTTCCGCCAAGAAATTCACTGATAGGCTTATGTAGGTTTCCTTGTAAGTTATGAACCTTTTTTCTCTCTTGTTGTTTTTAAGATTCTTCTCTTTGTCTTTGATTTTTGACAGTTTTATTATAGTGTTTCTTGGAGAGGACCTCTTCAATTTATTTTGTTTAGTGATCTATGAGCTTTGCGAATTTGGATATTCAAATCTCTCCTCAGACCTGGGAAGTTCTCAGCCCCTCTTTCTTTAAATAACCCTTCTACCTTTTCTCTCTCTCTTCTCCTTCTGGAAGTCCAAAATTTTGCAAATGGCTCTTTTGATAGTATCCCATATATCACATAGGTTTTCTTCTCTCTTTTCAGCTCTTTTTTCTTTTTGTTCCTCTGATTAGATAATTTAAATTGATCTATGTTTGAGCTAACTTATTCTTTCTTCTGCCTGGTCTAGTCTGCTATTGAAGCTGTCTATGGAATTCTTCAGTTCGGTCATTATATTCTTCAGCTCCAAAATTTTTGTCTGGTTCTTTGTCATGTTTTCTATCTCTTTTGTTTAACTTCTCATTTTGTTCTTGTATTCTTTTCCTGACACCGTTAAATTACTTATCTGTTCTCTTGAAGATCTCTGAGCATCTTTAGAACAATTATTTTGAATTTTTTGTCAGATAATGCCTGGATCTCCATTTCCTTGAGGCAGCTACTGAAGGTTTACTATATTCCTTTGGTGGAGTTATATTTCCCCCCTGCTTTTCTTCCTTGTTCCTAGTGGTCTCTACACATCTCAGCTTTGCCACTCTGGGTGGGGTGAAATCAAAGTGGGACCTTCATGTGGTGCCCCAAAAGACTAAGGAAACTGGTCACTTACTCCACTCTTTCTTTCCTAGTGAGAGGAATGCTTTCTAGCTGAGGAGTTCCCTCAGGGCACTGAGCAATTCTGGCTTGGGGGATGAAACAATGCAGGCAAAGTAAAACTGTCTTCCTTCTCTTCTTGTGCGGTTATTCTCAGGTTTTTGTTCCACTGTATTGCTAAAGTTTCTTAGGTGGACTCTTGAGCTCTCTCAGAGCTGTTATTGTTCATAGAAAGCTGTCTAATTGTTAATCTTTTTGGGGGGATGGAAGCTGGGGTCTCCTTGTTGTTGTTAGTGGTGTCCAGTTAATTCCAGCTCCTAGCACCTCTGTGTGCAGCAGAGTGGAACCCTTCCCAGTATCTTTGCACCATTCTCTCACCTTCCAGCGCTATATCAGCCAATGCTCCACTGCTGTGTGGCCAGGTCCTTCTTCCTAGTCTAGTCTGTCTTAGTCAGGAAGCTCTGCTGAAACCTGTCCACCATGGATGATTCTGCTGGTATTTGAAATTCCGGTGGCATAGCTTTCACCATCACAGCAACATGCAGCCACTACAGTCTGATAACTGATAGATGGGTGGTGTGGTTCCCTGACCAGGAAACAAACCTGGGCCATGGCAATGAGAGCACCAAATGTCAACCACTAGACCACCAGATCTCCTACATAACCATTTTTCCAGATGAGCTTTGAGGTGACTGCAGCCCTGACTGACAGCTTGGTGACAATCCTCTGAGAGACCCTGAATCAGAGGTACTCAGCTAAGCTGTGCTGGATTCCTGACCCTCAGAAACTATGAGATCATAAATACTCATAAATTTGGAGTAATTTGCTACATAGCAATAAACAACAAACACAAGACAGTACTTTCTCTACGTCTTCCTACTTTGTAGCCCATCTTTTCCCTCTTTCCTCTCGTCACAATGGAGAGATGTTCCACTTGTCTAATTCAAATCATCCCACCAATGCTCTGAATCCATCTCCCTCTGCCTCCGTGGGGACCTCATTCTACCTATTAGTTATTGCCTCTTTCCTGAATCTTTAGAATCTCCCTCTCTGATTCCATTGTCACAACATTTAAAAATGTTCAAAATTTACTCATGACAAACCCATCCTCAGCTGACATTTCCCTCTAGTGACTTCTCTATCTTATCTGTGGCTTCAGAGTTGACCTTCTTAAAACAATATCTCCATTTCTTCAGCTTCCATTCACAAACATTACACCACCTCTGTCTGAAAGATTCAGTTTCTGAACTACATAAACTTTACTCCAGTGGCTCATTGTACATCTTCCATTGGATGTCGTACATTCACCTCAAACTCAACACGTCTGAAACTGAAATCATCTTTCTTCACAAACTTGGTGTTCCTCTTGTTCCTATCTCAGGAAAGGCCCCAGCATTTACAGAGTCTGATGTCTTCTTGTCCTTCTCTCTCTCTCTGACATCATATGTTTGTCCTAACAATTACCAAGCTAAGCTCTGTCTGCCTTCTTACTATCTGGTGCCTCCATCATATCCAGGACTCCAGACTTACATAACTACTCATAGCCCCTGAACAAACTTTCCGTATTCTCTTGCTCTGGGGTCTTGTACACGCTCCTCTTTTCACCTCACCCTTTTCCTCCTAACATTCTCGGAGGTTTTCCCTGAGCACCCCAGACTGAGTTGAGCGCCCCTGCTCTGTATTTCCACAGCTTCTTGGACTTACTCTTATCATAGAACTTATCACATCATGTGATAATTATTTTATTTTGTTTCTCTGGTATATTTTGAAAATATATTTTGCTCACTGTTATATCCCCAGCACCTAAGACAGTGCCTTTCACAAAGAACAAGCACACGAGAAGTGCTTATTTGTTTTTATGAATAAGTGATGTAAGCCTATGCACTACTCTCTTAGGGCTGCCCTAACACGCTACCATAAACTGGATGGCTTAAGAGAACAGAAATTTCTTCTCTCCCAGTTCTGGAGGCCAGAAGTCTGAGATCAAGGTGTGAGCAGGGCCATGCTCACCAGGAAGACCCTGGTGGAGAATACTTCTTCGCCTCTTCCAGGGTCTGGTGGCTCCCGGCATTCCTTGGTTAATGGCAGCATAACTCAGGTCTCTGCCCTCATCCTCACATGGCCTTCTTCCCTGTGTCTCTGTGCCTCTTCTCCTTTTCTGTCTCTTATAAGGACACTTGTCATTGGATTTAGGGCTCACCTTAATCCAGGATGATCTCATCCCAAAATTCTTACCTTAATTACATCTGCAAATACCCTTATTCCAAGTAAGGTCACATTCTGAGGTTCCTGGTGGACATAAATCTTGAGAGTCCACTATTCAACCCACTGCACTCTGCCCTCTGGCCTCCTAATTCATGTCCATTCCCTGTGCAAAATACATTCACTCCATCCCAACATCCCCCATTAACTCATTACAACATCAACTCTAAGTCCAAAATCTTATCTAACTATGGTCAGCTCAAAAAGTCCCCTGTATCATCATCTAAATCATCTAAGTCAGGTACGGGTGGGATTCTGGGTACGATCCATCCTGTGGCAAAATTATTCTCTACCTGCAGGCCTACAAACTAGACATAAGAAGTCTACTTACAAAATGCAATAGAGGGACAGGCGTAAAATACATATTCCCATTCCAAAAGGGAGAAATTGGAAAGAAGGAAGGGGTCACTGGCCCCAAGCAAGTTCAAACCTCAGCAGAGAAAATTCCTTTAGATGTCAAGACGTGGGAACAGTCCTCCATGGCTCGAGGCTCCACCCTCTGGGCACACAGCTCTATCACCTCCTGCGCCCTGGGCAGCAGCCCCTTTGTCCACTCTGCCCTCAGCAACTGCTCCATCACCCTTGGCCTCTCGACCCACAGCACCACCACCTGAGCCATCCTTCCTTTTTCTTGAAGAGTAGCACATGTTTGCAGCCTGGTAGCTGTATCAGCTCATTTCATGTCTGTCGAGTTTTGGAAATCTGACCACCTTTTAAAATTTTGTCCAGTCACTGTCCTTTTCAGTCCAAGCTGGAAGTGTTTCTGCAGGTATCCCCGGAAACGTCATGGGCCTCCCATGTATGTCCAAGGGATCCACGCTTTAGGCAAGAGAGCTCTCCACAGATTCTCTCTGGATAACTCCATCTCTATTCCTGGCTTCTTCTGAGACAATCGGTTGGGTCTATAAGCCACAGACCTAATCTCTTCAATTGTCCAACCGTACCCTTGGACTTCTCTCCAGAGTACATTTCATCAACAGTGAATTTCCTAATTTTACCATCCTTTGCAATCTAAATAAGTTGAGAACCTCCCAAATCTTCAAATGCTGGTTCTTTTTTGCTGAAGATATTCTTCTTCAATTTATCTCTAGCCTCTCCCAATTTACTACAAGCAACAAAGAGAAAACACGCCCCACCTTTTATGCTTTGCTTAGGAATCTCCTCAGCTAAATAGCCAAGTTCATTATAACAAATTCTGCTTTCCATCCAACTGCAGAACACAATTCAGCCATTTTCTGCACTTTATAAAAAGTATTGTCTTTCCTCCAATTTCAAATAATATGTTCCTCATTTCCTTCTGGGACCTCCCCAGAAACACATTTAACTTTCATATTTCTACCAATAGTCTCTTTATGGCAACCCTGGCTGTTTCTATCATGCTTCTCAAAATTCTTTCAGCTTTTATTCATTACCCAATTCCAAAGTCATTTCCACATTTGTAGGTATTTGTTGCAGCAACTCCCCATTTCTCAGTACCAAAAAATAAATATGTATCAGTACATGTTCTAGCAGAGACATATATATATATATATATTCCTTTAAAGAAAGAATGTGATTATAGGGACTGGGTAGTCCAATACGTAGGACATGCCAGCTGACGGGAAACTCTCAGGCAGGGACTGACGCTGCAGGCTACAAGCAGAATGTCTCCTACAGGGAAATCTCAATTTTGCACTTAAGGCCTTTCAACTGACTAGATAAGGCCCACCATATTATTGAGGATAATCTTCTTTAAAATCAACTGATTGTAGATATGGACGACATCTACAAAATACTTTCACAGCAACACCTATATTAGTGTTTAATTAAATGACTTGGTATTATAGTCTAGCCAAGCTGACACATAAAACAGGTTATGTCATTAGTGAAGTATGAAGTTGCATGAAGAATTTAGTTCTCTCTGGCTTGTACAGTCCTTCATATGATAACATAAAAATATTGACTCACGAAATGAATATATTTGACTGGCATATTTGATATTAAACATACCTACATAATGCCATGTATGGAAATGCACATTTTATGATTTTGTTCATAAAAGAATACAGTAAACCCAAAAAAATGTATCATTTACATTATTGTTATCACTTTGCACTGCTTCCCCTGACTGGCAAACGAAAAGAACCTGGGGTGAGGGGTAAGCTCATATGTTGTCCCTCAGCCCCTTGAGATGGCATCTGAGTTAAGTATTAGATCCATTGCATTACTGCTCAAGATACTACAGCCAAAGCGTTCCTTTAAATTCAAATGTATCACATAGAGCGAGCATTTCCACATTTCTCAAATTATGGAAAAATAGTAATAATTGTAATTACTAAAGTATCAGGATATTTTCTGTGCTGCTTTGGAAAGAAAGCTTAAAGAATTGGGCTGGCATTTTATTGGGCTGGTATATTTTATTAAGATGGTTTTGCCTAAGAACTTTCCTATGAATTTTCTGGTTTTAATTTGGTTATCAAGTCAATTTAAAATATATAAGCGGGGCCAGCCCCATGGCGGAGTGGTTAAGGCCCAGGGTTTCATTGGTTTGGATCCTGGTCATGGACCTAGCACCACTCATCAAGCCATGCTGAGGCAGCATCCCACATAACACAACCAGAAGGACCTACAACTAGAATATACAACTATGTACTGGGGGGCTTTGGGGAGAAAGAAAAGAAAAAGTGAAGATTGGCAACAGATGTTAGCTCAGGTGCCAATCTTTAAAAAAAATAATAAAAATAAATGAAATATATGAGCTACATGCATATTCCTGTTGTATTTAAATAAATGTTCTCAATGATTACATAAAAAGGGATTTTTGCAAAATTAGAAGAGGCCACTTGTCACACAAGGTAAGCCAGCCAACTTCCCTCATAAATATCAAAAAAAACGCTTCCTTCGGTGAGTTCTCTGTGGCTCAGTTTGGGCCCTTCAGCTGCACGAGCTCAGAGACTCCATCTCTTCAGGGCCCTGGAGTCGATTTAACTCAGGAAACTCATTCCAGCTAACTCAGCTCACAAGAAAACAATTGATAAAACCAGAATATCAGTGTGTTAACTTAAAGTAAAACTATCCTAAGTGAACTAGATGCTTCCATCCACCTGACCACCCCTTCTTTCTCTGTAGAAAAGACTCATAAAAAGCCTAGTTCTTAAGCAGTTGCTTGGTGATCATAAAATGAGTTCAAGGGAAACTGAAAGAGTCAGATACTGAATGGACCTCAGGCTTTGCTAGCTGATGCTTCCATTTCTACACTAGGATTGACCTGTCAGAACTAAATACTTGCTTCTGTCTATCCAAACCTCTCTTCCTGGAAAGGACTTGAATGTCACATTGTAAATATCTAAATCCACAACTCGATTTCTACAAAACTAAGGCAGATGACCTTCACATACAAGCTAATTGGCACATTCTTCAGATACGTTAACTTTTTCGATCTAGTTACCGTCAATAGTCATGTCTGCCTGTGAGCCAATCAGTTTCTCTAAGATGTGGTAGTAGTCATTATAATGACCCCTTCTGAGCACATGCGCTTCAGAGCCTCCTTGAGTTTGGTGGGACCACGTAACTAGTTCTGACCAACAAGTTTCCAGTGGGAGAGTTATATGTCACTTCTAGATGGGAACATTTAAATAGCAGTGCAAAACTCTCTAGAGTTCTCTTTATCTGCCAAGATACCCAACAATAGACAATGCCCAGATAGGGTCTGCTCTGGGTCCCAAAGGGAAGGAAATGTGCCTCCAGATAACTTGTGAAGGTCACATACCAGGAGCAAGAAAGGAACCTGATGTTATAACATGGAGATCTTGGAGTTGTTTTCACTGTAGTAGAATCTTGCCTATCCTAACTGGTAACATGGCATTACACGTTTTATCGGTGTTATTTGGTTATTTCTGATGGTGATTTTATTTCTCTTTTCAAGTTTTTTAGTGAACACCTCTCTGTTGCTTATCTCCACATGTCACCTATGAAGTCATAAATAAATAAATCCTATGTATGTAGTGTTTATGAAGCTCAGGGATTCTTAGCCATCTGACCCCGGCTCTGCATGTATACCCTGCACTGCCTCAGAAGACCCATTACCTCAAACATTTCCATCCAGTCATGATTGCTTAAATAATTTGAACTTTTCAAATAAAGCATCATTTACCATGTGCTTCTAACAAAAGAACTCCAAAGGAACTGGGACTATGCCCAATTAGAATTTTATTTGTGTGTCTGGGAGTTTGTTGTTAGGGAGATCTGTAAAGCTGTCAGGCGAGCTCCTCCTAGCTTATACATGACCTAATCCACCTTCTCCTCCAGTCACCAGACTTGACCATCAACCCTGACCCTCGAACACTAGGAAAGGTGTCTCAAATCCTGATCATATCCACATTCAGCCTCCCGTGAAGGAGAACTCTGTGTGCTTGCAGATAATTAAGAAAGGATACTTAAATCTCTGTCCCTTACCCTTACCCTGATGGCAGCTTCGGCATCACCATCTTTTTCTCTTCTGTCTGTTTGTGGAAGAAAAGGGTTGGGAAGACATGTTGAAAGGAACTCCAATCAAAGACTCCAATTTGCTACAACTGAATCAGGATACTACTCTGACTCTCTTTTCAAAGAAACTTCAGCTCTGTGGAGACATAAAAGGAGGGTATGCAGGCATTTGGGATAAAGCACTTAAGACTTGTGAGTCCTCTATAAATGTTATTTCTCATTTTGGGGGACTGACAATTCATAAGTCAGAATGTAATCAAGGTATACATTGTCTTCAATGTGTAATTTTCAATGTGATTGTATTCTAAGTCATATTATATAAGGGAAATTAGCTTCTCCTTGCAGCTTCTTGCTTTTCTTTGATAAGTTCCTTTGAGGTGACTTACTTAGATGCTCCAGAAACTAAGGCTGTAAATAACAGTCACTGCAGAAGAGAGGAGTGCTGGGCGTAAGGCCTTGGGAATGTTGCCACCAAGTCACCAAGTCCTTCACCTCCGTGTCTCTGGTCGGCATCTAGCCAATGTTGGCAGCATGCAGAAAGCAAACCCCTTGTCCTATTACCATGTTGTGACCTGTAAGAGATGAGTCAGGGATAATTTTAACCAGTTCCCAGTGATTTACATACTAAGCATTCCTCTTTCATGACTATAATACAAATTTAAGGTTAGAATGGGCCAAGGATCAAGAAAATATTGAATTATAAGGGTGTTTAAAAAATCATCTGGGCTAGTCTCTTAGCCAGCAAAAAATCTGTTCCACAGCATCCCCATAAGTAACATTTTAAAGGAAGCGGGTCTTATAAGCAATAGTTAATAGCTATGACAGCTAACATTTATTGAGTTATTATAAACTAGGGAATGTGTCCTTACCCGAATCTAATGAGAAAAGTAATTTTAGTGTCCCAGTTTTACGAATGAAGCTCTTGAGGATTAGAAGAACTGAAGAATTTCCCTGAGATCTCAGATTACTTGAAGACAACTCTGGCAGTTTCTAAGTTTTGTGATTATAACCCCTAATTTACATTGCTCTTATCAGGTAATCATTACAGACTTTGAAGTTGGGAGTGACATCATGAGCCTTTTCTTTGAAGATGAGTTTAATAGCATAGAAACAAGAGAGTTTATAAAAAGCCAGAGAAACCCCTAATGTCAAAAAAGGAGAGGGAAAAAACCGATACATGATATCAAAGTCTAGGTGAGAAATCACCTGGAAAACAACATTTGCACAAAATCTTTGGAGTGGAATTTAACAATGGGTAAAAGGGGATCTAACTGAAACATATAGCATTGGCTTTTGTAATTCATATGCCTGTGTATTTCCCCTTGACCTCATTTCCTTACCTGAGATCATTCTTGTTCATCATTATAAACTCAATGTCTGGCATATACCCAAGTGACATAGACACTAAAAAGTCGTTAGCTGACAAATGATTCAGAGTGGCATTTACTTCTCTATTGTTCTTTGGCTGTGTGATGTTTTTTAACCAGCATTACACTTGCTTTGAGGAATCCTATACTGAAGCCCTACTCTGAGTAAATATTACCCTCACTTACATTTTTAAATGATGCTTATTATACTATAAGCTCATAACTACCAAAATTGTTATGTTGAAAATAGTTTTTTTTTTTTTTAGGAAGATTAGCCCTGAGCTAACATCTTTTTGCTGAGGAAGACTGGCCCTGAGCTCACATCCGTGCCCATCTTCTTCTACTTTATATGTGGGACGCCTGCCACAGCATGGCTTGACAAGCAGTGCCATGTCCGCACCCGGGATCTGAACCAGTGAACCCTGGGCCGCCGAAGCAGAAAGTGCAAACTTAACCGCTATACCACGGGGCTGGCCCCCTGAAGACAGATATTTTTAAAACCCCATCTTTGGACCCTTCTTGTGGACGGCACTGAATAAGTTAGGAGCATTTATAGAGATAAGGGTACATTGAAACTTCTCCATCTCAGCCCTCAGACGGAGCCCAGAGTCCTCCAAGGACTTACTCTGTTCCTCTAAAGCAGTTGCTATCCCTCAAACTCCAAACAGTTGAATAAGTCAGACTCTAAAGGGCTCTTACACATCTCTCTCAAATGTATATAGCAAAGGAAAATAGCAATAGTAAATCGTTCTGATCAGAGAAACCATTCAGAAACAAATAATAAAATTCAAGGCATATATCCTTTTGATGTGGGTTGGTATTGTCATCTCAGTTTTAGGAAAGAAAGACAGCAGGCATAATTCCCTGTGATGCACCATGCATGCCTATGCATGGTGAATCAGCATGGGTAACTGCGTTAAGGAAGTATGCCCATGGTTTTTCACAAAGTTAGCATCCACTCTTTGGACAGGATGATTGGATACATGTAGCCAAAGCTTCTGGAATCCTATTAAGTTGTGAGTCACTGGGCTCATCTCTAAGTAATAGTCTTGATGTTGCAGGATGCTGTGATCATATAAACCCAGAGAGAAGAGTGGAAAATTATTCCTTGGCTGAGACATAAAATATTTAGGGACACCAGGATTCAATATGGTAACTGATGCCTTTAGAGACCCATACTGCCCTAAGAAATAAATGCCTCTCCAGCTGTCTCTCCACAGATAGGTCAAGTGTATAATGACCTTCTGAAACCATGTTACTTCAGCTAGAAAACATTTGGCCTTGTCTTCATGAATTGTTTGTTCTGTTACCCTCGTGTTTTAAAGGAAATGTTTGCTCCTCTTAAATGAGTCCAAAAAATAAATGATTGATTTGACCTATTCAACTAACTAGCAAACTTAGTGAGTAAACAATTAAAAAAAAACAACACTTGAACAAGTAGTGAAGATATGTATGCAGGAATTGCCCCTTCAAAGCCCTTGCTTCATTCACATGTGTATGGAGTAAGACAACATATAAGCACAAAGAAATCACATTGCCATATAGGCAGAAGGTCATCATCCTCCCCACATGAGCACAGGGTCATCACACTCTACATGAACACAAGGTCATCACCCTCCTACGTGAGTACAGGGTCATCACACTCCCCATGTGAGTACAATGTAATTTACACAGCCATGTAAATCCACAGTTGATTGGTTCCAGGGTAGATAACTGGCCCACACCAATGAGTCTATTTCTTTGAATTTCTTTGTGTACTTTGGGCAAAGGTAACCCAGTCCCTTTCAGGTGACCAAAACTATATGTATAAAACTAAAACATTGTCCACAGCCATATTTTCTCATCTACGGAAAGCCTGATCTATGGTGAAATAAGATAAAAAAGCTGACATATAGAATAAAAGCAGAACTGAAAGAAAGAGCCCTAAGCACATTTCAGTCTTCGGCTTCATTTCCTCCTAAGGGTCTGATGCATCCAGGCCCTTTCATTGTTTTGGTAATTCAGCTTTCCCATGCAACCTATTCTATAATCTACCATGCTTCCAGTAAAATCTCCTTTTAATATAAGACATTTACAATTTGGTTCTTTCAGCCTCCAATGACGGTTTTAATTTCTGTATCAGAAAAAGTATAAATTTTGTTGAAGTAACAAAGAAACTTCAAATAGCTTTCGAATATAACGTTTCATGTTTTGTTCTCGTCTGTTTGCCATAGAACTCAGATTCATCGAGCCACCATCTCAAATACGACTGGTCACTGTGGCGAAGGGAAAGAAGATTTTTGAGAGTCTCACTTTGTTAACAACTTATGGGTCAGGAATAGCCGCAGACCTACCCAGCCACAAGGGGGCCTGGAAGTGTAGTTCCACCATGTCACTAGAAAGCAGAGAGCCAGAAATATTGGGGAAATATCTCTAATCACCACCACACCCACATTTCAATGTCACCAGAATGAAACCTGGTATTATAGTGATCAAATATAATACGTACTGAAGCAAAGAGAAGTCACTTGTGCTGCTCGCGTTGTGGTGGGCTGCAAACGTTCACCTCCGCACCAGTGAGGTCAGCTCTGCTGAATAATACTGGTGTGTTGGCACCAGTACCCTCAGGATTCAAGTTTGGTGATTTAAAAAATAAGATAGTTTCAGCTGTGAGTTCTTTTTTAATTGTTTGAATGAAGCTAATGATAAGGTTAAAAGTGAAAATAAATTATTTGGTTACTTTTTGAGTTTTGATGCCAAAGTGCTTAACATGCAGACAACACAACTGATACTAAGGTTTAAAATTCTATAAGATACCCAGTAACCATAATCTAATGCATTCAGATTTTTGGATTGCAGGAGATGAGAAGCAAAGCCACCCCCCAATCCAGCCAATCTACGTTAGACATATAGTGGGAGCAAAAAAATAGAGCTTTGTATTTAAAAGCATTTGAAGTTTCTTTGTTGCTTCAGCAAAATCTATATTTTCTAAGTGATAGAGAAATTGGAACTGTTATTGGAGGCTGGAAGAATGCTAACAGTACAAAGCACTTGATAAAACTGTTGCCCATAACAACTTGGAAGGCAGTGAGACCCCTGGTGAACTTTCACACATCAGAGAAGATGCTGTAAAAAGGACGTTAGCAGCATGTTTGTTAAGTCAGCTGAATTCGACAAGGCACAGCAAGAGGAAGACAAGCTCTGAAAAAGGAATAGAGAAAATCCAGGAATTGGGGTAGGGGTAGGGATGGAAAAGGTAACATCTTATTATGTTAAGCAGTAAAAGATGAAACTGAGAGGATCTTTGAGCCAACTAAAATTCAGCCTTGAATTAAGGGTCAAATCAAGGACATGGCCATAACACCCATTTGTTAAAACCTCTGAATGAAATAAGGTGTCTCAGAGCAGAGATCCATTTAAGTTCCTGGTACCCAGTAGACATCTTCAACTGAACACAACAGTTTGAAGAAAAGAGATTAGACATCTGGTTCTCCCACTGAAGCCTGATAGACATAGAAACTCACAAAGAAAGAAGGGCATGATATCAAGAAAGCAGAATAATATAACAAACACAAGAAACGTCTGGGAAAAAACTGCAGGTGTGGCTATTGGCACAGAGAGTTGACTAGGATCAAATAAATAAGAATCCTAGTGAGTTTGTGAAGAGTTCTATTGCCAAAGAAACTCTGAGCCTGGTCTAAAAATGTTTATGGCTATTCAAAACCCAAAATGACATTTGGATTCCCACCATGGAGAGGAAGCTGGCTGAGAAAGCCATTCAGATTCCAAGAAGGGCATGTTCTGAAATATCATTTCAAATTTGTCTAAATTGAATTATGGAAAAAGAAGAATTTCCCGCAGGGACAGACACAGGGAAGGCCCATGAGAACATGAGTCAAGGAAACTAGTCCAAGAGTGTGAGTTAATCGAGAAGTATTCCCCACTCCCAGAGTAGAGGGCCATCACATCTGGCTAGTAAGAGCTCAGAATTGCTACACCCCCAAATCAAAGAGTTTATTTCAGTTATCCTGTCTCTATTCCACTATTGTATATTGGGCGTGAGGGCTGGAGCATGTGGTGGGTTGAACAGTGGCCCCCCTAAAAGATATGCCCACACTCCAATCACCAGAAGCTGTGAACATGACCTTATTTGGAAAAAAAGGGTCTTTGTAGATGTAGTTAAGAATCACTGACAGCTTGGACTGAAAGAGATAGAGACAGGAAAAATTGAACAAAAGCTATTGGACTTCAAAATTTCTACAGCCAGGAAACTGACTGATAGAGCTACTCTGCTGCAAACGCGTGCTACCCTTCAAGAAAAGGAAGGATGACTCCAAGGGCAGAAACAGAGCACAGAGGCCAATGGAGCCATCAAGGGCCCAGAGGGTGGAACCTTGAGCCATGAAGGCTTACTCTTAGGATTTGAAACCTGATGGAATTCGCCCTGCTTGATTTAGAACTTGCTTGGGACCAGTGACTTCTTCCTTCCTTCCAATTCCTCCCTTTTGGAATGGGAATGCCTATCCTATGCCTGTCCCCACATTGTGTTTTTGGAGCAGGTAACTTGTTTTCTAGTTTCATGAGTCCTTAAATGGAGAGAAATTTAACCCCAGTCTCATCCATACATGTTTTAAATGATTTAGGTGATGACCATGGGAACTTTTTGAACTGATGACATTTAGATGAGATTTGTGACTCCAAGTTGATGTTGTTATAGATTGAATATTTGAGGATATTGGATGAGGTGAATGTATTTTACATGTGGGATAAATATGAATTTGGGAGGCCAGACGGAAGACTATAGAGGGTTGAATGGTAGCCCCTCAAAATATACATCCACCTCTTAATCCCTGAACATATTAGTGTGACCTTATTATGGAAAAAGAGTCTTTCTAGATGCAATTAAGTTAAGGGTCATGAGATAAGATCATCCTACATTATCTGAATGGACCCTAAAGCCAATGACAAGTGTCACTCACAGACACCAGAGTACAAGGCCATGTGAAGATGGAGGCGGAGATTGGAGTTATGCAGCCACAAACCAAGGGGCACCTGAAGCTCCCAAAAACTGGAAAAGGCAGGGAAGGATTTTCTCCCAGAGCCTTTGGAGGAGGTACAGCCCTCCTGGCACCTTGATTTCAAACTTCTGGCCTCCAGGATTGTGGGAGGATAAATTTCTGTTGTTTTTAACCACCAATTATTGGTAATTTGTTATGGCAGCTACGGTAAACTAATACTGGACATTAAACTTGCCTTGTAATTTAATTCATCGAGTTCTGCAACAAGATGAGTCACATCCAGACCTGATGTGGAGCATTACCATCTGAGACAGGGACTGCCGTGCATCACCCAGAGCCCCCAGACTTTCAGCTTGATGACATGTCTAAGTAGAATTTTGGTGTGTCTCCCATGAGGAAGGGCCATATAAATAGTGCTGGCCAACAAGTTGGGAGCGGAAATGACATGTCATTTCAAATGTGGGACACTCAAGACCCTCCTTCCTTTACGATAGTGAGCACTAACATTTGAGGTGGTGGCTGCTCCCTCAGCCTGGATCCCAGCACGAGAAGATGAAAAACAGAGCTCCCAGCCAACCTATAACCAACATATAAATTTCACTGATATAAAACAATAAGACTCATTTTGTCATTGCTGCTGCTGCAGCATCACCAGACTTCCTGACTGTCAATCTTAAAGATTCAAAAATTCAAGTGAGCATCTACTGTACGTCGGCACTGGGATGGATATAAAGACAACCCAAAAGGCATTTAACCTTTTCAAGGAATTTACAACCTGGGAAAATTTCGAGCCATATAGAGCAATCCGTATTTGTGCATCAGAATTACCTATGGAGCTGTGCACCCCACGACAGCCCTACTGAGTCAGAATCTCTGGGGAAGAGTGGAGTGGTTTACAGCTGGAATCTGCGCAGTTTAATAAGCTCCACGACGTGCTGTTATTACAGCTCAGATTGAGACTCAGGGAGCAAGACCAATTATTATCTCATGTTTTTGGTCGCAGAACTCCTTCAGATGGCATCCTATTCAGAAGCTCAAGATGTAAAACAGTAAAGGTGGATTTGTCCTGGTTGAGTGGAGTGGAAGCCCCAACCTCACATTTTCCTCGCTCCTAGGTTGAGCCCTGAGATAAGGAACACCCAAGAGACTGGAAAGAGCACAGTTTCAAAATAGTGACTAACATAGAGTATGATAAATACAGTTAGAGTAAAATGTGGCGTTTGGGAGATTCAGAAGACAGTATAATCATACAGGGCTGGATCAAAGAAGGCTTCATGGAGGAAGAGGCATTTAAGACAAACTGAAAGACTGCTCGGGCTTTAACAGGTAACAGGAGTAGGGGGATGAGTAGTAGAGGGTAGAGATCAGTGTCCCCCTCCGTGACTGCTCATTTGCAGAGTCCCATAACTCTTCACGAGCCGCTAGACTCAAGCTCCGCCAGAGCAGCCTCTTCATCTGTTTTGTCCACTGTTGCAAACCCAGCTCCTGTAACACCCGAGGGGATGTTCAGTAAATATCCATTAAATAAAATGAAGGCTGTCTGCCAAGTGTCACTTACCTTTAGTGGCGTGTCCTTCATCAAAGTTCTCCTTTTGGCTAACCTTTCGGTTTGAGGTGGCGAATCTATGTAACTGTACACAATTCAACTTCAAATATGACAGTAGAAGCACGAATTTAAGTCCTTCCATCTTCAACTGGTAGTCACTGATCCAATCTTTATTTACAATTTTAATATTTTTTCATGATGGATTTTTAGTTATTTAAAAATCTAGCATTAAACTATTATTTATCTTAATTATTGAGTTTTTGACGTTCTCTTAAGTTTTGGGCCCCAGGGAAGTGTCACACTCACCTCACCCTCGTCCCAGCCCTAGACCAGCTACATTGACTTGTATTTTCACTTTGCTATAATGAAATCCAATGACGGTTGGAACCATGCAGAACAATATTAAAATATTAAAGATAGTTAATCACTCATGTTCCCGGATAAACTACTCATGAGTTCTCTCACACGATCTCAGAACAGGATTAGTTCTTAAAAAGTGGCGAAGTAGGTAGCCTCCTGCCATTTCCTCCTGTTCCAGGACCTTAAGGCCCCTAAGACTCAATGTAGACTGTTTTAAATATGATGGGTAGCATTAGAAACTAGTTTTCTCAAAATTTAAAATGCATAATACTTACCAAGGAAGATGGTTTAAAATGCAGAAATACAGTACACACCACCATCGGCACCAGTGCTCACCCAGCTGCCCCTCCATCACCATGATTTCATGTGTCTGGGAGGAGGTATAGACATCCAAGGTATTTTAACGCAGTTGGTGTATCTAGTGTGCTCTGAGGAGGGTTGTGAGCTCTTTTCTGCTGCCATTTTAACCATTCTTTAACACTAATGGAAACTAATTGGCAGTCATGGTATTGAAAGTGATTGATGGCTTCTTATAACAGATAAACACCAAAGTAGCAGCAATTTAACACAACATAAATTTACTTCTAAAGCACATAAGGCAGGAACTAATGCTGATGGAGCCTCTGTCATCTTCAAAACACGGTTTCTAAGATTGCCCCAGAAGTCTATATCCAGGGAATCGGTCATCAAGGAAAGAGATTTGAGGCATTCCATGGGAGCTTTCTGTGGATCAAGCCTACAAATGGCATACATCACTTCCACCCACGTTCCATTAGACACATGGCCACACCCAGATGCAAGAGGTTGGGAAATATACCCCTTGGTTACGTAGCCACTTCCCAGAAAACTCTTTCCTGTGGAGAAGGAAGCATAAACCATAGGTAGATAGCTAGTTGTCTCTGCCACAGACATCTATAAAGGAGAATGAGGCCCAGGCTAGGGCCGTGATGAGTGGGGCAAATTCCAGGCAAAAGTGAGGACCCAGAGTGAAAAAATGGTCCCAGGGACCAACATCCACCACCTGTCAATTTAGGCAAGATCAGCTTTAGGACTACAAGGTAAGTTTAAGGCTATAAGATTAGCTTTCTTTCAGGCCACATTGAAATTTGGAATACCTTTCCAATTGATGTAAGACATAGCATCTTAAATCTCATAGCCAGAAGGGAATTCTAAGTAGCACAGTTCGAGTGGTTAGAGTGCTAATACTGTTATTCCACGGATGAGGCATTCGAGGGACATGGAAGCCTGGAAAACGGCCCCTCAAAAGATACAACATCTTAATCCCTGAAACCCATGGATGTTACCTTATACGGCAAAAAAAAAAGAGTCTTTGTCGTGTGATTAAATCAAGGATTTTGAGATTGGGAGAGTATACTGGATTATCCAGGTGGGCCTGAAATGCAATCACATGTATCCTTACAAGAGGGAGGCAGAGGGAGATTTCACACATGGACACAGAGGAGAAGCTGATGCAAATGTGGAGCAGAGATTTGAAGATGCTAGCCTTGAAGGTCTGAGTGATGCAGCTACAAGCCAAGGCCTGTGAGCAGCCACCAGAAGCTGAAAGAAGCAAGGAGGCATTCTCCCTAGTACCTGCCTAGTTCCTCCTCTCCAAAAGGAGGATGGCCCCGAACATCTATACTTCAGCACAGCGATTCCGAGTTCAGACTTCTGGCCTCAAGAACTGTGAGAGAATAAGCTTCTGTTGTTTTAAGCTATTAAATTTCTGGTAATCAGTTACAGCAGCCCATGAAACTGATACAAAGCCCAGGGAGGTTAAGTGCCTCGGCTAAGGACTCGCAGCTAATGAAGAGCAGAGAGAAAATTAAAATACCTTTGTGTTTGCAGTGCTCTCTGCGCTACAACATTTACACTGAAGGCATTTTTATTAGATATGCAAGGGCTCAAGGTGGAAATGGGGATGAGAAGGGTTAGAGATGAGCATATTAGAAAATGTCACTCCAGCATTTCCCGGCTGTCTGGCCTAAGCGTTTAGTGCCTTTCAGGACCCCAATTTCACAATAGGAGAGCAGGGTTTCTAGGGCACAGAACTGGCATCCACTCCTCTAGCCAAGAGCATGAGTCAGCCCACAGCAGTGAGCATCGCTGGCCAAGACTGCGTGATGAGCCAGCTGTTCGGGTCTTTTCTTTTTTCTGTTCCAAGTTTGCAGGTGGATCAGCATATTTTTTGAACAGAAGAAAGATTCTGGAGTTTGGCAGGAAAAATCTATAGAGATTAACGGTCATTTTAGGCTGAGACCTAATTAATTGACTAAAATGATGAGTGAGGCTGACAGCTGCGGTTTGCTGCTCCCAACTCGCTGAGCACACCCTCATCACGGTAATCTTCATCGAGTCATTGACTCCTCAGCCAGCACAAAGCATGTTGCCCTTGCTCTTTTCAATTCACAAGGATAGTAGGATACATTCCATTAAAAAGCTCAGCATCTAAGAGGAGCATCTGATTGGAATTCGGAGCTTCTTATGCCCAGGGGAGTCTGAGGAAATGGGAAATCATCAGCCGGACTCAGGAGTAAAATGGTGCATATCAATGAGAGGACCGCTGGAATCTCTGAGCTCCAAAATTACTGTGTGTCCCTACACACAGGACTCAGTTATCAAGTGACTGCAGTGGAACAGCACTAGGAGTTAGGGGAACTGGCTTAAGTCCCCACTGTCCTAAAATCAGTTTGGCAATTCATTTGACACTTTTGAACCTCAACTTTCTTACCTGTAAAATGACAAAACGAAAGCCTTTAATGTTCTTCCTAGGGAAGCCTTGTGCACTGTTGGTGGGAATACAAATTATTACAGCCACTATGGAAAACAGTATAACGGTTCCTCAAGATATTAAAAATACAACTGCCACATAACCCAGCAATCCCGCTTTTGGATGCATACCCAAAGGAAAGGAAAACAGGATATCAAGAAGATATCTGCACTCTATGTTCACTGCGGCATTATTCACAATAGCCAAGATAAGGAAATAAAGCAAGCGTCCGTCAATAGATGAACGGATAAAGAAGACGTGGTGTGTACATATATATATATATATATATACACACACACAGTGCAATATTAGTCAACCATTGGTAAAAAGGAAATCCTGCCACTTGGGACAATATGTTTGGACCTTGAGGACATTATGCTAAGTGTAATAAGTGAGACAGAAAGGCAAATACTGCAGGGGTACCACTTATGTGGACTCTGAAAAAAAAGTTAAACTCATAGAAATAAAGAGTAGAAAAGCGATTGCCAGGGGCTGGGGGTGGGGGAAATAGGACAAGGTTGGTAGCAAGGCACAAATTTTCAGCTGTAAGATGAATAGGGTCTGAGAATCTAATGTACAGCATGGTGACAATAGTCGATAACAATGTGTTACATAATTGAAATTTGCTAAGGGAGTAGAACTTAAATATTCTCGCCAAAAAAAAAAAGGAGATACACATGTGAGGTGATGGATGCATTGATTAACTCTATGGGGGAATCCTTTCAAAACGTACACATGTATCAAATCACCATGATGTACACACTAAATATCTTACAATTTTCTTTGTCAATTATACCTCAATAAAGCTGAAATTTTAGAAAAAGAAAAAAATGCAAATCGAAAAAAACGTTCTCCGTGGCTCTACCATCTGGGACTCTACATCCAGGCCCTGGACATCTGGACAGATGGACACACCCATGCCCCTGACCACATCCTTCAGGCCCAATGGGCATTAGGTAGACAGGGACTGGGGACTCCCCTATGAGTGACCGGAGTCTATCAACACAGTGTTCTCTGCTTCGCAGCTATTTGTAAAGCTGTATTACGAATCTCATGAATTCACATTTATCCGTTACTTCCCAGCAGAGATTGGCCGCAGCGTGAATCATCAATCTATCTATTTTAGAAGTACCCATCTGCTATGTTGGAAGACAAGAGAGACATCAATATAAGTGAAACCGTGAAGGTCCATACATACGTAAAGAATTACCATCAAGAAAGCCTTGTTTTCCGAAAAAAGATAAAATTCTAAATTCTATACTCCCCTCCCTAGCTACTATAAGGAAATTCTGAAGAAAACATACAATCCCATGCAACTGATAGGCAAATGAAAACTTGCGTTCAAATTCCAAACTTTCATTGTCCTAAGTCAACAAACGAACCTTAGTTTGTGGACGGGGGCATTGTGGGTTATTAAGGGGAAGTGCAGGACATGCTTGATTTGAACCCAGCTCTTCTATGTAATAGGAGTGACAATGGGCAAATTAATTTTCTCAGACTCAGTGTTCTTATTTATAGTATGGGGATAATAATGATTCCCTCAGTGTTATCAGGATTCAAAGGAGATAGTCAACGTAATAGACTTTCTGTAGTGTGGGAATATCTAAGTTCTCAGTAATCAGTAGCTGATTTTGCCAAAGATTGAGGACAGCATGGGTAACTAATATCAATGGGAAAGGTGTTTAAATGATTATTTCAAGCAGGTTGGCTAAAAGGAGAAGAGGAAAGGAGAAGAGAAGCTGAGCTTGTTGGGGAAGATTGCGGGAAGTCGAAGGTGTCCTTGCCTGACAGCCACAGTGCCCTCCACGAGGTGGGGATTGAGGTTTTCTGGGCGAAGTGATGGCTGGATGCTCGAGGAGAGTCATGAATGTCCACAAAGTCGCTAGGAGAACAACTCATAACAACAAAGGATGAGTTTGTTTGTTTGTCCCAAAGGAGTGCACCTGGGACACACGAAAGACTTGCCAGATGAGACAGAGGGCTCAGTAGAGGTTGAAAACCAAATTTGTAGGATACAAATCTACAAAGCTATAATAACTTTTCTCCAACAGAGAAAGAAAGAAAGAAAGAAAGAAAGAAAGTCTCAGCCACCAAATTTAGGAATATAGAACCAGGGTCATCTGGGTGCGTCAGGAATGGAGTCTTGCTGAGTGATTGGAGGAGAATGGCAATACTACTCCTGATCATATTGCCATGTGCTTACTCTACGCCAGAGAGAGGAGTGTAGTTTGGACAGAGTTAGGCATCATAAAATGGGAATAATAGTGTCAATAACAGGACATTTTTTGTTTATCATTATTACTACCCTAATACACAAAAGTGATTAAAAGCTTAAATGTGGAGTTTGTCTTACAAAGCTGTTCACACAGGTTTAAAAATGGTGTTTTTAATTTCCCTACCTCAAGACAGCTCTTCCTTCACTCTTTCCCACCTCTGTGAATGCTGCCACCACTTACCTGTTGCTTACACCAAACCATCCTCACTCAGGATTCCTCTTTCACTGTCCCCTCCCGCCTCCACGTCCAGTCCAGCAGCCAGTCCTGTTTGCTCTACATCTGAAATATTTTTTTAATCCAACTGCTTCTTGCAATCTCCTTAGTCCAAGGCTTGGCAAACTTCTTCTCTAAGGGCCAGATGTGGTCCTCAGGCTATGGTTTGCCAACCCCTGTCCTAGTGTAAGCCTCATCATTTTTCATCTTTATGCTTTGTATACCTTTGTAAAGTATCTCCCTGATGCTAACTTTGCTCCACTATGGGCCATTCTCATAGTAGCTAGAGAGACCCTTTTGAAACAAAAGTCAGATTATCTTGCTTAAAATACTACCATGGCTTCCTGTTATATTTAGAACAAAGCCAGCTCCTGGCCTCGGAAGAACTCATGATCTGGCCCCTGCCTTCCAGTCCCTCCACCTCTCCTTCCATTCTCCCTTTTGCTAACCATGGTCTGCTGACATTGTCCATTTTTCTGTTCCTTGAACTCCCCAAGCCTTTTCTGGACTCAAGCCTTAGCCTTGCAGTGTCCTCTGCTGAAAGGGACTTCTCTGGGCTGGTTCTTCTCTCTCATTCGTACTACACATCACCTCCTCAGCCCTCCCTTCCCAATCACTTTGTGACCCATTAGTTAGTTTCTTCATAACACAACAACTTGAAATCCTTTCATTTATTTACTTATTTACATATTAAAGTCTCCTCCATGCCTATCGACTCCATGAAGGAAAGGATTTCATCTCATATGTTGGTGGGTCTGTAATCCCTTCAATACTCCTGGCAGATAGCAGGTACTCAAAAATATTTGGTGAGTGAACGAAAGAATAAACAAATGCATGAATGATCAATGTTAAACAGTCCGAGGATGAAATTCAATGCCAAAGGCCTCTCTCTGCCTCTCAGCATTTTTCCACACTCTCATTGTCAACAAATATTTGAGAAGCTTTTTAGAGGCTTGTGGAACTACATTGGAGACTATGAAATGTGCATCAAGAAAAAGAATCCATGCTAATAATTTAGTTGCCTAATTAATGTTTCCCTTCCCAGTATCACCATTGTCATATCTTAACTCAGGTAGTGATTCTAACTTGGAAAAGTCAAACTCTGGGGCCAATGGGAATGGGGGCTTTTATTGGTCCTGTGGGCCTTTGAGCATTATTCTGAATCAACAGAGAGGACGGTGCCAGGACAGCAGGATCTAGAGTCAGAAGACCTGAGGCTAAGCCCTGTTCTGCCGTTTACTGGATGTGGGACCATAGACAAAGTACTCAACCTCCTTCATACTCCACTTCATCATTTATAAACTGGGAGAAAGGGAAGATGACTCCATAGATGTACCATAAGGATTAATTTGGTTCTATGTGTAAAAGGGCTCTGTAAGTTCCTGCCGGGCTCATAGGAGGAACAGAGAAATTGTGTTCTCTTTGCCATAACTTATAGTGGGCAGCACAGCAACTGCCTCTTCTAGTCTAAAGGAAAAGGAGCCCAAAAGAGAGTGTCCTTCAAGAAGCTTTGAGTTCAAATGGGATGAAGGGGGATTTGGAGGGAAAGATCAGAGCTATGGGTTGATGCCTGGGGCAGGAACAGCCAGCTTTCTGTCGGGGGTGGGCAGTGGGGTCCCAAGTGAGGATCTGGAGTCTGAGGAATAGAGAGGAATGGACCTAACTATCCGTTTCTCAGATCTCCCCAGGGTGTAGTTTTTACAAGTGACTTTTCCACCTTACCCGGAACAAGAGAGCTTGGGAAATCTCCTGCCCAACCTCCAAATTCAACATTGACTGACTTACACCTATCTCTGGAGTCAGAGAGAAGGTTTTAAAAACCCAGGCCCCATTCAGGCATGAAATCTACCTAAATGTGCGGGAAAAGAAAGTGCCCAGCGAGGCATACACACTGAATGGTAGGTTACAGGTTGCACCAGATCTGGTGTTTCAGATTTGCTCAAAGGATTGCTCTAGTTCAGCTGGAGGCTGCTGCTGAGTGGTAGAAATAATTTCTAGTTGACAGAACTCTTTCTCTTTGCTTCTCTGTGAAATTTCTTCCAAAAGGAGCCTAATTGTTTCTTCTGATTAATTTCTAACTATATATACTTGGTAGAATTAAAAATAGGCAGATGTGCCATATAAGGAGACATCAAATGAGCTCCATCCTAAAAAGAACATTCTTTTTTCAAAGACAGAGTATGGCTACCTAAGCAAACCTCATCCGAGTCTACAATAGTGAAAAGAAAGCAATGAAATCTGGACTGGCCTCAAGGGCCCATAAAGCATTGTCATTACTGGTGATGAGCCAGTGGGGCCCCTCTCATGATGCTGAGGATGGCACACTGGCTCAGTCTTACTCACCAGGAAACCTGGAGCATGGCGAAGCAGCACAGCTTCTCATCAAAAACTGAGGACCAGGGATTGCTGGTCCTGGGTTAGGGATGAGGAATGTCTGGTCTGAGCCCAGTGGACAACATGCTCAAGGGCCGTGCACCTTGGGTTCTCCGAATCTGAGACGTGTTACTGGATGTTCCAAGCCATGAACAAGATTGCTTCCGGAAGAACAATTGTGGGTTTAGAGCCAGCAATCCCAGGTGAGGTCCTTGTAACAGATGTCTCCCCAAAATGCCTCCTCTGGCTACATCTGCATAGCACTAAGCAAAGAAACTTTTGAGTGAATCATACCAGCAGCTGCCTCAGATCTTCTTGGGAAGGGGGACCTGAGGATGATTTCTGCAGGGTCTGGTTTTTCAACTGCCTCGATGAGGAACTGAGAAAAGAATTACCTGGGAGGAATGGTCTTTCCTTCACCATCTACAATCCCTGTTTTCATGCTGAAGTAAGGCCCTAAAATTGGGAGGTACAAACTTGCGTTTTGGTAATGCTGTGAAACAGATAGAACTGGTGTCCTACACAGACTTCTGGGCTCTAGGCTGGCAGACTTGAGGTCGTGACCTGGTGCAATCCTCTGTTCGGATCAGAGTTGGCTGAGGTGGTCTACTACTTATCTTAAAAGCATTGACCTCTTGGCCATGCACACAGACATCTAAATCTTATTTCTCTTAAATCTTTAAAATGCTACATCAGATACGATTCAAAGGTGGAAGTACCCAGACAAGAAGGAACAATGAACTTAATTATTCTACCCATGTGCTTAGATTAGGTTATGATTCATACTCACGATAACAAAATTCAAACAATGCCCAAATCAGTCTCCCTTGTACCTTAGTCTCCCAGTTATTTTTCTCCTCTGAGAAAACCAATATTACCAGTTTGTCCTTTTTGTGCATCCTTTGAGAGAGCTGGTGCTTATAAAAGCATCCTTTAAAAATGCTAGTGGTAGTATAATATGTACACTCTTCTGCATTTTGTTTCTTTTCATTTACTAATCTGTCTTGGAGCTAATTTTATGTCAATAGGAGATCTACCTTACCCTTTTTAATGGGTGGATGCTGTGTAGATGCCTCTGTTGTAGGGAGGTACCATAATGTTTTTAACTAGTCCACCATTGGGGAGTGTTTAAGTGTGTCGAATATTTTGCTATTACAAGCAATGCTTCTGCTTGGATGTAGGAGCGGGTGTAATTTTGAGCAAAGGTGAATATGGTCAGGCTCTTAGCCCCCAAACCATCGGTCAGTTGCCTGTCTCCACAGTGTGTGCCGGAAGGCATCTGAAGCACAGAAGATTCAGTGTTCTTACCCCCCCCCCCATGCCCACACACAAATAATAATAATAATAAAGGGGGTGAGAAGAAACTTTGGGAGGTGATGAATACGTCTACGGCCTTGATGGTGATGGTTTCACAGGTATATACTTATCTCCAAATTCATCTTTAAATATGTACAGCTTTTCACATGTCAGTCATATCTCAATAAAGTAGTTAAAGAAAAAAGAAGCACAAAAGATACCATGACCAAATAGAGCATCCATGTGCTCTATCATGGGTGCAATAAATTGCTTGCAAAGATGGCTGCAATAATTCTACCCATCTCCGTCTGGACACTTCCTTGCAATGGACCTTGCCATTCCTCCCACTATGGGGGAGAGTCCATTTCTCTATGCCTCTATCTGACCTTGCCTTGTGACTTGTTTTCTACAGTAGAATATAGCGAACATGACATTGTGGAAGTTCCAGAGCCTAGGTATCAAGACGTTGTGTCAGTCCCAGCCTATCAGCAGTGATATTCTTGGCTGGGAATGCCAGAACTGCATTTATTTTTGAGCCCCACACACATTCCCCCCACGATCACTGGGGCCATTGCTGTGGCCAGACCCTTCCCTGTGGTTCTTATTATGATTGTAGGGCACATCTCAGCAAAACCATCAGGGAACTTTGAAGAACAAGATTATGGACTCACAGGTCCCAAGGCTATAGGTAAGCCTGAGGGCCACACAGCGAGGTCAAGGTCACAGGGAGAGAGGGAGGGAGGGAATGTGGACTGGGGCTCTGCCTTTATTAGGGTCCAGGGATGGAGTAGAGTTTCACGAGTTTACTCTTTATTGGTGAATTTGAAACATGAGAGCGGGAATTAGGGCATGGGAGGGGAGAAGCGGGGTCATTCAAGATGTCAGTTGGCTAAGTTACCCAGGACTTTATAAAAGGGGAACTTCACGGGGCGGGAGGCAGCCTGGTTCCTCATCTGCTTGGTTTGCTAGTAGCTGTGTCATACAGCTGACAGTGTGTTTCTTGGAGATAGATGTCTTTGAAAGGGATGCCTTGGCAATCAGAAACTCGTTGTCAGGTGCTCACACGGCAGACACCCTGCAGCTTCTCTTCCTGCCCTCTTAAAACACTGCCTGACACCCTGCAAGGAAGCACAGAGAGGCCTGGGGAAGGGGAGAGGCCACATGAAGAAGGCCAGCTGACAGAAGCACCAGCTCCCACGTGTGAACAAGGTCCCATCAGACCGTCAAAGCCAGGTCAAGCAGCAGGTGACTGCAACTGCCTGAGTGACCCCAGGCAAGACCCGCAGACTCTAGCCCGAACTGCTGACCCACAGGATCATAACCAGAACATGGTTGCTGCTTAAGCTAGTAAGGTTCTGGTGGGTTGTTAACTAGCAATAGACAATAGATTCCAGTAGCTAAGGATTCAGCCCAAACCTCTATTTCCGCCTTTTTCAAATTGCGTGTTCTGGGCTCTCGGCTCCCTGTGACAGAACCACCTGGACTGCTGTTTTAAAAATTGCAGATGCCTGGCCCTGAATTAAAATTCTAGGGATAGGCCTAGGAATTTCCATTTTAGCAGGTTCCCCAGATGGTTCTTTGTTAATGTAATATTTGAGGCATAACTTACCTGCTACATTTATGTATTATACGAGGTTATGAAGCAGAATAATAAAATAAACACCCATAAACCCACAATCATCTTATGATGGTAAATTAGAACTTACCAGCACAACAGTATCTATCTTTACTCTCCTTCCCTGTTCCATTCCACTGTCTCCCAGCTAGAGAGGTAACAACATCCCGAATTGGGAGTTCATCATTCCCTTGCATATATATAATATGTATGTACATAAATGTACTATATATACACTATATATACAGTATGTGTGTATGTGTGTGTGTATACATATATACATAAACACACATATAAATACACCAATATAAAACCAATATATTTTGTTTTTCTTATTTTTAAACTTTATTTAAAAATGTATTATACCACATGGCAAAGCAGAAGATTGGAGTGATAAGGGTGCGGTCTCTGGTGTTAAGCTGCACGTGTTCCAGTTCCAGCTCTGCCCTTTAGCATCTGTGTGACCTTAGGCAACTTACTTAACCTCTCTGTGATCTGGCTTCCACCTCTATAAAACAGAAGTGATAATAATATCTACCTTTGAGGGTCTGGGTGGAAGTTAGTGAGTTAGCATATGCGAAGCAATTAGAATAGTGCCCTACCTGGAGTAAGTGCTCCGTAAGTATTACTATTTTTATTTTGCAATTTTCTTTTTTTTTTTCCTTTTTTTAGAGATTGGCACCTGGGCTAACAACTCTTGCCAATCTTTTTTTTTTTTTTTTTCTGCTTTATCTCCCCAAACCCCCACTGTACATAGTTGTATATCTTAGCTATATCTTAGTTGCAGGTCTTTCTAGTTGTGGGATGTGGGACACCGCCTCAACATGGCCTGACCAGCGGTGCCATGTCCATGCCCAGGATCCAAACCCTGGGCTGCCGCAGCGGAGCGCGCAAACTTAACCACTTGGCCAAGGAGCCGGCCCCTATTTTGCAATTTTCTTATTTCACCCAGCACTGCGTGTGTACGATTCATCCTGCTGTGTGTAGCCCTGCAGCTCATTCATGGCTCACTGCTCTATAACACTCTAGGACATGCCCATACAACAACTCACTTAGCCATTCTCTAATTAATGGCTGTTGTCATTGTTTGCAACTCTGCTTTCACAGCAATGTTACTATGAATATTCTTTTACACGCCTCCTAGGGGATGTGTGGCATTTCCTCTGGGGTGTACATCTTGGAGTGGAGTTGCTGGGTCACGGATGACGAGAACGTTCAGCCAAGTGTTTTCCGCAGTGGTGGTACCAGGTTACAGCCCTGTGTGCCTGTGACTTCACATCGGCACCAGCGTTTCATTTTATCAGACTTCAGAAGTTTAGCGCATTTATGTTTGAGCCTTAGAGAAAAATTCTGGCTCAAGGTTTTGGTGAAAGTAAGGTATTCCCTTTTGAAAAAAAAAAAGTTTAATAATTTGACTTTGTTGACTTCACACTTGGGGAAGCCTAAAGGCCTTTCCTCAGTCCTTCTTAGACCCCCCACAGCCCAATTCCCCCATCACCCCTTCCCTATGGCAATCTTCCTTGGTCATTTCCTGAACAACACATCATTTGTGTTCTCCCCTTACGTCCCTGACCACTCTCCCCTTTTCCTGCCCTCTTTGCGGATCTCGCTGATTCTCTGCTGCCCTTTCAGGTTGCCTGACGCTTCTACTCACTGTGTAACTGTGGACAGGTTCCTTGATCTTGCTGTGTCTCAATTTCCTCTGCTCTAAAATGGGCATGATAAAAGTATCTACCTCACCCAGGAGCGAGGATTCAATGTAAAGCACCAGGAACAGGGGTGACAAGTATCAAGTACTCACTAAATGTTAGCTTCCATTGTTCACTTCCATCTCAAGTCAAGTTTCCTGGGAAGCAGACTCTGAGATTTGCATGGTGGGTTTATTGGGGAGCATCCTCTGCATCAATACGCTTGAGGGTTTGTAGGAAGCAGAGATGGGCAGAGAACCATGAAGCAGTAACAACAAAGGTCTCAGCCCAATCCTACAGGAGCTCTGGAGCTGGACAGCCTTTCAGAGCTGCCCCAAATTGGGGCTGGAGGTCAAGTGTTTACTATCCCACACCCAACGGTCGCTGGATGCCGGCTGACCTGGGGAAGGGGCTAATAGGCAAGGTGGCCCTTCAGCTGAAGACAAATCCCAAGAGACAGCCCAACTGGGGGTGGCTGGCTACTAACACTCCCAGTAGCTGGGGAAACAATGACTTCAGTCCTAAAGGTGGTCGGGAGAGGTTATTCGGGGGTATACTGCGATACCCACTATACTTTCTTCTATGTTTTCTCCCATGGAAACCACTCAGGTTATTTCTTCTTTTCAAATTATGCTCAACTTTTTCCTCCTTTGACACAAGTTGCCACATGGTATCAAAAAACTTGGTTGATAATAAGTCATTTTAAGGACCGAAAGAGTAGAATATTTTTGGCATTTTATGGACTAAAATCAGTTGCAGATTGACTTTTCTACCTTCTGGCAGTGACAGTGGTATTGTGAGCAGTCATTCAAAGTCTCTCTGTACTGCGTGTATATTACATTAGTTAAGAACAAACGGAAACGCACAGGCCTTCAGCAAAGTTGCCGTTCATTGATGCTGAGCTACACCAAACTATTTTTTTATCTTCCCTTTCAAATTGCAGAGATATCATAGTGCAAAGGACGTTACTTAATGTAGCTGAGACTCAGTTTTCTTCATCTTCAAAATGGCTAAAATTTACCTGTCTTAAAGGATTCAATGGAAAAAAAATACAAAGAGAAAGTCCAATAAAAAAAATGCCCACTCTCAGTGTAAGGTGTTAAATCGTCACACAGGTGACAACAGCACCTTAACTGCACACGTATAAAGCAGAATCTAAAAACTCTAGTACCTTAGAACCACAGTGACCACCAGCATATATGGTGACAGCAGAGGCCACTCAATGTTGAGAACTTTCTACAACAGACTCATTTATGCAGCCTCATTCATGAAGGGAAAATTTATCTGAATCACTTCTCTTAAAAAAATAGAATTGTTCCGATAAATGTCAGTCTGCTAGTAATAACCAAAAGCTGATTAAATATTGAGTGCCTACAGTCCAGTTTGAAGTGTTTGCTCGCCTTTTGTGCTTTCTAAAAGCTGATCAATAAAAATAGACTTTGGGTTTTGAGGTGTGGTCACAGGTGATGTCAAGACACCCTCTGACCACAGGAGTGCCAGGCATGCTATGGCATTCACCGATCTGCCTGATACCCAACATCCAGCCTGAAATTAGCACTAGGCGAGGATTAGGCTTCCTTACAAAAGAAAATACCAGGGACATTTTAGAACCACCTCTAAGGGAGAGGAGGAGAGCAAAGAAGGTGAAGCTGTAGATCTTTCTAAGGCTTTCTTTCTGCAAACCCACTCATGAATGGCTACAAACAACCATGGAACATTTTTCCTGCCTTCCGCTACCATTTCTCCTAGGTTATCATGATTTCTCAACATAATTTCCCCCTGTATTTTTTCTCTTTTCTCCATTTTCTCATAAATAAAGAGGAAAACTCAACCAATTTATTTTTCAACAAAATACAACATAAGGAATGAACTGAGAAGAGTTCTCTGCCCAAGAGCCTCAGAGATCCTTTCATTTACTCAGGAGATTACCCATGCTTCTTGGACCACCGCCCCTACCCCTTGGTCTGGTAATAATCATAGCACTTGGTTCTCCCCTCTCCTACTTCTCTTTGTCTTAGCACATTGAGCCAGTCGGGCATTCTTTGCTAAATCACTAGAGGATAAGACCAAAGAAAATGCAATCAATACAGCCAAGTTTCCGAAGTATAGACTCCTTTAAAAAGCAGTAAAGGAGTTGCTGACTTGCCATAGTCCAGCAATGCAACAATTAGAGCCACATTTCAAGAACTCTACTGAATTGTTTTCTATTTCCTGCCTGTTGCCCATGTGACCACCAGGATCCATTTTCTTTCTTTTCAACCAGGACAGTGATCTACCTGGACAACATTTTCATAAGGACCATTCAAACTACCTTAAAATGAAACTTGTCACGGTTACCTGCTCAGGCTCTGCCATTCAGCTTCTGTCTCTGCTCCAAGAAACGTTCTTATTAAATAACTGACAGTGATGATCAACATTCTCCAGGAACAACGTGACAAGAGCTCCCCTGGAAGTTTGTTGTCTCTGCTCAACTCCAGGTCTTTCTGTGAAGACACAGGTAATTCTTCTCAAAAAAAAAAAAAATAATCTTTAGCCTTTCCAATGTCTACCCATTGCAATTTCACAGAATAATCGTAATAACTATTCACTGGACACATGTGCCAGGCCCTATCCTACAAACTTGCACAAGGCGACCCAGTTAGTAAATAATGGAGCTGGGATTTAAACCTAGATCTCATTGACTCTAAAGCCATGCCCTTACCCACCACATGCTTTCTCCACTTACTTGCTAACAATTAGTACATGAGATAATGTAGATGAAGAGCCTAACACAATGTATAGCCCATAAATACTTCCACCCTCTTCTGCTCACCTGAATCATACAATAACAATAAAAAGAGTGAGCCAGATGTAAGAAGAGAAACATGATGCCCCAAATAATATACGAAGAATTAAAAATAAGGTGGTCACTTGGTTTAGCGAAGAGATACTCATACGTGGATTTTTTCCAACGTTAAGCCAAGAATATGTTTAGCTCACCTTGATGTCAGAGATTAATTAAGGAACACAATAAAGGAAATAGCTGTTCTTAATTACTTGTTGAGTATTACTTGTTCTGAGTGGGAAGATAAGTAGCTTATTTTCAAGGCCATGCTTAGTCAGATTACTAATGATAATAATTATAATGGTTATCTTTAACTTTATTAAGCATATATTATGAGCCATCTGCTGTTTGAGATATTTTATATATGGTATCCAATTTAACCTTTGAAAAAACCTTGTGAGATCAGTTGTATTACCCCTTTTTATACAGGTAAAAATTAAGATTCTATAAAGGTATGTGTCTTGGCCAAGATCACAGGAGTGGCAGATACTGAAGGTAGAATCAGAAACCAGATATGCGTGACTCCAAAGTCTTTCCTCTTTGTATGTTCTTCTTCATCTGACATTTATTTGCACATATATTTGTGCGTACCTATTGAGAGTCACACATTTGGCTAGGCTGCAGGGATACCATGCTGAACAATACAGATAGGATGCTGACACTCATGGATTCTTCAATCAGGTAAGAATGCCAGTACAACAAATATTTCTGTATGCTGAATGATACAAAAGGGGCATATGAAGTGTTGCGGGAACATAATTGTATCTAACCTAGTTTAGAGAGTCAATGAAAACTGTACGGTGAAAAAAATTTAATTTGAAGCTTAAAGAATGAGTAGGAGATGACCACAGGAAGGAGGATAAAGGAGTATTGGGGGCAGAAGTAAGAGCATGTTTGAAGGCCTGGAAGCAAGGTGATGTGGCTCACCAGAGGAGCCATGCAGTCCAACAGAACTTGAGAATGGAACTGCTCTATTACAGGCAAGGTTTTTGAGGGGGTAAGGGGGGAGTGGAGACGTTGCTATCAGTGGGCCAAAGATGAAGAATGAGAGATAGACAAAGGCCAAATCATGATGGGCATGTAATCCACCTTAAGAATATTGGACTTCATGCTAAGGACATGAGGAAAGCACATAAAGGGCTTAGGGAAGATCAGATTTATGCTTAGAGTGGGGCAAGAGTGGATGCCGACAGCCGTGGTCTGACTGTGATATTTTACAAAGTCACAAGTAGAAGAGAAGACATTCTTTTTTTTCACAAGGGACTTGGAGTCTAAAGAGGGGATATACCGATAGGTAGCACTTATTGAAACTCATGTGCCTTTCATTCATTTGCAGATATTTATTGAGAACCTACTTCATGCCCAGCACTGCCCTAGGTGCTGAAGAGGTGGCAGAAAACAAAAATGCACAAAAGTGCCTGTAGTCACAGAGCTTATATTTAAGATTTGAGTGCCAGACACTCAGTACTATACAGATATTGACTCATTAGTCCTCCCACAGCCTTATGATGTGGACTATCAGATTACTTCCTCTTACAAAATAAAAGGTGCAGGGTGGTCCAGGATTGCCCAAGATTTGCCTGCAGGTCTGACTGGCCTATCTTTGGGATAAACATAAGAGAAAGGCAGAGCTCCAGGAAGGAAAGCCTAAAGCACAGACCCTAAAGTAGCAGCAGCGGTGGGAGCAACTCAGGTCCTGCACATGCTGAATCCACAAACTTTAATTTCAGTCTTGTGAAAGGTGCTTCTAAAGCTTTCTACGATCTTTCAATTTGTTTTGCAACAAAATCACCATTGCCCTGTATTTGCAGTATTTCTATTGGGTAAATTCAATTCTCTGCTTGACACAGAAATTAGCTAGGCTCTCTGGAGACGGCATCCTCAGTAGACTGGCTCCACAGGGCAGGACGTTGTGATGGGTCACTTTGGGGTGTCTGACGGGGAGGCAACACCTATAGCTGCTCTGTTGATTTTCCTTTCAGCCTGTTCTCCCTTCTCCTCCCTGAGTCTTTAATGAAGGAAACTTTGTTTCATTTTAATCAGGAACCAGATCACCTCTTTGCTCACTCTATACGGTTATGCCCTCTTAGCATTCGGGGGCAGGATTGTTCCTGACACAGGGAACCCCATGAGCAAAGATCCTTCAGTGGGAGGGTTCACGGTACCTTTGAGGAGCTTGTCATGTAGTTCAGGAATAAATCAGAAGCTAATTAACTCTTGCCTGATTTGACTGTTATGAGAAGATTACCTGTCCTTTTACGCCCCACCTTCTCATTTCCTCAAGTACAAACTTGGAAGTCATTTTACTCATCTTCTTACTGAAAACCTCTCACAGGTGTCCCACTATGTGGTTAAAGGGACCTGCACAATGTGAGGGAAACCACACCGACTGACTTCAGCTGGGCAGAAGACAGGGGGGTGGGCGGAGGGGACAGGAAGAATCGAGGAGGAACATTGTCCTTGGCCAGGCTCTGCTTGTTAATGGGCTAAACAATCATCTGATTCTCATGTTCATTGCCAGCATCTTTACCAGGAGTTTGAGAGAAGTGTCCTGAAGCACCTTCTTCCAGAAACTAACTCTGAGATGGCCTCTTGATACTAGTTCCTGAGAGGTATTGAGATCTAAGGAGCTAGAAGAGTCAAAGATGGAGCTGAGGTGAAGGATGTGTAGACAAAAGCTCTTAGCTAAGTGCAGATGAGAATGAGCAAAAGCAGGTCAGAAGTAACAAGGAAGGATTCTGGGGAAGGGGTCTGTGTGACCAGCTGGTGACACACCAATCCTCATGGTCCGCAACTTTGAGTATGCAAGTGGGCCAAATCGGCTTACAGAACAAGGAGAAAAACAGCCCTCCAAAGCCCTCAAATTCTACAATTCTTGTAACCCTGTTTCTGGAGAACATTATAGAAGCCAAAACAGGATGAGAGCCCACCTCTCTGCTGACTAGTCATCATTCCACATGTTTACACATCTAAAAAGACACTATTTATCCTCGAATTTTCCCTCTTTATAGCAAGTGGACACAAGAACTCCTTGACCAGTATTTCCCAAAGTGTGTCCCAAGATATGTCACTAGTTAGCAAGAACCATGAGGGCTGCTGTAATCCCCAGTGCCTAGAACAATACCTGGCTCAAAGCACTCAAAAATATCTGTCGCACAAATAAACGAATGAATGTGACACACATATGTACACACCTACCAATGTTTCTTGGGTAAAGTTGGAAAAAAACCTGAGTTAAAACTCCTTTGCTGCAAGACTGCTTAGAGCCCCTAATATGGAATTTAAGACAATACAAGACACTTCTCAAATGTTTTTGAACATGGGATCATTTTCCCCCACATAGCTTCCCAATGTATATATTTTGAGAAAATCTTATCCCCAGATAATTGCTGGTAGCTCAGTGCCAGGGCCAACACTCCTCCAGCTCTAGATTTCCTCCTGCCTCTCCCTTCACACGATGCTCACTCAGGCCTGCCAGTCTCTGGGGACACCCTGTTCTTCAGAAGCAAATGAAACACAACACTGCCACAAAAGCTAAAGCAGGTGAGTTCAAACAATTCATTACGGCACTGTAAGAGCAAGAGGGTTTAAATTAACTCCCTTGTTGACTGAATCAGATCTCCTTGTTTCCCTCCAAATGTCTATGCAAAAATTCAGCCTCAGACAAGAGTACATATACCATTTAGAAAGAGGTAGTATTTACATTATTAGCATTGGAAGTAGCGGTTTTGGGGTATTAAAAATTTTATAAGGCTGTTGTGAGAACTAAATTAGATTAGATTTGTTATAGTACATAGCAGGCCCTCGAAAACCTGGGGTTAAAACCAGGTAGGTCCATAGGGCATACTGTGGAGCTTATGAACAGCATGAAATACAAAAGAGTTCTAAAAGTACACTGAATTATGGAAAATTATATATCACTGTTTCACAAGCCTGGATTCAGTTGATATGACAAATCATGCCTAGATGAAGGTCAAAGGAATATCATTAAGTGATTATTTGGTCAAATGTCAATGTGATAGAATATTTAATTTGTCTTTGTCAAAAGTTAGAGATGGAGCACTTGGTTTATTTTAAATGTTGGCTAGAAAGGCCAAAATAGAAACAGTTGTTAATGACAGCTTTCTGTTTGAAAATCTTTCTCATCATAAATATTTGTGCCTTTGACTTTTTTTCTCCAGTCACATTACTTTAGTCAGAGGATTTAGGCAGTTAAGGTAAATGTGGTATATCCTTCAAGGCTTACTAAAGTTGGTTCATTTACCCCAAAAATATTTAATTTATTCAACAAATACTTATTTTGAGCATTTACTATAGACAAGACAACGTACTAATTTTCCTGCGGATACAGGATGAATCAGACATGGGTTACTAACTCCCTCAAGGGTCTTAGAAACTAGAAGAACAGAGAAGGTCTGCATACATTGACAAGATTTCAAAGGAGAAATTATCTATGCCATCACTAATGTGCTGATAAAAAGTTATTGGAACTCCGAGTAGGAGACATCCCGTTGCATTTTAAGTTTTAATTCATATTTCCGATTCCCTTTGAGGGAATGGTGGGTTTTAGCTGTCCCGATATCGACAAGGAACAGACACATGACAGGCATTCAAAAATGTTTATTGAAGGAGTGAATCGAACAAATGAATGAAACTAAAGATTCTGGCATGTTTGCTTTTCAAAGTAATGCTACCATAGACTCATCCTTCATTTGTATATTTCATATGAAACAAATGAGGTTTCCTTAAGGCAGAGGGCCGTGCCACATCTCCTGTTACAGTCTTCACAGAACCTGCTTGGTACAGTTAAAGCACAATAAATATTTTCTGAATAAAATAAATAAACTAATCAGGAAGAACACTTTAACAAGGCATAGCAAAACAGCAACTCTAACTCATTTGTTAAAGCTCATAGAACTCTATGCAAAAAAGAATGTATTTTAATGTATGTGAATTTACATCAATAAACTTAAAAAAACAAAAAAACTCTAAGAGGTTTAAACAATAAGAAAGGTCGTTATGCCACAAAGCAAGCACTCCAGAGGTAGGGTGACTGCCAGGTCAGTGATTTAATGGCTCAACAACATTAAGGATCCAAGTTCTTTCTCTCTCTCTTCTGCGATTTTTGGTGGTTCATCTTGTCCTCAGGGTAGTTCTCGTGGTTATGAAATTCGACAGTAGTTCCACATGTGACATCATCCAGACATGAAAACATTCAGAGGGAGAAGAACCATCTCTCTGTATCTTTTTTTTTTTTTAAAGAGTTTTTTTTTTTTTTAAGATTTTATTTTTTCCTTTTTCTTCCCAAAGCCCCCGGGTACATAGTTGTATATTCTTCGCTGTGGGTCCTTCTAGTTGTGGCATGTGGGACGCTGCCTCAGCGTGGTCTGATGAGCAGTGCCATGTCCGCGCCCAGGATTCGAACCAACGAAACACTGGGCTGCCTGCAGCGGAGCGCGCGAACTTAACCACTCGGCCACGGGGCCAGCCCCTCTCTGTATCTTTTTAAAAACAAGTTAACTTTCCCTAGCAGCCCCCAGCAGACTTTTCCTCATGTTTCAATGGCCAGATTTGTCATTCATCCATGTCCCAATCAAAAACTCCTAAGAGGTCAGAACCACATTGATTGGCTTGGAACATCAGTATGAACCCCTTCACCCTCCACCCTCAGACTCACCCTGGGACCAATCTTCCCTAGACACCTGGCTCTCCGGAGGAGGTTGTATCCACTCACAAAATCGAGTCTGTTAGGGAGCAAGAGTGGGAGGAAAGAAATTGGTAACGAACCGTAATGCTACATAAAACAGACTTTCCAAGTCTAACTACTGAAAAAATTAAATTTTCATTTATGATGAGCCTAGAATCTCAGGTACCAAGACAAAGTCTCAGAGAACTTGAACCCAAGTAAAGCGAGTTTTTGACATTCCTCCTCCTTGCCTCCCTCACAGATGACCCTCTCCCCCTCACAGATCTCACTCCCATCCAGATGCTCTGCCCTTAAGCCAACTCCCAGTTGCCCAGGAGCCCCAAGGCACCTCATTCAGACCTCCACTCCCAGAGCCAGGCCTCACCTACACCTCATAGACTCTACTTCTCCTTCTATCAAAGGCTAACCAGACTCCCACCTATTTTTTTAGGGTTCAGCCCTCAGCAATCTAACAGCTTATTTTTTTTTTTTCTCATTTCCTTTTAAATTGTTTCCAGGAATCCTGGACATACTATCTGGCCAAAGATATGCACATTTTTGCAAGTTCCTATGGAGTAAAAGTGAGTTCAATTCAGAAATAAATCTCATCTCAGAATGGTATGTGTGACCCTGTGGCAGATTGAAGAGGAGAAATGGGGGAGGGGAAAACTTCCTAGAGGCCCTCAAGCATGCACACATCATCTCTCCCAACATTTTCTTTCTCTTTCCTGTGCTCTGTATAGTCCATTCTTCTTGTATCAAGAGTAGGTAAGGTAATTATGACAGCTGGAAAGCTGTGGAGAGACGGGTAAAGAAAGATGAGTTGTAGGAAGCAGGAAGTCTCACTGCCTTAAAAGCTGCAGCTGAAGCTGTCGGATGGCTCAGCTCCCCCTACAGGACACCGTGTAGCACAGCAGCACACACAAGGAAGGTACCATTTTGTTGATTTCCTAGCCCTTCAATTTCACCTTGTCCTGCGCTATCATATAAGAACACTGAGTCATGGATACCATCTCCAGCCTCTCTTCACCAAAAACTTTTTCCTGGTCTTCCTTAACCTTTGCAAATAGACTCAAAAATCTGGGAGTAAATCGTTTTCCACAATTAAAAAATAAATTGCAAACATTCCCAGTGGGAAGTTGAACTGAAAACCTTCCAATGTCTCCTCTAAGTCTAAGATATCATCGTCCTTCCTGCCAGATTACAAGCTGTTCACGTAGTAGGCTCTGGCTTCAGCTCACGTATGACCTGTAAAGACTTCTGCACCTCTGTCATTAGATAGAGAAACAACTGCTGAAGCTGGACCATGGGACAGAAGGCATGTATGTCACTCTGGAAACCTTCAGACAGCCCAGGACTAAGAAGTCTCAATTCTTTATTCTAAGAAAAATTTCAGCAGGGTTGTGTGTGCATGCACATGTGCACACAGAGCCTCCTGCACGTGGGTGGATCAGAAGGAAAGAAAGAGTGAGAGAGAGAGAGAGAAGAGACTGCTCTCTGGTTTATGTTGTATTAAATTGCACTTAGAGAAAACGCAAGCAACATAGAGCTGACTTTCATGTTGCAGAAACCTCTTTCATCACAGTCAGACAAACTGTTAGTAATTGGGCGGCTGACAGAATTACGCCACAGTGCCATCTAGCTCTCACTACCAGAGCCTAACATCCTACTCCCAGCCTGATTGAGAGGCTTAGAGTTAGTCGCTGCCCAAGGAAACTCAGCTGACTGCCAGTATTTGAAGATGAAAAAAAGCAAAATTCCCAAAGGAAGTGTATGCCTAATAATAACTTATATGGTTGCTTACATGCCAAACCAATTTTTCATTAAAAATATCAAAACATAGATCTCCTTGTTGAACATAGGTTAAATGTTGTCCTGGGTTAGTTTTGTTAACCAAACTTCCACAAAGTTTGCATTAATTGCCTCTGATCCTCTTTGAAAAGCTATCAGCAGATAGTGTTCCAGACTATAGATCTAAAGCCAACAGGTCACTAATTTTGTAGCCTGGTTTAACAAAGATCTCTGACAATGACAAGCAGTAAAATTCCATTTTAATTCACTCACATTGAATAGTAGAGTAGTTCACATAGTATTTGGGCTAAGGAGTAAGGGGTCATATAAAATAAAATAATAAATGGGTGTCACGATTGCAGAAGATCAAAATTCCTTGCTATAGGCATGGTCTAGAAGAAAGTCTAAGAACCATATTTTATGATGCTTCCAGATAATAAATTCTTTCTTTATTTGCTTGAGGAAGATTGTCCCTGAACTAACATCCGTGCCAATCTTTCTCCATTTTGTACATGGGATATCGCCACAGCATGGCTTGATGAGTGGTGTGTAGGTCCACACCCAGGATCTGAAGCCATGAACCTTGGGCCATGGAAGTGGAGCACATGAACTTAACCACTATACCACCAGGCCAGCCCCCAAATAATAAATTCTTTACAAAAGTACCCAGTTTGGGAAATTGTGCTTGCTTCCCATTGCTAGTGCTGGCTAGTGGGAGGAAACACCAATTATCCAAACCAGGACTGGATTTCTTCCCTTCAGTAGACACTATCATGCTGGAGAGAGCATGACTTTTGTCTTTACATTCTTGGATTCAAATATTCAAACAAGCACTTTCTAGGTGTTTGGGGAAATTAACCTTCCTGAGCCTTTCAGTGTTATTGCAAAAAGTAGTGTAGACAATGTATGTAAAATATCTAAAACTATATTTTTTCAGATAGTCTTTACCATTCCATGTAAATGCTATTAAAACATCAAAGAGGAACATAATCGGGTGCTGGCGTCTTTGTGGGTGTCATTAGACAGTGCATGTTTGGATCCCTGGTAATCTGATTATGATTTGAGCCTGTGATTTATGAGGGGCAAAAGGCTCTGTATCACATTACCTCTCCTCTGCGTCATGGCTTCTGAAAATAGGGACAGTACATCTTTTAGCAGATTTAGATGTCTGGAATACCTGCTAAACTGTTTGAATGTCAAAGTCATAAGCACAAGGTAAATTAACCCGAAATAGAACTGTAGCAGAAAAGAGTCAAGTGTGAGTGCATTCGGCAACAGAGACGGTGCTCACGTGCAGGACTCCTTCTGACTTCAGGGGGACAATTTGGTAGAGAAATAAGCAACAGACCTACGCAACAAGAAGCCCAACTTTCCACATGGCCTTTCCATTTACTAGCTGTGTGGGTAGAAACAAATCTACTTTCTCAGGTTCTTAATTACCTTTTGTAAATAGGAATTATATTTTTACTACCTCTCAAGGATTGTTGTAAAAACAAAAGAGAGAATGCATCTTAAAGTCTTCTGCAAATCATAAAGTTACAAACAAATGGTGTTCCCCATCTCAGTAATCAATCCACCCCATGTAGTGAGGGCTTAAGCCAAAATCTAGCAGCTTCTGAGTCCTGTCTCTCTCCCCATCACCCACTACCTCCAATGTAGCAACAAGTCCATTCATCTCTACTCTCTAAACACGCCCTGCATCTATACACTTCTTTCCATCTCTACTGGTGCCAACTCGTGCACAGCACCAATCTCTCTCATCCAAGCTACTACGTGCACCTCCCAACTGAACTCCCCCTTCACACTCTGACCTCGCTCAAAAACATTCTCCAAGGGAACCCTCATACACTGCTGGTGGCAGTGTAAACTGGTGCAGCCACTACGGAAAGCAGTATGGAGTTTCCTCAGAAAATTAAGAACAGATCTACCATATGATCCAGCTATTCCACTGCTGGGTATTTATCCAAAGAATTTGGAAATACAAATGCATAAAGATACCTGCACCCCTATGTTCATCACAGCATTATTCACAATAGCCAAGACTTGGAAGCAACATAGGTGCCCATCAAGGGACGAATGGGTAAAGAAGATGTGGTATATATACACAATGGAATACCACTCAGTCATAAAAAAGGATGAAATCCAGCCATTTGTGACAACATGGATGGACCTTGAGGGTGTTATGCTGAGTGAAATAAGTCAGAGGGAGAAAGTCAAATACTGTATGATCTCACTCATAAGTAGAAGATGAAAACAACGACAAACAAACAGATAGCAAAACGGAGAATGGATTGGTGGTTACCAGAGGCGAAGAGGGGAGGGAAGAGGGGGACAGCGGTGACTCTGCTCACATGTGTGGTGATGGACTATAATTAGTCTTTGGGTGGTGAACATGATGTAATCTTCACAGAATTCGAAATATGTTATGATGTACATCTGAAAGTTATATAATGTTATAATCCAATGTCACTGCTATAAAAACAAAAATTAAAATTAAGAAAAAATCATTCTCCAAACAACAGTCAGAACGACCTTGTTACAGCATAAATCAACAGACAACCAAATGTTACGTACCTTCTTCTGGAAGTATTCAATGACTTTAGGAAATAAGTTAAACATGATCAGCCCTGCCCCATTCTCCATTCATACCCAGTTCCTCACTACCTGTCACTACTGGGCTCCAGCCTCTTTGGCCCCACCCAAGGTCACTAAGATGTTCTTCTTGCTTTTGTTCTAAAAGTTTTACAGTTTTAGCTCTCGCATTTAGGTCTACGAGGATCCATATAAAGTTTATTTTTGTATCTGGTATGAGGTAAGATTTGAGGATTTTTTTTTTTTGCATGTGGATAGCAATTGTTTTCACACCATTTGTTATAAAGATTATTCTTTCCCCATTGAATTGCTTTACCACCTTTATCAAAAATCAATTGACCATACATACGTGGGTCTGTTCCCAGACTCAATTCTGTCCTCATTAATCTATGGCTTTTTTATATATATGCTAAAACTGTGCTGTTTTGACTACTGCAACTTTATAGTAAGTTTTAAAATCTGGTAGTATTAAGCCTTTAAACTTTATTCTTTTTCAAATTGGCTTTGGCTATTATAAGTCCTTTGTATTTCCATTTAAATCAGCTTGTCAATTTCTGAAAAAAGAATCTTACTGACCTGGTCACTTTCTATCCCATTGACTGATTTTAACTCTCTGCATCGCACTTATTTTTTTTTTATTGTCTATCATCAATGTCTTCCCACTAGAATATAAGCTTTCTGAAGGGAGAGGAATTATCTACTGTTTCTTTTTTTCTCCACTGTATCTCCAGCTCCTTGAATATGGCCTTTCACATAATAGGTTTTCAATACGTATTTGTTGAATAAATGAATTCATTAGTCTAAGGAGTTGTTTTTCTCATGACAATCCCTATTGTTCATGAAATCTATGCCTTGCCATTGAAGAATTCAGGGGTTGATCACCCTCCCCCAGTGTCTTCTTGAATTAGAAGAGTTTTCAAGGCTACCACCATGTTCTCTGTACCTAGAAAGACTGAGAACAGCCAAAATGTAACGGAAGGAGCTTTGGCCTAATATTTAGATCAAATGTCTAGTTCTGTTCCGCCACTAACTAGGAGTGTGATCTTGGGAAAGTCACTTAACCTCTCCACAGCTCTTTTTTTTTTTTTAATCTGTAATTTGGGGGATAATAATTGTATCTGCCCCATCTGTACATTATGAGAATTCAATGAGATAATAATGTAAAGCATTTGGTACTTTGCCTGTCATGTAACAATTGATCATAAATACTAGTGTATCATTATTTAGATGATTAACATGTTTAGAATATTCTTTGGGTTGTTTCAAGACAGATTGAAAGCTGGAAAAAAAAAAGAAAAGTCAAAAATAAGTAACCAACCCTTTTTTAGAGGTAGGAATTAGGGAATTAGTAGTGACTCTGGGCCTGGCTGCCCCAGGTGTAACTTTGACCCACTTCCTGATCTGAAATGAAACTGCTTAGTTGACCCCTGCTTGTTACAACCATCGTTCCTTACCAACAAACCTCCTTTCCAGAAAGTAGGATTCAGATCTCCACCAACAAATGTTTTTCATTCCCAAATGTCTTCTATATTTTACTCAAACTGCTCTTCTGCCTTTATCTCAGGACCTGGCTGCCTAAATGTCAAAGAGACACAGCAAACCAATAGTTCGTTCAGGCGTGTAAGCCATAGTTCTTTAAAATCGGGCTATGTGAAGTTGGTGGTCTTCCTCACTAATGCCGTTATTTGCTAAAACAAAAGAAGATTGGGCAAGGGGGAAAGAAAGGCTGGGAGATGCTGAAGGAGGGTACCACCTGCTTTGTGTAAGTGTGTTTGTTAGGATGTGTGTGTGTGGGGGGGGGGGGGGAGTGTCAGAGAGACAGAGAAAATAAGAGAAAGCACTTGCATTGGCATTGGTTGTAACTTGGGAGGACACCTGGACCGTCTCTTTCTTAACGGCTACATCAGGGACTCAAATCTTCCTATGTCTGCTCAGGACAGGGTTGGAACCCGAAGCAGTAGACTGGAGGGAAACAGCAGCTCCACTCTGCAGTCAGGGGTAGACACAATGACTGGCTAAATTTGTCCATTCTTTGGCTGAAGCATTTGGCTTCAGTTAGTGTACACACAGCACCGGATGGGTTGGCCAACTGAAAGGCATTCAAGTGCCGTGGGAATACGGACTCTCTCTCCCAGAGTTCAATGACCTATATTGACCTTCACTATTTGAAGGACCCAAATAGGAGATAAGATTCTTCCACCCTTCCCAGGGCTGTAGAGATGAGAGTGTGGGCACAAAGTTCTATTATAGGAAGCTTCAGAACTGTTCAAAGGAACCATGACAGAGGAACTGATAGCCTGCACAGGGCAGGCGAGTGGAATAACCTGGACCCCAGAGGAGAACAGGTGATGTGTGAGAAGAGTGGGTCCTGGTCCTTGGCATGGCACCACACATGGCCCCTCTCAGCCCTGCAGGAAGCACCCTGAACCCTGCATGGCAGGGGGCACAGCTCACTCCCCACTGAGCGCACAGAGGACATGGGACATCACTAAGAATAGAGTCTCAGTTTCCTCCACAGTGGATCACACAAGAAAATCCAGACAGACTAGAAAAATGTTGTTCTTGTTGTTGTTTTTCTCACAGGGAGGGGATGTTTATCTCTAAGCTGGTCCTGCTTCCCTGACCCCTACTTGCCAAACACTTGTCCAACACGTTCTCCCACTTGCTTTCTCTGACAGAGCAGTGTGCTGGGCAGACAGGGAAGGGCACCCAGGAAAGGGAAGCCATAAGGAAATAAAAACTTGTCACCACGGGCCACCTTCAGGACAACTGGGAAGTACAGTGACCTTGGAGGAAAGATGCTAGGAGAGCACACAATGCTACAGAAGTGACACTTTTCAAAATTGAAGACAACAAGGTCCAGAGGAGCATCCCCACGTCGCAGCACTCTGAGTTTGAAAGCAGGGTCAACCATCAGAGCTCAAGACATGGAGAAAGCTTTACCTGGCTCCACCATCATTCCACTAAAGTAGAGACAGCAATTACCCCCAATCTACTGGAAGGAAAATGTAAGGAAAACAAGACAAAAGGAAGGAAGCTTACAGTCCGTGGGGCCCTGCTGGGGCCAGTACAGGAGTCCTGCCAAAGCCACCCTGCGGGTGCTCGTCCTATCTTAGTTTAAACACACCTGGTGACAGGAGTTTGCCACTTCCTCTGGAAGCCTACTGGATTATTGGCCACAATCCTGATAGAATGGTTTCTCAGACCGTGCCAACATCTATCCCCTGCAACTGCCACAGACGTGGAACTGTCCCCATGTTCTGCCTTTGAAGCAATAAAAAATTTCTCTTGCTCTTTCGTACAACAGCCCTTCACGCATTTGCATATGACTATTAGCCTGCCTTAATGCATCCTCATCCAGTCTATTTACCTCTCCTCCCATCAGTTCACGTGTGACAACTCTTGTAATCCTCAACATCTCAATTGCCTCCTTTGTCCCAGGTCAGTTCAGCCACTGGGCATCAGCTGGAGGTGGGAAGGGACCTCTGTCATGCTTCCTGCCTGTGACAGGCAATACGTCTGAACTCTTTTCTGAGAGCTAAGGAGAAAAGAAAACAGCGCTCTATCGAACAATGTAATTTCTGAGCCCAGTATAAAACTGTCTCTATTTTCTGAGAAAGCAGAAAAAGAAATAGTTTGACCTTTTCTGTGGTATTGTACAGAGAGGATACGAACAAAAGCCGCTTTAGCTTATTGTGGGCAGATGATGGGCATAAAGTTTAACATTCACCTTTCAAATTTAGAAGCAGAGTTTTTCTGTCTCTCTTGTTTCTGGCTGTTGACATTCACCCATCACCTCTCCTCACATGTGCATGCACACACACACACACATATGCTATGCTAATACCTTGAAAAAGAGTCCATATACATACCGTGTAGCTAAGAGCACCCAGGGGGTGGCTCAAGAAACACTCTGAAAAGGGAGCCTGTTTCTCTAGAAGATACCTGACACCCAGAGCGAACAAGGGATCTGAGAGCTTCTCATTGCTTCACAACAAAGGTCAGTGGGGTTTCCCCCAGACAGAACAGGCTTCCACTTGGACACAGTTTTCTGAATCAGGTCAAGAAGAAAGTACAGTTAATTTAGCTAATAAGCTAAATACAGTTAAATGGTCTTTCTGAGGACGGCTTTGTGCCAGAAGTCCTCAGAACCATTCAGCAGCCAATTCTGTATAATCAGACGTGCCGTTGGCTCCCCGCATGCATCGTCATCATTTTGCATCCAGTTCTCTAACACTCACTTTGGCCCTCTCCGTGGATTTTTATGAGTAGCTTTAGAGAGGATCCAGACAAGGGTCTCTTTTCAGCAAATGCTTGCTCTGCTACTGCCCTCCTTCGCATGCATTTCTCCCTTCCTCACTGAACTGTTCAGGTTTCTTTGAGGCACCTGAGACTTAAGGCTTGTGCTTTTCGTCTTGGTGTCTCCCATCGGATTGTCTTCTACTTTTTGATCCATGACCTGTTACTTTAGATGGATTAGAGATAAAGTTCCTGAACCAAAGAAATGGTAATGTAGTTAAACCAAAATAAAACACCAAGAACAGGACCAACAACAGATAGACTACTAATTAGGAAAGAATTGTATAGCAAAGGTTTCCTAGTTGGTGGCTTAGAATTCTAAGTACATTTTCTCATGGTAACCATAATAAGCACAGCATGCGATGTAGTTAAATTAATGTAATATTGCCCTACTTTGAGTAAAAGAGGCCTTGGGAACTGGCCTGAGTACCTGATCATCATTTATAATAATGTCTCATGGGAAGACACCCTCCTGGTCTTACTCACCAAAAGGCTTTTCCTGAAATGGCAGACATGATTGGATTTTACTTGTTTTTGTAGGACAAGGGAATGAGTGAACAAATGCTTTCATTCAGTCTTCAGACATTCATTAAACATTCACCAAAGGCAGGTGCTATGCTAGGCACTGGGGCTATAGAGATAGTCCTTGCCATTAAGGAGCTCAGAGTTGAGAGAAGAAGAAAAATAATTAGAGTGTCAGAGAATCATGTGATGGTGCAGAATGCTGGTTAAACAGGAAGAGTGAGATAATACAGAGGAAAAGACCCTGTGGAATACCGTTAAAGCTGCTGATGGAGGAAGGGGAGTGTGCCAGGGTAACTGGGAAGAAGGTGTGAGAGAGGTCAGAAGGTGGAATGGCATCACAGAAGCCGAATAAGAAGAGCACTTGAAGGAGTGAGTGGCAGTCACTCACTTCTCTTTGGAATGTACATTGCAGCCCAGACTTCTACCCTGAACTTGGAGCATCCACCTGCCCATCCCACATCTCCACATGGATACCTAACAGGCATCTCATCAAAACTGCCAACAATTAGAAAGCACATTTGGACAAATATATAGGAATAGATTTTTAAACTCTTAATCATAAGAGCTAGAACAAAAACCTGAGGCATGGAGGATGTCAGGAGTTTCTTGTGGAAGGTAAACTGTAAGATTTGCCTTAGGGAAGTTGTAAACGATGAAAAGAGGGAAGAAATCTTGAGTTTGGAAAGAAGAGTGTGAATCCTTGAACAGATCTGTCCATTAACCAAAACTTGACAAGTCAGATGATACATAAATTTCTTACGGCAAGACCCTAAGTTTGACAAACGTATCCCCCACCTTCTTGAGCACTAATTATCCAGTCTAAGGAAAATCTTCCTTTAAATTAGATAGAACCATGCTCAGTTGATAGATAATTTTATCAAATGTGAGTAGGTCAGCTATCAGGACAAGCAGCTTAGGACAATAGGGACATTTTCATTCCTCTTCAAACCACTTATTTTTATTTTTTAAGAAGTCTTAAGAATAACTCCCCGCCTCCCATCCATTGTTTCACAGGATAACCTGGAAACGAACAAAAACATCTCTGAACCAGATGGTTCCTCCTCCAGTGGGTCAGAGCCTACATTTTTCCATTGAGAAAATCGAGGTACAGCAGGTGCTGTTGACGTTCAAGCAGTAAGCATCCTGCTTCTTGTAAATGCACTTAATAAATAGGGAACTAAAAGAGAAGTGGATCTCAGCAGAATTTCCTCCTAGCAAATGTTCAGCAAATCCTTTCCAAAGTGAGGGACTCCGATGTTAACTTTTTAATTTGGTTTACTTGTTTCTCAGGGATTAATATTAACAACATTTTATGTGAAGCCAAATTATGGAACACTGTCATAGGTAAAATTTTATTTGGTACCAATTTCTTGATTTAGTCAGTTTTCTTCTGGAAGAAAATGTCTATGCAATCTACCCTCCTGGACCCCTGCTCCAGGCTCGGTGACATCACTCACCTCCGAAGTTGCCTTAGCAACTTGGCTAAAATTGCTTGATTTCCTCTGGAACTTCTGTGAAGATTGTTTCTGGAGTATTCAGTCTCTCTTTCCTGGGTATAATTCAGGAGGTAATGACTCCTGGTTTGGGTGCCAAAGAGTTAGTTTTTCCATTGCGTTTAGCCAGGTCTTGGCCATTAACGATAGATCGACATTTCTACCAAAGGTCAGATTCTCTACCTGCCACCCTCCATCATGTCTCCATGAGGGTCAAGGGCATCCAGGTATACTTTTCCACCTGCCATTGTCTCTGCTCAGGGACACTGAGAACTTAGCCCATGTTATTACCAGGATGTGTCTGTGTGCAACCTTTCACCCCACATCTGGTACACAGGACACCAAGGGCTGGAATAAACCATAACGAATGAAAATTCATTAGACAGGATTCTTGCTAGATTAGACTTCTTGCTAGGAACATTGACAAATGAGGCTGGGGATGAGTGGGGATCATCCGTTATTATTATTAGATATGTGGACCTACTCAAAGTAAGGCATAGCAGGAAACAAAAAATTAAGACTTAAGTTGCTTCTGGAGAAAAGATATTAGAGGTTCACTTAAGAAATATAACAGCACAGGCAGAATTTGATGGCCTGAAAACTAATATCACTGCCTTACCATGCCCAGGCCAGCATGCAGAAAGCTCCCCATGCTGTCTGCCCCAATCTCTTCTGCAGCCCCAGAGACCTGGAATCAAGCTTAGTTCTTCAGTCCCCCAGCTCAGACTAACAAAAAGGTACTGAGAGTCATGGGTAACTGAGTTTAACCTACTCTATGCCAGACACTGGGCTAAGAATTGCAGCAGGATATAGACCACGGCCTCTAAGCTCAAGAAATTTACAGTTTAATGAAGTAAATCCCATTATTCGACTTCGTAAAAATAAAATGAGACCCAGTCAAATTACAGTGTTTCTCTTGCATAATCCAAACATCGTTTGCACCAACGTATCCTGAGATGCTTGATTAAAATGCATGTCTTCCTGAGTCCCATCTGAAACTTCTAATTCAGAATATTTGATGGACCAGACTTGGGAATCCCTAATTTAACAAGCTCCCTGAGCGACTCTTACACCCATTAAACTTTGAGAACCATCAATAAATCACTTCATGAGAGTAAGCGCCTCAGAGAAGTCCCATGCTGTCCTTTTGAGGAGAAGAGTGGGAGTCAACATAGCAGGTTGTATTATCGGTGTCTGAGTCAGCCAGATGCAGTATGCTGATAAATCTACAGAAGAAAAGAAAGAAGAATCTCAGCAACATGCCATACTCCAGCGCTACAAATGGCCTTGAGGGAGTCAGGAGACCTCAAGCACTAGGAGAGAGGGCAGGAGTGACTCTCAGCTTGCACAAGCAGGTTCTTAAATGGGACTCTCCAGTGCAGTGCAGTGCAGTGCAGGAAGCTTTGCGGCACAGGGACCTGCTCTAGATCCTTCTGGACATGATGTTGAGGACTATACCCTCTTCTGACATCACTGATCTGTTGGATCAACTACCCACGGGTGAAAGAGCACGTGCCCTGGAGCCTGTGGACTGCAGCTGGAGAACATGTTGCACCTGCCCTTCTGTCATCTTTACTTTTTGACGCCGGCTGCCAGGCTGGCCCCAAGCAGAATTGTGAGGCTTTCAGCAAATGGTGTTTTTATGTGTTTGTCTTTCAGGGCCTTTTGCTCCTCTTTATGGCTATTGTAGTTTCTCTAATTAAGAAGAAAAGTAATTTGATAAATTATTTCACATAAAGTGTTAGGCATTTGATTTGCCGACTTCTCTCAAGGACATTAAATTTTAAGGAGATTGACTTGAATAGTTATTAAGGCATTTAAGGCCCTGAAAGGTCAGGCAGAAAGCAAATTTGGGGCTTCCAGGAAAGGCCTTCTTTCCCACTCTCCTCTGCAAGTCATAACCACATAGGGCAGAAGTTCAGGGAAGGGGTGAGAATAGATGGAAACTGGGCTCTGAGCATCTCTGGGTGCTTCTACCCTGAAATATTCCAGGTCTGGTATTTAACCTTGAAGTCGAACTAGGTCATTAGCTTTCAGTCTTTGCCATTGCCCATCCTCCCACATCCCCCCACCACACTAATGCTTTCATTCTCTGAAATAGTCATGTCATTCCCACATCAGTTCTTCTCATATTCCCCCTGCCTTGCCCGCAGTTTCTCTTCTCTAAACTGGTGTCTGGAAAGCCTTTGGGGTCAGAGGACCTGGAACTGTGTTCTACCATTTCTTAGCTGAGTGACCTGGAGTTTTTCCCTTAACTTCTTTGGCTCTCTATTTCCTTGTGTGTAAAATGGGCATGCTAATACTAACGCTCATAAGATTATTGTGAGGGTTAGACTATGTGATAGATGTGAGAGTTTAGCCTTGTAAACCTATAAACCCCAATTGATACTGTACTGGAGAAGAAACTGTCCTGCTCTGAAGGTTACTGATTACATCATGGTGACATCGGGGCAAAGACTGGACCTGGGTAGACACATATCTCAGGAGCAGCCATTGTAGAATGACCACAAAAGGGTCTATCAGAGGTGATGGAGATTATGGATCCACTAGTGACTCTCTTGAGCAGGTTGGGGCACACTTATTGATTGATTGATTTTTTATTGTGGTAACATTGGTTTATAACATTATATCAGTTTCAAGTGTGCATCATTATATTTTGATTTCTGTGTAGATTACATCATGCTCACCACCCAAAGACTAACTGCCATCCATCACCACACACATGTGCGTAACCACCCCTTTTGCTCTCCTCCCTTACTCCTTACCCTGTGGTAAGCACCAATCTAATCTCTGTCTCCATGTGATTGTTTGTTGTTGTTTTTATCTTATATTTATGAGTGAGATCATATGGTATTTGACTTTCTTTCTCTGACTTATTTAGCTTAGCATAATACCCTCAAGGTCCATCCATGTTGTCACAAATGGCTGGATTTCACCATTTTTTATGGCTAAGTTGTATACCATTGTGTATATATGCCACATCTTCTTTATCTATTCACCTGTTGATAGGCACCTAGGTTGCTTCCAAGTCTTGGCTATTGTGAAAAATGCTGCAATGAACATAGGGGTTCATGTGTCTTCATGCATTCATGTTTTCAAGTTCTTTGGATAAATATCCAGCAGTGGAATAGCTGGATCATATGGTAGTTCTGTTCTTAATTTTTGGAGGAATCTCCATACTGTTTTCCACAATGGCTGCACCAGTTTGCACTCCCACCAGTAGTGTATGAGAGTTCCTTTCTCTCCACATCCTCTCCAACACTTGTTGTTTCCTGTCTTGTTAATTATAGCCATTCTGACAGGAATTAGGTGATATCTCATTTAGTTTTTATTTGCATTTCTATGATAGCTAGTGATGTTGAACATCTTTTCATGTGCCTGTTGTCCATCTGTATATCTTCTTTGGAGAAATGTCTATTCAGATCTTTTGCCCATTTTTTATTTGGGTTGTTAGTTTTTTTGTTGTTGAGCTGTATGACTTCTTTATATATTTTGGATATTAACCCCTTATCAGCTGTAGGGTTTGCAAATATCTTCTCCCAGTTCTTAGGTAGTCTTTTCATTTTGTTGATGGTATCCTTTGCTGTGCAGAAGCTTTTTAGTTTGATTTAGGTCAAAACAGTAATCAAAAATCTCCCAAAAAATAAAAGCCCAGGACCAGATGGCTTCCCTGATGGATTCTACCAAACATTCCAAGAAGACTTAATACCTATCCTTCTCAAACTCTTCCAAATTTGAAGAGGAGGGGAAGCTTCCTAACTTATTCTATGAAGCCAATGTTACCCTGGTACCAAAACCAGATAAGGACAACCCAAAAAAAGAAAATTACAGGCCAATATCACTGATGAACATCAAAGCAAAAATTCTCAACAAAATACTAGCAAATTGAATACAACAATACATTAAAAAGATCATATGCCATGATCATGTGGGATTTATTCCAGGGATGGTTCAATGTCCTGCAAATCAATTAACGTTCTGCACCACATTAACAAGATGAAGAATAAAAATCACATAATCATCTCAATAGATGTAGAGAAAGCATTTGACTAGATATGGCATTAATTTGTGATAAAAAAAAAAAAACACCTCTGAATAAAATGGGTATAGAAGGAAAGTACCTCAACATAATAAAGACCATACATGACAAACTCACAGCTAACATCATTCTCAATGGAGAAAAACTGAAAGCTATCCCTCTAAGAAGAAAAGCCAGACAAGGATGCCCACTTTTGCCACTCTTATTTAACATAGTATTGGAAGTGCTAGCCAGAGCAATCAGGCAAGAAAAAGAAATAAAAGAGACCCAAATTGGAAAGGAAGAAGTGAAGCTACTACTATTTGCAGATGACATGATTTTATATAGGGAAAATGCTAAAGAATCCACCAAAAAATCTTTTAGAAATAATAAATGAATACAGTAAAGTTGCAGGATACAACTCAACATACAAAAATCAGTTACATTTCTATGCACTGACAATGAGGCAGCAGAAAGAGAAATTAAGAATATAATCCCATTTTCAAATGCAACAAAAAGAATAAAACACCTAGGAGTAAACTTAACCAAATACGTTAAAGATCTGTACACTGAAAACTATAAAACATTGTTGAAAGAAGTAGGAGAATGCACAAAGAAATGGAAAGATATGCCATGCTCTTGGATTGGAAGAATTAGCATAGTTAAAATGTTCATACTTCGTAAAACAATCTACAGATTCAATGCAATCCCTATCAAAGTTCCAAAAACATTTTTCACAGAAATAGAACATAGAATCCTAAAATTTGTGTGGAACAACAAAAGACCACAAATAAGCAAAGGAATCCTAAGAAAAAAGAACAAAGCTAGAGGTATCACATGCCCTGATTTCAAAATATACCAGAAAGCTATAATAACCAAAAGAGCATGATACTGGCACAAAAACAGACACACAGATCAATGGAACAGAATTAAGAGCTGAGAAATAAACCCACACATCTATGGACAGTTAATTTTCAACAAAGAAGCCAAGAACCTACAATGGAGAAAGGAAAGTCTCTTCAATAAATTGTGTTGGGAAAACTGGACAGCCACATGCAAAAGAATGAAAGTAGACCATTATCTTACACCACGCACAAAAATCAACTCAAAATGGATGAAAAACTTGGATGTAAGACCTGAAACCACGTCACTTTTAGAAGAAAATATAGGCAGGATGCTCTTCGACATGGGTCTTAGCAGCATATTTTCAAGAACTATGTCTGACCAGGCAAGGGAAACAATAGAAAAAATAAACAAATGGGGCACATTTAAAAAGGTCAGCACTTAAAAATGGGGGGAAGAAAACAAACACAGATAGAGGAAATAGCAAGGCAAAAGACTAGAAGGCAGAATCTGTAAAAGAGAATGGAGGTGGCAACAGGAAGAGCGCAAAGAGTAGAAGAGCCACCAGAACAGAGAAACACTAGAGTAGAAATCAACAGATGTCTGCTGCTGAGCGGGGGCAAGATTGTTCAAGCTACACCAAACCCTAAATAATGTAGTTCCTAAACAACAGTCTCTGTGTGGCCTGGCATCCTGCTGCTTCTTTTCCTTCAGGAGGTCCATGCAATGCAACTTCTGTTTTTCTTAATTCTATACGTATATTGAAAACAAACCCTGTCACTTAAGGAAACCCCAATGGACCTCCTTCTTCCCGCTTGAAAGAGCCTAACACCCAAATGGTAGGTTTTATTTGAGGTCATGATCCTCTTTTGTTTGGCCCAAAACCCTTGGATCATTTACTAATGGTCATTTAAAAAAAAAAATCCACCAACACTTCCTGAAATTTAAAAAAGAAATCAATATAGTGACTAAATAAATAAATATGATTATAACTAGATTTGAAGAAGTGACATCCATGCAGCTGAGAAAACACCAAAAAAGTAATATTCATAAACCCTGTTTGACACACAGACCTGCCTGAGGAAGCTCTAGACCCGTCACTGTCTCACGATAACCTATGTGAATCCATAAAGCAGAATCTCCTAAGAGGGCGATCCATGGAGCAGCTTTAGGGAAACAGGGAATTCCACGAAAATGTACCAACATTTGGAATTTATATACTCTTTTTTATCCATTGATTTCACCAAATTCTCAAAAACCACTGACTTAGATGTTCATAAATACCTTCTTTCTGGGACCCCTTTGACCTCTCAGTGTATTTTACAAATTTAATCTTCTTTTATTGGTCGTCCCCATAGCTTGAGTTTCAATCCTAAATAATGACACTCTTTTCCTACGTCCTCCTTTTTCCCTTTCTCTTTTCTGGTTCCTTCCTTCTTTATTGATCTCTTCCCTTCACCTTTTCTAACTCCCTCTCCAACTTCCCTCTCTCTCCTAACTTTCATTAGGCCACCAGTGACTTCTGTGTTTCTCATCTCTCAAAGCTAAAGAGGGTGCTAATTCCTCATTTAAAATATTTCATCTAAGTCTCAATCCTTCTTCTCCTCCCTCCATATTTTTGTAGATCTATCCCCACCCTTCCCCTCTGGCAAGTGCCTGGAGAGTCACACAGTGTGAGTCACTGTGATATTAATAATGTTCTTCATGTAGGAAGATGACATCACTAATTCACCATCAGTGGGACATGTGCCCTTGAGCAATTTTCTCCATAGTAGGAACAAGTGAGCATTGATATTTCCACATGCCTCAGCTCAGTGCCCCCAAGAACAATTTCAAGAACCTTCTAAGCTGAAAATTGGGGTACAGAAGAGGACCCAGAACAGAAAGAAACCAATTTACTGTCTGCTGAGGTTCTGATCCAGGGCAAGAAGAGTCTTAGGAGGCCCATGCCCAAAACTCACAGCAGTCAGAACATTTTCACTGAAATTGATTTTTTTTATAACTGTCTAATTTTTATTATTCTTCCCTAATTTGAAAAAAATCAGGTGTCAAGTATTAGAGTCCTCAATAATGAAGTTGCCAGGTGGTGAGCATGGGTATGTAACATCGTCTCTGATTCTCCCAAACATCCTTAGGAAACTGAAATTCACTGAGATTAAGTAAATTGCAAAAGCCACAGAGCTAGTAAGTGTTAAACCCAGGATTTGAATCTCCTTTTCTTTCCATTACACCACACTGTCATGTGTGTTACAGCTTCAGTTCCCCTCTTCTTGGATGTTAATAACACGAGCCCGGTTACGGCAGAGAAGAGCCCGGCAGTAGCTTAAGTGACTGAGATCCTCCTCTTGTCAACCTCCCCTTTCACAGCCCCTGTCCTACACCAAATCAGAGTCTCTTTCAGTCACTGGAGATATGATGACTAATGCTTGTCCTCAGAGTTTTACGTGTATTTTTATAATATGCTACCTTATCCCTGTCACGGAAGTGGAGTCCATTCTATGCCTGGCTTTACTGGGCACTTAGCAGTTTTAATTACTTTGACCAGCTGGTGCAGGAAGCTGTTGAAATGACCTCAGAATAGTTTGTTTCCTTTCTGTCGTGCCAAGAGAGTGATCATTTCTTGATTGGAACCAGATGTGCCATCTGTGCTCCACATCAAGTGAGGGCTCTTAACTATCAGTCATATACTGAGCTTTGGTTGCATCATGTATGTGTCCTTCTTCCCTACATCCATTATAAGCAAGATGGACATTGTCTCTGTGTTAATGATGATGACGGTACCCACAATGACAATAACAATAATGACAGATAGCATAACATTAGCTACCTGTGATATAGCAGGCAACATGCTATCAATTGCTGGAATAGGATTCCAGAAGAGACCTGCTGACATCAGACACTATACATTTAGTCACTACTATATGTTGTTGCAGAAATTCTGATAGGGGTAATTTGGGAAAAGAGAAAGGAGGCTCTTTTAAATGTAAGTCAGTTTCCTGGCTTTGAGGATTAGAGAGAACTCTCAATTCTATAAGCATTTGTTAGATGCCTACTATATCCTAGCCTTTTTACTAAACAGCAAAGAGATCCAGAGATGTATAAAAAATCTTAAATCTAGCTCAGACATGCAAGGAAAAAGACTTTCAAGATGAGTTGGGGGAAGGGAGACTGAGAAAGAGAAGCATCCGCAAAATGTAATAGGAGTCCAGAGGAAGGAAAGAGTAAATCTGACCAAGAGAATCTGGAGGGGATTTTCACGGAGGTTGGCATCAAGTTGGTCCTGAAAAGGTAAAGAAGATTTCTGTACATGGAAAGAAAAAATAAGAATTTTCCCACTTAAGGAATCCACCAAAGTTCCTAATAATCACAGCTACCGTTGTCGGAGTTATTCTGTGTACCCAACGCTATTCACATTACATTATATACATTGATTTATTCAACCCTGATAACAATCTCAAGGGTAGATATTATCTTCTCTACTTCACACATCATAAAAGTAAGGTTCTTGGAAGTTAAGTAGCTTGGCCAAGTGCCTAGGCTGCCTGAGGGCTCTCTGGCTCAAAACCTCTTCCCACTACCCAACCTTACCTTCACGTCACATTTGGGATGTGTTTCATGGTTGTCAATATCATCCTTGTATAAGAACTACATTAACCAATCTATTAATTTCTGTCGTATATTTAAACAATTTTCTTCATGGTATGGAAAAAGACACAGAAACAAGAAGCAGGTAAGCTCTAGCCACGGCATAATGATAAAATAATAAGAATAATCTGTCAGTATTATTATGTTGTTTAATATATATTGAGCTTTACTATCTGCCAGATACCGTTCTGAGTGTTTTACGGGTATTAATGCTGAACTGCTCTCTGAGTAAATACTGTTCTTTCCCTAGCTCGCAGAGATGGGCGCGTCAACACATGTCTACATCGCTGGATTCTAGGCTAGCCTCCTTTCCCTTTTGATTTGTGGAGTTGTGCTTTGTGTTTGTGGGGAGATCATTTTATCTCAAGCGTATTTCATTTAAATCATATCCAAACTTTACTGCTTCTTTGACTGCCTCCTTCCCTGACACCACTCTCACCTTTAAGAAAAGCTCTAGATCCGCCCACCTCAGAATCCAGTCTATTCTTACCGTCCCTGGGCAAATGGATTCCACTGCAATTCGGTGCAGGCTCTGCTGATTGAGCATTCCAAGGGTCCCTAAGTCCCCTCCGGCGTAAAGGGCAGTGACGTGGATTGCATAGGATGGCTGCCGGGCCAGCTTAGAACACATTTAGATGCTTAAAATACCAGCGCAGTCAAAGGCCAGCCTGCCAGATGAACACTGACTGGCAGGAAGAACAGACATTCCAGAGAAAGCTCTGTCTCTCTTCAAGCCCCAGCTCTCATCCGGAATTCACCGCGGTGGTTGGAAAAAACAGCCAAGAGCTTCAAGAGTTTGCATGCTGCAAGAGAAAAGAGAGGAAAGGAAGGGAGTTGGTGGTGCACCTTTTCCTCCCCGAACCTCCAGTCTAGCTGGAGAAAACACACAGCCATGTAACTGGCGGCAGTGCTCAGCCACTAACCTCCCTGAGGCCCTTCCTGGCGACCTCCATCCCATTACACATCCTTAGTCCAATCAATCTCCCTCTTCTCTAGACAAGAATTTTACACCTTCTCCTCCCACCTTAAAGCTCCAACAACGCCTCTCGTTCTCAGCTGATGACATGGCTTCCTATTTCCTACAGAAATTAGACACAATTAGAAAAGGACTGCACATGCTTCCACCTATCAATCTACCAGCAGCTCCTACCTATAAGAGTCGTCTTATCTCCTGTTACAGTGTATGCACTATCCATGGTCCTAGCTGGGGTCAACCCCTCTACTGGTACTCTGGGTCTCACCCCCTTTCACCTTCTCAAGGACTTTGCTCGCTCCAATATTTCATCTCTTTCCTACATAATGAATTTTCCTATCTGGATACAAACATACTTTTTAAAATCTCATTTTAAACCCATCTGTCAATCCCACTTCTGCCTTCAGCTACTACACTATTTCTCTGCTCCTCTGTATACCAGGAGTCATCAGGAGCAGTCTACACACAGTGTCTTCTCTTCCACTCTTTGCACTCTCTCTTTTTATTTCATTTTATTTTTTATTGAGGCCATATTGGTTTATAACATTACATGAATTTGTAAATCATTATATTTTGACTTCTGTATAGACTGCATCATGTTCACCATCAAAAGTCTAGTTGCCATCCACCCTTGTACACTGGTGCCCTTTTACCCTTTTTGCCCTACCCCTCTTGGTATTCACCAGTCTGTTCTCTGTATCTTTGTGTTTGTTTATCTTCTACATAAGAGTGAAATCATACAATATTTGTCTTTCTCCATCTGACTTATTTCGTTTAGTGTAATACCCTCAAGGTCCATCCATGTTGTCACTAATGGCAAGATTTCATCTTCTTTATGGGTAAGTAGTATTCCATTGTGTACACATACCATCTCTTCTTTATCCATTCATTTGTCAATGGGCACTTGGGTTGCTTCCAAGTATTGGCTATTGTGAATAATGGTGCAATGAACATAGGTGTGCATTTACCTTTTTGAATTACTGTTTCCTTATTCTTTGGATAAATAGGCAGAAGTGAAATAGCTAGATATGATAGTTCTATTTTTCACTTTTTGAGGAATCTCCATATCATTTTCCATAATGGCTGCCCCAGTTTGCATTCCCATCAGCAGTGTACAAGAATTCCCTTTTCTCCACATCCTCTCCAACACTTGTTATTTCTTGTCTTTTTAATAATAGCCACTCTGACGGGCATGAGGTATCTCGTTGTGGTTTTGATTTACATCTCCCTAATATTTAGTGATGTTGAACATCTTTTCACATGCCTACTGGCCATCTGTATATCTTCTTTGGAAAAATGTCTGTTCAGATCCTCTGTCCATTTTTTAATAGGGTTGTTTGTTGTTTTGTTGTTGAGTTATATGAGTTCTTTATATTTTGGATATGGATCCCTTATCAGATATATAGGCACCACACTCTTTCATGTCAGTCTTTGCAGTATCTTTTTGAATATGTCTCTTTAGGTAATGGAAACAAAGGAAAAAATAAACAAATGGGACTACATCAAACTAAAAAGCTTCTGCATGGCAAAGGAAACCATCAACAAGATGAAAAGACAACCTACCAATTGGGAGAAGATATTTTCATTCTCTCTTAGACTCATTCCAATCATTCCTTCCCAACAGGCCTTAAAAACTGCTCTTGTCAAGGTCTTCAATCCCCTCTCCCACTCCCCCAACACACACACTCCTACACATATACACCCACACACAGATAGCCAAATCCAGGGGTTAATTCTCACACTTCATCCTACTTGACCTAACAGCAAAATTTGACCCTGAGGATCACAGTTTTCTTCCTGAAATACTTTTTTTTTTCTGGAACATCATTCTTGGTTCTTTATCTACTTCATTGGCTGCTCCCGCTCAGTCTCCTTTGTTGGTTCCTACTTATATCTGCCATCTAAGTGTGCACAGGACTGGGGCTTACCTTCAGATATCTTCAACATCTACACTCACTCCCTTGGTGATCTCCACCAGTTTCATAGATTTAAACACTATGCCTATGTTGACAATTCCCTATTTTATATCTCTAACCTAATATCCCCTCTGAAGATCACCCTTACACATACAACTGCCAGTTAATATCTGCACTTGGATTTTTAATAGTCATTTCAAATTTATCATGACAAAAAATAAACTCTTAATTTCCCATCCTATCCCCAATCCTGCTTCTCCTGTAGTCTTTCCCATTTCAGTAAATGATAACTCCATTCCTCCCGTTGCTCAGGCCAAAATCTTAGAGTAATCTTTGACTCCTCTTCTCCCTAAGATAAACAAATCCCGCCAATTTCTCTCTCAATTTATAGCCAGAACGTGACCACATCTCACTACATTCACTGTTACCACCTCGGTTCTATCCACCATTATCTCTTTCCTGCATTACTGTAAAATTGTCCAATTAATCTCTTTTTCCGTCCTTGTTCACTTATAGTCTATTCTCTAATCAGCAGAGTGACCTTCTCAAATGTAAGTCAGGTTGTGTCACTCCTCTGCTCAAAGCTTCCATGCTTCTCATGTCACTCAGAGTAAAATCCAAAGTCCTTACCATTGGCAGGGGGACAGCAGGGTGGACTGAGTTTTTCTGTGTGATAGCCCGACTTGAAAGAACAGAATTGACGGGTATTCTCCCATTTGTTCACGCCAAAACCTTGGAACTGCTTTTGACTCCTGAGTCTTTCTCTCACACTTAGTCTCCACTCCACCTGCAAATCCTCTCAACTCTACAGTTAAAACATCCCCAGAACCTGACCATTTTTCACCACTTACATTGCTACCATATTAGCTCAAGCCACCACTATACCTCATACATACTATTCTAATGGTATTCTAATTGTTCTCCCTGCCTTCATACTTGCACCTTTCAGCATGACCTTGATGAAGCATACGTTATATTATGTCACTTCTCTGTTCATAATTCTCCAACAGCTTCTGACCTGAGAGAAAAATACAAGCTCTTCACTATAGGTCAAGTAGCCTGTAGGTTTGGTGATATGGAGATAGCCATGATAAGAGTAGTTTCAAGGAAGTAATGGGCAGAAACCATATGAGTTCAAGAGTTAATCAGACGTGATAAAATGGGAACAACCAGTAGAAACTGCTATTTTGAGAAATGTGGCTGAAACAGAAGGAAAAAAAAACAGGATAGTAGATGCAGGTGGGTTAGGCTTGAGTGGGAATTCTTCCATAAGATAGAATAGATGTGAGCCTACTTTCATGCTAAGCGTAGTGACTAGAAAGGAAGAGGTGAAGAAGCAGTAGAGAGAGACAGTGAATAGCCCCAGGTGGAAGGGAAGGAGATGGTTGGAGGTTTGGTTGAAAAAGACGCTTCAAACAGGAGGTAGGACATACATTCTAATGAGACAGAAAAGGAGAAAAGAATTGGTTCTATGCAGATAAGCTTGTAGGTGGCAGGGATAGAAGCCAAAGGTAACAAAGTGATCCATATGATTTGAAAGTTTCACTAATATTGATCATACTTGTCAAATAAGCTGATATATTTTAAAATCAATATCAAATTCTTACCAATTAAATTAAGACAAAATTCAATTCTGGATGGATTTTCCTTTAAAAACATAGTTTTCAATATTATAGCTCTGGTGCACATACTCCAATTTGATGTCGGATCTTTATTACAACGAGGAATATCAGTGTTTCCAAAATGGTGGTTTGTGAAACCCCAAGAGTTCAAAACTGGGTTCCAGTGAGTTCATTTGATTAAAAACAATAATGCTATTTGTTTCCATTGCTATTTTGAAAGATTGATCAGTAAAATAATTATTTAAACTTTTTTCATCACAAAATGGAAGCTTAAGAATGCCCAAGTAATATTAAAAGAGATCATATGGCAGTGAGTGGCATTCAGATAAGCATGCTGGTGACTCAGTCAGTTCATCGCTCAGCTGAACAAGACTAAGTGTGGAGGTTTTCACTCGTACATAGATTTACATCTGTTCCTCCTTAGTCATGTTTTATTTGACATACACATAATTAACCTATAACCATAATTAACCATCATGAAGACAGATGAAGTCATGTTGCTGTTGAAATATAGGATGTTACTAGGAAGCACAAGGAATTATAAGAAGTTCTCAAGTTTGCCCCAAGATGCCCTTTACCAGATACATGTTGAATGCATTTGGTCAAAATCCTCTTGTATCCTCTATCTTGCCAAGTGGTACACCATCCATTCAGTCCTTAGACACAGAAACCTTTGAATCTTCTTATTCTTTTCTCTCTCTCAAGTCGGGAAAAGAGCATCAACTTTCTTCTTAAAAAGGAGATATACGTAATTGTACACACTTCTAAAAAACAATCATAAAGCCACAAAATATACAAGAGTCAAACAAGGAACATACAGTAATCTCGTTTTGACAATTCAGAGGACATTTGAGATTTCATAATAGAATCACCAGATTGAAGATGCTCAAAAAATGTCTGCTGGACAGAAGTCTCTGCATGACAGAACGGCGCACAAGTACTGTCACAAATTTCCTAAGACAATTCTTCTGTCCCATTTCAAAATGAAAATTAAAATTCTTGCTGAAACCATACGTCCTTACTTATAACAATGCTTAATTTATTTCTATTTCAACTCTGGGTACTTAGTTTTGGAGTTTAAGGATTGCAAGTCTCTGTTTTTAGCACTGACCTGTGGAAGAGAAATACAAGATGCTTCTTTTCCAAACTTGTAAGGTCCATTTCAAGTTCTGCCTCCTCTACAGAGACTTCTGGGCAGTGGAATGCCGATAGATGTGTAACAACCAGCTCTCCTGAAGAGTGAGTGGAGAAGGAACGCTGATTTATAGTGTTTGCCAATTTTCATGGTGTAAATACTCCCACCATGGCCAATTTGAAACTACCAATGGTTTAACAACTAGCTCACAATATTGCTGTACGTTTCACAATTAGCTTAAGAGCAAGTTTAAGCTAACTCCACCATACGACGCTCCCAGGTAACACTGGTCCACAGAGACCTCTTGCTTATCTGAGCTCTGAAGCACTCAAGGCCTGCTCTTGCCCCACAGCAATCCCCCTTTCATACCTAACAGTCACCGCCTCATATTCTGACACAGTCGGAACTTACCTGAGCCCTGTGCTCCTGGAAAATAACAAAGGTAAGAAATTCCCCCCGTCCTTTCAGTTCTGAGACATCTCCTACGTCTTTTGGTTTCCAAAGTTGTTAACTTCAAAGGCCCACCTTCCCTCCAATAGTCTGAATGTTCTGAGATAAGACCCGTCCTCATGATGTCATTTGTTTGCCTCTGTACCACCACGGGGTCTCCTTCCTTTACCTTGAGACATTGCTCATTCATGAATTTCTCCCTGTTACAATAGTCTCAATTAAATCATCTCCTTAATTGTCTGGTGTATTTCGTCTTTCACCACTCTTTGTTGTCAGTTTACTGGTACCCTGAAACCTCCCCCACCTCCCCGATGGATTGTCCTATGAGAACTGTTAACCATCTATCTCTTGGGCTGTGCCTCAGGAGCAGGAAAACCCAAGCCCCTCTACAGCAGCCCCAGCCTTTAGTTACCCCCGCAGCATTGCTTGTTCTGATGAAAGAGAGGTCTCCAGGTGCGAGAGTGGAAACAGCTCCAGGCCTGAACTGCAGTCCATGGGCAATCCTTCTTTCCCACATACTAGGATCTCTCTCTCACCTGGTACAGCTCCACTGGCCAGCAATCATGGTGTTATGGGGGAGCGGGGATGAAGACCCGCACTTTCCTCCTTACCAACACCCCTCCTATAATGCCTTCACCTATAAACTCACAAGCTCAGCCCCTGAGGCAATGTCTGGATTTGCTATAAGCTGGTCAGCCTGGTATCGCCTCTGCCCCAGAGCAGCCCCTCTGTGGCACTACCAGAGTCTTGCCCTGAGAGCTTACAAGAAAGGCAAGATCTAAGGTCCCAGATATACCGAAATGGAACCTGCATTTTAACAACATTCCAAGTGATTTATTTGCACATTCCAGTTTCAGGAGGTAGCTGCTGCACAGTGTGGCAGAGGAAATACAGTGTGCAGTGGAGGGGCTCCTAATCCACTTTGAGGGGTCTCAAGTCAAGTTTCCACAAGAAGTGACATCTAAGCTGGGGCCTTAAAACCCACACCCAGTTGCCGGCAACTTCAGTGGGAACAGAATAATTGCAGCAGGACCTGCTGACCCTTCCCTGCTTTCTTGCCTCCCCTTGCCCCTGCCCTCTGGCTCTCTGGAGCCACACTCTGCTCCCTGGCTCCATGCCTGGCACTCTCAGGCACTCCTCACATCATCCCAGTCAGGAGAAAACCCCTTTGGCCCGGTGAATTCTTGCTCTTAGAATGGCTTTTACCCCTGGTGGAGAGCAAGCGCCTCTTTTGGAAGGATTTTTCTCTATGTGTCACTTGGATGGAGGATGACTGATGGCTTGATGAATTGTATGCTGAACTCTGACTTTCAGGCACTAAAAATAGACTGTGCACATGCCGGAAGAGCTAAAGTTAGCAGCGCTGGCATGGGGTGGGGAGTGGCTTTCGGGGGCTCTCCTGGGACTGAATGGAAACAGCCCTGAGTGATGCCCCGGCAGCTGCTGCAGCCTAGGATTAATTTATTATTCCTGTCAGGGAAGGGGGTGCGCTGGAAATCTCATCCTAGGCTCATTTGTTTGTTAGAGGGGTTTGTTGAGAGAGTCATTTTTCTGTTTAAAAAACAACAACAACAACAAATGCAGATCGGGGAGGCGTCTGCCTGCGTCTATCTGATTCATCTCCCATCTTTGGGTCGTAGCACGGTGCTGTCCTCCTCGGGCTGAGTGCTCATCTCCCGGTGGGTTGGTTCTAATTCTGTCCCACGCTGCCCTAAATGTTCCCTTAGTGAGATGAGCAAGCTCTAATTACTTAGATTGGAGGTCAGAAGGAGAGAGAATCTCTAATGCTGCCAAATTGCAATACCCCACGAGCCCTTTCCGGTTAAAAATCCCAGTGGCCCAGCGTACTTTGAGGAAAGCCACTCAGCTGCTCATCTTTGTTTAGGTTGGGACGAAGGGAGGAGGAAACCAGGTCCCTCGGTGCTGCCTCCCCTCCAGCAGCGTAAAAGAGAGCTGGAGGACAGCGCTTGGCCTCTCCTGGCAGAAAGCAGGCAAGTCGATGCAGGCGAGTGTCAGCTCAAGACACAAAGTGTGTCTTCTGGCCCTCTACCCTCTGTCCCCCACCTCCACCCCAGTTGGCCACCTGCAGACAGAGAAGCCACAATAAACATCCATTTGCCATTTTCCCCTTCATTATCAAGAATCCGTGTTCCTCTCCTACAGTAAGATAGAGCTCGTCTGCACTTTGGTGGCCATCTTTGGGTAAAGACAACGGGAAACAGACTCCCGCTACAATCAGGTCCCATTAATTGGACTTAATTATGTGGCCCAAGTAAGAAAAAGAGAAAGCAAAGCCATCTCATTCCTGCCTACGAATAAATCATATTCGATTGATCCCACAGTGTCTTCCTTCACTTCTCCCTGATTCCCCAAACTCAGGAGGAGTCGGAGAACACTGTGGGAGATGCACCATATCACCCAGCATCACAACTGAGAACCACTCACTCTGCCATTTCTCTCTCACTTACCTTCCTCCCTGTGGTGCTCTAAGAAACTGGCTGGTCTCACTTCCAAAAAATGGAGACAGGGAAGAGATTGGCCCCTTGATTATTTAAATGTTCTCATGCTCAGCAGTTTGCAGACCATACTCAAAGTGACTGTAATTTAGGGAGCTCCCAAACCAGGCTTTGAGAAACACAGCTGACTGCCTTCTAGGAACTAAGGGCAAACTCAGCATTGAGTTCCTGGAAAAAACTTTCCAAGGAGTCTTAATCCTTCTAATTCTGGGTATTTCTACTAGCCCATGAGTATGTCCAAAGTGGCTGGAAAAAAGTCTCCCACTTCATGGAGACTGAATATGTTACCACACAAAATTGGGGTTCTCTCGCCCAATGCATATAAAAAAAGCCAATTAACTATGGCAGCTTTGGGGAAAAGAAATCAGCTCTATTCTGCAAGATTAATCTTCAGGGGGACAGAAGGCAAGTGCCCTCAGATCTGATTCTCTGATTAAGGATTTGGGGTGAAATTAAAGAGGTTAGGCACATGGAAACGCTGGCAAGACAGGTTTTGATGGGTGGGCTTCAAGCATTTACGGTAAGGTTCTACACATTCAGGATGAAGTTATAAACATGTATGATGAGGTTGTAAACACTTACGGTAAGGTGGGGAAGCAGTTTTAACACCAGATCTTCCAGAATGACAAACCCCTTGCTTCTGATGAAAGTCTGACTTTTAAGTTCTAGTCAGGTCCTGGCCCTTTGATTCCATGAGAAGGGGAATCCTTGGTTCCACAGTCATTTCAGGTCAAGTTTCCTTTCTCTGCACATGCTCTGGCTGGGTGACTTTGCAATTTTTCTAAAAGACAATTTCTTAATTACTCTGTTGATAAGATGGAGTCAGTTGAACTGGTCCTGGAGGGCTCACGATTACAAATATGTTAATATAAATGTGGTTCCCGGACTTATGATAGACAGTGCTGGAGAAGCCAGGAAGTCAGAGGAGGGAGCTCTCCTATTTTGCGGCCCAGTGGCTTAGTGTTGATCAAACCACCATGGGCCTAGACCCTCCCTCCCTCTCCCCTTCCCAACTTCAGGGTTCCTATCCCACTCCCCGGGAGACCTGAGGCATGACTTCTTGCTCAAGCCTGCAGCACCTCCGGAAGAGGAGTCATCAGGCCATAGAATCTCTCTGATGAGCCTGATAGCAAAAAGCAGCCTCTGGTACCAGGTATCCTGGTATCAGTTATCAACACTAAACAGTCTCACATTTGAAGGAGGGTGGTCTTGATCCTGGGAACCCAAGGGGTTTGCTAAGGTAGCATCACAAATGTAGTCACCTCATTTTATATAATGAACTCACAAGTGTCAATGCTTCTCACAAATAAACCTCCCCTCTTTCCAACTTAAAAGGTATTTTATCATTTGATTCATCTTTAAACATCAGGAACTCTACTGGGTGTCCTTTCAGGAAAGACCTGGGCACAGGCTAGCAGACTCTGGGAACTATCTGATTCTATAGGCTGTGCATCTTCAACTGTTTTCATTCACTAGGCAATTTGACAGCTCTGTAGGAATGCAAGTTAAGTTTCAGAAAACTGATAGTAAAGCACATGATTCTTTCCTATAAAAATGCAAATGTATCTTTCTGGTAGAGATCTGATTGATTTCCATCCTGTAAAAAAGTTGACTCTAAATATTATACTTTGCAAACATCGCGCTATAGGCTATTAACGGGTTTTGTATCCATTAGCAAATTCATCTCTACATTCCTGGTTGTGTGTGTGTGTTCTTCAAATTCTCCTTTGAACAGATGTTAGCATCTTACTCATTCCCTAATTAAGGGGTTAAATAAAACGTTTGAAGTTTATGCGTTTTGTATTTGTATGTGAGTCATAATTTTTACCTTTTTGAAAATTGCTCTTTAGCATGACCTTTTAATTTAATGTTGAGAGCTATTACATCATATTAATAATCATTCCCTATATCAACTTTAGTTTCCATTTTCTTAAAGGTAAAGTGGCAAAAGAAGAAAAAGTTATCTCCCCATGTTAGATTTAATTCTGAGGTGCAGAATGTTAGCACAGAGGGCTCTTCTGTTATTTCCTAACTCCTTATAAGTAAAGGAAGGAGATAGTCACCTGTATTCGTATTTATTTCCCAGGTACTTCTAAGAACGTTGTTTAATTTACACCTCACGGCAACCTTGAGACGAAATTATTATTGTTATTATCATTATTATAAAAAACTTACTCTGTGCTAGCCACTGTCTTAAGCTCTCTGCATATTTTAACATATTTAATCCTCACAGCAACCCTATGATGTAGGTGCTATTATTATCCCCATTTTCCAGATGAAGAAACTGAGGCACTGGGAGGTTTAGCAACTTAGCCATGATCACACAGCTAATAAGTGGTGGGTTCTGTATTCACACCCAGGCAGGGTCACTTCAGAGCCTGTGCTCTTAACCACATTTTATTTAAGTCCCATTTCACAGACAAGAAAACTGACAGCGAGTGAAGTTACTTGCCCAACAACCCAAAGCAAGTAAATGGCAGTGCCAAGACCTCTACCCAGGTCCGTCTGCTTTTCAAAGCCAGCTTTCCCTCCCAGAGCACAGAGAGATGAATATATGGAGACCGGATAGAAGCTGAAATGTACGATTGGCTTTAGGCCTATGGACAACCCGATCAGATTGGCAGAGATCAGACAAAATGACCCCCATCTTGCTCCTCCAAAGCAGAAAATCAGCTGGAAGGACAGAGGTGTTAGGTATGTGAATCTACAAAAAAAAAACATGTAGCCTTTGCATCTCCCTCCAGGTTTTCAGGTACCATCTTGGGCTGTATTACTTATTTATCTGGGCCATTGTCCTATTTCTTACCATTATCCTGCTAGACCCAGAGGGCAGGAATATGCCCTGAAAAAGCCCAGCCTTGCTCCTTGTGCAGAATAAGTTCAAATAAATATTGTGGGATTGCAACCACCTGATTGGTGCACCATGCAGGCGCCTACTCGGCTGAGATGTAGAGCATCCCCAGCGGGACGACTCCAGCAGAGGCTTCTGCCGCTTACCAGGGGCTGGGCGGGCAGCTGTGCGCTGCGGCTTCGCTTCGGAGAGCCAAAGATGGGGTGAAATTATAAGGAAGACAGAATTTAGGGGAGAGGCCCATAGGAGAAACCCTGCTGCTAATCAGTTACAGGAGCCTGCCGCTTTAATTCCTGCCGCCTATGAAGCAGCTCCAAGGCCGCTGACCTTTGCCTCTCCCCTCTGCCTCCTCAGCTCCCTCCCACACTGCACACCCCCACCTATTGTCACAAGCAACCCCAATAAGGCAGCTTTCCCCACCATCCCCAGCCCTACCCCCTGAGCATTGCCAAATTAGGGCTTTGCGCCCCAGCACCGCCGCTAGAAGCTCCTCTGCTCCCTCCTCCGCCCCTTCTGCTGGCTCTGCACTGCAGGGTTTCAGTCACCGCGGCACCTCCACGCGCAGCTCTGCGGCCGAGACTGCACTGCGGCGCCTGCCCGGCCAGCTCTCCCTGCCCCCGCACCTCGCCGCATTCCTTTCCCCACTCCGCCTGCCGCCTGCGGCTTACATAAGCCCGGCGCACGCACGCAGTGAATCCATCTTCTCCGTCGTCCAAGCTCCCGCGAGACAGCAAAAGCTGAAAGGCTCCTAGATTGTCCTCTCCCCTCCCCGGAGCTGTCAGTCACGCCCCGAAACAACAAATCGAGCGGCAGAAACAAATACCCTGTGACAGGTCAGAAAGGCGCCCTTATCTAACCGTGGACAGAGAACTCTCTTTCCTAAGAAAAGAGGAACACTTGAGACACGCCATCTGAGCAAGTGCCTGAACGTCTGTGCTTAGCATAGCGCCTCCTCTGACCTGCTGGGACAACCTGCCCTCTCTGGTGGGCCGGGGAAAGCCAGCCAAAGCCAGCCGACCCGCTTTGCCAAGAGAAATGAAGGACAAACTGGTCCGTGCTGGATCTACTCAGTTAACTCATAGACTGATTGACGTTGTAGGTAATTGCTCCCTGCCTGGCTTTGCTAAAATGTTCTACCCCGGGAACATTAAGAATTCTCCCTGGGGCAATGGGATAGTCCTAATTTCCTGCTGGCATGAGTGAGCGGCACCAACACCTCTTCCTGTCACCTCTGACCAGCCACAGCCACTCTCTTCCACTCCTAGGAGCCTCTCCAGTCTCACACCAGGAAGCCCAGGCCCCAGAAAATCTGCCCTTCACCTTTGTGGGGACTGTCCTTGTCCTACAGAGCAAAAGGCCACTGCTCCGCCTTTGTTAGATGTAGATGGAGCCACAGAACGTCTTTCCAGCCAGGGCAATGCGTTTTGCAGAGTCTGACTCATCACCCCACGAAGCAGGGAGAGGGAACGCCTTCAGATCAAGATCAACTCCACCATACCTGAGCCACGCAGGCCCATCTCCCTCTGCCTCGGGTGATCCCAGGGGATGTCTGTTTGCTATTAACAAGCCCCTGTGGCAGCAGGATCAACTTGCAAAAATTAGTCCTAAATATAGGAATGGAAGAGGCAGGATTCAGGGAGAGCAGCTGGTGCAGGAAATCAGGACCACTCGAGTTTGCCCCGGATCAAAGGGAGAACACGGGACTTTCAGCTGGAACAGTCCGGGGTGGACTGGGACAAGCTGGTCACCCAAGGTAGGGTTGGGGGATGGTAAAGCAATTTTTTTTTGGCAACTAAAGCTCTGGACTGAAAGGAATTCTTTTCCTTCCCAAAAGTATATGAGAGAATATTTGCTCCCTGAAGAGTGGCGAGGAAGAGGACATCTCTTTATGAACCTTCTGCAAATGTGATAAACAGAAACTGGCTTGGGAATGTAAACAGGACAGAATTCTGGGAGAAGGTGTCAGGAAATCTAATGGGCTAATGACGTTGAGGACGTTTAATCTTCAGCTATGCCTTGTGTATGCCAGTTGGAGTGGCATAAGCCATAAAAAAAGACTCCATATCCAGGATGGCAGGACGGCGTCCCCATCCTTCACCCCTGGCTGTACCCACTACACACTGCCCCCCACCCCACCCCCAACTTAAACTTAGAATCGTAACAGCCGTCTTCCACATGGCATTTTCCGGGCATCGGATGTGGGTCTCTTGGAAGTGGGCAGCTAAGCATAGTGGGAGGGGCCTGGCCTAGATGTCAGGGCACCTGAGTTCTATTTTCATCTTATCCCTTGTGGCTGTATGACTTTGGGCAAGCACCTAACCTTCCCTCAACTGTAAAATGGAGAAAACCATTCCCATCCTCCTTTCTCCCTGCACTGTTGCGAGGATTAAATGAGGTGACTGGGGCCTTGGGCTTCCAGCGACTCTGACAGACTCAGGCCTTGACAAACAATGCCCAGGCTGTCTTAGTCCTACTTTCCTAGGCTAACCAACTTCTCGCCCCCCGGTTTGGGAATCATCAGTTCCCCTCCACTTGGTTTTTGTGCATCTTCTTCTTGTGCATCGTCATGGTCTTGAATAGAGTACCTTGAACTCTGAAGGTGTAAGTTATATCTCTTTCAGGCGTGTTTTGACTAATTTACGCACCTTTAACAATGGTTCTGTGGGAAGGTCAGATGCCCAAAGTTAGGGGTGGGCTGGAGGCCAGTCATAACCAGAGGCTAAAAGCCTATGGCAACCACTTGGGTTGGGAGCACCTGAAGATCCAAGGACCTTGGAAGAATTTCCAGGGTTTGAGTCCCTAAAAGATCAGCATTTGAACCTGGAGGGGGAAGTCTGAGGGTTTGTGTGGGAGAGTTGTCGCTGCAGCTGACTACATGGATGCTCTAAATTTCAAGTTCATCATCATCAAAGCAGGGGTGGAAGCAGGGGGTATGAAGGAAATGGTAAATATTCTGCCTAGTTCATGGGGCTATGAGGATTAAATGAGATATTATGACAATCTTTTGTAAACTATAAAATCTAATACCATTTAAATGTGAAGGACCAAAGTAACAGATGTTTTTTGTGTGGTAAAATATATGTAACAAAATTTGTAACTTTAGATGTACAATTCAGTGGCGTTAATTACATTCACAACATTATGCAACCATTACCACTTTTTTTTTCCATAACTTTCATCACCCCAAACAGAAACTTTGTGCCCACTGAAACAGTAACACCCATTCGCACACCCCCTCAGCCCCTGGCAACCTCGGGTTATCTCATGGGGTTTACTTTCTGGCTCCATGAATTTGCCTCTTCTAGATATTTCATATAAGTGGAATCATACAATATTTGTCCTATTGTGTCTGACTTATTTCACGTAACATCATGTTTTCAAGGTTCATCATGTTGTAGCATGTATCAGAATTTTATTCCTATAAAGCTGAAGAATATTCCACTGTAGTAGATACTACATTTTTTTATCCATGCAGCTGTTGCCGGACACTTGGGTTGTTTCCACCTTTGCCTGTTGTGAATAATGCTGCTATGAACATTGGCATATGAGTATCTGTTGAGTCCTTGTTTTCAATTCTTTTTTCAGAGTAGAACTGCTGAGCCATCTACTAATTTTTGTTTAGCTCTTTGAGGAACTGACAAACTGTTTTCCACAGGGGCTGCTCCCTTTTACATTCCCATGAGCCATGTATGAGGGTTCCAATTACTGCACATCATTGTCAACACTTGTTACTTTCTGGGGTTTTTTTTATCATAGCCATCCTGGTGGATGTGAAGTAGTATACAGACTTTTTCAAGGCACATGCAATTCTCAGACAAAAACTGTCAATCAATACATGTACATGAATTGAGCATCAACTATATACAATTAGAAATTATTTCTTGAGTAGAGTACACTGCATGTATATGTGGTTTGGGAGAAGGATGAGAACGCTGGAAATAAAGACGGACACAAAATTAAATAGAGACATTTGGCCCAACCAATTGGTCAGCAGAAAGACCATTTGCCAAGTGGTTATGGATGATAAGAAAAGACTGAAGATTCTGGGATCCATTGCTCAAGCTAATACCTGTTCTTTGTTTAATTTCGCTAATCCACAAAACTTATATCACCGTCTTTATATCGCCAGTAATTTATGAAATTATGTTATCATGATTTCTGGCTCTTGTGCACTCGACGAGGGGTACAACATGTATACACTACCATGCTGAAATCCTGCCTCTCTAAGTTGCCCTGAGTCTACTGATGTGTAGCTTTCCATTAAAGCTCCTTGGCCTGTCCAAATCAGGTTTTTTAAATTTGGATGATGCTTGACACAGAGAACTGCTGCCTTTCTTCCTTCTCCCTTAGTTTCTTTTTTTGCTTCCTGATGTTTTAGCACATATTCATTTTTCTTTGTCAAGGAAAGGATATGAAGCAAACTTCCAGCCTCACTTGAAGTTTCCTTGAGCGTTTCCTCTCAGATCAGTTGATCTCCAGACAGAGAGGCTGGGCCGGGAAAGAGAGCAAAGCATGAGGAGTTACAGCCATTTGACATCCAAAGTGAATTCGAAGCATCTCTGAAACTATAGTCGGTGTCAAAGGAAAAGCAGACTATAACTAAAAGAAAGAAAAACAACAGGCTAGTCTCCACAGCGCTGTGTTTTCTGTGTAAAGGAGGAACACAGGCATTCCAGGAAATCAGCAATGTGTGAGTCATTTAAGAGCAAACCTCATATCTCATGATTGTGTGCCTCCGGGACACCGACTGCCATTTGTTCCTTGGTGTCTGTTCTTTACTTAATCCATCTGATTTTTAGCTGGAAAATGATCACTTGGAAAAAAGACTGCATTTCCCACCCTCCCTTGCAGCTGAATTTGGCTGTCTGGGCAACGAGCTGTACGAGGAAGAGACATGCAGCTTCTGCAAAGTGTCTTCTGGAAAGAGCAGCGTAGCTCCTGGGCCCTTCTCTCCTTCCTGCTGGATGGAATGTGGATGCAAACTTGGGAACGGAAAATGGCAAGAACCTGGTTTCATGGATCTCACACCAGCCTTGGCCTGCTTAACTCCTAGTTTTGTTGATATGAGAAAGAGAAAAAAAATCTATCTAGTTTCAACCACTGGTATTTGGATTTTTGGTCACTCACAGCTGAGCCTACTCCTTAGTGATACACCCCTTTAACCTCTGAAAGAACAACTTGCATTCAGTCAACAACTACAGTTGCCAGAATTACCATCGACCAAACAAACATGTTGGGGTGTTACTTTCCTCACATTTTTGGAAGGTTTGGTGTCTTGGAGTCACAAGGATATATGTGAGACAGAGGATTGGGGCATGATTCGCTTTAATACCATAAGCAAAGCAGCCTGAGAGAAGTATATTTCATATATATAAATATGGGAAAATACCTACCTAGGTGATAGATGATAGACAGATGATAGATACGATACCATTCAGCGGGAGGTACAGTGAGCCAGGGCTCAAGGAGAGGCACTGTTGCTGGCCCATGGGAGTATAAATTGGTAATACTTTTTGGAAGCAGTTTGCCAATATGTATCACAACCTTTAAAATGTTTATTCTCTTTTATCCAGTAATTCCATTTTTAGGAAGCTACTCTAAAGAAAGAATGTGGACAAAGAGTGATCTCCAAATTCTCACCGTAGCACCAGGTGTGGAGAAAGTTACTGAACCTAGGGGTTCAGACTATAAACACACGTGTCATGAAACATCAGAGTGGGCAGTTAACTGGAGTCCTTTTATCTGAGTTGATTTTCACTGAGGAAAGAGCTTCTGAGAAGGAAATTTGGCTTGGACACCAACGTATAGAGATGACGACATGTCTGCCTGGACCCAGGCCCGTTGGTCGGTCCACCCACAAGGGAGAGAGGATTACCCACAGGTGCTGAACCAGCTGTTTTCATTAATGAGACAGAGAGGCCTGAAAACTCTGTCCAGTACTCAGGAAAGACGTGGAGGAGCCAATGCAGAGTCTTCTTCACTTGGGGAGAACCTCGATTAGGTTCGACACAGATGAAGTGGAGGCATGCTTTGGCAACCTGAGGGTCTGCAGCTTTGGGAGGATGAGAGGACCTGGCCTGAGGAGAGACGCCAGCGTGGCCATGGTGGGCACCCGCTGCAGTGGCAGTGGGGAGGTGCTGCCCTCCAGTGGCTGTGCGGACTGTAAACACAGCAAGGGGTCAAAAGTGGAAGAGCAGGAGGACCATTTGTGAACACACCTGAGCTCCCTGAGAGACCTGAAATGGGGTGTGTGGTTAAGACCTATGCAGGTGGGGACACCAGCCAGTGAAATCTGAGTTATCATGGTCTCGTCTGTAGCCACAGGCCAGGAGAATAACCTAAATGTGCAATGATGGGGAAAATTAGGTAAAGTATGGTTTGTCTCATAACCTGTGGGCCTGATATTATCTATGCAAGCTCAGTGTCTTCCATGTCCTTCTAAGCTCCCCCGGACCACAGGTGCTGAAAGCTTGGGAACTGTATTTCTCAAATTTCCTTGGTGGCAGCTGTCTGTTTGGATATCATCAGGGGACAGCACTTTTTGAGGTTTGCATGGCAGAAGAAAAGGAGAAGCCATTCTTTCTGGCAGAAGCTCTAGGCCTGTGTGTGGGCATCAGCAAATGGCTGCTGTGGGGTTTTGCCAGCAGCTCTCAGGTGCTGCAGGCAGCTGAGCTCAGCAACAGTGACATCGCTGCAATATTTGTATTTCTGGGTCTAGGGCCTTCCTGACCTCCGCTCTCTTCCAATGGAGACATAAACGAAGGTTGTATAAGCCTTGCATTCCCTGTAGGTTCCTCACATTCCCTTCATACTGAAAAAATTAGAGTGCTTCCATTTTCATAAACAAAACCTGCCTCCTACAGTGCAGCCTGTGGCTCTGCACCTGAGCTCTGGGGTCACTCAGACTTGGTTCAACCCCAAGATCTGCACTTATTTCTGGCGACACCTTGAGCAAGTTCTTTAACCCATATTTGCCCAATTTCTCCATGTGCAAAATGGATTAATAAAATCATCTACCTCATAGAACTGTCACATGGGTAAAATTATATGATGTTTATTAGCATCCAGGAACATTAGGTTGCAATATTCATCATTATTGAATATCACATGACCATTAAAGTGTTGAATAGTAGGTGGAAAGGGAAGAAAAATTACATATACAGTATAATCTCAGCTCTCTGAAATATACAAATATACAAGAGTGTCTCGGTTTAGACAATAATGTGTGTTTGTGCTCTATGGAAGACTTATCCAATAGCAGTGACTCTTGGATTTTAATAAAGGTCTGTATACAACAATCTGCATACAATTGGTTTTTAGTTAACTACTCAAGAATAGCATCAGTTTTGTCACTGTTTTTTCAAAAGTTTAGGGCTTTTTTGTTGTGGTGGTATGATTGACGTACAACATTGTATCAGTACACCCGGAACCAGTACAATGCTGTGTGTTTTGTTTTTGATGAGCTTCTTGCCTTGAGAGGTTGTGGCTCACCTCCAACTACCTGAAACCACATATCTTATATTTTTCCTTCCTCCAGCTAGGAGGAAGTTGGACTCCTAGGGTACCTCCTTGAAAAATAAGTATTTTATTTTTAAAAATAATAGTTTCTTCTATACCTGTGTTTCTACCTTTATTTATGTAACATGCGCACCTGCTAGGAAATTCCAAGCAGTCGTATCAAATGTAACCCCATAATCAAGTCTCATTTTTCTCCATATCGCCAGGGCCTATGCAACAGCAGTTTGTAGAAATGAAACAAATCCTAGTTGGACTGAATCGAACTTGCTGGGAGTTACTAACAAAGGAGAAGATAGAGGAATCCATTATTCGGGCTTATCTATTAATCATTTCTGTGGAGGTTGTTTTCCAATCGACATCCTGCAAAGAAATATTGTTTGGGTGGGAATTTTTATTTACTTTTTAATTTCTTTTTTATTTTTTCATTGTACTTGGAATAGAGTCAGCATATAGCAGATGCATCAATCAGTTGAGTCACTGGGCTGTATGCTGGTAGAGATAAAAATCATTAATACAGAGACATTGCCTTTGAGTTATAGTGTGGGGCAGAAGATAAAATATATACCCAGCATGTTTTTGATTTGTTAGTGCATAATCTTGATAACCTACAGCATGCATCTGCGTTTTCTCCTCATTACCCCTTCCTCCTGTCTTTGCCTCTCTACTTCTTAGCTGCAAGATGGAGTACTAATTTATTTGAGAAAGAAATGTTAATGTGGATCTGAAGGTAAAGGTGATGGAGCCCATCCCTAAAGAGTCCTACAAACACTCATGAAAAGCTTAACAACAAGAGGAGCCTTGCATGGCAAGTGCTAGATGAGCGCTTTAAAGTCTTAAAGAGAAAGAGACGAAATGGGCTTTGGAGTCAGAAGTAGAGGGCTCTTGCAGGAACTGAGGTGTGAACTAGATCTTGAGTATTGAGATGTGCAGAACAATGGATCTTTTGGAAAGGACCTCACTATGCAGACAGAACTCTAGCCCCCATAAGAAGTTCTGGGAAACCAGTGGGGCACAAAAGCAACATTATAATCCCATAGCTCAAAAGTAGAGGAGAGTCACATGGACATGACTGAGAGATATCCTAATTGTGACTGCATGGAACAGTGGATACCTGTGTGGACCAAGGACTGGATGGGTTTTTGTCCCAGTGTGTTGGCTTTACTCACAAGTAAAAGCTTTACTTACAAGTCTCCTGAAACTAGACTTAAAGCCAGGATGGTAAAGGCAGTGGTGAGAGAAGACTCCAGAATGAGTGAGAATACATTGCCCGACACTAGTGAAATGGGGCTTGAAATTAACACTAAGTAGGTGACATCATCATCATGGCAGCATGAGAGGATCCCTTTGTCTCTCCCTTTCAATCTACAGTGAGTAAAACATCCATAACCCAACAAAAGCTACACTGTCCAACACACCAGGATGCTGGAAAGATCCACACATTGGTACACATGAAGGTGGGTGGAATGGAGCACACAGAGGAGACTAAATGGGGGAACAGCAGAGATGATGCCGAAGATCTTGGACCCCCAGCTGTGCTGGCTCAACCGACAGCCCTGAGCCTCAGAGAACCCAGTGGGCAGCAATAGAGATATATGGATGACTTCACTGAGCCAGCTGCAGTGGCACCTCTAGCCACAGGGAGTGAAGCCCCATGATCCTTGGCTCCCAGTGACAGCTTGGAGCCTGGTAGCAGCAATAGAAGCATGCATAAGACTCTGACATCTCAACCACAGCATCACCTATCACCATAAAGTGAGTGGCAACAGCTAAGATGGTGCCCTGTGTAGCCAGGCCCCTCCTCCCCACTCCCTCCTTCCAATCCAAGTGATCCTGGACTCAGTAGAGGTGTCAGCCACCCAAATACCCCCCAGAAATGAAGCCTGCAACCACAGTGACACAGTCAACAGCAAGGCATCAGTGACTCCTAGAGGTACAGGCAATGACAACAAGAGTACAGGCCACATCCTGAATACAGGCAGTTTTTGAGAGTGGAACATGCAGAGCCTCAAATATAGCCAGAGGCAGCTCAGGTAATAGGAACCAAAAACTAGTGCTATAGCACCACATACCAAAAAAACAAAAGAAAGGTAGAAAAGTTTGAATCAGAACAAACAAAGCTATACCTGTATGTGAAAAGTGTTTACTACGACAAATGCACCAGGAGAGGAATAACTCAGCAAGCACCACAAAAAGCCACAGTAACATGGCATCACAAAAAGAAGACAACAATTCTCCAGAAATGAAACATAAAGTCATGGAATGTTGTGATCTAACTGATAGTAATTCAAAATAGCTGTCATGAAGAAATTTGATAAAATACAAGAAAACTCAGAAAGACAGTTTCATGAGCTCAGGAACACAATCAATGAACAAAAGGAACACTTTACCAAAGAGATTGAAACTCTAAAAAAAGACAAAACCGAAATTCTGAAGCTGAAGAACTCAATAAATGAGATGGAGAATGCGTTAGAAAGCATTGGAAATAGAGCAGACCAAATGGAAGAGAGAATTAGTGAGCTGGAATATAGAAACCTAGAAATGATGCAGATAGAAGAAGAGAGGGAACTGAGATTTTTTCTTATACATAGAAATTCTATGAGAATTATCCAACTTCGTTAGAAAGCACAACATAAGGATAATGGGTATCTCAGAAGAATGACAGAGAGAAGGGAGCTGGGAGCTTATTTAAAGAAGTAATCACTGAGAATTTCCCAAACCTGAGGAAAGAACTGGATACACAAATCCTTGAAGCTAATAAAACACTCAGTTATCTCAATGCAAAAAGACCTTCTCCAAGACACATGACAACAAAGCTCTCAATCAAAGTTCAATCTCAATCAAAGTTCAATCTCAATCAAAACTCCAAAGAAAGAAAGGATATTAAATGCAGCCAGAGGAAAAAATCAGTAATCTACAAGGGAATCTCTATTAGTCTATGTGCAGATTTATCAGCAGAAACTCCACAGGCCAGGAGAGAGTGAGATGACATATCAAAATATTGAAATGAAAACTGTCAGCCAAATATACTCTATCCAGCAAAGTTATCTTTCAGATATAAAGGAGAAGTAAAGCCTTTTGCAGACAAACAAAAGCTGAGGAAGTTGATCACCACTAGACCTACCTTACAAGAAATGTTGGAAGGAGCTCTCCTACCTGAAGCAAAAAGGCAAAGTTATGCAAAGTGATAAATAGACAGACATGATCACAAATTGTAGCTCTATAACAGAATAGGTTAGTAAACACCTAACTATAACAGAAAGGTTAGAGGAAAAGGAAGCATTAAAAGTAACTATAACCACTTCAATTTGGTAATGAACTCACAATACAAAAAAGGGGTAATTCGTGACAAAAAAAAAAAACATAGAAGGGGAATAGGGAAAGGACAGAACCTGCATAAACAAATGAAGATAAGAGGCTGTCAGCAGAAAAAGAGCTGTCTCATCTATGAGACTTTTCATACAAACCTCATGGTAACTATAAAACAAAAATTCAGAGCAGAGTCATGAAACAAAAAAAGGGGAAACTGACAAAAACCTAACACAAAACCATCGCCTGAAATGGCAGACAGAAACACAAGGATAAAGAAACAATGGAAATATAGAGCAACCAGCAAACAAAAGATAAAATGGCAACATTAAACCCTCATATAAGAATAATGACCATTAATGGATTGAATTCACCAATCAAAAGACAAAGAGTGGCTGGATGGATTAAAAAACAAGACCCAACAATATCCTACCTCCAGGAGACCCATCTCAGCTTTAAAGAGAATCATAGGCTCAGAGTGAAGGGATAGAAGATGGTACTCCAAGCAAATGGGAACCAAAAGAAACTGAGTGGAGTCATACTTGTACCAGACAAAATAGACTTCAAGCCAAAAAAGACAAGAGACAAAGATGGACATTATATAATAATAAGAGGGATAATCCATAAAGAAGACATAACACTTATTAATATATATGCACCTAACATAGGAGCACCAAAGTATATAAAGCAATTATTAACAAACCTAAAGGGAGAAACTGACAGCAACACAATAATAATAGTGAGACTTTAACACCCACTTACATCAATGAATAGATCATCCAGACAGAAAGCCAACAAGAAATCACCAGCCTTAAATGAAACATTAGACCAGATGGACTGAATATATATACAGAGAGAGAGAAAATTCTATTCAAAAGCAACAGAATACACATTCTTCTCAATTGTTGATGAAACATTCTCAAAGATAGACTATGTTAGGAAATAAAACAAGTCACTAATAATTTAAGAATGTTGAAATCATATCAAGCATCTTTTCTGCTCACAATAGTAAGAAACTAGTCAACTAGAAGAAGAATGCTGGAAAAGTTACAAGTATGTGGAGACTAAACAACATGCTACTGAACAACTATTAGATCAAAGGAGAAGTCAAAGAAGAAATCAAAAAAACACCTGGAAACAAATGAAAATGAAAACACAACATACCAAAATCTGTGGAATGCAGCAAAAGTGATAATAAAAGAGAAGTTTATAACATTCAGGCCTATCTCAAGAAACAAGAAAAATCTCAAAGAAACAGTCCAATATTATACCTAAAGGAATGAGAAGAAGAACAAGCAAAGCCTAAAATCAGTGGAAGAAAGGAAATAATAAAAATCAAAGAAGAAATAAATGAAAAACTAAAAGCAAAATAGAAAATATCATTGAAACTAAGAGCTGGTTCTTTGAAAAGATAAACAAAATTAACAAATCTTCAGCTAGACTCACTAAGAAAAAAGAGAGAAGTCTCAAACAAATAAAATCGGCAGCATATGAGGAGAAATTACAACAGATACCACAGAATACAAAGTATTGTAAGACTATACTATGAAAAGCTATATGCCAACAAATTGGATAACCTAGAAGAAATGGGTAAATTCTTGGAATCATACAACCTCCCAAAACTGAATCAAGAAAAAATAGAGAATCTGAATAGACTAATCATTAGCAAAGAGATTAAAACAGTAATCAAAAATCTCCCAAAAAACTAAAGTCCAGGACCAGACGGCTTCTCTGGTGAATTCTACCAAACGTTCAGAGAAGATTTAATACCTATCCTTCTCAAACTCTTCCAAAAAATTAAAGAGGAGAGGGTGCTTCCTAACTCATTTTAGGAAGCCAACATTACTCTGATACCAAACCAGACGAGGACAACACAAAAAAAGAAATTTACAGGCCAATATCACTGATTAACATAGATGCAAAATGATCAACAAAATATTAGCAAACTGAATAAAGCAATGTGTTGAGGATCATACAATATGATCAAGTGTGATTTACTCCAGTAATGCAAAAATGGCTGAACATCCACAAATCAATCAACATGATATACCACATTAGCAAAATGAAGAATAAAAATCACATGATCATCTCAACAGATGCAGAGAAAGTATTTGACAAGATTCAGTATCCATTTATGATAAAAACTCTGAATAAAATGGGTACAAAAGGAAAGTACATAAACATAATAAAGGCCATATATGACAAACCCACAGCTAACATTGTATTCAATGGAGAAAAGCTGAAGGCTATCCCTCTAAGAACAGGAACAAGACAAGGATTCCCACTTTCATCACTCTTATTCAAAATAGTATTGGAAGTTCTAGCCAGGGTAACTAGGTAAGAAAAAGAAACAAATCCTATCCAAATTGGAAAAGAAGAAGTAAAACTGTAACTATTTGCAGATGACATGATTTTATATAGAGAAAACCTTAAAGAATCCACCAAAAAGTGTTAGAAATAATAAATGAATACAGTAAAGTTGCAGGGTACAAAATCAACATACAAAAGTCATTTCTATACACTAACAATGAACTAGCAGAAAGAGAAATCAAGAATACAATCCAACTTACAATCACAACAAAAAGAATAAAATACCTGGGAATAAATTCAACCAAGGAGGTGAAAGACCTGTACACAGAAAAGTATAAGACATTGTTGAAAGAAATCAAGGAAGACATAAAGTAATGGAAAGATATTCCATGGTCGTGGATTGGAAGAATTAAGATAGTTAAAATGTCCATATTACCAAAAGCATTCTACAGATTCAATGCAATCCCTGTGAAAATTTCAATGACATTTTTCACAGAAATAGAACAAAGAATCTAAAGTTTATATGGAACAACAGAAGACCTTCAACAGCCAAAACAATCCTGAGGAAAAAAGAACAAACTTCGAGGCATCACACTGTCTGATTTCAAAGCATACTACAAAGCTATAGTAATCAGAACAGCATGGTACTGGCGGAAAAACAGACACACAGGTCAATGGAATAGAATTGAGAGCCCAGAAATACATCCACATATTTATGGGCAGTTAATTTGCAATGAAGGGGCCAAGAACATACAAGGAGGAAAGGAAAGTCTCTTCAATAAATGATGTTGGGGAAACTTGGGAGCCACATGCAAAAGAATGAAAGTAGCCCACTATCTTACACCACAAACAAAAATTAACTCAAAATAGTTTAAAGACCTGAAACCGTAAAACTCCTAGAAGAAAGCACAGGCAGTATGCTCTTTGACATCAGTCTTATCAATATCTTTTTGTATATGTCTCCTCATGGAAGGGAAATAAAAGAAAAAATAAACAAATTGGACCTCATCAAACTAAGAATGTTCCACACAGCAAAGGAAACCATAAACAAAATGAAAAGACAACCTACCAATTGGGAGAGGATATTTACAAACTGTGTATCCAAAAAGGAGTTAATATCCAAAATATATAAGCAACTCATACAACTCAGCAATGAAAAAACCAATAACCTGATGAAAAAATGGACAGAGGGTATGAATAGCCATTTTTCCAAGCAAGATACACAGATAGCCAATAGGTACATAAAAAGTTGTTCAACATCACTCATTATTAGGGAAATGCAAATCAAAACCACAATGAGCTATCACTTTATGACTGTCAGAATAGCTATTATTAAAAAGACAAATAGGGGCCGGCCCCACGGCAGAGTGGTTAAGTTCACATGCCCTGTTTCAGCGGCCTGGGGTTCACCGGTTTGGGTCCTGGATGTGGACCTATGCACTGCTCATCAAGGCATGCTGTGGCAGCATCTCACATAGAAGAATTAGAATGACCTACAACTATGTCCTGGGGCTTTGGGGAGGAAAAAAAAAAGAAGATTGGTGGCAGATGTTAGCTCAGGGCCAATCTTCCTTAAAAAAAAAAAAAAAGACATATAACAAGCATAGGAGAAGATGTGGAGAAAAGAGAACACTCATACACTGCTGATAGGAATGTAAATTGGTGCAGCCACTATGGAAAACAGTATGGAGGTTCCTCAAAAAATTAAAAATAAAACTACCCTATGATCAAGCTATTCTACTTCTGGTTATTTATCCAAAGAACTTGAAGACACTAATTTGAAAAGATATATGCATCCCTATGTTTATTGCAGCATTAGTCACAATAGCCAATACCTGGAAGCAACCTCAGTGTCCACTGATGAATGAATAGATAAAGAAGATGTGGTGTATATATACAATGAAACACTACTCAGCCATAAAGAAGATGAAATCTTGCCATTTCAACAACATGGATGGACCTTTAGGGTATTATGCTAAGCGAACTAAGTCAGAGGGAGAAAGTCAAATACCATATGATTTCACTCATATATTTAAGATAAGAAAACCAAATAAACAAACACATAGATACAGAGAATTGATTGGTGGTTACCAGAGGGGAAGCGGGGTGGAGGGGTCAAAAGCAAAGGGGGATATTTGTACAGTGATGGATGGAAAGTAGATTTTGGTGGTGAACCCAATGTAGTGTACACCAAAGTCGAAATATAATGATGTACACCTAAAATTTACACAATGTTATAAACCAATGTTACCTCAGTTAAAAAAAAATTAACATTAAGTGGAGATTTGTAAAACAAAGAAGGCTAGGTTTCTTGCACTCTTATGTTTGTAGATTGAGAAGTATTTCTGCTATTTGCGTCTCTGTGATAATCTCAGAAAGAACAAACTCAGCAACAGCGTGTGGCCACTTGGGAAGGGAGCAAGAACGGCACTTGTCTCCAGGGCCTGTCACCAGGCCTGTTGTGCATGTGACTTATCAGAAGTGGCCTTGCAAAGTGGGCTCGTGGTGTGGAGGACCACAAGTCACAAACAGCAACATGGGTCTGGACCTTTCCTATTGCCACAGTGAACTCCATACAAACTTTACCCAATACAGTTTGAGCTGCAGAATTGGACTGTAAATCTCAGAAGAGTAGCCAGCATCACTTGTCAGATGGTTAACTTACCATTCGCCTCAGCTCCTCCTGAACTAGATGAACAGTTGTTTCTGTGGGGCTTAATTTCACATTTTTGTTCTTCGTGTAGGCATAAAAGAGTCAGTATTAGAGCAGTCAAAGTGAAAAAGGATGGTGGGATAACATGCATTCCAGAAATCAGCACACATGTTGCCTTTATTCATACAGCCCATTGGCACTGGGCATATAATCATACATTTTCAAAAATAAATATACATTCTTTGTTTTTAAGAAAAGTTCGCATTAATGTACTCTCTACCACATCAGATTTATGTGTCTGTCTGTCTTGCCAAAATCAAGTTAGTTAATTTCCTACATAAAGCGATCCTGCTTTGTCAAAGGCAAGGACTTGCCAGTGGAATGAAATAGCAACAGAAGCGATCTGCTCTCAGAAACATATTGTGAACATCGGCCTGGAAAATAGTTAGACTATGTCATCATAAATCCCTTTTCTCAATTCTCTTGAAATAGGACTTGGCCAACCCAGTTCAAATCACCCATGAATCATTTTGCAGACATCTCCTGGGTGGAGATAAAAAGCTCACTAAAATCAGAATTATTAGGTGGCATCTATGATTTGTCCCTTTTTCCAACATCTGGAGGTCATAATGGAACCTACCAATCATAGAGACTGGTCACTTATTCACTGGAAGTGAAGGCAAAGGGCTTCCATTATGGTGAAGCAGGACAGAAACTGAAAACGTTAGCTTGCATTTTTTGTTTTATTGTTTTCTTTTTCTTGTGCCTACAGAAGAGGCTGTAGACTATGAAGGGGTCGCCTCTGAGAGAAGCTTCTAGGGTTGCGTCAAAGGAAACATCAGTCATAGTGGATGCTTTGTATTAGCTGTACTATAATTTCACTTCTTTACCTTGCTTATTTCTTCAATCAGGTTAATCAATAAGATCTTAAAGAAATCTCTGGTTATGACACTTAGTATTTTTAGAGGAAGACACAAAGTTATATATAATCCCAATTTTATTTTTTAAAAAATCATAGGGATAAGGGGAAAAGCAACATAGAAATAGTAACAACTCGATGATACCTATGGATGCTAAGGTTATACATGATTTTTGTTTTCTCTTTTTTACTCTTGTCTGTTCTCTAGAGCTATTATTATAATCAAAAATTTTACCTTTCATGTTTTTTTGGGAGAAAAAGGAATTCGAAAGTGCCTGTGAAAAAAAATACTTTAAAACTATATACTCTAATACCTGTGGCATATTGGGATATACAGAACTGACTGGGAGGATGACAGATGAGAGCTAACGTTGAAAGGAATCTGTGGTTTATATCAGACTGAATAAACTGGGTTTAGCTCAGTTGAATCAACAGTGAAGGAAAATGGAATGCTCCCAAGTTTAACCCATTCTCCGCTATGCCAGTATTATACCTTTTTTTTTATCTGTTCGTAGGTTTGTGCTTGATCAATTCTATCACCTGGTCTGACAGGACAGGGGCACAGGGAGATGTCTGACAAGTGTGCCTCCTTTGTGGAGGTGGCAGCACCCCTCGCTCTAAGAATCTACTTGCATCTAGAGATTCATGAAAATGCCAATGAGCCTGGAAAAGGGAGGAAGTCAAAACAAATGAGATAACAAAGGAAAAACTTATAGAGAAGCCATCAGTGGCACTGAAATATATGCAGAAAGTGCTAACAGACTCCTTTGTCTGGGGGTTGTGGGAGAAAGCTGTCAATGAATCAGGTTGCAATGAGATGGCAGGAACATAGGACAGTCTGTAATTGAAAAAAGGGCTCTGTTGTGATGACTAGACTCTGAATGGGAGGCGAATCATGGTTTCCACAGTCTTGACGGCAACTGGTGCTTGCAACTTGTCCTAACTCAGCCACCCTGTGGACAGTCTGAGGCCCAGGAGAGAAGAGCTGTGCGACTCTGCAAGTTCACCCTCCCTTTATCACTTCAAGGCCCAAGCCATCCTCTCCCCACTCCCAACTGCACATAAGTGGAAGGAGTGCACAGTCTCATTTTTACATCCAGAGAAGAGCGTGGGCCAAGGTAAGTCACCTGTGCCATAGGGTGACAGAGGCAAGCAGGAGAGACAGGACTCAGCTCAGAGCTCACCTCTCAACATGCCAGACTAGCAGCTCTGCTGGCTGGAAGGGCAGCTGGGCTCCTGCAGCAACAGAGGCCACAGCAAGACAAGAGCAGGACTTTATGGGAGTGGTAAGAGACCTCCTGGGGGGTCTCAGAAGTACTTGGAGGAAAAGGGGCTTTGCAAGGGGCTCAGGTGCTGCATTAGCAGGCGCAGGTCAAGAGCCACGAATATGCCACTGGGACTACCTTAGAATTCAGAGCTGATGATGTCTGGGTGCTAGCAAGTACAGCATCAGAAAAAGGAGCCTCATCCATGGGCTTTCATTCCTCTAACGGTCATGTGGCTTTGCACCAAGAAAATGCAAGTTCATAGCCACAGAAAGAGAACCTCAACCATCTCACCTGCAAAACATGTAACTCTGACCAAAAATGACATTTTTTTCAGTTGCTTTATGAGTATTCTTGAGGATCTGTGTGTGTGTATCCGTGAGCGTGTGTGTGTGTTTGTTTCGCTGTCCCAAGAAAAACTTAGAGCCATTTGAAACTAAGAAAAGCATTAATATACCTTAAAAGTGGGTTTAGAGTAGTGCTAATGCTAAGCCACCACAGCTGAGCCAAGTAACAATTGATTTAGAAATAAGATATGCAGATTTGGAGGCACATTGCTGCTGACTATGAAAAGGAAACTAGCGTTGTCGGAGCACCTGCTCTGTGCCAGGCACGTGATGGCCATTTTGTCTCCTGCACTTCAAATGCAGCTGGTCTGGAGACAGATTAAACATCCTCCTTGTGTTTTGTTGCTGTTTCCAAACCGCTGTTCCTCCCTCATCCCTACCTTCCCTACACAGAGACTTTGAAGATGAGACTGTGACACAATGTGGTCCTTTCCAGAAGTAAAGGATCCCAACCTTCTCTACTTGAACATTTTCACACCCAGTGCTTGACTCTCTGTCATTACGGCAGCTCTAATTCTTGCTGATCTCAATATCACATGGACTATTTTTTCAAATACTGGCCTGCACTTTTCCCATATTTTCCACCATACCTGAGACCCTCATTCCCATGGCCATAGTCTAGACACTCTCATCACCAAAGTATGGCATCTCATCCATTATGTTGATTCCCTGACCAGCATATGCTCTCTTTGTGTCTCATTCATTCTAGTATCCTGATTCTAACAATCTCTGACCCCCTTCCACCATGACCTCAAATATATTGACTTTACCCCCTTTCCACTGGCTGTCACCTCCTCGGGTCCCCACTTACCTCCTTTTCCAGCTTAGATTCCATGATCCTCCATTACTGTCACTCCCTTACATGCACCAAAAATTCCTTTGCCTCTCTTTTCCTTCTTCAATCTCACCACATTTCTCTAGTCCAATAACTCTCCCACTCTGCTAGATGTCGCATATCTGCTTTCTTCTCTTTCTCTAAGCTAACAATTTCTTTCTCTCCTCCTTTCCCTTCTCAGCTGATGACCTTGAAAAAAACAAGATCAGTTGGAAGCAAGCTTCCCCATACTCCCACCACCAAATCTACCAGCTGACATACAATTCTTCTCACAAACTTTACCTTTTTCTATTTACAATGGATCAACCATCCAAGTTCCTTTCTATACATGCTTGTTTGCTAGAACTCAGCTTTTATGTTCTCAGGAAACTCACTTCTGCGATTATCTCCCTCCCAACCCCGACCCCCGCATCAATTTCTATTGTAGTATCTCCCGTATTTAAAAAAGGAAGGAAAGAAGGAAAAGAACTCTGCTCGATCTCACCTTTCCCTCCAGCTGCTATGTCGTTTTTCTGCTCTTCATTATGGCTGAGTTCCCCCTAACCACACTCTCCACTTTCTCTCCTTCCATTCTCTCATTCCCCCATTCTAATAAGACTTCAGTCATCGTTACTCCACAATACTGTTTTTGTCAAGAGCACCACTGACCTCCATGTTGCCAAATCCGATAACTAATTCTGGGTCCTATTGTCTTCACGTATCTGCACACTTTGCCCGATCACTCACCCTCCTTGAATCAGTTTCTTTACTTGTCCCCTCTCTTGGTCCATCTGGCATGCTGGATGCCGCTTTTCAGTCTCCATTCTGGTTCCTCCCTTTCTCCCTGGCGTTTCTTACTTTAAGTTCTCCAGGAGTCAGTCCTTAGAACTGTTTTCTTCTCAGTGCACATTCACTCCATGAGTAATATCATACCAGCCGTCGTTTTAAAGACCATCTTTATGCTGATGACTCCTACGTTTATATCGCTAACACCTGAACTGTAAGCTTCTACGTCTAATTGCCTGCTTTACATCCTTACTTGAGTGTCTGATAAGGATCTTAAACACAACTTGGTTAAAACAACTAGTGGTTTCCACTGCCTGGCTTTTTCCTTCCCCGGTCTTTAATCACTCAATAAATGGAAAATCCACTTTTTCTGATAGCTCAGAACAAAAATTTCAGTCATTTTTGGCTCTTCTTTTCTTTTATACCCAACATCCAATCCATCACCAAATCCTATTAGATTTACCTTTGAAAATACCCAAAGTTCTTAGATATGACACCAAAAGCACAATCCATAAAAGAAAAAATACGTTGGACCTTATCAAATTTAAAAAATGTTATGCTTCAAAAGATATGGGCCTGACCGGTGGAGTAGTGTTTAAGTTTGCACTCTACTTCAGCGGCCCGGGGTTTGCAGGATCAGATCCCTGACACGGATGTACACACCGCTCATCAAACCATGCTATGAGGCATCCCACATACCAAAAATAGAGGAAGATTGGCACAGATGTTAGCTCAGGGTCAGTCTTCCTCACACGCACACAAAAAGATACATTAAGAAAATTAAAAGACAAGCCACGAGTTGGGAGAAAATATTTGTATATCATATATCTGACGAAGGTCTGGTGACCCAAATATATGAAGCACTCATATAGATCAATAATAAGGAAACAAACAAGCCAATTAAAAAGTGAGTGTAACATTTGAATAGACATTTCATCAGAAAAGATATATAAGTGACCAATAAGTGCATGAAAAGATGTTCAACGTTGTTAATCATTAGGGTACTGAAAATTAAAATCGTGAGATACTACGTCATATCTCCTAGAATGGCTATAATAAAAAAGATAATAACAAGTTTTAGTGAGTATATGGAAAAACCTGAATTCTCGCATATTTTTTGACAGTAATATAAAATGACAGTCACTTTGGAAAAAAGTTTTTCACTTTCTTAACATGTTGAATATCAACTTACAATAAGACCCAGTAGTCCCACTGCTAGGTATCTACCTAAGAAAAATGGAAACATGTCCTCACAAAGATTTGTACATGAATATTCACAGCAGTATTATTCATATCAGCCACTAAGTAAGACGATCCAAATATCCATCAATTGGTGAATAAATAAACAAAAGGTGGTAAATTCGTGTGATGGAATACTACAACAAAATGGAATAATACAACAAAAAGGAATAAACTACTGCTCAATGCTCCAACACAGGTGACTTCAAAAATGTGATGCCAAATGAAAGAAGCAAGGCTCAAAAGACTACATATTGTATGGTTCCATTCATAAGCAATGTCCAGGAAAGGCAGATCCATATGGATGGAAGCATGCCTGCGACTGGGAATGGGAGCAGGAAGTAAATGCAAATGGGAGCATGGGCCACTCGGGGCTGACGGGAATGTTCTAAACCCGGATGGTGGTGATGGTTGCACAAATCTATAAATTTTCTAAAAACATTAATTGTACATTTAAAATGGATGAGATTTATGGTATATAAATTATACCTCAACAAAGCTGCTTAAAATAGGGAAAAAAATAAATCCCAAATATGACCATTTTGTCACCTCTCCTGCTAACCACCCCAGCCTCTATCTCTGGCCCCGATTATTTCAATCGTCTAACTGAAAGCTCTGTTTCCACCCTTTAGAATCTATTCTTCATATAATTGACAGAAAGATCCTTTCAAAATATAAAAATAATTGCATCATGGCTCTTCTCAAAAACCTCTAATGGCTCCTCATTCTACTCAAAATAAAATCCAAAGTCCCTCTGTGGCTAACACAGTGCTGCATGCTCTGCTCTGTGAGCTCCCTGAGTCCCCCTCTACTGTTCTCCTCTTGCTCATGGACCCCAGCCACACAGGCCTTCTTGCTGCTCTTCAACACGTCAATCACACTCCTACCTCAAGGCCTTTGCATTAACTCCTCCCCTGGCCTGGAATATTCTTCCTTGAGATATCTTCATGGGCACTCTCTCACTTCATTCAGGTCTCCTCCATTTATCAAAGAAGACATTCGTGTCCACGTCATATTTAAAGTGGAACACCACTCTTTACTCCCCTGCCCTCCTACCTCTACCCATCCTCACCCTCCTACCCTGCTTTATTTTTCTTTATAGTACTCATCACCTCCTGACACATTTTGATTGACACACGCATGCATGTGTGTATGTCTGTAGTTCCCCCAACCACCCTACCTAGAAGGGAAGCTCTATGAGGACAGAGATCTCGTCTCTTATCTATTTTGTTCATCACTATTTGACATTTGATTCCCACAAGCACCATGTGAGCTGAGTCATCTTATTTACAGGTGTATGCAATGAAACTCAGAGGTTCAGCCATTTGTTAAAGGTCACACAGCCCATGATGATGCAGGCTGGAATTCGAGGCCAGGCCTGTCTGATTCCAACGCCATGGAGTCACACTCACTACATAAAGACAGTCTCCCCAGAAAAGCAGTTACACCAGATCCCACTGAACAAAGCTTTATTTATTCTGTTCCTCTTAAATCAGAGTTAATGGTCTTAATGATTTGAATTCCTCAAGTCTATGTACGTCAGCAAGATCTGTGTAGTACAAAAATAAGAGCTGTAGCTGCAATATCTTGGCTTCCTCACATTTGCTCCAGCCTGTAAAGAATTCAACCCTCTCATCCTATAAGCTGAAATAAACACATTTCAGAAAAATTAAAAATTCCAAGCACTTATGTAAATCCAGTTTAACATCAAGATTAGAAGGGTAGGAACATGTAAGATAGATTCATATGATGAATACCAATTCATCATAATCTCTTTCTTCCTCCAGAGCATAATGTATTACACATCTTCATAGCAATCTGTGTGATTTATTAGTGTAATCAGAGGATAGCTATACCTTTTTAAATTGTGTTTTTGCTCAAAAGTTGTACACAAAATGTAATCAAGAAAAGAATAAAATACTTATTTACATCTAAGCTCATCTCAATGTCAAGAGACTCCGTTTTTACAATTTTCTTCCTTCTATCTCTTTCTTTGTATCTTAGAAATATTCCCAATATACAGATGTACTTAAGGACACGGTGATGAAACCAGGATGCTCTGAGCACGTGAATTAGTGCCAGGGAGAAAAAGGAAGGAAGGAAAAGGAAAGGTGGTGCCTCAGGTAATGACCGCCTCACCTCCAAAAACACATTCAGAAAACTATCACCAAGCTCCCTCAGTATGCCTATCCCTTTGTCAGTTCTGAATGTAGAGGTGGTGCTGTATAGAAGATGGAACTCCCCCCAAGGATCACACCCACTACTCAGAAGGACAAGCAAGAATGCCCTCCCCAGTCTTCTCTCCTGAGTTCTAGAAGGTGAGCGAGGAGAGGATGGAGCTGAGGCTGAGAGTCATCACCGTGGTAACCTCTAGAGGTGAGAATAAGTATCGTGCAGCCCACCAAGCCCAACTCCAGAGCGGAGCTCAGCACAAACCTGACAAGATGCTTAAAAAAAATACATCCTGACAATCCTGATCCAAGAGAAAAAAGCTGATTCAGTTCCAGGCTCGTTGTTGTACACCAACACAGGGTAGCATCTCCATTCCTAATCTGCAGCTGTCTTTACAAAATAGTTTCATGTTCCTTGCAGTAAATTCCTATGGTATCTCTAAGGCTCCTCTCCCAAGACCTGCTGTGAAGCTTGCTGGCAACAGTAAACAGGGGGCCAGAGCACAAACCCTGAGATCACTCATGCATCTGTTTCCAACAGGAGAATCGAAAGAAAAACACTATATATTTGACATAAAACAATTCATTGTGTTTATTTGGTGGTAGCTGGAGTTAGAAATCATTATATCTTCACATGATCCTTGTGGATTGCCCCCCGCCCCTGACCTATTCATACGTCCTTGATTTGGCTCCAATCATGGTTTGCCTCCCATCATTGCACTTGGATTTCTGTGCCACATTCAAGTCATCAGAGCTTCAAACACGGAGTGTTTACCAGTGTCTTGAGAGCAAACATCAATAATGCAAGAGTTACTGCAGTTTTGCAGTTAGTGAAACCCACCCTATCCAGCTTCTGAGAAAGCAGAGGATCTGGCTGGAGGAAGAGATGGCAATCAAGTAGAAAGGACTTATCGATTGTGTCCACTGCGCTTGCTTTGTAGGGAATGGACAATCAATAACGGTTATGGGTGTGATTTGTTGAAAAACCCTTATTTACATGTATTATAATTATAAAAATAATGAACATCCAACACAGAATGTTTGAAGAACACGGAAGACAGAACTGGACCACCGTCAGGAGCTCTGGCTGAGTTCTCACAGGGCTGTGCAGCCTGGGGTAAGTTGCTTACCTCTCTTTGTCTTCATTTGTAAACATTACAATTCCTGTCTTCCTACCTCATCTCGCCTGCATTTTTCCATGAAGCTTCAGTGAATTAATGCAAGTAAAAATATTCTTAAAAGGACCTATGTAAACAGAAGCATTTGGCATTCTTTCTTAGTCTCAGAGCAACAAGGTAATGCGCCAAAGGTGTACATCAAGGGCGTATTGGAATCTTTTCATTTTTACGCAGTTTTCCTTTGCTTGTTGATCTAGCTTTTGACAAGTGAAGAAACACTTCACTGGTTAGAAGGAAAAAGATTTCCAAACCCTTAATCTTTCATCTTTAGCTATGATGCTGTTCATTATTAGAATCACACAGGTGATTATGATTAATACTATATCAACTCCATGAAATTAATTTTTCAAGGTAAATGTGACGATACGTAAACTATCTTCTTCCATTTCTATCCACCCTAAATCTTCCATCTTTACAACAATTTGCCACCTCTAAATTTTGTCAAATTTAACTCTCCTGTGTTCTCAATGAATCCAGTCTTAAACATCGTGAAAAAGACAGTGAACTAAACAGTGACTTCTTTCAACCTTTTATTGAAGTATAATACACACATCGAAAAATACATATATTATAAGTTAACAGCTAAGGGAATTTTCATATACTGAACACACTGGTTTAATCACCATCCAGATAAGAAACAACCTCAACTACACTAAGCAGCTCATTTTTTAATTTAATGTTCATCTCCAGTGTCTTCTTTACTAATAATGACTCTATTATATGGAATGCAAATTTTTAGTATATTCACGTTCAATCATGTAAACGTAAGTTTTAATCCAAACATTCAACGATTTCTTTGACACGTATCAAAGGGTTGTGTGTCTCAACGAGATGTAGCCAGTCTAACCATTAGATTCCTCTGCTGCTGTCAATCAACATATTTAGGTAATTCTGATTCCTTGAGTCTCAAGACAACTTCTTCCAAACACACTACAAAATTTTAATACCGTAGTGAGGTAGCAACTTAGGGAACTCCAATCAAGGGAGAAAAATAATCACAAAAATAGTTAAAACAATCATCGCACCACATTACTACTCTTTTTGCTTATTCTGTTTACAATGAAAAATCAATACTGGGACCTATATTGAGCCCAGGTGGAAAGTTTATGGGTTGGATACACAAATAACCACGTTTTCCCTCAACCTGTTTTGATGTGGACGTGCCTCAAGGCCCAAAAGTACAGGTCTTTCCTGAAGTTATTTTGAGGTATGAAATGAATTTTCCTCCCCAACTGAGCTGCCACTAGTGGTGCGGTGAAGGCAGAGAACAGGATTCACACTGCAGGTTTCTCTGCTCAGGACTTACGTCCTGTGTCTGCAGCCCACTCACAATGACCTGCTTGTCTGGGGCAGAAGACGGGGCTATCCACGGAACACCCGTGGCATGCAGCATGTTTGAGCTCAGCTGAACAGCCCTACAGATGTGTCTGGATGTCCATGATTCATTAGGACTTGCATTTCTTACTAGTGTGGGTACAGATATGTGATGCTGTGATGAGGCCAATCGTGGGAAATGGTTCTAAATGAACTATATTAATTCAGCTGTAAGATATATGACTCAAATATCACTGACATCTCAATGGAGCTCAAGTTGGCCCACAAAAATATCTTAGTTTCCTACTCCGTCACACCTTTTTGCTTACATCATACCTCCCCTTGGGCTTTTAAATCCTACTCATCTTCCATAGATCAGTCAAAATCTCTTTATTAGTGGCACAAGCTTTCCTTGACTAACCCCAGTCAGCCCACAGTAACTTGCACCTTCTCTGAGGCCCGTACACCATTGATCATACAAAGATCATAGAGTAATCTAAATGCATGCCACCACTCACATGCATGTGTGAGCTTATAACACAAGACAGGCATCAACAACCAATCATAGCACTCTTCCCACTGAGCCAGGAAGTAGCCTCAAGTCTCACCCAGCATAGAAAGTCAGGCAGCCACTACCAATCAAATGGAGCTGATTCTTTGAAAGAAACATTGTGTCCTCCTCAGTCCATCCCCTTAGCTAGGCAATTATAAGTCATATCTACCTTCTGCTGTGATTATATCCTCATGTATAGGTATTATCTCCATAACTACAATATAAATGACTTCAGTAACAGAGACTGTGCCTATGCTCCTTTTAAGAGTTCTAATTCAGCAACTATTTGTTAAGCACAGACTATGGGACAGCCCTGTTGTTGGTACTACAGGAAATACAGAGATGAATAAGACACAATCCCTGCTGCCAAGAACTTCCTTTTTTTTTTTTTTTTTTTTTTTTGCAGAGAAAGATTTGCCCTGGCTGACATCTGTTGCCAATCTTCCTCTTTTTTTCCCCTTTCTAAAGCCTCAGTGCATGGTTGTATATATGTCTAGTTGTAGGTCCTTCTAGTTCTTCTAGATGAGCTGCCATCACAGCATGGCAACTGAAGACATGTGGTGTGGTTCCATGGCCAGGAAACGAACCCAGGCCACTGAAGTGGTGAGAACACTAAACTTTAACCACTAGGAAAGCAGGGCTGGCTTAAGAACTTCCAATTTTTTTGAGGGGTGAGAAGTTCACAAATATCTACAATTCAGGGCATAGTAAAATGAATGCCATAAGAAAGGCCTGGAGGTTTACAGAAGCCACAGATCAGATCCAGGGGAAGGTTTCTTAGAGAAGGTGGCATCTGAGGTGGACACTGATGATTGGGGAAGCAGGATGGAGGAGGCAGAGTGTCACTCTCCAGGCACAATGAAGAAGATTTAAGCAAAGCCACCAAAAGAGGAAAGTTCAGAATCCTTCAAGTATTCTACTTTGGCTCCAAAGTGCTCAGCACAACATCTCATTCATAGTATGTATTCAATGAGTGAGGTAGGTAGATACTCTAGGTAGTCCCTGGTTAATTAACAATGTAACTTCAACAAAGGAGTCAAAAGCACAATGGAGAGAAAGAATCTCTTCAATAAATGATGTTGGGAAAACTGGACAGCCACATGCAAAAGAATGAAGTAAACCATTATCTTTTGCCATACACAAAAATTAACTCAAAATGGATCAAAGACTTGAATGTAAGACCTGAAACCATAAAACTCCTAGAAGAAAACATGGGCAGTACACTCTTTGATATTGGTCTTAGCAGCATCTTTTTGAATGCCTTCTCTCCTCAGGCAAGGGAAACAAAAGAAAAAATAAACAAATGGGACTTCATCCGACTAAAAAGCTTCTGCATAGCAAAGGAAACCATGAACAAAACAAAAAGACAACCAATCAACTGGAAGAAAAATATTTGCAAATTGTATACCTAATAAACTGTTAATTTCCAAAATATATAAAGAACTCATACTATTCAACAATAAAAATGCGAACAACCCAATCAAAAAGATGGTTAAAGGATATGAACAGACATCTTTTTCCAAAGAAGATATAGAGATGGCCAACAGATACATGAAAAGATCTTCAGCAGCATTAATTATTAAGGAAATGCAAATCAAAACTACAATGAGATATCACCTCACACCCCTCAGAATGGATTTTATTAAAAAGACAAGAGATAATAGGTATTGGAAAGGATATGGAGAAAAGGGAACTCTCATACACTGCTGGTGGGAATGCAAACTGGTGCAGCCACTATAGAAAACAGTATGGAGATTCCTGAAATAGAAATACCATAAGTTTCATCTATTCCATTTCTGGGTATTTATCCAAAGAACATGAAAACACTAATTCGAAAAGATATTTGCACCCCTATGTTCATTGCAGTATTATTCACAATAGCCAAGACTTGGAAGTAACCCAAGTGCCCATCAAGGGACAAATGGATAAAGAAGATGTGGTATATATATACAATGGAATACTACTCAGCCATAAAAAGATGCAATCTTACCATTCAGGACACAGCATGGATGGACCTTGAGGGTATCATGCTAAGCAAAATAAGTGAGACAGAGAAAGACAAAGACCATATGATTTCACTTACAAGTGGAAGATAAACAAACAAACCTGTAGATAAGGAGAATATATTGGTGGTTACCAGAGGGGGAGGGGATGTGGGAAGGCAAAAGCGGTAAAGGGGCGCATGTGTGGTGACAGATGGGAACTAGCCTTTTGGTGATGAACACAATGCAGTCCATACAGAAGCCAAAATATAATGATGTACACCTGAAATTTACACAATGTTTTAAACCAACGTGATCTCAACAAAATAATTTTTAAAAATATATGAAAGAACCAAAGAGTCTGTGAGCACACACACATACTCAGAATAACAGACGTTTCCAAAATGAGACTCTAGTCTCTAAGAGGCTACAGAAACATAAGTAAGGGGACTTAGAGTAGATTTCTCTTTCTGATTGTGTTGATGCTGCTCACGAACTGTAACTTTGTTCTCTTGAGATTATGGATCTCAGTAGATTTTTGTTCTCCAATGTTTTGAAGAATTTATGTTCAATAGGTGGTCCTGGGATATTAATAAATGGTATACGGAAAGGAGTTTTGTACTCATGTTAACTTGAGGAAATACTGAGATAAGTGAGGTTCAATGGGTGTCTTTTACACAGTACATCTCAGAGGCTTTGATAAGCTATGTCACTGTGATTCTCCAAGGGGAAGGGGAAGTATGATCATTTCCTAAATACATTTGATATAGTATCTTTTTTTAAAATGGAGGCTATCATGGCATAAGTATTCCATAGAACATTCTATGATTTAATGAGTTAGATGAAATTATTAAGAAAATATAGAAAATTAAACCAAATTTTGCCTAAATGATGAACACAGAGGTCCCAACCAATAAATGTCCACTTCCAGGCAATCTTATAGATGCTTGATATATCTATTCCCTTTTCCAGCCACCCTCCATTTTACCACATCCTATCCCATCCTACCCGCTAGGGATAATGAAAGGTAACACTTATGAGTTTTCTTATGTGCCTGGCTCTGTTTGAAGTGTGACAACTCTTACAAGAATCCTATGAGGTCAGCACTATTATTATTCCAATTTTGTAAATGAAGCAGCTTAAGGCACAGAGAAATTGAGGAGTTTTCCATGGTCACTTATATAGTAAGTGGTGAAGCCAGTACACAAATCCAGGCAGAACTAAGGCCCCGAACCACCACGAAAGTCTCTACCCCAGAGAGCAAGCAGGAGAGAGACATCACGTGCCCATCCTTCCCTCCTCTCGTTCACCCACTGCTTATGAGGGTTAGTTTGCCAATACTCCCTCCACTCATCCACATCTTCACCCACCAATTCCCTCCACCCGGTCTTCAGAGAAATGAGGGTCCACTCTCTCCTCACACAGCATCGGGTGGTTCTGAGTAAGACCATCTCAGTCTGGCCATGCAGTCTTTTGTTTCCTTACTCTGGAATTGGAAACTTCATTTCCAAATATCTCATTCAGCAGTTCTACCTTGATGAGACAAATCACAAGTTTCGAGAGGAAGACAATTATACAGCCTTAGCAATTACTCTAGGCAGCACAACCATGTTGTGTGTGACAGGAAATCAACATACATCACTTGTATTTGATTGAAATTTCTCCCAGAAAGATGGGGGGCAACTTTCTCTCAGCTGAGATTCCTCTAAATCTCCCTTTTAGCCTCCAAAATAATAACTCCAGGTCACTCCTCTGGCCTTCCACCCTCAGCAGTTTGTCCCAATTTTTACTAATGCCTTCCGAAGAAAGATAAAAGGCCCTTTGACCTCCTGCCTCCCCTTCTCTCATCAAACTCCACCTTGCAAGCATGCGCACTCCTAATTCCCACTCAAAACCTTTTCCTTCACCTCATTTCTCTTTTTCTCTCATTACAGATTCATCTCTCTGCTCCTCTTTGCCTCCCACTGCTGAGTGACAAATCCCTCTTAAAATAACACTGGTGACTCACCCAGTGGATACTGTATTCCATTTATATGTACTCTTTTTTCCCCAAGGGGCGTAAAGAGTTTCGCAGATATCCAGCCTTATTTTCACCCCACCCCTGTAAGAAGATTGTCTGTCAAAAGAGAATAAAAATGTAGTTTGGGCTTTTGTCTGAGTTAGCGAAGTATAAAGGCTGATAATGAGTTTTTTACTTTTCCAGGCCTCTTCTGTCGCCTCATCTCCTTCTCCTTGGTGATCTTTTCTTCAGAGCCCATTAGTAACTACCCCAGAAATTAGACTAAAATCTTACCAGTCAGGTGTCCTATTTCTTAACTGGTCACTCAAGCAGGAAACCTCAGAGCGGCCTCAATTCTTCCAGCCAGTTCATTGCCCGCATCCAGTTGATAACCAAGCCATTTCAATTCTGTCTTGGGCTCCTTCACTCCTCTTCTCACTGCCACTACCCATTTCAGGCCACCATCCCCTCCAGCCTGACCCCATAGTCACCTCACTGTTCCCCTCCAACCTCAACCATTTTCTGCACTCCTCCAGTTATGATCCTAAACCTCTGACCTGACCATGTTGCTCCCTGGAACCCTCTGTTTAAAATTCTCTCCCGCATGGCACTCATGGCCTTCCCAGTCCAGCCTCAGCTTCCTTTCCTCTGTGTTCCCTGTGCTCTATAACCCAGCCACCCCAGAAATGGGCAGTTTCCCTAAACACGCCTTGATTTTCCTGCCACTGTGCTCTCATCCATGCAGTTCCCTCTGGCAGGAGCGCCAGCTGCTAGCTTCTCGTCCTGGCAGGCTCCTTCTCAGCTTTAAAGGCACAATTTTTATGTCACCTCTTTTACAGAGCTTCTCCTCTTTCCAAGGGCAGATTTAAATATTCTCTCCTCAGCATCCCTAGGGCTTTTCACGATAACTGATAGAGATACAGATAATGTAGTAAATTTTCCACAAAAAGTTATTGGAGGCCTATGATATCCCAGGCACTATGCCAGGTACTAGGTACAGAGAGACCAACTTCAGTCTCTACCCCAACTTACCAAGACAGAAAATAAAGAAAAATACATTGGTATTTCAGGGTGATATGAGCAATAATACCTCTATGGTAAGCCCAGGGGCTGAGTGGGCACATGAGAGGGGCGTCAACTGGGCCGGGGACATCAGAAAGGTCTCTGAAAGGAGGCAAGCCCTGAGCTGTGCTGTTTGGAACATCCAAATGGGAATGGCTTTGGTGACAGCACTTTCTCCCCACGAGATCGTGGGCTTAGTGACAGCAGACTATGTCCCTTGTACTCTGGAGGTGCTCAACAAACATGCAGGAAACTTAATAAATCAGGAGGGGCTCGGTCTGTGGACATCTAAAACCCCACCAAGATCAAGTTTCTTGCTTCTCAACCCTGTCTCCTCCTTCCTCTTGGTGGTTGGCTCCAATCTTGGTCCCACAGATCCAATCTTAGCTTAGCCGGTAAAAAATGCAAATAATCAGGCCATTTCCATAAACGTGGTTTTTCCCATCCCAGCCCTGGCTCCCCACAGCCATGAATGGAGTCACCGCCTGAGGCAGTTGACACGTCCAGTTGAGCCCCACCACGAGTCACACAGTCACTCATCACTAAGGTGCTCCCTGGCTAAGCAGAAAAGGCCCATGAGGAAAAGGGAAAATGTGTCACACTGTGCCAGGCCAAGCTCAAAAGTCACCAGGTCCAGAGCCACCTCGCAATTGACGTCTAGCTCCCATCTTATTCTCCGCACTCCATATTCCACCTGACAGCCAGTGTCATTTCCCGCACCCTTTAAAATGAAGCACACACTCCTTGTTCTGGCAGACGAAGCCCTTGGTGATATCTCCTCCTACTCTCTAACCTCACCTTGTGCCCACACTCCCTTTGTGTCTAACCTTTGCCTTGTCCCTCAGTCGTATTAAATGACTTGCATTTCCTTAATGCATCCAGATTTCTCTCGCCGGCAGGCCTTTTCATGTGCTGCTTGCTCCCTTTGCTTGGAAGGCACTGAAACCCCCTGGATAACTCAGACTCATCCTTAGGTGTCAGGTCAGAGGCTGTTTTCAAGGGGAAGCCTGTCCTGACCCTCTCTACATGCTAAAACCTGGGCAGGTTTGCTCCTGCACATCCAAACCACATACCGTCTGCTTTCCCCCTCATCGCACAGGTGACACTGTGTGGAAATTGTCTGCTTGCTGCGTAAGCTCTCTGAAGGGAAGGACTGTGTCTGGTTTCACCACTGCATTCCAGTGCCCAGAGATGCATCTGCACTCCATTAGGCACGCAATGATCAGCTGTGGGTTGAGTGAGTAGATAAAAGAATGCTGGGGAAGGGTATAGAAGGCACATTTTACCAGAACGTAAGCTCCACGAAAGCAGGGAGCTTGTTCTGCTCACCGCTGTACTTTCAGCTCCTGGCACCAGTAGACCCTCAATATATATTTACTCAATGAATGAACTAATAATTAATTAGTTAGTTAACTAATTAGTTAATTAAGTTGGTTAGATGAAGATATTACGCAGGCCTGAGTAGTGTCTTCATAGGTTCATCACATACAAAGAGAGGAGGCAGCGTGACAGTTGTTGACAGCCATGGAGCCATGCTTCCATGGGTTCAAATCTGAACTCTATCCCTCATGAACCAATAGCCTTTTTATATCTTAGTTGTTCAGTCTTTAATTGAGGCCTGTTATGTGATTAAATGTCTTAATATTTACAAAGCAGTAACATAGCATTCGTTACATAGTAAAGGCTATTGGAAAGTCAAGAAGTACTGTCCATCATTGACAGAACAGGAGACACATGATAGGTATGTTACATAAAGTTATAAACATAACCAACTGAAAATATCGACATAATTATAAAACAGAAGATAGAAGGAAGTTGGGGCTAAGTGAGCTAAATCTTCGTGCATCATAGAGGCAGCCACAGATAAGGTCCAAAATTGGTGACCCAGGAAATAGTGATGTATGAATATTGGGGATTTGAAGGTGACTATCAGAAGAATCACCAGCTAAAAGAGTTAAAAGCATGTGTCTGTGAGGAAGGAGATTAGAAAGGGAAAGACTAGGGTGGAGTATTATTAATTTTCATTAGTAGCTCTTTTGTGATATTTGAATTCTTGACCATGTTCATGTATTACTTTGATAAAATAAAAACATTTAAAAAATAATTGCGTGGAAAAAGTCAAATGAGAAGTACTTGTTATAGCCTTCAGATACTCCTAATTTATCTTGAAAATTCTGAGTCTCATGAGATGATGTGGCCGTGCTCAGAGGACACCCACTGTAGGAATACTCCTCCACTCTCACTGTCCTTCGTGAGCTTGGGATACACAGAAAGTCCACGTCTGAGCTCAGGCTCAGCTTCTCAATAACCGTCTGCCCTTGACCTGCACAATCCACCTCTTTGTGGCTCAATCTTCTCACCAATTAAATTATAGTGACAGTTTTAGACTCACTGTATCGTAACATCAAATATCTAAAAAAAGAATAAAATACTACACAAATATTATAATCACAGTGGAGGAATTTTTCAGTCAAGAGAGAAAAAGGTGACAACATCCTTCTTCAAATCCACTAAGGGTGCATCTTCTAGGCATTTCTTATTAATAATAATAATTCATAATTATATATAAAGTCAGAAGTCCTTTGAGAGAACATTCCCAAGATAGGTAATCATTCACTTCATGTTATTTCTGTTTCTTGAACACGCTTATATTATTTACTGCTTCAAATCCTGTGCTGCACCTGGCTTGTTTCCAACATAATCTCATGTCCTAGACAGTGGGTTCCTGGAGAGCAGAAATGGGGTTTTACTTATCTTGACATATCCTAAGCTTAACACAGTCTTGTCCTACATAAAGTACTCAAAAATGCTTGCTGAATTGAACCCGCTTTTAATAAAGTTGCTTTTATGTTATATATAACTTTATAAATATAAAAGAGTAGAATGAAGAATATAATGTAACCTAAGTTCTTCTTCCCTTTCATCCAACAAATATTAATTGACCCCCCACAGTTCTATGCTAGGCACCGGGGACCCGGTGTGAATAACACACACAAGGAGCTCTAGTCAAATTGCAGGGCGGGTGGAGCTCAGACAGGCAAATGAGTAATTTCAATACAAATTGGTAAGTTTTAGGTTAAAGGTAAGTATAAGAGTCATAAGAACACAAAGGAGGGGTTGCAGCCACTTAAAAATATTTAATATTTTGAGATATCTTTTTGTAGATTATTTCTCTGGTTTGGATTGAAATCCAACAAGCCGTAGGCGCACGGTTAGTAGACTCGGGTCCTACTTGAATGAACTCAAAACCTCCAGTCAGTTAGCTAAGAGTCACGTATAGGATCTGGTTGAAACCCCTTGGCATCACATGGCACCACCTTAGAGAGTGCGATCAACTAACAAGATGTGCGAACCCACATTCTTCCACATGTCATATTATTATTATCTCATGAAAACCTCGAGGGTCTGGGAGACGCTGGGGAAACACAAAGATGCTGCTCAGCCAGGAAACCATTCCTTTCGTCTTCTGTGACTTTGCTATGCTTCACCCCTCAAAAGGCAAGTGTTTTATTCTTAGTGTTTGTTTTCTTTAAGACCAGCTTTGAAAATTGTTGTGGGCAAATAGCAAAGAGAAAGGATAGATGACCCCAACTTTTGCCAAGAGGCAGCCTTTTAATGGTTTCCACTCTGGGTCACTAGAAGTAAGTGAGCCGATTCCAACAAGCTGCCCTCAGTTACCCTCTGAAAGTATTTGATGCCGCGGAGCGTCCCCTCAGGACTAGACTACAGTTAGTACTTTCTCTTCCCTTGAAACCATCAAGGCACGCTCAGTTCTTACAATGTGGAGTCATGTAGAACTAGGTGTGTACACCATCGGCTACTTGGAGAGCAGAGCCATGAACATGAACCAAATCAGCAATCTAATGGGAACATAAGCAGGCCTGAGTCTGAGGTAGAGTGACCAGATGAGCATTTTATTAAAACTTGACTGCAAATTATGATCACATTCAAGAAATGTTCCAGGTGACAGTGTTTGGGGTATTAAAAGCTTACTGGCAGAGAAGCATGACTCGTATGATAACAGGAGTAGTGACAATTACAGAAATCACAGAAAGGCAGTGAGATCATTGTCCAATTCAAAGAGCATTGACTTTTATTTGCATAAAGTATCTTTTCCCCAGAAGTCTAACCTTTGCTACCTTGACAAATGAAAGAACTGACAAGCCCTGTCTTTTTTCCCTTTCACAGGAGATCAAATGAAACACAGAGAGGTGAGAGAATTTCCTAGAGATCAAACTTGAGTGAAATCACTCTTTGAGTAGCCGACCCTCAGAATGGGAACCCAGTGACAGTTGGATTATTTTCTCCCTTATTCCATAAACAGAGCTCCATTATAAAGACAGGTTGAAAGAAATCTTGAATTGTTGCCATTGCCACAGTTGTCACTTGTGACTCATGTGTAGAGAACCACTTCAAGCTGGAACCTAAGAATGATGAATATAGCTTTCCTCTCTGATAAACACTGGCCAAAATCTCTCCCATCATGGATACCATCAAAGGGAGGTATAGTTAGAACAAAAATAGAACATAAATGATATATTACTTTTCCCAAAACATAGTGAATAGTCTTTTGGACTATTCTTAATAATAAATATTTATTAATTAGAACATCTAAATGAATATGAAAGACATGAAAAATAAAAACATAAGAAAATAATTTGACTCATGCAGCACTTTCATAAAAGGTGAATATAATCTAATTAGTCCATGAGTTTGTAAAGGGAAATGAGCTAGCTGGCTAGTGAGGGGGACAAGGTGCTGGAAGTCCACTATGTCGTCAGGGTCGTAGCTGTCTTGGTGGTTTGTTGGGGTCCTGTAGGCTTGGTCTGGATCACTCTGCTTCTGGTGGTCTTGTCCACACTTTCGACTGCTTTTTTCACCCACTCAACTTGTGGGTCAGCACAGACTTTAAGGCCCCGTTTGGTAATAAATCTGCAATCCGAGGAAAAGATAGGCAAAGTTAGTCACATCCTCAAAGGTTTGGAACCAGGAGTTAAGATCAGATCAAATACAAAAGATCTTGTGCAGAAATTACCGGACAAAATAGTCTTTCAGAATCACAAGACCAAAAATGAGAATCTTTCTTCTACGATCTTTTTTAACATGAAGGAGAAGTGTCTCCGGGTTACACCTAGCATCTTCGTTCACCTTAATTCACAGGCGCCTTTTCTCATCAGTGCTACAAAATATTCTAACTAAACTGGACATTTGAGGTCATCTAGTCCAATAATTACACATCCTCCTTTTCAAATATCTAAACACAATCATCTTATTTTCTGGACAAAAGGTGATTTCTCTTCATTTCTTTGGACAAAGCTGCACTTGTGTGTTGAGAAGAGCTGCTATTCTGAGAATGTGATCCTGCAAAGAGAGTGGTACCATGTAGGCTAGTTTTTGACACATTTCCTTGAGATAGGGCAACTGATAAAACATGGCACTCTACTCCAACACACCATAGGGTAGGGAAGGAGGGGAGCAAAGCACCTGTGTAGCTATATGGTCAAATCCTGATCTGAACCAGCCATCTGTAACCCTAACCCTCAGAACTGTGCACAGTACTCATCGGGTTCCCAGTCAGATTCTTCTGCTAAGCTAAATCACAAAGGAGGATGATACTCTATTTGGTTGTGAAATTTTTGTGATAATCACTATTTTGTGCTACATAAAGACATGGTTACTATGGAAAAACAAAGGAGCTGTTGGCTAAGTTGAGGCCTTCCTCCACACTGACTTATTTTTCCTGAGGAGGGCAGCATTTCTGTACACTGTGTTCCATTGAGCCCAGCTTTGGGGAGACAAACTCACATGATTGCTCTCATGGAGCCCTCCTTGATGGTGTAGGTCTTGATGTTTTTCACTGGCAGTCGCCGGGTCGTTAGACTCACACATATGCTCTTTTCCAGGACTTCACTCCCCACACCTGGTGAAGAAAACCAAGCAAACAAAAATAAAATATAACTTCAAATAGTATAAATGTTGCAGTGCTATAAATAAAATAACAAAGAATGATGTCATATAGAGTAATTTGGAAAAGGCAACATTAAGCCTGGAGGAGGCGGCTTGTTTTTGACCAAATAAATAAAGATATTCTCATTTTAAATGGTAAAATGTGAGATATATAAAGGAAGCCGTTCACAAAGTAATCATCCTCAATACAAATGGCGCAAGCAGAATTAAACGTTATAGTCCAGAGAACATCTTACACTAGAGAAAGGAAAATAACTTAAGAGGAGAGTTAACAATATTAAGGGTTTTGTAAAATCTAATCAAGGTTTCTAAGTGCCGATTTTCTCCTAAGCTGGAGAGACTGGTATTTGCTTCCCAGAGAAATATTCAGTGAAAAAGCATCTAAAGTACCAGCTGATGATGATCAAGTTTGAACTGTAGTGTGGCTGATACCAGAAGGCTTTCTTTAAAACACGAAACTAAACAAAAGGTGTTCACTAACATTGCCTTTCTTCACCAATCCTTTCTCATTCTCAGTACCCAGTCTACACATTCTTTACCCTGTATCTTTGCCAATTTATTTTTAATGTTGAATCATCTCTGAACCCAGCAAAAGAGGGAGATCTGCTTTGTTTTCTCTATTTCTCTCACTTCTTGAGAAATAATGTCTCTTTCTGTGAAGTATCTAGCACAGACTCCCAAGATCCAGAGAATCCTGCCGGACTTTAAACCTCAAAACCTCCTTATTCTCAGCAACATTTGTGTGTCTGTGTTATGACGACACCACCTTCGCTCAAGTTGCAGAGTTGAGTCAAACCAGAGATTGCTTTGTCCCACTGCTGTACATAAGAAGCTAAGCCCCAGTGGACCCTGGAGAAGTCATTCAAGTTAGAAAACCTGGGAGTCTGAGCCAAGCAATTGCAGGCCTCCTCAGCCTCCAACAGAGCGTCCTTTCCCTGCCCAGGTAGGGCACACCTAGCGTCTCGGCAACATGCCAGCCATGTTGCAGTATTTGGGATAATTTAGTAGTCTCAAACTTTCTTGTTTCATCAATATTTTTTATTTTTTGCACAATTTCAGGGAGTTCCAGAGTTTGCCACCTCTATTCATGGACAGCCTTAGGGATCCATGACCGAATTCAGATATTCTAGTGTAAGGAACAAGTCTACAAATCAAGAAGTTGAAAGGAGAGTTAACTGAAACATTAATTATATCCAAAGGATATTCTCTCTTCTTTCCAGAGCCACAAGGAGAAATACACTCCAACCAATTGGAAAAAGATGATTGTTTAAGAAACACGTTGTAGAATGCTCAGGTCGGGCTCAGGCCATCTAAGTCTCGTCTGGTGCTCTTGCAGGCTTATTTGGTTGTGTTTAAGCCCTTGATCTATTTGTTAGCTTTATCATATGGTCTCTTATAAACTCAAGAAGTTTATCATAAACAGGAGCAACTCTCAGAGCAGGAAGAATAGTCTCCTATCTACTTAGAGATTATACTGATTTGCTGAGTATGAAGGTCTGAGCTTCCAGTCATTTTTTTAAATAGAAAACATTGATTTGCTTCAGAACATACACTCCCACATTGTGACTGAACTCTCAACATTTTTGAGAATTTATCAAGATCCATACTAAATAGCCAAAAGCTACAAAGGCATATATAATCATCACCACCATTCTACAGCTAACATTAATCAAGAAAGGACTACTTGTGAGGAAATCTAATAAGTGATCATAAGATTTATTTCATTTTAATCCCAGGTAAGAGTATCTGTCATTATATTCAACCTATAGATAAGTAAGTGTAGGCCCAGAGAGGTTAAGAATTTTATCCAAAATCTCTCGGTTACGAAAAGTACCGGTCCAGATTCTAACCAGGTTCTATCTTCAGAATTTACAAGGTCCTCTAGAGTCAAAGTTATCACTCCCATTTTGCATAGGGCAAGTCTGAGCCTCAGCTTGGGGGAGCAATTTACTCCAGTCAAAACCGGAGTCAAAACCAAAACGTATGCCCACCTGCCTGCATATCTGTTCCTTATCTCATAAGCCGCCTTTCGACTTACCTTCCACAACCTGCGCCGTGAGACAGCAGATCCCGAGCAAGGCCAGGAGGAGAGGTCGCATGGCTGAGGTCCTGTGAGCTGTGCAGGCAGAGAATGAAGAATGCTGCTCTCGAGCCTCTTTTATCCCTCTAATGGTCAGCGCACTTCCTGTGGTAAGAGGGGGCTTTCGAGGCGGGTGTGGAATCACGGAAAGTCTTTGCAAGACTGGTGCTTTTTTTCTTTGAAAAAAAGTTCCTTTGCCTCCACTCGTACTCACCCCACACCTTGTGGCCCTTTCCCCTTCTCCTGTGGTTAACGTGTCAATGAACCCAAATGTATGCATAAAGAAATGTGGTTGTCTCATCTTCTGCCATCAGTCTAAATTTAAATCTTCCACTGCAGACATTCCCCAAGGCCATGTCAGTGTCATGGCCCAGCACGAGGATGAGGTGGGTGGTCCCTGTGGTCCTGCTCTCCCACCTACCCAGTGTAACATCTGCTGTCATGTCACCTGAGGCTTCTGCCACCATGGATCCTGAGCCCCTGATGCCAGCCCTAGTGACTCCCTTGGGGGGCGAAGGGCTGCTGCTGCCCCGCTGAGCTGCTCATTCCTTCGCCTTCCTTTTCTCCTCATTTCTCTCCTCTGCGCTCTCTCAAGTGACCCTCATTTCTTTACACCGTCCTCCCCAGGTACTTAAGAAACATTTAAATAAGAGTGTTTGGAACACGTCTATATGCACTTGTTTGCTTTATTGCAACTCAACATATACCTTTTGAAAAGCTTTTGAAAAGTTGTCCTTACATGAACTTTATTTTGGGAAAAAAAGAGAAAATTGTCTACAATCTTACCATTCTGACAGTTTTCATTTTTAATGTTTTTCCAGTGAGCCTCTGTTGGTATACATATGTTTGCATAATTGTGACAATTATAACTATTTTAACATCAATGTAAATATCTTCCCATGTTTCTTCATAGTCTTTATGTTTCTACTCCGAGTAAACATATACACACACATGTTGAACCATTCTCTTATAACTAGTTGTATAGATCACATCTATAAGGTAATTTTTCACGAATACACCCTGAATTATTTCCCTTTGATAACCAGGAGTAGGATTACTAGGCAAAATTACATGATCATCTTTGCAGCTCTTGCTGCATATTGCGAGATACAATCTTCCCAAAATGCAGTTTCAATTTGCGCTGCCTCCAGCAGGGTTTCAATTTGAGTGTTTTTGTTGCATTGCAACTTTTCTGGCACTCAATTTGTTGTGTTGGGCTCTTTTGTCTTATTTTGTTTTACATAGGCACTTAAAAAATGTATTTATTAATTGTGTGTGTAGCGAAAAGGTGTGCCATTACTATTAGGGATATGAAAATAAAGTCCTATATTTCAATACAAATTACAGGTTAACCTCTAAGAGATTTTTTTTTTTTGAGGAAGATCAGCCCTGAGCTAACATCTGTTGCCAATCCTCCTCTTTTTGGTGAGGAAGACTGGCCCTGAGCTACATCTGTGCCCATCTTCCTCTACTTTATATGTGGGACGCCTACCACAGCATGGCTTGTCAAGCAGTGCCATGTCCACACCGGGAATCGAACCAGGGAACACTGGGCTGCCGAAGCAGAATGTGCACACTTAACCATTGCGCCACTGGCTGGCCCTACCTCTAAGAGATTTTTCATTAACGGCATTTAATTTTCCAGCCAGACTTCACCCTGAACTTCAGAACACCTTTTTAGTTATCTCCACCTGGCTACACCATCAGTTCCTAAACTCTGATCACATCTTTCTACTCAAAATGCTTCTCCTCCTATTACTATTACTCCTTGACTTGAAGTAGCGTGCCATTTTCCACCCAGTTTCCAAATACGGATACCTGGAGGTCGTCTTAGACTCGCTGCACTCCACCCAGATGTCATTCTCCACCAAGCCGGGCTAAGTCTACCTTCCAAACAGCTCTTCACTATGTCTCCTCCTCTCTTTCCGCACTGCTCAAGGCAGGCCCTCATCATCCCTTGTTAGGACTATTGCAGTAGACCAACTAGCTTCCCAGTCCTGGGTCTCCTCCCTTTCCAGTCTATTCTCCACAGCACTGCCAGAGTATTCATTCCAAAGCCTTAATCTAATGATGCCATTTTCCTACTGAAAACCTCTGTGCTAATTCCCATTGCCTACAGGATTCATTTCAAATCTCTCATTGTCGTGTGCAGAGTCATTCAAGATCTAACACTGCTTTTCCTTTCAGATTCGCCTTCCATCACTCCCTCATATGCTCCCAAACCTCTAGACTGAACAAACGTGTCTGCCACCAGCTAAACGTGCCATCCTCTTTTATACTCCTCACACGTTGCTTCCTTTTACTTGGAATACCCATCCCAGCTCCATACATAATTACTTATAAACTTCTCCTCTTCCTACAGTTTTTCTGAATTCTCTAGATAAAATTAAGTTGTGCTATCTTCCCTGCTCCCTTGGAACTTTGTCACCACCACTGTTCTATCACTCAACTCATTTTATTCCCCTACTCAATTGTATTTCGGCCCCTCCCACTAGGTGGCAGCCTCCTTGAGATGAGGGAACTTGCCCGAGTCCTCTCTGGGTCCCTGGCACTAGCAGGATGTCTGCTCTGCAGTAGTCACCAACCAAATGGTTGTTGAATAAATGAATTCTTTTTAAAATACCAAAATGATAGTGATTGTACATTAAGTGAAGGATGACCGTCTACAGACATAAAGCCAGGAATTGTGCCTGTGGCTTTTTCTTATGTTTTCAGTCAAATAGACGATTTGACCAATTGCTGAATTTTTATTTATCATACTGAAATGGCATTTCTTAAACTCTCCGAATGAATTATTCACTTTTAAGCTTTTTGAAGCGTGACTGGAGTCTCTGGTGAAGAATTAAGTAACAAACAAGAAACATGTCGTTGCAAAAGGCAAATCCTTGTTTTTTCATAACTGAATAATATTCCATTGTATTGATGTACCACATTTTCTCTATCCATTCATCTGTCCATGGACTCTTAGATTGTTTACATGTCTTGGCTATTGTGAATAATGCTTCAATGAACATGGAGGTGCAGATATCTCTTCAAGACAGCGACAATTTCCTTCTGATATATACCCAGAAGGGGGATTGCTGGGTCATATGGTAGCTCTGTTTTTAATTTTTTGAGGAACCTCCATACTGCTTTCCGTAGTGGCTGCACCAATTTATATTCCACCAATATTGTACAAGGGCTCCCTTTTCTCTATATACTTACCAATGCTTATCTCTTGTCTTTTTGATAATAGCCTTTCTAAGAGGTGTGAGGTGCCATCTCATTGTGGTTTTAATTTTCATTTCTCTCATGATTAGTGACGTTGAGCGCCTTTTCATTTACAGTTGGCCATTTGTATGTCTTTGGAAAAATATCTCTCCAGGTCCTCTACCCACTTTTCAATTGAATTGTTTGTTTTTCTGCTGTTAAATTGTATGAGTTCCTTACATATTTTTTGGTATTAACCCCTTATTAGATGGATGGCTTACAAATATTTTTCCGTCATTCCATAGGTTGCCTTTTCATTTTGTTGATTTTTTCTTTTACTGTGCAGAAACTTTTTAATTTCAGGTAATCTCACTTATTTATTTTGCCTTTGTTGCTTGTGCTTTTGGTGTCACGTACAAAAATTCACTGCCAAACCAATGTCAAGGAGCCTTATCTCTATGCTTTCTTCTACGATTTTATGGTTTCAGGTCTTACATTTAAGTCTAATACATTTTGAGCTAATTTTTGTAAGTGGCTTTATATAGGGGTCCAATTTCATTCTTTTACACGTTAATATCTAGTTTTCCCAGCACCATTTTTTGAAGAGACTATTTTTCCCTATTGAGTATTCTTGGCTCACTTGTCAAATACTAATTGACTATATAAGCGTGGGTTTATCTCTGGGCTCTTGATTCTATTCCATTGGACTATGTGTCTGTTTTTATGCCAGCACCATACTGTTTTGATTACTACAGCTTTGTAATATAGTTTGAAATCAGGAAATGTGATGGCCCTAGCTTTCTTCTTCTTTCTCAAGGTTCTTTGGCTCTTAAGGGTCTTTAGTGATTCCATACAAATTTTGATTGTTTTTTTCTATTTCTGTGAAAAATGCCATTGGAATTTTGATAGGAATTGCATTGAATCTATAGATGGCTTTGATAATATGGACATTTTAACAATATTAATTATTCAAAGTCATGAGTACAGAGTATCTTTCCATTTATTTCTGTCTTCCTCAATTTCTTTCATCAATATCTTATAATTTTCAGATCTTTCACTTCCTTGGCTAAATTTATTCCAAAGTGTTTTATTGTTTTTGATGCTACTGTGAAGGGAATTGTTTTCTCTATTTCTTTTTCTTTTAATTTTTTAATTTTTTTCCTTCTTCTTCTCCCCAAAGCCCCCCAGTACATAGCTGTATATTCTAGTTGTGAGTGCCTCTTGTTGTGCTATGTTGGACGCCACCTCAGCATGGCTTGATGAGCGGTGCCATGTCCACACCCTTGATCCAAACCCGCAAAACCCTAGGCCGCCAAAGCAGAGCGCGCGAACTTAATCACTCAGCCACTGGGCCACCCCCATGTTTTCTTTATTCCTTTTTCAGATGTTTCATTGGTAGTGTTTAGAAACACAACTGATTTCTGTATGTTGATTTTGTAACCTGTAACTTTACTGAATTTGTTTATTAATTGTCAGTTTTTTGATAGAGTCTTTGGGATTTTCTATATATAAGGTCATATCATACACAAACAGAGACACTTTTACTTCTTCCTTTTTGATTTGGATGAATTTGATTTCCTTTGCTTGCCTAATTACTCTGGCTAGGATATTCAGTACTATCTTGAAGAGGATTGGTGAGAGTGGGCTCCCTTGTCTTGTTCCTGATCTTAGAAGAAAAGCTTTCAACTTTCACTGTTGAGTATGATGTCAGCTGTGGGCTTGTCGTATATGGCCTTTATTATGTTGTGGTACATTCCTTCTACACCCAATATGTTAATATCATGAAAGTATGTTGAATTTCGTCAAATGCTTTTTCTGCATCTATTGAGATGATCTTAAGAGTTTTATCTTTCATTCTATTAATGTGATTTTATCACATTTATTAATTTACATGTATTGAACCATCCTTGCATCGTAGGGTAAATTCCACTTGGTCATGGTGTATGATCCTTTCAATGTGCTGTTGGGTTCAGTTTGCTAGTATTTTGTTGAGAATTTTTGCATCTATATTTATCAGGTATATTGTCCTGCAATTTTCTTTTGTCTAGTGTCTTTATCTGACTTTGGTATCAGTGTGCTGCTGGCCTTACAAAATGAGTTTGAGAGTGTTCCCTCCTATCCAATTTTTTGAAGAGTTTGAGAAAGGTTGGGAGAGTTTGAGAAGTTAATTCTTCTTTAAATGCCTGGTAGAATTCACCAATGTAATCATCTGTTCTCGGGCTTTTCTTCATTGGAAGGTTTTTGATTACTGATTAAATCTCCTTACTCGTTATCGGTCTGTTCAGGTTTCTTTTCTTCATGATTCAGTCTTGGTAGGTAGTATGTCTCTAGGAATTTATCCATGTCTTCTAGGTTAGCTGATTTCTCAGTGTATAATTATTCAGAGTAGTCTCTTATGATCCTTTATATTTCTGTAATATCAGTTATGTCTCCTCCTTCATTTCTGATTTTATTTATTTGAGTCTTCTCCCTTTTTTCTTAGTTATTCCAGCTAAAGATTCATCAGTTTTGTTTATCTCTTGAAACAAACATCTCTTAGCTTCATTGCTCTTTTCTATTGTTTTTCTGGTTTCTATTTCACTTATTTCTGCTGTGATCTTCATTATTCCCTTCATTCTGATAACTTTGAGCTTAATTTGCTCTTCTTTTTCTAGTTCCTTGAGGTATAAAGTTAGGTTTTTATTTGAGATTTTTTTTTTCTAACGTAAGCATTTATCACTATAAACTTCCCTCTTAGAACTGCTTTTGCAGCGTCCCTTAAGTTTTGTGTTTCAATTTTCATTTATTTCAAGATACTTTTGATTTATTCATTGACCTACTGTTTGTTCAGGAATTTATTGTTTAATTTTCGTATATTTGTGAATTTTCCGGTTTTCCTCCTGTTATTGACTTCTAGTTTCATAGCATCATGGTCAGAAAAGATTCTTGGTATGATTTCAATCTTCTTAAATTTGCCACTTGTTTTTTGACCTATCATATGACCTATCCTGGAGAATGGTTTGTGAGTGTTCGAGAAGAATATGTCCTCTGCTCCTGTTGGATGGAATGATCTGTATATGTTTGTTAGGTCCATTTGGTCTAAAGTATAGTTCAAGTCCAATGTTTCCTTATTGATTTTCTGTCTGGATAATATATCCAATGTTGAACATGGAGTATTGAAGTCCCCTAATATTATTATATTATTGTCTATTTCTCCCTTAAGATCCGTTAGTATTGTTTAATCTATTTAGGTGCTCCAACGTGTGTTAATCACTTAACTCTAGTGTAAATGTTAAAGGACAAAAGTATTAAAAGCAAATACAGCTACCATAATTTGTTAATGGAGACACACTATAAAAAACAGGTAAATGTGACATCAAAAACATAAAATGTGTAGAGAGGAATAAAAGGGTAGAGTTTTCATATGCAATCAAAGTTAAGTTGTTATCAGCTTACAACAGACTGTAAGATGTTTTATGTAAGCTTCATGGTAACCAACAAAGCAAAGACCCACAGTAGATACACAAAAGATAAAGAGACAGGAATCAAAGCATACCACTACAGAAAATCATCAATTCACAAAGAAATACAGCAAGAGAGGAAGAAAGAATCAAGGAAACTACTAAACAGCCAGAAAGAAATTAAAATGGCATTAGTAAGTCCTTACTCATCACTAGTTACTATAAATGTAAATGGATAAAATTCTCCAATCAAAAGACATAGAATAACTGAAAGGATAAAAAACAAGACCCAATTACATGTTGCTTATAAGAGACTCACTTCAGCTTTAAGGACACACATCAGCTCAGAGTAAAGGGATGGAAGAAGATATTCTGTGCAACTGGGAACCAAAAGAGAACGGGGTAGCTATATTTATATCATACAAAATAGACTTTAGGTCAAAAACTGTAACAAAAGACAAAGGAGATCATTATATAATGATAAAGGGGTCAATTTATCAAGAGGATGTAATAATTGTAAATATATATACACCCAAAGTCTTCATAGGGGTTTACAAGAGCTCCATGATCTACGCTCTCATTTCCCATTCGCTCTCTGATATCATCTCCTGCTCCTCTTTCCCCGTTATCACTCCACTGCAGTTACAATGGCCAACTTGTTGTTTCTCAGACATGTCAGCCATGCTCCTGCCTCCAAGCCTTATCTCTTGCTATTTACTCTGTCAGATATTCTCTTTCCTCAGACAAAATTGTGGCTCCCTCCTTTACCCACTTCAATTCTTTGCTCAAATATTGCTATCGCATTGTGGCTTTCCCTGACCAGCCAATTTAAAGCTGTACATGCACACCAATTCAGGTCTCACTTGATCTCTCTTTGTTGCTCCATTTTCATTCACGGTACTTAGCATCTTCTAATATGACAATAATTTACTTGTTGATTTTCTTTATTGTATGTCCTTCCAGGAACTGTTTGTTTGTCTTTTTCATTTCCTCAGAGACTAGGACGATGCCTGGAAAAAAGAAGATGTTGAATTAATATATCCAGAATAAATATCATACATATATGAGCAATATATATAATAATAAATGTAATAAATTTATTACAATAAATGTAATTATAATGTAATGCAACTGTAATTTATTATATAAATAAACACATATCATAAATATGAGTGGGTAAGTATATGAGTGTGTGAGCATGCATATGCACAAGCAAACAAACATTCAGACCTGCAAAGTCTAGCACTCTGGAACATTAATACCACTTATATATGCGTGACCACAGAGTGGATCAGTAGGACCCATTTTTGAAGGAAAGCATTTTATTTTTGAGGGAAGAAGATATAAGCACAATGTAAGCAAGATATGAGAAGATACATATTTTTTTTTTTGAATGAAGAAGATACAAGCAAGTGAGGAAACTCAATATATTTTCTTTTCTTTTTACTTTCTGGTCTGAATATTTTAATTTATCTGAAAAAAATTAATTTGTCCTTCATCAAATGTAACATGTAATCCACATAAAATTTATTCTTCTGTAGAATGCATGTTAATATAATATTCCACTTTTTCAACTGGACAATTTGTCATTTTCTTATTGGTATGTAAGAATTCTTTATGTATTTACCATAGTAATTCTTTGGTTGTTGTAGGTGTTGCAAATATTTTCTCTCATTTTGTAGGTTATCTTTTCACTTCCTTTATGATGTCTTTGATGAACAAAAAAATATTAATTTTAATGTAATCAAATTTATCAATATTTTACTCTATGATTAGTGCTTTTTGTTCCTTAATAAATTCTTCCTTACCCCAAAGTCAGAAAGACTTACCCCTACTAAATTTTAAAGTCTTGCATTTGACACTTAAATTTTTAACCTTTCTAGTGGTTATTTCTGTATGTATTATAGGGCAGAGATCCAAATGCTTTTTTTCTCTTTAGATAACCAAACTTTCTATCTCTGGTTAATAAATAGTTCCTCCTTTTCCCACTCTACCTGTCATATATCATAGTTCCACATATATGTGCGTCTGTTTCAGATTCTCTAGTCTGTTTCATTGATAAATTTGTCTATCGTTAACTAGTACCATTTTATCTTAATTACTGTAGCCTTATAATTTAATCTTAATTTCTAGTAGGGCAAGCCCTTTCTCTTAATTCTTTTCTTCAGAAGTATCTTGGTTTAAGCTTACTAGGGATCATGAAAATGTAAACCAAGACTACAGTGTGACCCCATTTTATTCCTATTCACTTGGGCAAAATTAAGAAGCCTGATAATACCACTGTGATGGCTAAGGATATGGAGCAGCATATGTTACTCATGGCATTAGAAATTGGTAAAACACTTTGGAAAGCAGTTTGGCATTATCATGTAGATTTAAACATCTGCATACTGTGAAGCTCCAGAAATTCCACTTACAAATATGTACTTAGAGAATATCAAAAGGAAGGAGGACATGAGGGACAGCCCCGTGGTGCAGTGGTTAAGTTTGGCGCACTCTGCTTTTGTGGCCCAGGTTCACAGGTTTGGATCACCAGTGTGGACTTACACCACTTGTCAGCCATACTGTGACAGGCAACCCACATATAAAGTAAAGGAAGTTTGGCACAGATGTTAGCTCAGGGCTAATCCTCCTCAGCAGAAAAAAAAAAAAGGAAGGAGGACATAGATGTAAGTGATTTGGAAGGTTTAAGTCCTTCGGTTGAAGGTAGGTTCCTGGTGGTACATTACACAATTTAATTAACTGAGTATAAGAGGATCATTGTAGACCGATGATGACAAGGATGGAAAGGCACACCTACTCTTAACTACTTTGATGTGGAAGTGACATTTATTCTGTGGTCACATTTCACTGGTAAGAACCAGTTATCTAGTCCCATCTAGAAGCAAGGACGGCGGGAGAGAACAGGGTTGCATCTGGGAAATATAATCTAGATCCGTGCCTGGAAAGAAGAGCAATTAAGGTCTAGCTTGCCCTGCAGCAGCCATGCAACTGGGATTAACCCACTTGTGCACCTGAGGTTCCGTTTTGTTAAAAGACAAAAATAAAAGAAAGATTATTGTGACTACTATTTTCTTTGAAACACGGCCCCAGAACAATCTCTCTTAAACTGTACTTAATTTTTTTCCCTAAATTAAAATAGCTTTGTTGTATTTTTTCTGATAAAAACAAGATGATTAGTGTAAAAAGAGAAAAGTCAGACAGGACAGAAAAGTTTAAAAAAAGGAAATTCATCCAAATCCGGGTACCCAGAGAACCGTTAGACCACTATTGAAGGACCTGCCTCCCAGCCTCTCCCTGGTGAATACGCCCATGCATGCACCACTTCACGCTCCTTCACAGCTTCCAGCGGCCGGAGATTTATTGTACACTTGCACCGTGAGAGGCTTTGTGCTAAGCATTTATGGGCATTAACCCATTTAATCCTTATAACAATATAATAAATGAAATAGAATTATTGTCTACATATTATAGATGAGAAAATTGAGGCTTGGAGAGGTTAAATATTTGCTCACAGTCACAGAGCTTAGTGATAATAGAGTGAATAATCAAACTCAGGTCTGCCAGATTCCAAAGCCCAAGTTCTTACCCAGGGCCTAAGCGCTCAGGCATTCTCTGATGCACGACTCCTCCTCTATTAATAGGCCCTAAGTTATTTCCCTTTTTTTTTTTTTTTTGACTCTAGACCACACAGCAATGAGAATATACATGGTTTTGAACTTTTTATACTTTTCTGTGTACTTCCTTGTCATAAGTTCCCTCCAGGAAGTTTGCACAAGACAGCCTCTTACTTTCATGCATACTGATTTCTCGAAAAGATGTGCAAAGGTTGGATTGGTAAGAATGAAGCTGGCTGGCAGACTGACACCACATAAGATAACTCTCAATGATCCTTGCTTGTCAACTGATCTACAAAGTCAAATCTGTCACGTGAAGGTCAGTTTATGGGTATTTATGTATAACGTACAAAACTGTGGCTTAGGGTAAGGTCAAAATAGGACCCAGTTCACATCCTCACCAATAAGGCATGAAAGTGTCTGCTTTCCCAAACCTACCAATACTGGGTTTCATCAATCACTTTAGCCATTCCAGACTTATAAATGAAAGATTAAAGGTTATATCTTAACATTGTTCAATTTTAATTGCTTTGACTCCTAGCAAAGTTGATAATCTTTTATGAATTGCCATTTCATAATTTTTGTCCATTTCCATTGGAAAGTTTGTACCTTTCTTTTTCACTTGTGAGAGTGCGTTGTCATCTTTATTCCAGCTATTTTTACTAAATTTCTTGACTGTTCCAACACTACTAATACATGAAAAGTGAGGGTCCTAGGTACACACACGTTCACGTGAGTCTAATTTTCAGCAGGAACTACAGGTACTTCCTGCAAACCTCTAGCATCTTTTCTAACCAAAAAACCGCAGCTCAAAAATATAGGTAAAGTATTAGTGTTCTTGTTTCTTGTCCAAGATCTCGACGAGGGGTTTTTAAAAGATAGGAAAGTATCTTGTAGCTCTGCATTTTCTCTGGGACTCTCAACAAATCAACAGTGAACAGAGCACCGCTGACTACTCAGAGCTCTCCTCTGCGCTCCTGACTTGTTAAGCGGGTCATTTATCCCAAAGAAACACCACTGAAAAGGGAATGAAGGAAACTCCATGCCATGGATAGCAGTAGAGGTTCTACCACAAGGAGCTCTGAGGAGTCAGGTGTTCACTTAGGCCTTTCAGTGACTCAGCGCTCCTGTCTTTATATTCATCACCTCACGGAAATATGGCGGGAGCTGGTAAGAGTACGTCTAGAAAATACTCAGATAATGTACAGATTACAGTTTCACTTGCAGCCACGCTCTTTCTCTTTTGCTATGTAAATTAGACCACAATTCAGATAATAACGCAATTAAGGAAATTAGGTACTTTGTCGATACGTTTTTATCTTCTTCAGGTTCAAGTAGGGGGCCAGCCCTATGGCCGAGTGGTTATGTTTGTGCACTCCGCTGCGGCACTCCGCTGCAGCAGCCCAGGGTTTCACTGGTTTGGATCCTGGGCTCAGACATGGCACCACTCATCAGGCCATGCTGAGTCCGTGTCCCACATGACACAACTAGAAGGACCCACAACTAAAATATATGACTATGTACTTGGGAGTCTGGGGGAGAAAAAGCAAAAAAAAATTAAAAAAAGATTGGCAACAGTTGTTAGCTCGGGTGCCAATCTTCAAAAAAAAAAAAAGAAAGGCAAGTAGGAGAGAGAGGGAAAGAAAGTAGTATCTAAAGTGAATCAAGTGAGTAGCCTTGCACACTCCCAGGGGTTTCCAAGCAGAGTTTGGCAGGTCCTGCCCGTGGGTGCTGTGAAAATAAGTGGCCTTCATGCTTTGATTTTCCAGTTGCCACCAAAAGCCCTCCTGACCCAAAGCAATACTCCCATCGTTCTGACATAATATCTGAAACCCCTCCATTAAAATCATTCACTCATAAATCTGTTCATTAGTTCAACAAAAACAGTTCTTACTATGTGTACGATACTGTCTTAAAACAGGGCAAAAAAGAAGAATAAGGCATGACGCACGTTCTGGTGAGTGATATAGGTCTCTATCTACGCACATATAGATACATGTCATAAGACACTGCAACATGGCCAATGCCAGAGTAGCTTCATCAGTTACTTGAAATGGAACATTGGCTCTCCAGGAGCCACAAATAATCCTGAAGTGAATACGGCATATAGCCTCACTCTCAGGCATTAACATTGGACTATGGTTAACACATTACATACTGGACTGTCACCCTATGAGACAGAGAAGGTCCCTAGGGGAGTGCACGGAGACGCTAAGTATTAAAGAAAGAACAACAGGAAAGGTGGATCCACTGGCATTTCCCAAAGTGTTTTACACCAAACACTAGTTCTGCATGTTATTCTGTGAAAAAGGAAAAGGGCGGTCCATTTCTCATGAGCTTGGGAAACTTTCTGTATTATTAAATCACAGTACAGGTCACCATATTAAAAGCTCTGAGAAGTCCTGCAGTAAAATTTGACTAACGCAGCACTTCCTAAACATTTTTAACTTACAGAACGCTTTTTCATAGAAGACAAACCGACTGAAGTCACCTTTCAGAAACACCAATCTAGAGCATGGCTTCTGCTCAGGAGTGGGAATAAAAGTGTAGGTGTGGGGCCGGCCTAGTGGCACAGCGGTTAAGCATGCACATTCTGCTTCGGTGGCTTGGGTTCGCTGGTCCGGATCCCAGGTGCGGACATGGCACAACTTGCTGTGGCACATGGCACGACTTGCTTGTGGCATGGCAAGCCATGCTGTGGTAGGCGTCCCACGTATAAAGTAGAAGAAGATTGGCATGGGTGTAGCTCAGGGCCAGTCTTCCTCAAGAAAAAGAGGAGGATTGGCAGTAGTTAGCTCAGGGCTAATCTTCCCCCCCCCCTCAAAAAAGGGTAGGTATGATAGGGGTACGTGCTAAAGGTAGCAGTGTCCAAACTAGGGCCTGCTCTGGAGCAAGACAGGCGGGAGCTATCTTGGTGGTAAATTCAGCACGGGTGGAGACAGAGAAGTGCTGGTGGCACTCCAGCTGGATTACACATCGTTCAGTGGACTCCCCCGCCTGGCTCTGTGGTGCTCGTCTCCACAATTACTACCACTGCGCTTCTGCTTGTTTTCCAATAAAATGTGTAATTGTACATCTTGCTTTTTCTCACAGTTTAGAAAAAATGTCTAATCTTACTCAGTAACCGATTAAAACAATAACTGATGCTGTTTAGTTCCAGAAATTGCTAATGACTTAACCTTTACATGATATTTTTTTTTACTTTTACATGAGATACTATGCAAAGAGAATTAATTTTTCCTCCAAAAATCAATAATTATATAGAAAAAAATAGCTGTTTCACTGCATGGACTTTGAGTAATGATAGTAAAATCTTTAAAATTATATTAACTAATTTGAGCCACTGGGTTTTTTTAAATTAGTGAATTCGAATAAACTATGCTAGACAGATATTATCTTTAACTGACAGATATTACTAATAATAAGTCCATTTTAATAGCATGGCCCAGGAGTCAGCACAACACACACATCTCAGGCTTCATAAATAAAGTTTTATTGAAACCCGTCTGTGCCCATCTGTTTACGTATCATTGATGGCTGTTTGCACATTACAACAGCAGAGTTGATGAGTTGCATGGTCTTCAAAGCCTAAAACATTTGCCACCTGGCCCTTTATGGAAAACGTTTGTCGACCCCTAGGTCCACCCCTGATTTGTATGCATTATTACAACCAATTATGTTCAATTGAATATCAACTATGTAAAACAAGCAGAGAGAAAAAAGGACTAAAGAAGTACACTGAAACATTTTCAAGAATTTCCCCAGGAAGTTATTAGGTTCACGGGCAGGCTGGCAGAGTGAGGGGAAAATCCAGTAAGAGCCAGCTTCTGACATTTTAAGCTCCTGTATCATTTATACTTATCTTATTTACTTATTTTTTGTTTGTGAAAGTATGTGATATTAACAGCCACACACTTTCGCATTAGGTGGGCTCGTATTCACCTTTACTCCTTGATAAAAGGTACACAGCTGCCAAAAAAACTCAAATTTCTAGAAAGATTTGTAGTTACCAAAAGTTTAAAAACTACTGCTAGGCACTACAGAGGGATGTATCACTCAGGGTCAGGAATTCACAGGCTCAGGGTGACAGAGGAAACGCTGCGCGTTGATCACTACACAGAAGTTGCTTAAAAATAGTTTTGGTTACATTGTTCATTGTTCACAGATCAAAGGGGAACCTGAACAGAACAGGCAATGGAGTCACAGTTACCAACTTCCAAGGAAGGTTAGGATGGGGAGAAAAAAAGTGCTTAGTCTTTATGACGTCAGGTGAATCACTTTGCCAGGAAATTGGAATCAATAGGTAGAGAAGCCGGTTTTTGATTTTGGTTTTGTTTTTTCAGAAGGCTGCCGTTTTGGCCACCAAGGCTGCCATGAACTTAAAATCTTCTGTGGTGCAGAATTCAAAGCAATTATGGATTTCCTAAGCCAGACCTTGGTCATGCTCTATCTGCCTGAAAAGAAATATGCACTGGCCAGGACATGAGGCCCCACGTCAGTGGCCAGTACCCATCCTACAGAGGCTTTCCTTGAGAAGCCACACAATGTCATGGAAACATGAGCTGTATAATCAGATGGATGTATCTTATCCTCATCCTGGCTCAGCCACTACAAGATGTGTTACATGACGGAGAATGAAACTCCTCTCCGCTTCACAGACATCAGAATTAGAGACACAACACGCAGCATGTCTGGATCATAGGAGGAACTCAACAAATGGCAATGGTTATAAGCTAACGACAGACACTGAAACCATAACAAAGATGCTGAAACTGCAACCACAAGTGCCAGAGAAGTTGGTGATAAGGGAGAAAAGTGGTTTTCATCAGAGGTAATTATTTTATTTTTGTCAATAATAATGATTGATTTTTTTGGAGTCAGTCAAACCTCTGCTGCCCCATCCCTGGTCTCCTCCCCGTGTCTGACACACCAGGAGGAAGATGTGGGCATGTCACTAGACCTTGACCTCAAGCTGGAAGACATTTTCATCTTCCCAGTGAAAAGATCGGTCACAAATACAACAAGACTTCTTTATGGTGGAATATTTAGGGCATCAGTGTTACGGATTACCTAATTTTCTGATTAACCAAAATGATTTTTTATTTTAATCTTTATTGAAAATTTTTACAATATTTTCTTTGATGGAACAGAATTTAAAAAATTGAATCCTTGATGACAGGGGCTCAGTCAACTTATTTAGAACTAGTGACATACGCCAATAACCTGTTATGCGGAATCTAGAAGGATTTTGAGAGCACGTGCACTACTTTAAAGAGCATATGACACAGGATTGAATCTGAACCGATCCTCAAAATTGATTGTAGAAACAAATTAATAAAATGTTGTCTTATCAGGGGCCTACCCTGACCACTCCATACAAAATAGCAGCCCCTACTCCATTCCTAAAGCCTCTTGTCGCCTGCTTTATTTTAACTCACAGCTCTTGACATATTTTTATATATTCTTTGTATTGTTCTCTTTCTGCTAAACTATAATGTCCTAAGACCTGAGACACTACTTCACTCTTGAATCTTCGGCACATAGAAAGCAGGAACTCAATAAATATTTACTGATTGAATAAATGAATATAAACTAATTTTTTTTGGCATTTTGTTTTTTCTTCTAAGGGCTAAAAACAGAAACTCTGTTCAAAGAATATAGGAGGGAGAAAGGTCAAAGGATATGGGGACAAAAATAGACATTAAAAATGATCTAGCCAATCCACTATCTCTTTACAAATGTAAAAACAAATAACAGTTATGGGCAACACCAAGAAATGCCTATTCTGTCACATCCTCCACAGGGCTCAGTGAAAATCAAAAGAAAGACCACAACTGCAACAACTACAATGTGACTTAGGAATCCACACAGTTCTAGCACATCTACTTCCTGCCATTCTGTAAATAACATTACTTGAGTAATTTTTTAAAAATTCAGTATTGGTCAGCCTCTTCCTTTTAAGAGTTATCCTCCTTTTCATTACACATTTCCTCGTTTACGGTATTTTAGTATCTTTCATAATGAGCCATAAATGTAAAGTTGTGTTAATGCAAACATCTCTATATTACACGGAAGAGTTGTATACTCTCCTCTGCATCTTAGCTGAGTTTACAACCTACTTTTCCCTTCTCTTTGTGATCCTTTGGGTTTCAACCAATATTCTATAGTACTCAGCGTCACCACACCTCCCCAACCTCTGCTCTCCCAGAGCCTGCCCTTCTTTCTTTTCTGGTGCCTTCTTCCTTTCTTCCTGTCTTTTATATTATTCCTGCTGTAGGAATTTCCTTAATCTTTGTATTTTTACTTCCTATTGGAATAGCCAAGTCCCTTAATTTCCAAGTTTACTGTCAAAAGCAAAGAGGGAATCATCCTTCCACGAATAGAGTCAGTTGATAATCCTAGCATTTTAAAAACTATCTTTGGATATTTCTCCAACATCTGGATGTTTTGCAGACAACCAAAATATACATTTGCTAGGAGTAATTACATTTGCATACTGACATAAAAGGAGCTTAATAAATGTAAACTTTGCTTATTTTGTCCTTAAATCTTAGTGTGAGGAAATACTAACCCTTTTAGTAAAAAATTTCTGGAAGTGAATTTATCGAAAGCAGTTTGAGAAAGTCATGGGTGCACTTACATTTCTGACAGGAACGTCCCCACCGAAAAAAAGTACATGTATAAGAAACTCGAGTGAATATCAAAAAGGAGAAGATAATTTTTTTCCTTCCAGTGGGGAGAAGAGAGTGAATTAATTATTCAGGTGTTATGCCTGTAATGGACTTAGTCCTTGAAAAACGTTAATGTGGGTTGCATCCCTTTCCACATCGGCATCTATAGCGGACATTTGCCACAATGGTGGCAGTGTAGCTTCCTATGTCTATGGAAGCTCTCATATCATGGTCCTTTTCCCCAAGGTTTCATCCAGATCTCCAACCCATCATCGGCATGCAGCTTAGACTGAACCACCCAAAACACCTCTACAAGTTTGGATTTGAAAGAGATCACTACGGAAGGAGAAGGTTCCACATGGAATCCGTATTTTGGAAGAGTTTTATGGTTGTGGACAAGAGCCAGAAGTTAGTTTTTAAGTAATTGACTTGAAGAGCAATTTTAGGCTCACAGCAAAAATGAGCAGAAAGTACAAGAGTTCTCACATTTCCCTCCCCCAAGCCACACACATGGCCTCTCCCACTAGCAACATCCCCAGCCAGAGTGGTACATTTGCTACAAGTGATGAACCTACATTGACACATTATCACCCAAAGCCCATAGTTTACATTAGGACTCACTCTGTGCTGTACATTCTATGGGTTTTTTACAAATGTACCCACACTTATAGTTTCCTACAGAATGGTTTCACTACTTTAAAAATCATCTGTGCTCCATCTATTCATCCCTCCCTCCCTCTAAACTTCGGGAAACCACTGATGTTTTTACTGCCTCCATAGTTTTGCCTTTTCCAGAATGCCACATAGGTGGACTCATATGATGTGCATCCTTTCATATTGGCGTCTTTGACATAGTAATATACCTTTAAGGTTCTTCTAGCCTTTTTGTGGCTTGATAGCTCGTTTCTTTTTAGTACTGAATAATATCCCATTGTATTTATGTACCAGTTTATTGATCCATTCACCTATTGAAGGATGTATTGGTTGCTTCCACATTTTGGCAATTATGAGTAAAACTGCTAAAACATCCGAGTGTAGGTTTTGTGTGGATATAAGTTTTCACCTCATTTGGGTAAATTCCAAGGAGCACAGTTAATGGATCATATGGTAAGAATATGTTTAGCTTTGTAAAGAACCATCAGACTGTATTCTAAAGTGGCTGGACCATTTTATGTCCCCACCAATAATGAATGAGTTCCTCTTGCCCCACATTGCCAGATTTCGGTGTTTTGAATTTTTGCCATTTTAACAGCTATGTAGTGGTATCTCATTCTTATTTTAATTTGCAGTTCTCTAATGAGGCATGATGCTGAGCATCTTCTCACATGATTACTTGCTATCTGTGTATCTTCTGTGCTGGGTGTCCGTTCAGATCTTTTGCCTGACTGACTTAATCAGGTTGTTTGCTTTCTTATCGCTGAGCTTTAAGTCCTACGTACGCTTTGGATAACAGTCCTTTATCAGACATGTCTTTTGAAAATATTTTCTCCCAGTCTGTAGCTTCTCTTCTCATTCTCTTTATAGTGTCTTTCATAGAACAGGTGTTTTTAATTTTAATGAAGTCCAACAATTTTTTCTTTTAAGGAGCATGCCTTTGGTGTCATATGTAAAAAGTCATCTCCAAACCCAAGGTCATCTAGATTTTTCACTTATTCTATCTTCCAGGCGTTGAATAGTTTTGCATTTTACCTTTAGATCTGTGATACATTTTGAGTTATTTTTTGTAAATTATGTAAGGTCTGTGTCTAGATTCTTTATTTTTCTTTTGCACATGGATGTCCAGTTGTTCCAGAACCATTTGATGAAAAGATTATCCTTTCTCCAAAGAATTACCCATGCTCCTTTGTCAAAGATCAGTTGGCTATATTTGTGTGGATCTATTTATGGGATCTCTATTTTATTCCACTGACATAATTGTCTGCTTCCTTTGCCAACACCACACTGTCTTGGTTAGTGTAGTAATGGAGTTTTCCGAAGTCAATCACCACAGCAGTTGTTCTAGAAATTGTGGCCCATGTGGTATCCAAGATTCAAGCTTGTGCCTCTGACAAGTCCTGTGAGAACCCCACCTGTAGGCGGTCTCACAGCATAACGTGGGAACTATTCCTGACTAAAGCATGTTCTGTTGTTTGCAACTAAGGAGGAAAAAATGACTTCCATAGACAGCCTACTGTATGCTTTTGATGGGAAGTTGCCAAATGTAGCTAGTTCTTTCTTAGTCTTCTTAAGGCAAAATGGTACAGAGGAGAGAGATGGGACTGAAGGTCAACAGGCCTGGGTCTAAGCCTTGGCTTCGACAATGGCTAACTATGTGATGCTAGGTATCACCTCACTTTCCTGAATCTCTGCTTATTCTTCTGAAAATGGGCATAATTTCTGTCTCAGAGAGTTGTTTTGGAGAAGTAAGTGATATTAACCACAAGCATTTAACAGATAAAAGTGAGCCCTCAAATAATGCTCTTTACATTTACTATCTACCAAACATGGGCTGATCTTCCTACTCCAAAGTACCTAAAAGACAAGGTAAAGCTCACCATTTAATTGGATGCACCAGCTTAGGAACAACGATAATAATAGAAAAAGTAATTAAGCATTTTAAGGAAATTTAAGGATTTTTAGTACGAGTAAGCTGAATTTTTTTAGTAGTTAACAGCTCTATGATTTGAAAATAATAATTAAATATTAGTATAACATCCAAATGAAAGAAGATCAGTGTATCTTGTGGCTAAGGTGGATTCATGTAAGTTTCACATTTAGCCCAGGTGCTGTTGGAGAATTCTCTGGATCTGCTCTGGTTGGCTGGGGATAGCTTCACTGCAGAAGTGCTGTTTCTAGAAACAAAGATAAAGTTATATGGTCTACTTATTTCTGTTAAAAACTTATTTTTTCTTGTTATATGAGCAGCTTAATTAACATTAATTATAGAAAATTGTTTGTTAAACAGAAAAGTGAACAGAAGGTTACAATCACCTGCATTTCCACTCTCCAGAGACAGCCACTCCCAGTGTTTCAGTGTCTGTCCTTCCAGGATATTTTCTACACATTTAGGTACTGATAGATGACAAAAATAAGAATACAATATATATGCTATTTCTTACCCTGTTTTTATTTTTACCTAAAAATATTAATGAAAATATTCCAGGTCTGCAAAGATAGAACTGTATCATCTTTAATAGCCACAGAGAATCTCTTAAATGCATGTAACAAAATGTATTTAACTAATCTCCTATTGATGCACATTTAGATAATTTTAGCGGAGGCGAGGGGGTTAATACCAAGACTGCAGGAAACATTCTTTCTTATATACGTTTGTGTAGTTGTGCGATCATTTCTTTAGGCAAATTCCCAGGAGCACAGCTACCAGGTTAATTAAATGACATCCACTGGTTCCTTAGTATCACTCACATCTGTGGAGGAGAATCATTATACTCCCAGAGTCCATCTCAGTGAAAAGGAATAAAAGCAAGTGTGGGATTGTTTCTGATAAAGTAGCACAAAATCATGGTAAAAAATGACCCTATGACCAGCACTTGTACCATTGCCAAAGCCTGGTTCTTCATCCTATGAGAACAGCAATGACGCTGTCGGCAGAACATATAGAGGCACGTCACATGAAGGCTGATTTCTTGCCAGCTCTCTCACACCCCCATGCTTGCACGCACGCACATACTATGACTAGTGCACAGTCTAATCCACAGTGAGTATATGTGGTTTATTGAAAGTAACCAAAACTGCAGTGAAATTTTGTCACCAGTGGTGATGAATACTTTCAAAACCGTTAGTCCTTAGACTCAGACCACCATCAGACATTCCTCAGAGGCTAAACTTAGTCATATGAAACAAACTTTCCCCGGTCACCGCTTGCCCTCTCCAACAGCTGGTCATCCAGATTCCTTTTCTCAATTTATCTGCTCCCTCCCTGTTTCCACAAATTCTGATGCTGGGCTGTGTAGGTAGAAGCTAAAACAACCTGTTCAGGGTAAAGATTGGCTTTTTGAAAAGACAAAGGGAGAAAGAATTGGAGGATGCCCCCTCATTCAGCATGGGGGTAAGTAAATGTGGACATTTAAGGATTTGCTTTCATTGCAAAAGTCCTACACTTAAACCCTCAGAAGAATGTAGCAGGCCTAAAACAGCAGAAGAAAATATTTCCCTAATTTTTACTCTTCACCGCCAAAAATTGGTACAGAAAGGGCAGTGCCCAGAGAATCGCCATGGGAAGCTACAAGGACAGAATTTCCATTCCCAAATTCCACGGGAGCAAATATTCTTGTGGGGATCTTGTAAGAGACCATAATTTTTCATTTGAACATACACTAGAGTTTTATGATAAGAATATTTCTACCAACAGGTTTACGCCCGAGAAGATGATATCCACGCACAATCACAGAACGCCAGCGTGAGCAAACTAGTCTTCATGGCTCAAAAGGAATGGTTGAAAAACCTGGGGTGTCTGGACCAAAGCAAAAAGAACCTCAGGAAGACAGAATGATCTTTATCTACTGGCCGAGGATTACTTGTCATTCACATGCTCCATTGGATCAATCTAGGATGAGTGAGGGGAAGCCATCAGGGGAGAATCAGGTAGCAAACTGACTTCTCTGCTTAGGAGTTTCTCCCCCTCGAGGTGTCACATAGAAGCGGACAGGGCTCACAGGAAGTGCCGTAATGTAAAGCCACTTAACCAAGCAGTTAAGATCAGGAAGTCAGTTAAAGTCGTAGAAACAAATGTATAGTTTCAGACCCTAACATACTCAGTTTACTCTGTTTTTAATGGAATATGATTTTGTTTATTGTGGAATATCTGCCTCCAAGAAGTAATGGACTGTAGTGGTGAATGGCCGACTGGACTGCCGTGTTCCTAGCCAGCCTGATCACTTAGTGACTGTGTGACTTTTGGCAAGTTACGTAATGTGCTTCACCTCTCTGTGCTTCAGTCTCCTGTCTGTATAAATAATACTAATTACCATGGGGAGCTGCTGCAAGAATTAAATGAGTTAGCACATGCAAAGTACTTAGAATTGTTCCTGGCCTATATTAAGCACTCAATATACATTAGTTGATGTTATTAATATAGTGTTAATATTATGCAAAATCTTACGTACTTGAAAGTGAAAGTTCTTAAAAGAGTATTTTAGACTCGTGTTATGTGAGGATAATTACCTACTTAATTCAGTAATGGGAGAAGAAAACACTTGCTTTCGCTGAAAGGACTGAACAATTAAATGAGAGTTTTTTCTGATTTACCTAGATGCTTAACCTTCCTTTTCATTTTTTGTTTTCCAGACTTTGCATTTGAACACAAAACACTGGCCAGGCACACTCTGTCCCACGTGATTCACTGCCTTTTGAATTGGGAGGTGAGGGCGGTGGGGGCAGGAGCGAGATCTGCTGCCTCCGCAGAGCACATTTCTTATCAGGATTGGAGTGAATGCCTTTGAGCTCTCCTCCAGCCAGCGCTGCCAGATAAAATAGAGGATTCCCAGTTACATTTGAATTTTAAATAAACAAATAATTTTGAGTATAAGTATATCCTAAAAATTGCATGGAACATATTTATACTCAAAATTATTTGTTGTTTATCTGAAATTCAAATTCAGCTGGGCATCTTGTATTTTTACTTGCTAAATCTGGCAAACTTTACTTCCAACTCCTAGAACGAGAAGCTGTGGTTCCCTTGGGCGCAGTTCTCAGCTGCTGTATGACAAAGAGCATCTCATTTCCTGTTAGACTTTGTCCCACAGCCACAATCCACTCTCGTTACCTTTCTGTAACTTCCTATAAATAATTGTAATCTTATTTTGTGTATCACTTTTTTAGAGCCCACTAATAAGTATGGCAGCACTTTCTAGTTTTTGGAATATAACGTAGTCAACAGAAAGAGAATAAATTAGCCTCGGTTAATTCCTTTTTGTCTATTAAGGGGAATGATTTTCAAACTGACAAGGACAGAGCAAGCAGTTGAGAGTTAAAAGGGAGCTGAAACTGAAGATGATGGTAAATAACAAGAGAGAGGCCAGACATTTTAATAGGGTCGAGTCTCTGGACCAAGATGAATTATGTCCGTCCCCTCTCAATGGCCTGGGTGCTGCCGTTCCCATGTCACCACAGCTGGAACCACTAATCTTCCTCTTTGTAAGCACAGTCTCACATTTGATGAGTAATAAATCTGGACATAGAGCATGGCTTTCCTACATCCACATACCTGTCCCGCTGGGCCAAAATCCAAGATAAATGGGAAGAAAATCCCTACCACCCACTATGGAAAATGGAGGAAGACACATTTCTCTTCCAATCACCTGGACACAAGGCAAACTTAAATCAAGTGAATCCTTCTCCCTAGAATTCTGAATCTAAAAAGAGTGATGCAGTGGTTCAGGGGCAGGGACTATTCACGGCAGCCGGGACAGGATCAAGAGTCAGGTAGTAAGGCAGTCATGGTTGAGGGCTGATGGCATGCAGCATCGGGTTGGCAAGTGCACAGTGGGGACGGTGCCAGCAGCAGTGTCCTGAGGAAACTGTCCCCGTGGAGCCATGATTATCCCTTGGCTGCCTGCTCTCTCATCCAGGTTCTCAGAATTTCTGACATTCAGTGAGCTACCCAGTAGTCTTCTTTTCTTAAGTTTTCTACAATTAGTTTCTGGATTTCTACAATTAGCATCCCAGAGTCCTGACCAGAGCAGCCCCCAAGGCATTGCCCTCCCCCATCAGACATGCCCCTGCTCCTAGCAGGAAACTGCTCTGCTGCTCTCACCGTCTGTTGCTCATGCCAAACCTCAGCCTACGAACAGAAGATCTGCGTGGAGTCCAGTTTTTCCCCTATATTCAGACCACAAAGACGCGAAATAACTGTCAGATTTCCAAAGGTGCGTCTGCTCAGATTCTGTGACTCTGCTTTGCCAGCCTGTCTGGGTCTTACTGTGGCTGAATCATAACTGAGTTTGTGCCACAATATGAATGTGGGTCCACCCAGCCCACCCACGGTGGAGCTGCATCTTGCTCCTTTTGTCTCTCTCTGTGCCCTTGTGTTACCTCAAGGGAACATGCCTCGGGATACTAAAAGCGTGTGAGTGGTATAAACGAGATCTAAGCAATCACAGAAAATGAAAAGATGACAGGAGATGGGAAGCAGTTAAGTGTTGTCTCTGTTTTCAAATATAAAGATATGGTAGATTCCAAAATGATGCAATGTTGCGTCTGACCCAGATTCTAAAACAGATTAGTAAATAAATTATTTGTTAGTATTTAAAAAAGAAGTCATAATTAATAGAATCAGATTTACTAAGAAATGTCATATCAGCTTAATATTATATACTCTAAATTAAAGATTTCCATTAAAACACATGGAAATGGTTTTCTAAAAATAGCAAGTACCCCTAAAAAGCAAAGATTTATAATGAAAATAAAGGATCTCAGAATGGCCCATCCACAGCCCCCAGCCCTGTTCCCTAGAGGGAACTATTTTTAACTCTTTTACCTATTTCTTCTATAGCTCTCTCTCTCTATACACATCTCTCTATATAGATATTGCTTTTATGCTGTTTTTTAATTTATGAATTTTAGACATTATCGATTGACTCGCTATTATAACAGATTAAGATTTCCTTTTTTTTTTACATTACCTTTCCTTTCTGTACTTTGTCTTTCCAGCAGAGAAATCTACGTTGATGCAATAATTAATGTTTACATTATCACGAATTTGTGGGCATTGCCAAATGCCAAGCCAGACCACGTTAAATGACTACATTTCCTTCCTTGTTCAGGCTTTAGTCTTCCCTGGAGTTTCTAATTGACCTTTGTTTTCAATTTCTCTTGTGCTTGTGGAAGAAAAGATCCATGAGGAGGAGAAAAAAAGACACATTGTTGTTCAACTTTTGAGCTTTTTTCATGGAACATCTCTGGGTTAGTGATTTGAGGATCACACATTGGTTAATAGTGCTCTGTGGAAAAATGTGATGTGCTATGTTCTGCTTAAACATAAAGTATTACCAAATTGCCACAATTGTAAGATGCCTATTTATTCTCATTTTTTTAATTTCTAAAGTTGGAGTCAGTCTTAGATTGTTCACATTGAATGTGGTAACATCTTTTTATTTTTTTATGATGATTTCCTGTTAAATTAAGTGTCTTACCATTGGTTTTATTTTAGAACAGAAGAAATGTGACATTTTTGTCCAGCGCCTGTACACTTCACAACCTAAAGGCATTTCCTGACTCTCCTCCCAGTGCCTCCAATCATGGCAGAGTTTCACAAGGTGCCTGAGGCTATTTAAATTGCTCCATAATGTTAACAGAGGCCTGAACTAAAAGCTTTTTCCTGGGACAAAGGAATTAGGCTGAGAATGGAAGCAAGAGGCCTCACCCCTGAAACCAGGGGGAGGGGTGAGAACTGGTCCTCTTGGGGTTCAATAACAGAAAACTGGGTGGAACAAGTTAAAGTAGAAATGAGGGGACTATTACAGGGGTACCAGGGTGACTCATAGAAGCCATGAGCAAAGATGTACTCAGGCCCACGGACCAATCCAGATGCAGACTTGGGGCAGCATCTCTCTCCATCTCGAGTTCTCCCCTCTCTCTCACAGTTGGACAGCCTCCCCAGCCCCATGACAGGCCACATGGTGTGTCACAGCTGCCCTGGTTTCTAATTTCTCTGTTCGAAGTCCCATTACTTAGGGAATCACTTAAACCCAGTCCAGATTTCTGGGGGACAGAGTCCTAAGTCAAACGCTCACTCTTGAATCAGTTGGCTGTTGTCAGCAGGGTGAACATTCTATCATGCGAACACGGCTTCTCTCATCTAAACATTTGTGTGGGACGGTGGAGGGGACGGTTTTCAGAAAATGGGAGGGGAAGCCAAGCAGACAAATGATTGGTGTCCAGAATAACTAACTAATCAAAGACCAAACAAAAAAACCCCAAACAAACAAAAACAAAAAACAAGGAAGGCCAGTAAAGAACATTCCAGAACTAAAATTGAGATTCGTAGATTCAGCAAGTAACAGACGAAGTCACAAAGCAAACGCCTCCTTTCCGTCTCTCCATGAGATTGAGGCAATCTGGAGATTTGTTTATTCCGGAAAGTATCAAAGATGACAACACTGTTCTGAAATTTTATTGAAAGTAGAGGGAGAGGAAGGGCCCAGAGGCAGAGCAGGAGGTGACATCCAAAGCTAGAAACTTGAACTCAAGCTTTGATTTTCAGGCATCTCTTTTCAAAAGTTAATCCACCATTCCATCAAATGAGGAATAATCAAATTAAGGACTACACTTCTCACTTTGCTCAGATCTGCCATTGTCCTTGTCTACGTTTCATCGCTCCTTCCTCATTTAAGTCACTTCTAAGACATTGTTCTCTCATACCTCAGGGCCTTCTCACATGCTCTTCCCTCTGCCTGGGACACCCTTCCCTCAGGTCAAATCCTGTTTAGGACAGTCTACTCCACCTATGAGTACAGTCACCCTGCCCGTGGGTGACAGCTGAGGCTATTACCCAATACCCAGACCAGTGGCCCCTGAAGAAGTTGTCCCCTATCCTGGTTAGGTCTTAGTCGTGACTTGAAATATCCCCTCTGCCCAGCGGTGAACGACTTCTACCAAGCAGTTTACACAATTTCTCACGCTGCAAACTCTCTGTTGTTATTTAAAGGCGAAAACTGAGCACTCCTTTAATTTTTTTTTGACCCCTTAGAAAAAAAAGCAAAATGAAAGTTATTTCTGCTCAGTTCCGTCTACCTGGCAAGCACCCAGTTGCCCTCTGAGGAATAATCCCATATCCCCTCTTTCCTTTATTCAATGATTTATTCCACATCTTCGAGTCACCACCAAGCGCTCGGCGTTGTGCTGGTGGCAGGTTCAGAGGCGGAGAGGGAAAGTGAGTCAAGGGTCTCCCAAGCAGAATTTCCAGGTGGTCAACACCTCTTCCCCCTGCTTCCATTCAGACCTCAAGAGACAATGTGCCTTTTCCAGGGCTCTCTCGTCAGCTCCATTCCCTCTTCGTGCCGACCAGGCAAACACCAAAGGCCTTTTTGTTTGGGGAGGGGATCTGGCCCAGGCTGCAGCTTCCTCTGCTCGGTGTAGCGCCTGACGGGAGGCCGGCAGCTTCTCTGCTGTCAGTCAGTACAGAACGTTTGTGGTAGACCACCGTGAAGCTGAGGCAGGGGGCAGGTGGTGGAGCAGAGAGGAAACAGCTTCTATTTTGAAAGTGTTGAGTGGAGGGGAGGTGAAGGCAGAAGAGGAAAACCCTGTTTCTCAGCCTCTGCCATTCACCAACCTAAAATCTTACTCATTCAATTTTCCATGTGAGCCTTGAAGGTTCTCAGGCCCCTCTCTTGAGCTGGAGATTTCCCCTGGGTGTGAGACCACCAGTGTAGCCACCTAACCAGCCGGCTGGGGAAGGAGCCACCTGAGTAAGGCGGGCTGTGTGAGAGAAATCGGTGGCCTCAGGGAGCTCCTGTCTGTGTGGAAAAGCTGATTTTTGTTCCACTCACCACCACATAAGTGTCACACTGTGATTCTCTCCTCCTGATGCCTCGCCATGGGACTCTGAGTTACAGCATTCTAATCCAATGGGTTTTTCGTGTACTGTATTCTCTGGATACATGTGGCAAAAGCAACCTATTTCCTCTGATGCCCAAATGCCCTCACGATCCTGTTGCTTTCAGTGGCCTTTCCCCGACACCAGCTCCACTCAATGAGGGCGGATCCTAGGCACTTTCTCGGGGTTAGGCTACTACGATGCTCCTTGAACCCCTGAGAACATCCTATAACCCCCAACAGCCATGAGGGGCGTGAGGCCAATATTACAGCCGTGAGTATGCCTCTGAACATTCATCGTACGTTGAGCTCCATGTTTCATGTCACAAGCTACACAAGACAATTGAAATTGTTTTGCCAATCATTATCTCATATTCCATAACACTTCATTCATATTATACTCATTCATAAAATAGACGTTTTACTAAGCATCTAGCAATCTCAAGCCCAGTAATAAAACTGGGAACAATGGATGAATCAAGGAAACAGCTGTAACACAGTATAATGCAGGAAGTGAAACAAGCAAAGGGTCCAGGGAAGCAGAGAGAAGGGGCAGGCATCTCGCCTGGTGTAAGGGTGGGGCAGAAAGAAGGCAGTCACAGAGGACTGATCACTCAGATAAATCTCAGAGGGTTTCCAGTTAAAGAAGGAAGGAAGCGTGCTCCAGCATTCTGGACAAAGAAAAGTCCAGTGACATAGAAAAGACAGAGAAAGAGAATATGTGGATATTGTTGGGGCAATTTGGTGTGGAGTGAGACACAAGAAGTGGAGGTAGGAAGAGGCCAGATTGCAAAGGACCTCACCGACCAAACCAACACATTTAGATTTTGACCTCAAGGTTGTTAGGGGGAGCCACTGAAATCTTTCAGCAGGGTGGTAATGAAATCAGATACTAGGTAAGAGAATTTTGGTGAGGCTGTCAGCCACCCAACCAAAATTAGTGACCTGATCTTGCCTGAACTCTCCTCGGTGTCGGGCACATGATAGCCCCTTGAAGCCTTGTTGATTGGACCGACATTTTGAAGCATGGGCATTTTATCACCCCACCAAGTGCCTAAGAGGATGCGAAAAAGACCACAATGTCTAATCTGGTTTTCCACATCTCATGCTGGCCTCAGAGGACGTCTCCAAAACAATAGGAGAAGGTGTATTAGAGGGTGAGGTAGTTTGAATTCTGGCCAAGAACACAGCCATTGCGAGGAGCAGACACCAGTTCAGTGAAGTGTGTTGAGGCTGCCGCCCAGCCAACAGCATCAGTAGAACAGGAGCATCAGACGCTCCAAAGAGATTTAGTCAGGGGATCAGAAGAACAGCGTCAGCTCCACAGCCGACCGCTGTATCATCCTGGACAAGTCACCTAACTAAGCCTCAGCTCCCCTCCGAAAAAACGGAAAGGGTAATCTCAATCCTGGCTACCGAACATATTTCAAAATGAAATAGGCTATGAGAAGGCGCTTTGTATGCAGTAAAATGTCGTAAAAGGTAAATCGTTACTGTTGCTGTCTTTAGTGACCCTGCATCTGTCTAGTTAAGTCAGTTAAGGCTTCTCCCAGATGTTAAAAGGATATCCTTCTCAGCATGAGGAACAATTTTTTTCCTTTTTTGCTTTTTCTTTTTATTGTGTGTATACGAGATGATGGATGCTAACTAAACTGATTGCGGTAATCATTTCACAATATATGTGAATCAAACCATGATGCCGTACGCCATAAAGGTATACAGTGATAGATGTCAATTATATCTCAATACAACGGGAAAAAATTATATTCTTCTTGTCCCTGTCTCCTCTGACAAGTACTATTTCCGTCTCTAACCCCCAGAGGGGAATAAAGGACAGCAATATCTATAATGTTTGCAAAAGCAGACATGCTAAAACATATTAATACTGGAATACTTCCTATTTCTGATGAAGCCCTTTTTCTTGTGCTGAAGACTTCAAGCAGCAGGCGATTGTGCAAGCATTGGGCTTTCACGCAATCTTCAACAGCTCAGGGGAAGGTGCATTCCATTGTCTCCATTTACAGAGACGAAACTGAGGCCCAGAGACATTTAGTGACCACCCAGGGCCACACAGTTGGTAAATTATAGAGCTGATTGTCTCCAAACCTCTCTATTCCAGAAACAATTCATCAAATAGCCAGTTTGAGGCACCAAATGGGTACTCAATAAATGTCGATTAAAGTATACGTGTCACTACAATTAATACTGTCATATCTCAGGATTTAAAGATTCTGGGGGCTGATGAATGCAACAGTCCTGTGGCTGAGAGTAGCCAAAATCATTGAACTCAAAAGGATGAAAGTCTTCTTTATATATATATGCTTAGAAACAACAGTCATGGAATAGAGTTCTAAGAAATATTTATCTTTGCCCACAATTTATTTAACTTCATTCATTTACGCAACAAATATTTATTGAGGCCTACAACATGTCAGCCATCTTTTCTATGAACTGTGGCCACAAGGATAAACAAAACAAAATCTTTGGCTTTGTGGAATAAGCATTTTGGCAGGAAAGTGAGACAATAAACAGGGTTAAACAAGTAAAATATATTAAACACCAGAAAGTGGTAAGTGCCAAGGAGAAAAAATAAAGCACAGAAGGGGAGAAAGAAATATTGAGGAAGGGGTAACTGAGGTTTTAGAAAGGGAAGCGGAAAAAGCCTCGCTGAGAAGATGACCTTCGAGCAAAGAGCTGAAGGAAATGGGAGAGTGAGCCATGTAGCTGTCTGAGGGGAAAGCACTCCAGGCTGGCAGAGGGACAGCAAGGGCAAAGGCCCTGAGGCAGGAGTGTGCCTGGTACATTCAAGAAACAGCCAAGAAGTCCAAAGTAGCTGGTTTGACAAATTGAAGGGGAGAGGGTGGAAGGTGAAGTCAGAGAAGCGCCAGGGAGCAAGACTATTCTGGACCTTATAGTTTGTAGTTAAGACATTGGCTTTTACTCTAAGTGAGAAAAGAGGACCCTGAATGAATGTGTAAAAAGCTATGATATGATCTGACCTAAGCTTCAGCAGGTCATTCTGGATGCTGTGTTGACAATGGATTGCCGGGAGCTAAGATAGATAAGGGGGGCCAGTTAGGAGGCTGTTAGGACAACCCAAGAGAAAGACGATGGTAGATTGGAATGGAGGGATGGCAGGGGGTTGATCAGGAAGGCTCAAATGCTGCCTCTGTTTTGAAGGTAGGACTGACATGATTTGCTGACAAACTGGGTATGGAATGGTAGAGAATGAGGAGAGTAATGGATGACACCAACCCTTTTGATAGGAGCACCTGGAAGAATGGTGCTGTTATTAACGGACATGGGGAAAACACAGGATTTGCTGATTTGGGGGAGACTATTAAGAGTTCAGTTTGGGACGTGTGAAGTTTGAGATGCTTAGTAGACATCCAAATGGAAATGTCAAGTATACAGGTAGATAGGTGAAGAGTTCAGAGGAAACATCAGGGCTGGAAATAATGATTCAAGAGTCATCAGCAAATACATGGATGGCATTTAAAGCCATGATAATGAAGGAAAGCACATAGGCAGTGACAGCTGATAGAAAAGAGAAGAGGTCCAATCCTAACATTTGGGAGAAGGTATTTGCAAACCGTATATCTGATAAGAGGTTAATATCCAAAATATATAAAGAACTCATACATCTTAACAAAAAAACTAACAACCCAACTTAAAAATGGGCAAAAGATCTGAACATTTTTCCAAAGAAGATATACAGATGGCCAACAGAGGCATGAAAAGATGTTTGTCATCAATAATTATTAGGTAAATGCAAATCAAAACTGCTATGAGATATCACAATGAGACACTACAATGAGATATTATAGAATGGCTATAATTAACAAGACAAGAAGTAACAAGTGTTGGAGAGGATGTGGAGAGAATACACAGCTGGTGGGAGTGCAAACTCGTGCAGCCACTATGGAAAACAATATGGAGATTCCTCAAAAAATTAAAAATAGAACCACCATATGATCCAGCTATTCCACTGCTGGGTATTTGTCCAAAGATCATGAAAACACAAATGCATAAAGATATATGCATCCCTATGTTCACTGAAGCATTATTCACAATAGCCAAGACTTGGAAGCAACCTAGGTGCCCATCAACAGGTGAACTGATGAAGAAGATGTGGTGTATATAGACATGATGGAATACTACTCAGCCATAAAAGAGACGAAATCTTGCCATTTGCAACACAGTGAACGGACCTGGAGGGTATTATGCTAAGTGAAATAAGTCAGACGGAGAAAGTCAAATACTGTATGATCTCACTCATAAATAGAAGACAAAGACAACAAAAACAGCAACAAATACATAAATACAGAGATTAGACTGGTGGTTACCAGAGGGACAGGGGGAGGGAGGAGAGTGAAAGAGGTGACTAGGCACATGTGTATGGAGATGGATGGCAATTAGTCTTTGGGTGGTGAATATGATGTAATCTACACAGAAATCAAAATATAATGATGTAAACCTGAAATTTATGTAATGTTATAAAGCAATGTTACCTCAGTTTAAAATAAAAATACTATACAACTACTGGAATGGCTAAAGTCCAAAAACCTAACAACATCAAATACTGGTAAAGACATGGAGAAGCAGGAACTCTCATCCATGCTGGTGGGAGTGCAAAATGGGACAGCCACTCTGGAAGACAGTTTCTTGCAAAGCTAAACATAGTCTAACCTTACAACTTAGCAATTGTACTCCTGGATAATTACCCAATAGAGTTGAAAACTTATGTTTTCACAAAAATCTGTTCATGAAGGCTTATACTAGCTTTCTTCATAGTAATCCAAAATTGGAAACAGTCAAGATGTCTTCAATAGATGCGTGCATAGGCAAATTGCGGTATATCTATACAATGGAGTATTATTCAGTGATAAAAAGAAATGAGCTATCAAGCCACGAAAAGACACGAAGGAACTTTAAGTGTATGTTGATGAGTGAAAGAAGCCAGTCTGAAAGGCTGCATACGATATGATTGCAATGATATGAACTCTTGTAACAGAACAAACAGTAAAACAGTAAAAAGATCATTGGTTCCCAAGGGTTCCAGAGGAAGGAGGAGGGGGATGCATATCTTGAACACAGATTTTTAGGGTAGTGATGCTATTTTGTATGAAACTATAATGGTGAATACATGTCATTATGCATTTTTCAAAACCCCAGAACTGAACAACACAAAGAATAAAACTTAATGTAAACTATTGACTGTAGTTAATAATAGTGTATCAATATTGGTTCATTTCTTATAACAACAGCAGGCCAAGATCAAAAAATAAAGAAAAAAGAAGAGGTCCAAAGACTGAGCCTTAGGCTACTCCAAAGTCTGCAGGTTGGGAAGATGAGGAGAAACCAGCAAGAGAAATTGTGAAGAGTCAGAAAGATAGAAGGAAAACCAGACTCGTGTGGTGTCCTGGAAACCAAGAAAGGAAAATGTTTGTAGGAGTAGAGAGCAAGGACTTTTGTCAAATGCTGAAAACAGGTCAGAAAATGAGGACTTTTAGAAATGACAGTTGGATTTAACAACATGGCGGTCACAGATGACCATGAAGGGAGAAGTTTCACGGGATTGGCAGGAGAAAAAATCTTATAGAAGCAGTTTCAAGAAGGCCTGGGAGAAGAATTGAAGGCAGCCAATGGATTCAGGCCTCAAGGAGAATAGTTTCAGACTGCAGTTGCCTCCGAAGCCTCAGTACAGAGGTTTGAATAGGAAAAGACTGAAGCCTCAGGAGGAAGCGAGCCCACGAGAGGGCTTTTTGAGTGTTCATTTTGATTTTAGATGCAAGAAATAATACCAAGTTTGTATGCTAATGGGAATGAGCCAGTGGAAAGTCTAACAACTGGTATAGTCCCAGTGTATCAAACATACATATTTGCCCTCCTTCTAACAATTTGAATTTACAAACACATGTCCCCTAGAAGCTGGTTATGAATTCTGACTTTATGCTTTCGATCTCATTACTTTCACCAATAGCTAATCATATGAGCAATTTGATCTACGATTAAACTATTTCTTGGTATTTTCTAGAATCTATAATGATTATGCTTTTTCAGTAAAAATAAGATTTCATTAAAAGAGCTTTACAAATAGACATTAAACATAAATTATCCACCCTTACATTTTAGCAATAAGAAAAATCACTATTCATACCAAAATTGAAAGGAAATTCGTGTGCAGGGATTGCCTGAGTCCTCTCCCCTCTACCTCAGCTCCTGCTGATTGTATTTGGCTTAACCCTGCGTATTTATTCGAAGCTCCAGCGGTGAGAGAGTCGTCAGATATCTGTGGGCTGTGCTCCTCCTAACGGGAGTGGGACATCCATTTTTTTTTCCCAAGGAAGATTAGCCCTGAGCTAACATCTGCCAATCCTCTTCTTTTTTCTGAGGAAGACTGGCCCTAAGCTAACATCCGTGCCCATCTTCCTCCACTTTATACTTGGGACACCTACCACAGCATGGCATGCCAAGCGGTGCCATGTCCACACCCGGGATCCGAACCGGTGAACCCCAGGCTTCAGGGCCACCAAACCAGAACATGCACACTTAACCAGTGTGCCACTGGGCCGGCCCTGGGACCTTCATTTTTGAGGTAATCCAGTAGGAAGTACTTCCCTGCCTGGGAAGGCACTTTCCCCCACTTCAGCAGTGTCACTTGCTCATGCTGTTACTTAACCAGTTCCTCCCAGAGAATGTCATCTTCAAAGTTGTGGTTTCCTCCTCAGCTGCAGCTTAACTTTTCAATGTAACACCCCTCAGCCTTTTCTTCCTGTCGTTTCCACCCTCTACCCAGCCAAGAGGAGAGGAACTCTGCTAAGAAACAGCTCCTAAGCATCTCTCGGCCTCGGAGCCCCACTGTCACTCTGAATATGACTACTTAGAGAACAAGATTCTTAATTCTCTCTGCAAAGCTCTTTACCTCCTTTCTGTTGACTACATAACATTGGACCAGATTCTCAATTTTACTCCTTTATAGCCTATTTCAGTTCTTTACTGAGACTACCTACCCTCCCCCATTTGGTTTTTTAATAGTTATGCATTTAGAACAGAACTAAGAAAGTTTTAGACTGCAGTTGCATTAGAAGGGTCATTTATGGGTAATCGCACATGCACACATATTTTCATATGTTGGATTATAGCAAGTGTAGCTAAAATTGTTGATCACAGTAGCCAACATTTAGTAAGCACTTTCTCTGGGCCTGCACTCTGCTAAGCACTGGTGTACATTATCTTAACTGAGTCTCCATTTTGTTGCTGGCAAAACTAAAAGTTAGGGGAGGTTAGGGCACCTGCCCATGGTGACACAGCTAGTAAGTGATGGATCAGGGATTAGAACACAAGCGATCTGGCTCCAGCACCCACATGCTCAGCGCTCAGGCAGAAGAGAGCCGTCACGCAGGGAAACATTCAGGGTGGTGCTTCTAGCACACTCCAGTGGAGTCTGAAGGGCAGAGGCCACAGACCTCTCCCAGAGGTGAGAAAGCCTGGGTGAGAAGGGAGGTACCGCCCACGGCGAGGGCAACAGTTCCTTGAAGTCCCATGACTTACCTTTAAAATTCATGCTAATTCTCCGTTCTGCTCCATAATATAGACATATTGCTTTAACACAAAACAAACATTTGACTCTATTAAAGGACACAAAAGACATATATAAATATTTATGAAGTAGATGACAAACATTGTAAACATGTCAATTTTCCCCCAAATTAATCCAGTATTCAATGTAATTGCAATAAAAATCTCCAAATAATTTTTAGGAGGAAATTTTCTAATCTGATTTTTAAATTCATATAGTGCAAAGATCTTCACTGGTAGCTGAAGCAAGTTGGAAAAAGAAAGGAAAAATTTGCCCTATCAAATATTAAGGCATAAGCTGTGAGAATAAAGCTGTGGTGATAAAAAAACACTTTAGCACTAACTCAGGGAAGAACAAACGGACAATAGAAAGCTCAGAATCCTGGCCATGAAATATACGTATGTATATATATGTGTGTGTGAGTATGTGCACAAATATATAAACTATGACCAAATGAGGATAAGATATATTATTCAGTATGTGTTGTTGGAAAATTTTGTTCATTTTCCAAAATAAACATAAAAATAAAGCAAGAGAAAAATAAAATAAGTTTTCTACCTTACATCATGTATAAAAACAGACTTTAGGGGCCAGCCCAGTGGCATAGTGGTTAAGTTCACACACTCCGCTTCGGTGGCCCAGGGTTCACAGGTTTGGATCTCAGGCACGAACCTACATACCGCTCATCAAGCCATGCTGTGGCAGCGTCCCACATACAAAATGAAGGAAGATTAGCACAGATATTAGCTCAGGGACAATCTCCCTCAGGCATAAAGAGGAAGATTGGCAACAGATGTTAGCTCAGGGCCAGTCTTCCTCACCACAAAAACAAAAAAGACTCCTGATGAATTAAATGCCTAGATTTGACAAACAAATACAAAAGCTAGAAACAAAAAGAAAATATAGGGGAATATCTTTATTATCTCTAGGTGGAGAAAAAGTACCATAACCATATCCCCAAAGAATAACTCATTAAAAAAAAAAACCTGACATATTTTGCTATTTCAAAATTACAGATAAATTTAGAGTCACTGCCTACCTCATTGCCCTATTCGCCCTTTTCATAGTGTTTCTCACTTTCTGAAACTGTCTTGCTTGCCTATGTGATTTTTGGTCTCACACGCATTTGAGAGTATGCTCCATGAGGGCAGGTACCTTGCCTATTGTGTTTACACTGTAGACACAGCACCTAGAACTTCACCTAGCATGACAGGTGTGCAATAAATGAGTCCTTTGTACACTGTTTTAAAGATTTAAAAAATGTGTTTATATTTTGTAGATCCCACTGCTGTCCGTCTGTGTGTCTGGGATTCTCTTTCCTTACCATCATGCGGGTTCTACTGAACCTTCCTCAAGTGTAAGCCCTAAAGGACATCCACAAGACAGCTTACTAGAGGAACGCTATGGTTTCGACCAAGCCTGAAACTCTCATTTAATCCCTGTGGGCAACAGTGGGACTCATGCCAGTGTCTCTTGTATGCATCGTGTAGGGCAAGTGTGTTTAAATGGAGAGAGAATATCTTTAGGGTATAGCTGAGATCAAAGAATTGAAAATACAGGAAGCAGATTTCAGCTTAACACTATAGATTATTTTCTTCCAGCTGCAGTTGTCTGGAAATGGAATGGGCTATCTTGAGATGTAGTAAATAACGCATCACTGAATATGTTTGGGAAGAGTCTGGAGGACCATTGAACACAGGGAGAGAGAAAAGATGACAAGGAATGATTTCCTTTCATCCCTGAGCTCGAAGACCTTTGACCTTCTCCATCTTACATCCACCTCCTCTTCATAGGACCTTTCCTTTCATCCTACCAGGAATAGCCACTGAAGCACCGTGATGCCAAGAGTGGTGATGAACACTATGAATTATTATTACTCTCGACATTCGATAAGTGATGTCAAAAATTAAGGGAAGCATGCACATAAAACAGGCACTCTGCAGGGCGTTTAAGTGGGGCTCTGGAGGACGAAGATACATTGTCAGAGAAACACACTCACCCTCCATTCTTAACCCCCCATGCCCGCCCCATTATGAGAGGAAGTCAGGCAAACAGCTCATGGTATGGGCTGAAATTTGTATCTTCTGAAGGATCCGCACAGAATAATACATGCAGCCCTTGTCTCTTGAATCTCATGGAGAGGCTTGGGCACGCACAACTGGAGACATCAAGAATTTTACTCTACGAGAGAGACCCCACCCCTTGCTGCTCTCATTTTTTTTTTAGTAGCAGTTCCCTGAAAGTACCTTTAGCAATGGCAAGGGAGTGGAGGGGAGGAGCTCTGAGCATGGGTACCAGATGCTCAGGAGTTGCCTTCCCATACGCACGGCACCTAGAGATCTTGAGGAAGCTGCATCTGCAGGTACTGCTCCTCCAGCTGGCAGGAGGGCCCTCCTCTCTCCAGCCCCCATTCTCATTGGCAGGAACCCACTCCGGGGTCTCAGGATTATTCAGCAGACCATCCAAGCACTTTCACATCTCTTACCTTGTTTGATCCTCCCAAGAGCCTTGTAAGGGAAGATAGAGCAGGTATGATTACGTCCATTGTATTCATGAAGAGACGGGATAAAATGCTTTGTCTAAGTCGTCCCACTATGTGGCAAAGCCAGGACTCAATGTACTCCCTTAGAACCCTGATGTCATGCAGTCCCCTCCAAAATCTATAGCCCATCAGGCTGCCCTGGCAATGATGCTATCATGTTGGACAGAGGAAGTCTAAGAGGCTGGGTTACCGATCCCCCATTTGCCCTGGGAAGAAGGGAAGCACCCCGGAGTTCTCTGAAATTCTGGAGAAATGAGAACACCAAGGCCTGGCGAGGTTCCCTCTTGAGCAGCTCTCTGCTGGAGATGTGTCATCTTCACGTGTAAGCATTGCCTGTGACCAACGTTGGCCGCCTGGGAAAGTAACACACCACAGCCTCGGAGTAAGACTGAAATGTTTGTCTTACCCCCTCCCCTTGCCCTAGTTCAAGGAGTAGAGATTATGTCAGAAGAGAAAGTGATTTTTCTCATTATTTGCTGTTGGATTACATGTGAAAATGCAGTCACACCAACCACAGTTCCTGTGTCCAACTCAGAAGTGGGACAGGATACGGAGAAATCTGAGAGACGAGAGAATGACTGTGATCAGAGCTCTCAGAGGCGAGGCAACAGACTGAAATGTGCCTGTACGCTTCACATGGAGAAGACAGGACTAGAAACCTGGGCTTGGGAGCAGACCCCAGGACTCCTGTGTTTGAATTAGAAGACTGTTTTGATACCACTTGACTTGTATCAATGGCCTAAATTCTTGACTCACTCTGCCACCGCCAGCCGTGTGGTAATGAATATGGCAAAATTGGAAGGATGCTGGATCAGGAGTTAGAAGACCAGTTAAGACTGTGATCTCTGATTACTTTACCTGCTGGACACTGAGGCAGATAAACATAATGATCTCCAACCTTCTGTTAAGTTCTAAAAATCAAAGTCATTTTCTGCACATAGAAAATTAGACAGTTTAAACATAATATCTTCTAAAATCCTTTCTGGTCCTAACATTTTAAAGTTTCATAAATCATTTCCTGAGTCATTTCTTTCTTAGGATAAACATATAGCCCCTCGAATTGCAAGGGGTCCGTCTGCAGGAAACACCATAAGTTCTGTGCCTTGCACTGAATTGGGGAAATGTCATGGGCAGCAGGGCCACCTACTAGCCTACATGCTACATTCATGCAAATTACAAAAAGGCACTTATTTACTTATTTAATAAAAGGGGATAAAAACATCTAAAAAGTAACAACTATGAACCTATATGCATCTAATAATGTTGGCACAGACACACACACACACACACACACACACACACGGAGAGCATTACATAGAGAAATTGAAAAAGCCAGAACCAGAGTAAGAAATTTCAACACTTCTCTTCCAGATCATGCAGGTGAAACATTAGGAAGAAATACATGTGAAGATACCTCAGAAAAACCTAAATTTTAGCAATTTCTCTCTAGCCCTTCCTCCTAACATAAGAATTTTAGAACTCTTTAATTCTAATCTTAAAACTCTCATCTTCTATGCTATCATTGTGTAGTATTTTAGTTCCATCTAGTTTTTAAACATTCCTCCCCAAAATAATTAATCTTTTTTTTTACATCTATGCTTACTTTGGAATTACCAGTATATCACCAATTTGTGTACTCTTGGTCATTTTTCACATCCCAATCCATCCCTCTGGTTTAATTTTGTTTCTTCAGAAGTATATACTTATTAGTTCTTTCACTGAGGTAAGTAGAAAATTAAGTCCTTGTATGTCTGAAAATGTCATGATTTTGCCTCAAGTTTGGGTGATTATGCAACTAGCTGTAGAATTTCAGGCTGACATACACTTTTTCTTTTTTTTGTTTTGAGGAAGATTAGCCCTGAGCTAACATCTGCTGACAATCCTCCTCTTTTTGGTGAGGAAGACTGGCCCTGAGCTAACATCCATGCCCATCTTCCTCCACTTTATACGTGGGATGCCTACCACAGCATGGCATGCCAAGTGGTGACATGTCCGCACCTGGGATCTGAACCGGTGAACCCCAGGATGCCAAAGCAGAATGTGCAAACTTAACTGCTGCGCCACTGGGCCAGCACCAACGTACACTTTTTCTTAACACTTTGAAGATATCCTTTCATGGTATCTTCTGGCGTTTATCGTTGTTATAAAAAGTCTGTTGTCCATGTATTTTTTGTTACTTTCTAACTAATTTTTCTTTCTGGCAGCCTTTAAGAATTTTTGGTCTTTGATGTTTTTCAGTTTGACTACAATGCGTCCAGGTGAAGAAATTCTTTAAATTTGTTCTGCTTGGAACTTCCTTCAATCTGAAAACTCATCTCTCTCATCAGCTCTGTTAAATTCTCAGACAACAGCGTTTTGAATGTTTCTTCTCCTGTATTTCCTCTGCTTTCTCTGTTGGAACTCCTATTACAAGTATGTTGGACCTTATCATTCTACCCTCCATGTCTCCTAACCTACATTTTCCACATTTTCCTTCCCTGTGCTGAATTCTAACTAATCTCTTTAAAGCTGTATTGTTGATTTCATGTTCTTTGGATAAATACCCAGTAGTAGGATAGCTGGGTCATAAGGTGTTTCTATTTTCAATTTTTTGAGAAATCTCCATACTGTTTTCCATAGTGGCTGCGCCAGATGCCTTCCTACCAGCAGTGTATGAGGGTTCCCTTTTCTCCACATTCTCTCCAACATTTGTTATTTCTCATCTTGTTAATTATAACCATTCTGACGGATATAGGTGATATCTCCTTGTAGTTTTGATTTGCATTTCCCTAATAATTAGAGATGTTGAACACCTTTTCATGTGCCTGTTGGCCATCTGTATATCTTCTATGGAAAAATGTATGTTCATATCCTCTGCCCATTTTTTTGATTGGGTTGTTTTCTTGTTGTTGTTGTTGAGTTGTATGAGTTCTTTACATACATCGGAAATTAACCTATTATAGGATATATGATTTGCAAATATTTTCTCCCAGTTGGTGGATTGTCTTTTTATTTTGCTCATGGTTTCCTTTGCCTGGCAGAAGCTTTTTAGTCTGATGCAGTCCCATTTGTTTGTTTCTTCTTTTGTTGCCCTTTCCCAAGTAGACATGGTGTTTGAAAAGATACTGCTAAGACCAACGTCAAAGAGTGCATTGCCTATATTTTCTTCTAGGAGTTTTATGGTTTCAGGTCTTACATTTGAGTCTTTAATACATTTTGAGTTAATTTTTGTGTATGGTGTAAAATAATGGTCTACTTTCATTCTTTTGCATGTGGCTGTCCAGTTTTCCCAACACCATTTATCAAAGAGACTTTTCTTTCTCCATTGTTTGTTCTTGGCTCCCCTGTCAAAAACTAACTGTCCATACATGTGTGGTTTTATTTCTGGGCTTTCAGTTCAGTTCCATTGACCTGTGTATCTGTTTCTGTGCCAGTGCCATGCTGTTTTGATTACTATGGTTTTGTAGTATATTTGGAAATGAGGGAGTGTGACGCCTCCAGCTTTGCTCTTTTTTCTCAGGATTGCCTTGGCTGTTCAGGGTCTTTTGTTGCCTCTACATGTGCTGTTCTTGTGTCAACTCCACATCAGTGTTGATAGGAAACTCAGCTACTCGGATTTCAGCAAAAGATCTACTCCATCAAGCACTTGGGAGATCAGTAACTTCACTGATTTCCGGGGAGACTCAAGGATGAAAGGATGGTGTTGCATCACACAGTCTCCCATCAAGTCACTCTTGTTTCCCTTCTTCTCTCTTAGTACCCCTCCCTCTCAAGAACAGAACACATTCTACTGTTTATCTCACGTTTCTCAGTTAGAAAGGAAGTTTTATTGCTTGAGCATGCCCTGTCTCAATCATATCTCGGTCCAAGCAATTTATTCAAGTATTTCTTCCAAACAAATATAGTACTTTCCCTAAAGGAAATCTTCGTGAATAAAATATTTTTCTTCACCTCGCTGCACCCATAGATGGGATTGGCATGCAGACAGAGTCTGAATGTACGGAGGAAGAGTTCTCAATAAAGGGAGACAAACTCAGCCACTTCCACCCAGCTCCCTGTAAATTTGCTTTTTCTTCCATCTGCTTCCCCTTTTCAGGTATTAATATGAAAGAGAGAACAAAAAGGGGGGGCTTTCCATATCATTTTATGTGGGAAATTAGGAAGTAGAATATTTGATGAAGAAAGGTGTTTCTTTTCAGCAAATACGCTAAATTTTAAGAACATGGTTTTCAGGCCTCCCAAAAGTGAAGGGGGCAAGCATCCAGCATCACGCATCCAACTCCGGGATAAATAGAGGAATAGCAATACGGTACACTGGAGTATATGAGGAAGCCATTTGGTTTAAAACTAGTTCAGCGCCTGATGTTGTTTTTCCTAAAGGGCTTGACGTGGCCTGTTGAGCACGCATAGTACATCTGCTTTAGATATTTACTATGTCCCAAAGACAAGAATGATGCCCTTAAAGATAAGGATGTATCTTCCCCCCATATTGGTATTTCTTCCAAGATAAACATCTCTTCTTGGAAACTAAGGATTAATCATCGACCTGCAATGCTTATCTTGTGGCCACTGACCTGCTGACCACTGACCTTCTGTGCCAGTTAAGTGTCTTGTGACAGTAGGAAAAGAGATATTACTCTCTTATGTAATGTATGCTCTTTGTCACAGGATGGTATATAATCACTCTGTACACTCAACTTCTTTGGTGCCCTTCTTTCCTTAGGAAACAAAGGCCCTGGGCTATAGTGCTCAAAACTGGCTCATAATAAACCCACCCAAGTTTTGATTTATAGGTTGATCATGGATTATTTGTGTCAACACCCCTTAAATGAAAACCCTCCCCATAGGATGCCCTAAAAGGTCACAGGGGAGAATGAGGGGGAGGCAGAGGAGAACATAGTGACATTTGCAAAGGACCCAAGGGCTGGGGCAACATAGATTAAAATAGAAGAGGTTGGGTGGAGTGAGAGGGAAACCCACCACAATGATCGCAGAGCATCATTGTTCTTTTCCCACCAAGATGACATGTACTCACACATACAAGTACCCATTCACTTCGTCACACCCACAGCTGCCGCCAGGGAAAGCCACAGGGTCTTTCATTGTAGCACAGCCCCCTCCCCCCACTTGCTGAAAGACAGATCTCAGCAGTGAGGAAGGAGTAGGAGGAGCTGTGACCTGCGCCCCCTGCTCCCAGGCAAGCCTTTGAAGCATTTGAAGGGGAGGAGCTGTGCAGGAGGAAAAGGCGAGGGGGCAGGGGGAGCACTTGCAAGGTCTCTGAGAAGTGAGATTTATTCCTCAGTCTCCAGTGGTGACCCTGTGGGGGGAGTGGCACACCCTTGCTCCGGGATCTGTATTTCCCATTCTTCAAGGCCCCTATGTACAATCACCAAACCTGCTTTGTCCAAGAAGCAGAAAATGAAACTGAGCAGCCACAGGAAGTTACAACTTTCAGGTGTGCTCCTGGGCCCGTGCTTTCCAACTGAGGGCTTTGAGTCCATTTTATAAATCGGCTCAGAGAGTACACGTATTGAAATAATGAACAGATGAGAAACATAGAGCCTGAGGAAAAGGCCAAATGATCAAAAAGAAAGGAAAAAATCTCCAATTCTAGAAGGTACTGAAGACAGTTTCCCTTCCTCTAGTACTGTTTCTACTCACTGTGTGATTTTCCAAACAACTCTGTAAGACAAAGAGTAATTGAAAAGGAGGAGACGACTGGCATTCATTTTGACTGTATGGCCTGCTAGATACACTACAACATCCTTCTAATTAAAAACAAAGTGTCAAGATTAGACAGGACGACCGAATCAGAAGGAGAAACGCGAGGAAGAGGAGAAGGATGGGGACACATCCTAGAATATGGAGATTAACACTTGGTTTAAAGGCAGGTACTTAAGACAGTGGGCTTTTGGGGAAGAGATTGACAAAGTGACCCACAGAGCAGAATAAAGAGCCTAGAAACCAACCCATTCCATCTATGACTGACAGGGCATCACAGATCGGGGGGAGGAGGGACAACTTAATCAGTGAGTCTGGAACTATTGGAACTTACTGGAAAATGAAGTAAGATCCTTATCTCACTACAATAAAAATTCCAGATGGATTGAAGACTTAAATGTGAAAAACAAAACTTATAGAAGATCTTTATGACTAAAACAAAACACAAAAGCGGAAAACCTAAAAAAAAAAATTGATAAATTTAATTACAGTGAAATTAACAGCTTTTGTTCATGTAAAGATATTACAAAGAGGGCAAAAACCACAAACTACCATTTGGGAGAAATATTTGTTATACACATAACAAAGGAAGAATAGTGTCCAGAAAAATACACCTCCTACAATTAGTAAGAAAAAGACCCTCCCTCTTCCCCAAGAAAAACGAGCAAAATGGGAAAAACCTATGAACAGGTATTTCATAGAAGAAAAAATGGAAGAACCCATAAACTAGATGAAAACACATTTAACCTTATCCTCGTTAGTAGTCAGGAGGAAGCAGATTCAAACTAAATGAGCTACCACGTCTCTCCCTCCAGACTGGTAAAAACAAAAAAGTTGAACAGTGCCAAGTATTGGCCAATATACAGAAGAAAAGAGAAGTCTCATTCACTGCTTCTAGCTGTGTACGTTTATACCAGTACTTTGGAAAGCAGTTTGGCATAACCTAGTAAAGTTACACAAGCACGTATCCAATGACTCAGAATTTTACCCACAAGTTTATACCTAGAAAAACTCTTCCGTGTGTTTTCTAGAGTTACATTCAAGAATATTCACAGCAGCCTTGTTTGTAATAGCAAACAGTGGAAACAACCCCAATGTCCGTCAATAGTAGAATGGGTGAGTAAATATTGGTTGGTATAGCCATACAATGAAATATTATACAGCTGTGAAAAATAATAAACTCCAGCTACATAGTTCAACATGAAAAAGTTGCAATTAAAATTTGGAGAAAGGAGCACATCATAAAAGTACATCCAGTATAATTCCACTCATATAAAGTTCAAAAATATGCATATATTAAACAATATATAGAGTAGGAGCACATATGTAAGTGATAATACTGTGAATAAAGCAAAGGTGTGACTAACACAAAATTCAGAAGAGTGTTTCCTTCAGGGCTAAGAGGGAGTAAGACTGGAGAGAAGTTCAGGACCGCTTCTAACTCACCGTAAACTCCTACTTATTAACCTACCTATGCACAGTTGTTCATTTAGTTATCATTCCTTAAGTTATACTATTATAATTAGGATTTTTTAAATGATTTTAAAGCAAAGACGAGGCTATACAGTTTACAATCTGGTTCACAAGCTAGCTGGTGACAGCACAATGCTACCTGCTCTCACAATTACTCTGTTAAATTCTTCTGACCCCAAAATATAAATTCTTAATAGGTGATCTTTTAAAACTTGAGTCCCAGCTTAGAAAAATACCAAGAGGAGAGGGTAATAAGCATATGCATATTCACAATGTCTTTTATCTAAGATTCACATGAGTTTGATCGCAACATTTCCGTTGCAGCATCAGACAGCAAAGGAAAATAGGAACAGATTTCACCTCTGACTCCATGAGTCTGAAATTAGTTTGAGTTTTGACTTCTAGATTTTTGAGTAACTGATCCAGGTGAGGTTTGATACCTTTTCTCTACGATAAATTGCAACCTCAACATTACACTTAGTACTCTCACAAACAGTATTCAGACTTCAACTATTATTTCTAGTAACTGTAAGAAGGGCTTAAAAAACGTTACCACTGTCTAGCGTGAGGAAGAGAAACAGATTAATGATATGTTAACAATAAAGCCTCACAAAGTCAGATTAATAATAGTGAAATGTACAGCCTGCATTACCCAGAGGTCTGCTGTATTAAATGTTATTGTGTTAACTGCCTCCTGCCCATTATCTAAAGGCAGACCAGATGCTATCAACAAGTAGTTCCAACAAGCTTGTTTTAATGAGCAAAGACAATATTGCTACAAGAACTTTAAAATGTGTTTTCTCAGGCCTTGGATTACCAAGCTCAACCTTCCAAATGTACACAGTTAGCTTTAATAAAGTCAGAGAGAAAATACCTGCCTGCAAAAACACAAAGGAAATGTCTTACTTTGGTGAGTTTGGAATTTTGGTAGTATATGAGAAGTTATTTTTTCTGATGATAAAACAATAAATATTAATGATAAAAATTCTAGAAAAGGTATAAGTGTGAAGACAATTTAAATTGCTCATAATTCTACACCTAGAAATTACCATTATTTGTGTTTTGGGGCATGTCCTTTCAGTATTTTTCTTCCAAGGATACATACGTGTGTTTACATATTTGAGACCCTAAAGTTTGTGGTCTTTTTTCTTTTTCTGTTAGCATTATACTGTAAGCACTTTCCCATACCATTAAATATCCTCTGAAGATCATTTCTAGAGCTGGATAATATTCCCCACATTGGCATGATATAATTTGAAGAAAATTTTCTCTGTTTTAAGACATTTTGGTGGTGTTGTCATCTTTTTATATCAAGAAAAGCCTGTGTAGTCTTTTTTTTTTTCTTTTTTAATATCTTATGTTTATCTCTCATGATTGCCAATAGATACCAACTCTTGGACATCAGGAAATTTTTGAAAAATGTGTCATCAATCTCATTTTAAGGGCTAGAAATCAATTTGTGTGTTCTTTCTTTCAACAAATATTTATCATATGCCTATTCCATGCTGTGAACTATTTTAGGCATTGGGGATAAAAACTAGAACAAAAGAGATAAAGTCCCTGTCTTTGGGAGCTTATCTTATAACAGAAGAGTTAGAAAATGTCATGTGATAGTATAACAGAAAAATAAAGTAGGGTAAGTGGCAACAGAAAGTACTCATGGGGAGGTAACGGTGGTGGTGGTGTTATTTTATATAATGGTGGTGGTGGTGGTGGTGGAGGTCTGTCAGGAAAGGTGATTAGGTGGCACTTGAACAGAGAGATGATGAAGTAAGACAGTGGGAAACCCAAGAGCAGAGAACTCCAGCCTGAAGCATCAGTGAATGCAAAGAGTGAGGTGCAACAGGCACATGCTCAGGATGCTTGAACAAGAGGTCAACATGGCTGCAATCAAATGGGCAACAGGTAGAGTGGGAGGCTATGAGGTCAGAGAGATACCTGGCTAGATCACAGAGGATCTCACAGACCACTGTAAGGATCGCTCAGGTTGTTTCTGAGTAGCCACTAGACTCTGAGGGAGGTGGCAGGAAAGGTAGAGGCAGGAAGAGTCAGGAAGACCAGTTAGCGGGTGACCAAAATAAAGTAGATAAAATGTGATGGTGGCCTAGACTATAGATATGCGGCGAAGATGGAGGGAAAAAGATCCTGTTTTGGATATATTTTGAATTTAAAGCTGACAGATTTGCTGATGGATTAGATAGAGGTAGGAGAGAAAGAGAAGAGGCAAAAATAGTTCTAGGATTTTGGCCTGAGGGAGTGAAAGAAAGGAGTTGTCATTTAGGCAGATGAGGAAGACTAAAGGAGAGTAACTTGGGGAGAAAATCAGGAGTTGGTTGTTGATGTACTAAGGTTGGTGTGCCTGTTAGAAATCCAAATGGAGATCAAGTTGAAGTTCAGAGGACAGGTCCAAGTAGAAAACATAATTATAGCCATCATCAATATGCAGATTAAATTTAAAGCCATGAAATTAGATGACGTCATCAAAAAACTAAAAATGCATAGAAAAGAGGTTCAAAGACCCCAAAGGAGACAGAAAACCAGCCTCCAGAGAGGTAAGAGAAAGAAGAAGAGAATGTGATGCCCTGAGGCTGGGGAAGGCAGCATTTCTACAAGGGTGAGAAAAAAGGTCAAAGCCACCTTTTTAAGGAGGGTGAAAATGAGAACTGACCATTGGATTTGGGACACGGAGGTTAGTGGTAGGCAAAATGACCATATAATCTTTGCCCAAATCAGAACATTTTTGAGAGTGAAGGAAGAAGCTCTGAATAATTAAAAGATGTCAGGATAATAGGCATAAACAAGGACCTCTCTGAAAAAAATAAGATAAATCATCAACCTAGTTATTTGTGACCTTGACAAAAGCAGGTTTTTGTTTTGTTTTGTTTTTTGAGGGATGAAAGAAAAAGAAACTTGATTGTAATGTGTTCAAGAGAAGAAGTGAGAAAAGGAAGTGAAGATAACTAGTAGAGATAACCCTTTTGAGTTTAGCCATAAAAGGGAGCAGAGAAATGAGCCAATAGTTCAAGGGACACATATGTTCAAGAGAAATTTATTTTTAGATAAGAGATAGCAGAGAATATTTGTATGTAGATTGGAAAATCCAGAAGAGAAGGAAAGATACAAGAGAAAGCAGAAAAAAGCTGGAGTGATGCCCTTGATTGGGCAAGAGGGGATGGGTCCAGGTCCCTGGAAGCAGACTCGGCTTAGGTTGGAGCAGAGATGTTTCATCCACAGGAGGAAAGGTAGACTGGGAGAAGTGGTGGTGGAAGCGGACAGAAGGCCTTATCTGGTGGTTGTGTTCTCTTGGTGACTACAGGAAACCAAGTCAAAGACCCAGCTAAATAGAAAGCAGGCTTCTTTAGTATAGACTGAGAGCTGGACAAGCTGAGTCATCATTTCCATTCTGGCTTCTTTGACTCCTTTGGGACACGTTCATATCACCCCGTAACATCAACAGAATCACTGTCAATGAGGTTCCCCTGCCCATCATGCTGGAGGAAGAGGCTCCCCCACCGGTCAGGGCATTGTGGGAGCAGTGGAGGGCATTGGGATAGAATGTGCAGTGGCTACAGACAAGGACAAATTTTGTGGATATGGGGTCATTTATTCGATTCAAGAAAAAGAGGAAACAGCAGGGAGTGATATCCTTGGTTAGGCAAGAGGTGGGGAGATGCAGTGCTCTAGGGGAAGGCTTCTTTATTCAAGACAATTGTTGAGCGCCCTGTGCCAGACCCTGCAAAGGAGTGAGAGTCACAGCCCCAGGCCTCCAGGAGCCACTGTCTAATGAGGAAGATGTAGAAAGAAAGTAAGCAGTAAATTGATTGATTTTTTTTTTTTGGCAAATGGGTAGGATTTTGTTAAATGATATATTGAGAGAAGGACTTTACAAGCAAGGAAGTGCCTTGGGCAAAAGTCAGGATTCTGAGACGGCCAAGTCTATACCCACAGGGCTCCTTTGCATCAAGAGCAAACTCCACACTGCCCTCTCCTCTCCCTGTGCATAGTAGACTTCAAATGGACCTCCTCGATGAGCACACTGGGGTCAGTCCCTCTCTAAACTCTCTAATGCGTAACAGGAAATGGCAATTTCCCATGAGTGCGCTCCATTTTTGTAGGACTTTGAAGTCCTTTAGTGTTTGACAGTACTGTTATTTTTACCATATGCACAAAGCCATCTGCCTGCTATTACAAAATCCGATAGCTATCACCGCCACCGTAAAGTCCACTTATTCTTGACGGAGGCCAGATCACCTCAGCCATCTACCCCACTGAAGACAATAGACCACCTCAGGCTAACTGGACACTGCTGACACCCGAATGTCATGGACTTTACATGATGCCACCAATCTGCAAGCATCAGAGGAGCTTTTGAGGATGCTGGGGGCCCTTGACCAAAGGCTTTAACCTCAGGTCAGGGATCTCCTTTAGTCCCTACCTCCACATTTAACCTTTCAAGACCATTTCCTTTCCTTCCTTCCTTCCTCCCTTCCCTCCTTTCTTCCTTCCTTCCTATCCTCCTGCTTTTCTTCCTTCCTTCCATCCTTACTTCCTTTCAGGTAATTAAAACCCACACAACCTCTTGGACACAGGAGATGACTGCTAAATCATGCTGAAACGTTGATGGGCTTGTGTTACTTTACTAAAGCCCTAATCCATCAGGTGACATCAACTACAGCAAACAAGCCCTCTCAGAAAGACTATTGGAAGTCAAATCCCAGAAATCCCTGACTGCCAACTGAGTGTCTGACAGGAGGCAGTTTTTAACTGAAAGCGACGACTAGAGGCTAAGCGATGAGAGAAGTGGCATGAGGTTCTGCTAGTGTCTAAGATAAAGTGGCAGGATTTTCCACACTTTTCTAAGCCTTGTAAACTAGACCAGAAAAGCCCCCTGAGAATAGACAATGCCACAGTTTCCCATGTCAGGGGTAGAAGCAGAGTAATATCAAAAACTTACTGACCTAATAGGCTATTTCCATTTCTTAGTAATGTCTCTGATTATCAACCATATTAAAACTTTCCGTGGCCCATTATGAGAGCTGGACCCACGTAGTGGTTAAGAGAGCGAACAGCCTGCCTGGGGTCACATCTTGGATGCACCATTTACTGGCCTTGTAACTCTACACAAATGTCCCGAGCTCTCTACAACTCCATTTCCTCATCTTTAAAATGGGAGTAAAAGCAGAACGTATGCCATAAAGGGCTGGAAGGATTACACAAGGCAACATATGGGTACCCTGGACCAGGCCCTGAGGCAGCACAGAACACCTGTTAGCTAATGTTATTATTGCTCATATGTCCTCCAGCTCATTCAACACCTCTACCTTGAACTCAACGTGCTCAAAATTCAACTCGGGTGTATGATCAGAGCTGATAAAGTCACAAGTTAGTGAGCTGCCTTTGTTCAGAATGATGTTTCAGCATTCTCTTGTGAAATAAAATCTTTTGTTCAAATTAAAGAATTCCTGATATCAGCTGAAAGATGTGACAGAGTCCTTATTCAGAAGCAGAGCCTTCTCTACGTCCTTAAAATTCGACTAACTCTAATGGGCCTTTCAACTCTAAGTCATGAGACGTAGACACGAGCTCCAGCTCTGCTGTTGGCTTCCGTGCTACAACGCTTCCCTATGTTTCCCAGCAACAGCTTCCAACCCGTTTTTAAAGACCTGGAAACACCATTATTTAGCAGTTAAGAGCACAGACCTAGGATCATCTAAGACTCATATGAAATATCAGCTGCCTCAGTCAGCAGCAGTGTGAACTTAGATAAATTGCTTAACCTCCCAAGGTTCCCCCAGCTGGAGATAATGATAGATCCCACTTCACAGGATCCATCTTATGGGGTGGACACAATGTTCTAGAAGGCCGAAGACCTGGTTCTAGCCAATCCCTCTCGATTAAGCAACTCTGTGCCTCTAGGCCTCCGCTTCTTCATCTACAAAATGTAGGGCCTGGGCTACATGACATGTTCCCTTCTGGAATGTTCCCTGATGTGCTTGGTGCTGATTCCCACATCCTGGAATGTTCAACAGCCATGATTGTACTCCTCCATGGATGTCTCTCTTTCCATTCCTTCTATCAATTTCTGGCTATCAATGTCCTCTCATTCCTCAAGATCTATCTCAAAAGGAATAAGAAATCATTGTCCTGGGGGAAAACTTGACACCACCACGTTGGGCAAAGCTCAGACCATTTCTGTTTATTGGTTTTCCCTTCTGTAAAAAGTGAAATAATAATGTTCAACCTGCATCCCTCAGAGCCTCGTTGTAAAGATTGACAAATTATTTTATTAGTAGCTTTTGTAATTGACCACTGTAAACAAGGTATTACTAATTGCCGTCTCCTCCTGAGCCCTCTTCCTTCCTCTCCTGGGGCTTATTCGAGTATGTGCCTGTGTTATTCCTGGCGTGACTCCACTACCAGCCTGCGAGCCACTTGAAGGGTGGGCCTGTGGCCACCTTATGAAGCCATCTCCTCAAAGCACTTACCTCGGCCCCTGCCACACGGTCGGTACTCGGTGAACGTTTATTCAATGTATTCATTTGTTCAACAAATAATTACTAAACTGTGCCAGGCTTTGAGCCACAGTGGTGAACGGGACAGGTACAATTCCTGCTTTCATGAGATGTAACTGTCCAGGTGAGCAGTAGACAGTAAACAGACAGATGTAGGATTGATTAATGGTAGCAATAGTGTCAAGAAGGGAAATAACAGCTGTTAACAGTGTGGGCATGTCCAGGAAACTTAATTTAATGTGAAGGTTGGGGGAGGGCCCCTTGAAGAAGTGGCAGCGAAGCTGTGATCATCAGAAGTCAACTGTGAGTCAATGCGTTTGACTCTTCCCCTGCAGGGCCTTCTAAGTCAGCGGAGTATATTCAGTGTGTTACTGAAGTCTGTGGCCCAAGTCAAATTCCACGTGTGTGGCTTGAAGATGACGCCCCTGCTTCTCTGTAACCTTGGCGTGTGTTCGACAAATGACAGGTCACGATGCACTCCTCACTCACCACCACCCAGCTTCCTCCTCACTCGCCACCACCCGCAGCCCACTCACTGCAAAGGGGGGAAAGTGACCTTCCTCTCAGAAAATCATTTCAAACCCCAGATAGCACTCCTCCTTCCTTTTCCCTGGCCCATATTTTTTCCTCCCATTGCCTCAGGCACCAGCCCCAACACTTTGCATGTCACCTCCCCTTGACAGTGAGGTAGGACTTTCGCCCCTGTTCCTTGTTAGCAGCCCCCCGCCCACCACCACCACCACATGCCTCTCTAATCCAGTTCTCAACCCCGTGCAGACCTGATGAAAGAAGTGAGCTCCCTTCTACTACCGTCGCCCCTCTGTCTGGGCTGTGTGAGGCGGTGGGCATTTCCCGCACACCCTCACCCCAGCACTGTCTCATCACAGGTTTTGGAGATCTGTCTCTTTTCTCCTCAGTGGGCTGGAAGGCAGGCCTGGGAACCAGGACAGCTGGCCCTGCTGGCAGGCCAGCTCTCTCACGAGCTGTGCTCAGCAGAGACCTCACAGCCCTCTGAAGTTCAGGAGCTGCTCTGAGGTGAAGATGTGGTATTTGCTCCTTCTCTGACCATAATAACACTCAAGATGTGGACTTTCCCCTGCAGTGACTCAACTCCACTCCACACTGCTCGGGGGAGGACACTGGGCTATTTTAAGTGTTCAAGTGAGCTTATTCACTGGGTTCTGAGCAATGTAAAAACTAATGAGACTGTCCCCCAGGGCCAAAATAAGAATGTGTGGCTAAGTTTCTAGAAACTCTATATAAGCGTCACGTAGCAGAAATGAACATTCAATGCTTCCCCAGAACAGTAAGTCCTTGATTAGATCAGATATAAAATACGAATGAAAATATCATGGAGACTTCAATATTAGGTAGAATATAAAAATTTACAGCAACTAATACACAGTTACTAAAATTTAGTGGATTCTCAACCAGTTTCTACTAATTGACGAATTGAAGATAAAAACGGGTTTCCATGAATAAATACCCCATGCAGGAGCACTTGTCTGAGGAAGGGAGACCCGGGAAAAGTGCAGTTGGCTGGCCTGAGAGTCCTTAGACATCCCTCCGTCCACCTGAGACCAGGGACACACACCACCTGCCTCAAATGCCTCCAGGTGTAGCACCCAGAGGAAGGAAGATGACGGAGGAAGGGTTGGCGTGGGTTTCCCCTAAGTGGAGGCAAGGAAGAATGGAAAGGGGAGGTGAGTGCTGAGCCCCACCCTTGGGAAGAAAAGCAGACGGCAGGATTCCAGAAGGGCTATCAGTTAGCATATCGAGAGGGATAGGCAGACAGTGGCTAAGAATTAGTGAGATTCCAGAGGCAACCCACTCCAGTCTGAGGGTATTAGGCTCTACAAGGTACTCAACTCCTTAAAAGGATATAACAGAATGGCCCGGAGATGATATGGACTGGAGTGTGTATGACGTTGCTGACCACCATGTCACTGCCCAGAAACCAGATCAGAGCAATAGATCAGAAACCAGCTCTGGGCTAAGACTCCTCTCAGTGCTCGATATGTAGCGTGTGCTGGTAGGTGTAGGTAGGGTGTGAGCATCTGGAATCAGAGTCCCCTTAGACTTGGAACTGTCTCTGGGGAATCACTGGGAAGGAAGGTGAATTCTAAGTGTATGAGCAGCTAGAGTAAACAAACCAAAACAACAAACAGGAAGCAAGGGGAGAGAGAGGACAGCCATCTAAGAGGGAAGGCTGTCCAAAGGATCCTTAATAACAAAGGCATTTCACAATGAATTTGAAGGTTTTTATTATGGGCAAAGTAAATACCACATTTCTTTGCCTCTTCTGTTAGCTTTCAATCCTAGGCTCCTAGGAGAGTCGGCTAGACCCACAAAGACTCTGTGTGTGTCTGTGTGTCTGTGTGTGTGCGTGTGTGTGTGTGAAATCAAAGAACAGAGCTGAGTTTCCGTAGCCATGCCCACCAGTGTGGGACAGCAACTGTACACAAAGCATGATCTACAAGCTAAACTAATTCAGTAACAGCAGAAGTTCAGAGCTAGAGATAACTACAAAACCTAGCCCCTTGGCAAATGACAGAAATCTTAGGAAAGGCATTGGACATCCACCTAAAATGGTTTGAGGTGAATCATATCTGAAACCACAGCAAACATCTGGTTACATACATATGATGAGCACACTGAAAAGCCACGTGTCCATATGTTGAGAGAAACCATTGTCTCAAAACTTCTTATTCTTTAGGACAGCCATCTGAAAACTGCTTCATATCTCTCAAGGTTTAAGGAACAAACGAGAACTATGATGCCATCTGGGGAGTGTTTTCTCAGCCAGATTGACAAGAACACTGCATCTGCTTAGACCCTCTGACCCCATGATCCCAAAGTCGCTGTGTACAGTGCTGTCTGACTCTGCTGGGGGTGACCATAAGAGCCCTGAAAGACTCGAGTTATAAGGAACCTGTGACAAACGGTCCCCAATGTCTCTCACAGTCCACTCTGTCCATTCCAGGGCCAGCCATCTGTGGCAGCGCCAGGGTGGCCGAGTTGCCACAGGTATTTCTTAGAGGAAACTGATGGGGGGCCTCCTAGAATCACCCAGGGAGTTCAGGTGACACAAATCAATGCTACACATGTAGCCTTAGGCTCCAGCAAACCTTCTCTGTGCCCTAAAACAAAGCGAAAATCTACTGGTCCCCTTGCCACGTGTCAAAGTGTGGCCATGACTTCTTTGGGGGCCATTGACCCCAGAGTGGAGGAATTTCTACCATAAATGACCCTGGGTCCCCATGGGCTACATGTCTGTTTCACTCCACTCACTCAGGTGATGTCTTATTTTCATTTTATAGGAAGTTGTTGCACATAGACTAATGTTCACAGAGACCATTGCCCATAGACTATTTTATCTCCACAGACTAAGTGTCAGAACTTTAGAATGGCGAGTCAGTATTACCAACACAACAGAGCACATAGCCCAGGAGCATAGCTCGGAGTAAGATTAGATGTCTGGAATTCACTTTCTAATATTTCGGACTTCCCATGAGCTAGGAAACAAAAGCTACTGGGCAGCAATAGAGAGACCCAGCCAGGCCTCCGGCTCCTCTGTCTGGAGAAAGTTGTCAACATAGAACCATCTACATCAATCTCATCCGGTCCTTCTGTTTTGCAGATTAGGGAGCTGAGGCCAAGACCTCCTATGTGAGGCACCCACAGAGGGTTACAGTCTAATAAAGACAGAGTCAGAACTGACATCCGGGTCTTTGGATTCAAGTCTAATGACGGTCATTCCGCATCATGGTGCTGCAGCAAAGTCGCAAAGCAGGGAAAGCCTCTCCCAAATTCCAAATCATATACTTGACATAAAACTGTGTTTCAGATGAACCTCCCCCGGGCTAAAAGAGAATCCTTTTGGTCATCACTATTATCTCTGGTAGTAACAGCCAGCTAACAATTATGAGCACATTTTACAATATGCCAGAGATATTGTGCTGGGCATTTTGCCTGCCTTATTTCATTTAACTCTCATAATAATCTGATAAAGAAGGTACCATTACCAACCACATTTAGCTGAAAAGAAACCTGAGACGTCAAAATATAAAGCAATTTGCCCACATTCACACAGCTGCAGTTAGAGGAAACAAGATTCAAATCCAGATCATCGACCTGCAGAACCAACACTCAGTCACTCCACTACCCTGACAGCATGCCAACATCAGCAATGGAGCATAAATTTAAGTGAGATGTGTGAAAATGGCTAGCTACAGGATGATAAACATTTCATGTCTTTATTCATGATTTGCTTTGTCCCCCAGGACACACAACATCTAAAATGCTAGCCCTCTCTGTCTGTCAGAGTGACGGTGCGAGAAAGTTCTGCAATCTCATACACCATCAGCAACCCCCTTGAGCCTCCAGCCCGAGATTCTGGGGAAGTTTGGGAGATTCTGGTGTCTTGAAACCTTTGTCCCAGTGTGCTTCACTGTGGCTCCTGTTTGGGATTCAGGGCACATCAAGGAGCCAGGATGAAATTAGCATCTGCTCTCCTCCCACTCTCTCTCCTAGCTTCTGCAAACAGGAGCTGCAAGGACAAAGATGTGAACAATCCTGACTGTGTTTTCTCAGGGCAGGCAGGAGGGATCAGAAAAAAACAGTCCCGTGTAAGGCTGGGTGACAGGATGGGGTCAGGAATATGAGAGAGTGTTGGTATGTTCATTGCTTGGTTTAAAGTTTATTGGCTTATTTTAGGGTCTGGCAAAGACGTGATTATCACAATGTCTTGTATCTATAGGGGGATGTGGGGGAATCTGTTTCAGCCAGTAAGGTACTAGCCCTCCTAGGGTCCATCTTCAGATCTGCCTTGTGTCTCAGAAGAAACAACTGCTGTGTGACCCAGAAATGGGCCCACATTTCCCAAGCAGCTCCTACATCTATTTAGGAATGCCAGAGCTATCTCCAGCAGCAGAGAAAGCCTGTCAGTCCACAATTAGAAAAAAGAAAAAGCTCAAACTACTGAGATCAGCTTGTTTCCTTCCAGAAACAGAATTTCTTTAGGGAAAGGAGAGAGAATGAGGGCACAGGGCTCCTGAAGTGGGAGTAGGAGTGGGGACGCAATACCCAGAGAGGAGACTTGGGCTTCAGTGACAAACTTTGCTGGCAATTCAGTGTTGCCTGGGATTTTCCCATGGTATGGGAGCAATAGAGGGCTTGGGGTTGGTGGGGCTAGAGGTGGTGGGAGGGAAAGAAGACGTGCAGTGTAAGTAACGTGGTGGTATTTTCATTCAGTTCACCAAAAAATACAACACTTTCCTTCCTGTTTCTGCTCACTCTTTACATACATGACCTCATTTAGCCTTCATGCACCCTGTGAGGGGCGTCCTTTAAAAGCTGCCTTCAGTGGTTTGCAGGCTGTAGCAAGCAAAGGCTGAAATCCGGCCACACTCAGCTTGCTGAGTTTCTTCTCTAATTCCCGGAAAGGTGCTATATGGGCTCTCAGCAGCTCTGGATGTCATTGCCCCATTTTGCAGCTGAGAAATGGGACTCAGAGATGGTGAAGCACTTGCCCAGGGTCACAGCAGTAGTAAACAGCAGAATCAATATTCTAAACCAGGTGTGTCTGCTCCCAACCTCGCTTGTGTTCCACTCTGCTAGACTGCCTTGGTATTTGGAGAAAAAAAGAAAACGGAGGTCAAGGAAACTCCTTAGGACCAATGGACTGAATGACCTCAATGTAAGTGCCTAATAAGGAACCTCTGAGATAGATAGTAGAAAGTCCTGGAACAATACTAATCTATGCAAGGCACAAAGGCAGGCAGGCCATACAACCGTTCAATTTGATAGTCATCTATTAGACGCTGGCTAAGTATCAAGCAGGGATCTATGCACTCAGCAAAGAAAGGAGTAAGGCAATGACCCTGCCCTCAAGGAGTTCACTGTTCAGACTCGGAGACGGTCAAGTGAAAAACCCAAGACCAAGCAGAACAAAGAGCGTTAACGAAAACAGTGGGCAATTGGTCGTGTTGGGTGGGACGAGGACACTCCACAGAGTCGGGGCAGAACTTGAGCTTGGCCTGGAGGGGTAGGAAAAGTCGCTGTAGAGGGCAGTTCCTTAAGAAGTGGTAAACCCCAGAGAGGTGAACTTCCAGCCAGAGGCCTTGTAACCACCTGTCTCAACGCTGAGCCGTACAGTTCAAGCCGGCATAGAAACGACTGTGGCCCACATCACAGGCTCCTGCCCACAATCTCTCTGCTGCAGAGATCGAAAGCGTCACAGAAGAACAGAGAGAATGAAAAATGGCTTCGGGTGGAGCAAAACAGACTTCTGCACAGTGATTTGACATATCTGGGTTTTCCAGGCACTGGAGCTCACTTTCTTGAAAGTTGTGGTTAAAAGAAACAAGCCAACTACTCCTCTAAGCGACTTGGGCACAGCTGCAGCAGTGTGATAAGGAGCCGAGCCACCTCCTCACTGGTGACATTTCAGAGCATCGTTTTTGTGGGGGTCCCTCAGCGGGAAGATGGCAAAACTACTGCATTCCCAAGGCTGAGTGCAGGTCTCAGAGAGGCTGTGGCAATCCCTTCTCAAGGTCTTTCCACTTCTCTGTCCCAGGGGGAAGAAGAAAAAGGCTGTGAGTAGAGAGCATACTACCCATGTGCTGGCCACTCTTTCTCATTCTGTGCTTGTGGCGCCATATCAAGGAAGGTTCATTTACCCTGTTTAAAAGATAATAAACTGAGGCTCAGGTGGTTTATACATCTCAACTCAGGTCACACAAGCCTCAAGGAGGAAGGACAGCAATTTAACCCAAAATCACATGACTCCAAAGCGAAGTTCTTTTTGCTTAATCAAGGCAATTTAGTGAGGTGGGTCAGAGTATAGAGCTTGGCATCTGGATGCCAAGGTTTGAAGCCCAGACCTGCTACCAACCAGCTGAGAGACCTGGAAAGTTCACTAAACAGCTTTTGCCTCAGTTTCCTTATATGTAAAATGGCGATAATAATAGTGAGGATCCCAGGTGACAATAGATATAAGGCACGTAGAAGTGTGCCTGACACACAGAAAGTGTTAGACAACTAGGGTGATGGCTCCACATAGGAGGAGAAGTAAGAAAGCGCTGTGAAAACTGGGAAAGCGCAAAGGGAACAGAAAGAGTGGGCGGAATTAGGGAATGGAGAAGGGAGAAGGAAGCAATGTCAAAAACATTGTCAATTTGTGTGTCAACCATGTCTGGGATCTTCAACTTACCTACACTTCCTTCCCCATCAGAAGAAACAGGCCCCAGCCATACTCAGTCTGCAGGGCTGCTAGAAACTCGTTGATAGACAGACAATTTAGAGAGAGAGAGGAGAGAGAGATTAGATGAATATCTCAGACAGATATATAGATAGCCTTCCAATAACGAATACTCTCATCTTGCGTGGAGATTTCCCTACAGAAATAAGACACTAAAATTGAACATGTATGACTGCTTTGCTCCACTGCTCCCCAGAGCTCAACGAAGAAGGCAGCTCTGGCTGTGTCTTACCTTCAAAGTCTGCAAAGCTGTATGTACCTGTCATATAACGGACAACCTGGTCAGTGGGTTGCCAACCCCACACTCTCTGCATCAGTGGGCCACAGACCAAAGGAGAAGGAGCTCTTAATAACCACTGGGAACAGTGATCATGGTTCCCAAGGGATCCAGCTACTCAAAGGAGTCTGAAGGATATAATGACAATGACAATGCAAAATTACACTTCCTGTAGGGGAGCCTTCATAGTGCAGTGGAAAGAGACTGAAACTTGAAGTCAGAGGCCCAGGATTGGAGCTCTCACTCCGTTAGTATGCAGCCTTGTGACACTGAACAGGTAGCTTCTCCTTCCTCAGTACCACCTGTAAAATGAGAACAGTATTTTCTTTCCCACTGTTGCGTAATAAAGATTCCGTCTCGTCTTTGTCCTGGGTTGCTAAGACTGAGTGCTCTGAGCCTTTGGAATTTCCTAAGTGATAGGAGCATCTGTTGCTCATGGTGGGCGCCTGGACCACCTCTGAGTTTACACTAAGGAGATGACTCAGGCTGGGGGCTGGTCACGCCAGAAAGACCAACAATGAGATTAGAGAGTCAGAGCCACGTGTTATCAGCCCAACCTCCAGGCAGTGGAGTGGGAAGAGAGCAGGAGACGGAGTCTAATCACGTGGCCAGCGATTTAATCAATCATGTCCACCTAATGGAACTCAGTAAAAACTCTGAACTCAATAAACAGCTCAGAAGAGCTTGCTGGTTGGTGATGTACGTCAGTGTACCAAGGGGCGTGTGCCCTGACTCCACGGGGAGGGGTCAGGGAAAGCTCTTCACCTGGAAGCCTACCAGACCTCACCCCATGTATCTCTTCATTTGGCTGGTCCTGATTTGTAAACTTTATAATACAACTAATTGTAATTATGGCACTTTTTAAAATTCTGTGAGTCATTCTAGTGAATGTCAAAGCTAAGGGGGTCATGGGTACCCCTAATTTGTAGCCAGTTGGTCAAAAGTGTTGGTGGCATCTGAAGCGAAGGCAGTCTTGTTGGGAACTGTGATCTGATCTTAACTTGTGGGGTCTGAGCTGAGTCTGCGTAGTTAATATCAGAATTATATTGCAGTATATGTAACCACAAAGGTTGTTTTAGGAATGAAATATAATCACATATGGAAAAAAAAAAAGCCTTATGAATTGTGAATGGTTAAGTAAACATTACTTGTATAGTTTTTTTTAAAGGCTATGGTATTGGGGCCGCCCCAGTGGCATAGTGGTTAGGTTCGCACTCTCCACTTCGGTGGCCTGGGGTTCACAGTTTCAGATCTCGTTTGGGGACCTACACACTGCTCATCAAGCCATGCTGTGGCAGGCGTCCCACGTACAAAGTGAGGACGACTGGCACGGATGTTAGCTCAGGGCCAATCTTCCCCAGCAAAAAGAGGAGGATTGGCGACAGATATTAGCTTAGGCTAATCTTCCTTACCAAAAAAAAAGGCTATGGTATTGATGAAAGATCAACAAGGCAATTTCTTTGGGTTATTTTTCCAGCAATCCAGATGGATTTCTGTTGTTCCACCAAAACTCTCTTGCTTAACCTCTTTATGGCTAAATTTATTTATTACTTTGACAAAATTTAATGGAACCATAATACGCACAAGATTCTGTGCTACATATGGAACTAGTAGGGGGAAGTGAGAAGAGTATCAAAATGGAAAAGAAGCCATACTTACCCCCCAGAAAACCACAAACTAGCAGAGGAGATAAGATAATAAACACAAAAACAAAGCAGAGAGTGTGCAATGAGAGAGGCCTGGTTAAGCTAACGAGGAGGGATTTTTTTCTGGAGGAGCCAACTTGCAGAGGAAATGGCATTTGAACCAGGCCTTAAGAGATGCGTAGGATGTAGAGAGGTAGAGAAAATAAGAGAGACATTCCGTGCGGAAGGAAGCAAAGCACAAAGGCAGAAAACCATGGGCGCGCATGCAGAGATACGGTCGTGAATGGGAGCGATGTCACAGCAGGGGAGAAAGATAAAGTGGAACCAGGTTATAGAGGGCCTTGAATGTCAAGTGAAAGAGTTTGTAATATCCCGTAGGCAAAAGGGAACTGGTGAACAATTTGGTACCATGAGATATGGCAATTCTGTCTAAATGTTTTTGCTCTTTTCTATTAAAGGTAATTTGGACTGAGAAGCACTAACTTCTTCCTCATTTTAGAGGTGAGCAGACAAGGACCTAGAGGTAACGTGATATGCCTAAGTTCACACAAACAAATAATGGTCAAACCAGAGGGCGGGCAGGATTACAAACTTCTAGCCCAGTACTCTTCTCACAAATACATTCTCTCTCACTTAAAGCAACAATTTCAAATTCAGATCAATATTTCTTGACCTGCCCTCCAGACTGAAGAGGACATCCCTAGCTTCTCTTCTGGAGACATTCACTCCAGCTTGTTCCCCTTGGGAGCAACAGCACAAATGCATGAAGGCCCTGAGCAGCCTTGAGGGTCTTGCCCCTTGCGGGGAATCAAGTCATTCATGGAAAGCTCAGAACCCAGCCCACGATGTTGGCCTCATGGACACCAGCCGGCTGTAGAGTGAGACGATGCTGCAGGGAGATGCAGGGCCTTCATAGTACCAGCTAGAAATAGCAACAGGACTGTTCAATGCAAAACACAAGTGATACTTTCCTGAAACAGCTGGCTCATGTGGCAGGTGAAATTAAACACCGCACTCTGTGGCCAAGGAGAGGGAGAGCTTGGACAGTTTGCTAAGAGAAACCCAAGTGAATAGATCCATTCTCTAACACAGTACCTTTACTGCCTTTTCTCCTACACTTTCTTGGTCTATGATGCTTAACTAAATTCATCAGTCCTACAGCATTGGAAAATTCCTTGAGAATCTTTGATTTGTTTCAGTCTGAGAAGGGCATTCACAGGGGCAAAGACCCAGAGTTTGCCTGCTTCACCAGCTCTCGCTTTATCAGCATAAGATGCCCCAGACAAGAGGGGAAAACCTGCTCTGGTTTCGATGAGGTGCTGATGTCATGTTTTCCGGGTTTTAATAACCATCGAAATTGCACGATTTTTTTAAGTTCCAGGAATAAAAGTGAATTTAGTGTTTATCCATAACTGCATGAAAATAAGGAAAGGATCCAGTCCTAGAACCCACTTTAAAGTGCAATGATACAGTCCCAGAATACAGTCAACGGGTTGCCTGCCTGGGTCTACAAAGAAGAGTGTTCCGGCGCACATGGGGAGTCTGCACCCCAGGGGGGACTCTCCTTTTGAAGGTGTCGGCTCCATCCCCTTGCTCTCAACTGATATGAACCCTCCCATCTTTCCCTCCAAACCAATACCTGTGTTGTAGCTTTGCTTCCCTAGATGCCCCTCTAAACCTGTACAGACAGACCAACCAGTGCATATTATTGGGGGATGTCTGGGGGGTATTGGGTTGGTGGGCCCAACCAGGTATTTTTTGCTGCCCCACCTCAAGTCCCGCTTTAAGTACCCTACAGAGAAAATTAAGAATTTTCCCTGACCCCTGCTTGGCCACTGACTAAAATTTCTCACCCATCCTTAAAAGATGGGCAACTACCCCAAATAATTCATTTTCTTGAAGTCTTCTTGTCAGAATTTTCTATTTTATTATTTCACCTAATAAAAAATTTGTTATTCCCTGGACATGTACTACATACACCATTCATTTCTTTGTTCAACAAATGTTCACTGTGCCAGCTACTGTTTTAGACACCAGGGATAAAAATTAACAGACAAAGTCCTTAACCTCGTAAAACTTAAATCTAGTGGAAGAGAAAAGCAATAAACAAATATAACACAGACACACAGAGATAGATTGTCAGGGAGCAATAAGCTCTATCTAGGAAAAAATTAAACAGGGGAAAGGGACAGAGAGCATGTATTGGTATCACTCGATTTAGACGGTCAATGACAGCCTCTCTAAGGGGTGACATTTGAACTGTACCATTAAGTAAGGCAGCAAGTCTTCTACGGTCAGATGTAGTTCTTGCTATATGAGTTGTATCTCCAAGTAGATTGTGGGCATTTTGCAATGAGACCCAAATCTGTTCTTTTAATATGATGACCCCAGCACAGGCACTGAATATCCAGCTGCTTGCACATTGTAAGTACTCAACAATGTTGACATGTTTGAAAAATCATATCCTAGTAGCTAACTCAACTCCTTAACATTATGCCACCAACCTGCAATAATTCAGATCTCTTCAACACTGTATTGCTCTAGTGAAAAAGGAGCAGAGAGACCTGATGAAGGTGGAATGCCAAGATTCTCTCATCTGCAAAGCTAAGCAAGGTTAGTTGAAGACTACATGGGAGCAGACTCCGAGTTAACAAGTGGATGGGGCGACAGAAGGGACCATATCAGGAGTCATTATTTCACCCCATCAAAATTCACCCTAAATTAATTAGATTAGCAGATGGATAGACATGTAGGTAAAGAAGCAGTTTGCTCATGATTGTACAGCTGCTGGTGGATGAACAGAACAGTGTCTAATGCCACCTCGATGGAGTGCTCCTGCTCCACAAAGACGGGCATCTCTGGAAGAACTGTGGCTTGAAAAAGGAAATGACTAAAAGAAGTGTTCTCCACATTTCGTTATGCCAGCGCTACAAGGTCACAGAAGCTGGAGGTAAAATCTTGCGGCCGTCGGCACTGCTTCTTTCTGGTACAGACTTTCTCTCCAGAAGGAATCTTGTCCTCAGTGTCCCTGGGAGATGGCCTCCCAGCCCCCGCCTGGTGTCTACAGGCCTAAGGCACTCACTTTCTTCCAGAGCAGCAGTCCAATTTCTCTGTCTGACAGCCCTACTGACTAGGAAGTTTAGAAAGTTAAGCTAAGCAACTTTCTTAATTGAATACAAAGACATACGCCATGGTGAAATCAGATCCTTTTATAATAGAGATTTTAATCGAGTATTTATATTCCATGCATTGCCAATAAAATTGTAATTGAAAATCTATCTACTGGAAAGGTTAAATAAATGATCCATCAGGATCTGCTGTTTCTCTGATGCCTCTGAAACTACCTTCCTCAGAAACATAAAGAACTAAAAGGCTGGATTTAAACAACTTTGCCATAGTTAAGACACTAAATATGGGTTCTGTTTTTTAAAAAGACGTGTCATAAAGAAATATGTAGACTTTCAAAGGCAAGTCTTGTGTTATCTTCCATCCTTTTTGAGCAAATCATTAAAAGGTGGAAATTTGGAGTTAAAAGACAAAATGAGTAAAGACAATTGTTACCAAACATATGGTATTTAACGCAAAATTAAGCAGAAGCTAGAGAGGGACATAAATTATGTTTCTCTTCCCAAAGCCAACGGAAATGCTAAAAGTACATTGGCACCATCAAGGATGTTGACTTTTTTTCCTGTAAATGTTTAATTTTTCCTGGAAACCACAGAAAAGGAAATTATTTAAAAGCAGGGCTTTCATGAACAAGGATATTCACCAGAACCTAATCTCCAAAATGCACTAAACCAAGAGAAGATCCAGCTGGTTAGTAAAACGTCTGAATGACAAAATACTTTTTTAAAGGAATACAGTTTCATTATTTTCACATACATATAAAAGAATATATGAGGTTGATAAAGCATAATCTACTAATAATCCTTAGAGAAATTGCTTTAATGAATAAAGGTGATTTGCAACTAGCAAATCATTATTAACATACAAAAAGATTGAGAATATATTTTTCCCATAAAATCATCATTGTTCCAAATCCTGTTTTCTCTACTAACTACTTAAACTATGTCATAATTTTAGAACATATGATTCTTGATCCAAAGACCTCAAATTTATAACGACCGCCTTTTAAAATCTTATCTTCCTGATCTTCACGTATACACTAAGATAAAACACAGGAGTATCCAACTTAGTTGACTTTATTCCATCAAGATAGGTGGTCAAATGGAGAACTTTCTAACCTATTAAATTAGGTCAAGGAAGAAAATAATTAGCTTATAAAATACCTGAAAGCGCCCACTCTAGCACTACAATAAAATCAGGTAATAACAGTTTCCCTCAGTTTTTTAGAACATTCTTGACCTCATTTGAATAATTTAACCATAATTTTTTAAGAACATACTTGATCTTATTTGAATAACTGGAGTTTCAACATTTACGGCCCAAATCTAAATTTTCCACAATCATTGGCCAAGGGATGTCCATAACTTTTCAACACTAAATATAGAAACTTATGGTACCACATGGCTTATTTTTCAACTTATCATTTGTACCAAACTTTAAAACCACTCTAAATTCCTCTTAATTTTTTATGAATAGCATTTAGTGCCTGAGTGTGATTTTAGGTATTTATATAGCTGAATTGACCTGTATTTCAGAGCTATTCTGGCATAACTTACCAAGAGTATTCTTCCAAATAGCCATCTTGAGTGTTCTTTTAGACTTTTCTACTTCCATTGGTATCATAAAGATAGTTAATTTTCAGGATAATTTTATTATCAAAGGAATGGAGGAATATTAAGGAGAATAAAACTTCATCTGTAAAAAGTCCATTTGTCCTTCGTTTCTACAAAATTCCCTATTGGTAAACACATAGTAGAGATAATTGGGAGTTTGAAAGATGAATGAGGATAACAATAAAAGGTGTGTTTGGAGGGTGAATTTGGGATTCACGCCATCATAGCTGGTCTTCCATCTCAACAGTCTCTCCAAGGAAGATGAGCAGTGGACTGCTGCTGCAGAAACACCTCAAGGTGTGTTGGAGTCGGGAGAGCCGACAGGCACAGACCAGGTAAGAGGCGTTTGCAGTGGTCCACAGCATAGATGATGGCACCTTGGTGTTGGTGGGAGAGAAGTTCTAAAGGGACAAGTTCTAATGGGGTTTTGGAGGTGAAAACTACAGGATCATTTCAATAATGAAAGCCTAGAACTGTTGTCCTTGCAAACGTCCCTGTGACTAAGAACTAACTGACAATAGAGGTATCTTCCACACCTAAGAAGGACTCTAAGGAGAATCTGGAAACATGTGTGTCTCCCTTCCATACCCAGCGAGTTGGGGAAAATCGAAGGGCAGCTTTGCCAAACACTTGACTGCTAACAGGTGACTAGACTCAAGAAGTATGCATTCAAGTCTCATCTTTGCCTCCTGCTCACTCCACCACCTTCTCTGTCCTCTGTCTAAAATAGTCTGCCTTCCCCCACCTCACCCCCACCCTAATCCTTGCCCTTTCACTCTACTAGACCTTTCTTCTTAGCACTTTTAATGGCTGGTACTATAGCTGGTACTGTATCTGTGTTTCTTTCTTTGTTCTTATTTTCTATCATCACCTCTAAAATGTAAGCACCATGATGGTAAGAATTTTCCTTTCCACATGGAGTCCTAGTACCTAGAACAAGTGTGCAGAAGCAGTGGGGATCACAACAAGTGAGTCCATGGGAAAGCAGGGAAGGAAAGGAGCTCATATTAACTAAGCACCCTCCCCATGCTCTGCATCAGGCACCCTGCAGCCCTCTACAGGCACCATCCCTCCATCCTCACAATATAGTAATCCTACAAGGTGGTCTTGCCTCCTTGGTAAAGATGAGGCATAGTAGGCCCAGAGAGGTGAGGTAAGGTGCTCAGAGTCACAAAGCTGGGAAATATTGAAGGTGAGTTTCAAATCTGGATCCATCTGGCTCCAAAATCCATGATCTTCCCACTAAGCATTACAAATTGTAAATGTATGGATTATCTACCATTATTATTTCATATCTAAATTGTACTAAAGCTATTTGAAGAGATAAATCATTATAAGAATAAGGCAGAGCCTAAAGAACCACTTGAGGGCCGGCCCGGTGGCACAGCAGTTAAGTGCGCACGTTCTGCTTCTCGGCAGCCTGGGCTCCGCCGACTCGGATCCCAGGTGCAAACATGGCACCGCTTGGCAAAAGCCATGCTGTGGTAGATGTCCCATATACGAAGTAGAGGAAGATGGGCACAGATGTTAGCTCAGGGCCAGTCTTCCTCAGCAAAAAGGGAGGATTGGTAGTAGTTAGCGCAGGGCTAATCTTCCTCAAAAGAAAAAAGAACCACTTGATCTAAAATCTCAAAGGTTTTCAAAATTGCACCTCAAAAGATATTTTTAATAAATTGTTACAGGATAGAAAGCCATGTGTATGGAACTAGCTTAGAAATGGGAAGCAAATAATAAGGATAGACAAATATCTCTGTGGAGGCAGACCTGCAAAGGACTATCTTTTGGAGATCAGAGCCAGGGAAAGCACTAGTTAACATTTTTTTTCTTCTTCTTCTTCTCCCCAAAGCCCCCAGTACATAGTTGTATATTCTAGTTGTAGGTCCTTCTGGCTCTGATATGTGGGACTCTGCCTCATCATGGCCTGATGAGTGGTGCCATGTCCGTAACCAGGATCCGAACTGGCAAAACCCTGGGCCACCAAAGCAGAGCAAATGCCATGAGGTTGACCCCTAGTTAACAATTTTACAAATGCATCGAAGCTGGAGTCCATGCTGAAATTTTCTAATTGCCCATGACACCAAGTATTTCTCATAGTAAAATACCAAATCAGTGAATAGAAACTGCAGAACATTCTTTTCTGGCTGTGCAAAGAAGCAGAAAAGCAAGTGGCAGGAACTTAAATCAAACTATGTTTACAGGTTAGTGAGTCCAGCCCTCAGTTACAACCCAAGAAAGGCATCTGGGGCCTGAGTAAATGGATCCTGCACACTACAAGCCCAGGCAGCCGAGGCCAGGGTTCCACCAGAGTCCTGGGCATCGTTGGAGAGATTAATACCTGCATCAGAGAAATGGTAAGCTTTATAAAAAATGGCCAGGCAGCCGCATCTGGAACCTTCACTCCCACAGAAAATCAGTGAGGTCCAGAAAGCTGTAATCTAAATGACAATAGGGATAGAGTTGAAATCAGAGGATTGGCAAGATAATGACGCTTCAGACAGGAAAATGAAAAATTGGAGAAAAAGTCATTTAAAAAAATCTTTAAAATTGTGAAGACAGCATGACCCTCAAGTCTGAGAAAACATTCCATGGACTGCCCTGAAGCCTGTTTTGCAAATCCTGCTGTGCTGTGCTGAGAGGGGACCAATCAAAAGGTAAAAAATTAAGCAGTCATTACTTCATTCATTTGACGGCCTTTAATTGAGCACATATGGTGAGCAGGGCACTGTTCTTGGTCCACAGGGAGAAACCTAGTAAACAAAGACACAAAATCCCTGTCCTTCCAGAGCTTCCACTCCAGTGGGGAGAGACAGAGCAGGAAAAACATGATATTTAAGAAAGTAATGCAACCTGTCTAAGTTGATAAAGACATCAGGAGGGGAATGGATCTGAGTAACAGTTGGAAGTTCGGGGAAGTTGCACTTTTAAATAGAGTGGACACTGACAAGGTGATATTTGAGTGAAAATTTGAAGGAGATGAGAGCATAGCCATGGAGATGTCTAGAGAAGGACCTCCAGGCAGAGCAGAGTCAGAGCACAAGCCTGGAGGCAGCTGCGTCTCGTTGTGCTTGAGGAGCCTAACCCAGGTGAGGAGGGGAGAAGAGCGCCGTAAGTTCAGGGGGAGGGTGGAAATCAGGGAGTGGGAGGCGTGGGTAGATTGTGAAGGGCCTCGTAGGCTATTTGTAAGGACTTTGGCCTTTAGTCGGAAACAGAAGGGTTTGTAGTTAGAGGAGCAAAGTATTCTAGCATACGATTTTAAAGATCAGCGCTGAGTTTATGAAAGGCTGAATAGGGACAAGTGAGGAAGCCAAAAGGCTATTTCAGTAATCCAGGTTCAAGGTGACAGTGGCTTGGACCAGACTGGCAGCAGGTGGAAGTGATGAGAAGTGATCAGATTCTGCACAGAGCTTGAAAATGAAGCAACAGGATTTCTTAACGAATTGAATGTGGGGGTGTGAGAGAAAGAGGTGACCCTAAAGTTTCTTGATCTGCTGCTGGAAGAAGAGAGTGACTATTAATGAAGAGGATCATTTGATAAGGATGTCATGGGAACAGGCGTAATATGGAGACTGAAAGTCTCACAGTCACTGAAAGCCGCTTACTGTTGGGCAGAAAGAGGAGATTTATAACCCTTTGGAGGTGGGCCCAGGTAGATGGATGATAGGGGATCCAAGGAAATTCTCCCACAATTCGTTCCATGAGGTTTCCAGTAGCAGCCACTGCTGAGACAAAGTAAGCAGTTAAAAGAATTATAATATCAGATATATCTGAATATGAATCCTAGATCTGCCACTTACCAACTTTGCAACCTCAGGCAAGTTACTTAATCTCTCTGAATTTTAGTTTCCTTGCCTGTGGGATGGCAATCCTGCTTACCTGATAGTGTCTCATGAAGATTACCTGAGGAAATTCATGTAAAGTGCTTGGTACAAAGTGATGGTCAGTAAATACTTTAGTTGTTGATCGCTGCAGTGGTAGTTACGTTCATGGTATTATAATTATTATGGCTCTCAATCCAAGAGATGACTAAGGTGCAGATCACAAATTGAAAATACAGGAAATCACCAACGTTAATCAAATCACAATGTTTTTGAGCTGAGATATAAAGTGATGGCCTAAGCCAATCTCCAGAGTGGTTAAGATACTTCTTGAAGCTCGCAAGAAATTTTATAGGGAGAATAGGATTAGAGCCAGAAGATGATCTAGAGCACAGAACACATCCTTAAAGCATTAAAGGGGTAAATTGAGGACAAATAAAAACACATGGAAACTTACCACCTCAAAAAGATGTAAGGATGTTGGATACAGGATAAAAATGTAAAGAAATTAAGAAAGATTAAGGTGAACTTGTAACTGACAGATACATGATAAGAAAATCAAGAAAACTAGAGGGTTTTTAGACCTACACTCATTCGCTCACCCCGGGCTTGTTGTCAGAGAGGACACTACCGTCACCCACACACAGAATAACTTGGGCCCACAGTAGTGGGCTGTGGTCTAGCACACAACTGTGCCTGCTTCCTGGGGACCTGAGTGCTAAGGGCTGAGAAATGCCAGCTAGAGCATCCAGGTTCGCTCGGGACACTGCAGGAAGGCATCCTGGAGGAGTGGAATACAGGCCCGGATTTGGAAGAAGTTAACGCACATGGCTTAGTGGACAGAGGGAGAGCATTTCAGGATGTCTGTCTTTGGAAGGGATTTGGCTCCGTGAGGACACGCAGTCTAGTGCTCTAAGTTCAGAAACACTATCTGTGGCTCCACGTCAAGTCGTTAACCGAAGTCTCATTTGATAGAGGGAGAAGGCAGCGCCTACCCGGCAAAGTGTGCGAAGAGGTGCAGCGGGGTTTGAAATGAGCAGAGGTCAGTCCAACTCAATTATACTCGACGCTTTTATCGGCCGTCTGCTCTGCTAGCTGCTGGGAACTCCATAATGACCCAGACAGACATGGTTCCTGCCCTCACCTAATTTATAATCTCTAGAGAGGGATACCGACAGTCAGGCAACTTCAGTATGGCAAGGTAAGTACTACTGTGAAAAGGAAAAATAAGGACCAGTAAAATTGATATAGAAACTTTTTACTGTGAGAGATGAGTGAAAGAAAGACAGAGCGTGATAAACAAAGAGACATGGAGACACGGGAAAGAGAGCCAGCGAGGACAGCCACTACGGGAGCGTCTAGGAGGAACAGTCTTGCATAAAAGCTTCCTGGAAGAAGCAACAGAAAAGCCGAGATTTGAACAGACACTAAAGTCTGTTGCCAGAGCACTTTGTTGGGGTATCCATCATTGGTTATTAGATTTTTATTGGCTATCTACACTTATTGCCAGGGATTACAAGAGATTAGAAAATAAAAATCAATAGAATGAGGGAATCTAAGAAACAAAATCCAACCAATTTTATGTCTAGTCTTCCCACAGAGACTGACTCGACAAATAACCCAGAGGCATACCTGTCAACCTGCTCCCCAAACACCATCCCACATTACATTCACGTCACTGCCACAGTGCAGAATTTTATGCAGGGTTGTATAAACAGAAATCATATGATATACGAAATATGCCACATACATATATATTGAATATACAAGGCAATTTACAAGTACTATAGATGATAAATTCAGTGAAAGAGTATGCAAAGATGCGTTACGTGGCAGTCATTCTGAACTAAATGAGATTTCAAGAGGACAGGCAGATATGTAATCCGACCGCCCAGGGGATGATTTGTAATTTTGATGATAATGAAATCTCATCAAGAAAGAAGAGCTGCAACGTTATCTATTACTCTAATTTCCACTGAAATGAACTATTTTTACATTCAGAGGTTCAGCCTGCATTTCTTGGCAGCTGGGAGCATTTCCTCAAATGTGTATTTGCTCCAAAATTTTATACCTTCTGGATTATCTCTTGTGCCAGGCATATTAGATTGATTGAAGAAAACAGAATCAACTGTTCATTATGTTACATCTCCACATTACATCATTTCTCGTTAATAATCAAGTTCCCCCAAATTATAATTATTGCTTCAACATTCTACATATGTGATGAGGACAAGTTGTTAATTTATTACTATTGGGACAGCAGTAGTATTCCAATCATGGTTTAGAACTACTGTAAGCCTCCATCAGCTGAATCTCTCAAGAACATGATTTCTCAGCTAATGGAGCTTTCTGGTCAACTGAACAATGACCAAAACACAAAACACTCTTCAGAGCTTCCTAAATAATCTCCTATAGAACATGAGAGTTCTGTAGGATGTGAAAAATGTGCTGCAAGAAAAAGAAGGAGGAAGGAGGAAGAAGAAGAGAAGGAGGAGAAGGAAGAGGAGAAAAGGAAGAGGGGGTAGGAGGGAGGGGAGGAGGAGGAAAAGAAAGATGGAAAGGTTGGATCGAGGGATACTTTCCATGCTCAAATAAATTTGAGGCGCAATTTTTTAACTGCAGATCATCTCTGTGCTGTAAATCTCCAAAAAAAAATTATGCAACATTTCCTAACCTTATATAACCAAGAATATTTTTTTTCTCAAGACTCTTATTATTATAGAGCATTTTATTTTATGGAGTAAGTTTAAGAAATGTTGTTCCGGGCTATTTCTTCGGCCAAGAATAGTGAGCTGCTCTATTTTTCATAGTTCTTTGACCATGTTCTATTGCATTTAATTATTTGCTGGCGTGCAGTCTCTCCTGTTAACCCCTACTCTGTCTGAGAACGATACCCATCCCCAGCGCCTTCTGGAGTACGTGGCACAAAGGACGTAATCAATCAGTGTTTGCTTACATATAGTAGGTATTCAATAAACATGTGTTGAGCTAATGAATAAATACTTTGTATAGTATATTAAATATATTTTAATGGGGTCTCCATGAGCCTCAGTTTCCTCCTCTGCAGAGGAGAGAGGTTTGTCTAGCAATCTCTAAGGGTCCTTGAAGCCCTAATTTTCTTGATCGTGTGACTTCTCAGTGGCTCAGGACCACCGTGTTGAATAGCGTCATCCTACGGAATTGCAAGGGGGCCGCTGAAGCGGTTGATAATGAGGATTCATCATCCACGGTGAATGTCTCTTATAGTTAATCCCAGAAATGTCTCTTCAAAACACATACCTGATATCAGTCTGAGTTACCAATGGAGATAGTTTGTTTCATGTTAATTCATCAATTTTTGCTATAAAATGCATTTCATTTTGGTAATCAAAGTCTGGAGGTTTCCCCATCATAATTTCATGTCACCATTCTCACAAGTGGCTATTGAGAAAAGTGATTGGTGTTTAGTTATTCACAGTGATTTTCTGCTAGGAATGATCAACTGAATAGCTTTTCTGATTTTTTCTAATAAAATTTTTCTCTGTAACCCACTGAATTATTTCAAATATTTTGCCAATCTTATTTATTATTATTATGTCACTGAGCATTTAATTTCTCTTCTTAAAACAATAGCATGGTTTCTGAGGATGAAAAAATGCCCATCCAATTTAATCCTAATTGTGCTAGAAAGATCTAATTTGCAAAATATAAAATAGTAATATGACTATTGTGTATCCAGACAACATACCACCCAGAGGTCTCATGATTTGTAAGACTTTCTATTATTACCTTCAATAGAACATCTCCTCTAAAGCAGCAAAAGTACTTTGTAAATATCCTTCCCATTAATCATATCCCCTAAGGAAAGAAATGGGTTGAACACACCATTGCTCTAATTTCACAAAGGGAGAGAGAGAAATTGCAGAAGCAAAGTGATTTTTCAAGGCTATCCAAGGTCCCACTATGTTAATAGTTTGGAAAGAAAGAGAGGCCTGGCTTCCAGCCAGCCTGGAGAGTTTGTTCTCTCCAATTCAAAGTTTCAGTCAAAGTACAAGAGAGCAAGCAATTTAATACCTAGGTCACCAATACATCATCCATACGAGGGAAGGTACAGCAGCATTAATATGCAAATAGCTAAACATAAAGTGTCTTTTCTTACTAAGCACAGTGCTCCCGACTTCTCAGAAAAAATTTATGTCTATATGAAAAGAGAATAAAATTGCAAAGAATAGCACGTTGATCATTAATTTATTTTTATTAAAATATGAAGGGGAAAATGTAGCTGTGTTCTACTCTTAGGAATAATCCTTAGAGTTTGGGAAGAAAGAAGAAAAGACCAAATGTTCCTATAGGCATATTGTAACAATACACTTTGCCTAAATATTCTCTCTCCAAAGGATTTAAAGTTCTGACGAAAATGCCAGATAAATGGCTGAAAGATGATACCACAAAACCTCATTTTCTTCTGTCTCTTATATTGAAAGCATTAATTATTAGAATCAAGCAGGTAGGTCTCTTCAGAAGCCAGGGAGCTGTTGGGTAGAAATGGATGCTACGATGTACTGTAGTTAGTGAACCATCTAGAGATAACTCCCCACATGCAGAGAAGAATGGGATCTAGCCCCCTTTCCCCAACCCTCTTTGTAGACTTTGTTGCCTCCATTCTGTACAATGATAGAAAGTATGATCAGAAAGCATTCCCTTGGGCCCTCTGGAAGAGGTCAACTCCGGTCTTATTACATAGATGAGGAAAGTGGGAAAAGAGAAACCAAGAGCAGTCATCCAGACAGGAGCAGAGCTGGATTAACTTTTTATTGGTCCTAGGAACAATGACAAGAACTACAACCCACACTTGTTTAGTGCTTTACCATGTATAAAACACTTTCCGTCCATCTTTTCCAGTTTATCCTCACACTAATACTGTGATAGAAGTGAGATGGTTATTTTCTCTAACTTTTAATTATGGAAAATTTCAAACATACGCAGAGAAGTAGATAGAATAGTGTTAACAGCCTGAATACCCTGGATTTCTCAGTATGAACATGTTGCTATACATCCACATCTTTCTTTACTGACGCATTTTAGTAAATTACAAGCAACATGGCATTTACCCTTATCACACCCAATGAAATTAATAATAATTCCTCAATATCGTCTCATATCCAACTCATAATCACATAGCCACAAGTGTAAGATGAGTATTATTTTCTCATTTTACAGATGCCACTTTTTGACATAACAAAGTGAACCAACAAGATCTAAAGCACACAGATAATAAACAACGAATCTAAGAACTCAGGTTTAGAACTTCTGATCTCTTGATCCCAACTCTCCTCACTTTGAAGCAAAGTTTCACAGAAATGCCTCAATTGGAAGAAGAGAGAAAAGCCACACACAGTGAGCTCTGTGTAATATTTGAGCAGGGGTGATCTTAGTAAAATATAAAATGAGCATGTGGATTTATCTCCCATAATCTCTTATATTATTTTAGTGGCCCTTCTTATTCCCTGCAGTGCTGTGTTTTGCTCCCTCAATCCACCCCCCATTGTCCCTAACCCAAACCCTGGTCAATCACACCCTCTGGTATGCTGGCTGCCCAAGTGCCTCATCCATATCTCCCTGTCCCCATCCTCAGGGTCAACACTATCTTGCAGCCAGCAAATGTCTTAAGAAACGCCTGATGGACTTATCTCCCTGAGATGAGTTCTTACTCATTGTTACTGGCACCATGAGCCCCTGTGAGTCTTCCTGGAGTAATATAGAGATGATGGTATTTTGTCCCATGGGATCTTAAGAAATTATACTAATGTGATGATTCTTGCAGCATCATGAGCATTGACAATGTACTCCTGTACAGCTCAAAAGTGTACATTCAATTTATTTAATACCCCTATTCCTCCCATAAAAAAGCTCCTCTCCCATTTACATACTTTACAACCTTCTCCCAGTTTCAGCCCCCTCCCCTTACCACAAGTATTACACGTATAACCAATGGTAGACTCAGCTTGCCACTCAGTCTTCACCTTTAGTCCCAAAATGTTTCCATTGTCTTCTTCTGGATTCTTGGCATCTTTTGACAATACCTTCCAGTGACTGCTGAAAATTTTCCAGATGGATATGGAGATGTTCCAAATCTTAACATCAAGAGCATTTCTTGACTCTGTACTCACTTGTTTAGTCTAAATGGATCAGACAAATACAAAAATTATATAAATGTTATATGTCACCCAAAGGAAAGAATGCAAGACATTCTAAGACAAAAAGAAGTTCTGGTCATTATCAAGCAACTCTGGAAATGTGATAAGACAAAGCCATGTCATGTTGCCCAGTCCTGGAGAGCTAGGGAAGAGCAAATTTAACCAGAACAGATCTAATTCCGGGCCCAAGATGCTTAGGCAGGAATCCAAGTTAGCTCCCCCTAGTTCCAAACAAAGCATGTTACACAATAACAATAACAACTGAAAACTCTATGTGTGATATCTTCTTTCCCAGACTTGCATGTATTGACATGCAATCTATAAGAGAATCCCTTTAATGAATATCCCCTGATGCGAGAGCATCAGACATGAGAAATAGCCCAGGAGGTCTTCCCTGACATCCCTGAAACCATGCCATAGTTCTTTCAGCCACAGTTCTTGATTGCAAACAACAGAAACCACTTGGTATAGTTTAGGGGGGAAAAAGAATTTATTAAAAGATATTTTAGGTTACAGAATCATTGCACTAGCTGGAAAAACAGATTAGAGTTGAAGTTTCCAGGAGTAATGCAGAAAACCAAGTAGGACTGATCCAATGGAGAAACCACCTGCTGAGTATAAATCTCTGGGACTCAACTTTACTGTAACTGCTACCACCGCCAACTCCACTTCCATCTTGTGGCAAGGGGAAAAGCTAGATGCTTTTGCACCTACCTGCGCCAGCAACTCTGAGCTCCACACAGAGTTGGCTGCTGTCTCCTGTTGTTCACATCTGAACTGAAGTTTTATATTTATGTCTAATTGACAGAACAGAACCCAGGCCCTATCCTAACACTTATTGAGCATGCCCAATGTGCCAGGCGCTGTTGTAAGCTCTTTACAAGAATTAACTCATTTAAACCATCAACAAAACTAAAAGGCAACCTACTGAATGGGAAAGGATATTTGCAAATGATCTATCTGACAAGGGGTTAATATTCAAAATATACAAAGAACTCGTATGACTCAACAGCAAAACCAGACTTCTTGTGATGATCACTTCGTAACCTTATATAAATGTCGAATCACTATGTTGTACACCTGAAACTAATATAATACTGACTGTCAACTATACTTTAATTTAACAAAAAGAATTAACTCATTTAAGCCTCACAACACGCCGAGGAGGTTGGTTCTGTGATTATCCCTTTTTATAGATGAGGGAACTGAGGCATAGAAAGATTACATAACTGGTCTAAAGTCACAGACTGAAAGTGGCAAAGGGGAGATTTGACCTCAGACAGTCTGGCTCCAGAGCTCAAGACTTTTTTATCCGTTTTTTGTTTTGTTTTAAGTGTTACATTCACGTGCTTGCATTCTAGCTGCAAGGCAGAGAGAAATTTGAGTTCTGTCTTATACATTGGCTCATCTACCCAAATCTAAAAATGTTGTTCCAAAGACGATGGGCAAGCATGACTATAACAGACATCTACTACAGATTTCTAACGCAAGCACGGCTGTTCTTTTTGCACGTTAGTATCCCCTGGAAATTGCTCCCATGGTCATCATTAGACGCCCATGAATTTAGACATGAATCTCTGTATCTTTACTGTTTTTTACACACTGCGATAGTCTCTAAAGAGAGCTGCCACACTTGTTCCCCACCCTGCGCGTGTATGTTGCCCCTCCCATCAAAAGGTGGAGCACATCCCCCAAAGCCCCTTGAATCTGCGCTGACCTTGTGCAGCAGATGGAGGGTAGGCAGCGGAGGGAAAACATGCCTCGCCTTTGAGAGGCTGACAGCTTCTGCTTCTGCTCTGGAGGAAACCGGTTACCATGTAAGAAACCCAGCTCCCCTCAGCCCACCATGCAGTGAGGAGGTCAAGCCAGCCGTATGGAGGGGCCACAGGAAGAGGAACCAAGGGGCCCGGTCACAGACAGAATTAAGACCCTGGATTTCTGTTCCGATACAGATCCATCGCAGACAGCCCCGAATCATTCACACAGTCCCTTTGAGACCTCAGACGCCCTTGCTCTGCCCTGTCCAAATTCCTCACCCACGGACTCCTGAGCAGACGCAATGACTGTGGTCTGAAGCTGGTAAATTCTGGGATAGTTTGTTAAACAGTAATAGATACCCAGACACAAACTAACACTGTATTCTCACCTAACTATGTATATAATGAAAATTCTGCATCTCGTTAAATATTCTTCTATACCAGTGGTCAGCAAACTTCTTCTTAAAGGGCTACATACTATTTTAGGCTTTGCACACCAAGAAGCAAAACTGAGGCTATTATATAAGTGCTTATATAACCCTTTAAAATGTAAAACCATTCCTAGCTCAAGGGCCATAAAAAATCAGGCAGCTCTCCAGATTTGGCCCGCCAGCAGCAGTCTGCTGACCCCTGCCCTGTGGCATTATTTTTGATGTGTGCTGTGTGCTTCCTGATAGGAACTTCCTGTAACTTCTGTGATCACGTCCCTATTCTTGAGTATTTAGTTTGTTTGCAATTTTTCACTATTTCAGAAGTAATGCTTCAATAAACCTTGTGATTAATGTTGCAATAAATCTTTGTCCATATCCATGGTCATTTCCTTTGAATAAACTCCTAAAACTGGAATTGCTAGGTCAAAGAATATATCCTTTCTGCCAAAACACCCTCTAAAACTCTTACATCTGGGTACAATCCTACCAGCAACCTGTGAGAGCCTTCTACAACTCTCATAAAATTCATGACTATTTTAAGGGATTGTTTAAAAAAAAAAACACCTGTTTGAATTTCATCTTGGTGTTTGAGTGTGAGCGGAATGAGTCCCGCCTCCTCGGTCGGGGATGATCTCTTGCTCCTGGGGCTGCCTGAGAGTGCCCTGATTCAGGTTCAAACTGTCACTGAAGCCACGCTCACTGCTTCTCCAAAAGAGCTTAGCAGTCCCAGGGCCCGGGGAGGGCACCAGCAGAGGCTGCGGGCAGAGGCTGGCCTGGCCGCTCCTTCCACCAGCGCCATCCTCACTTCCTCCCTGCCCCTCTCAGCAGGAGGAGGCCGATCGCTGCCATCTCAGAGGGGCCTCTGCTTTTCTGCAGCTGGGCAGTGTCTCCCTTCTTCTGTCTCCTGGCTTCCCTGTACTCTCTCTCCTCTCAATTCTAGGCCTACAACAGGCCCCCCAGGCAGAGCCCAGCAGGACACGGGAGCCCCGTTGAAGTGGGTCCCCAGCCAAGGCAGTCTTCTTAAGCAGACTCTGGGCAAGCCTGCAGCCTCTAATCTTTTCACCTCCTGTCTAATAGAAATCCACTGCCGCTGACCCCAGTGTCCTCCAGTTATTTTTAAACCATGATAACTGCCGCTGCATCAAGGGCACGAGAAACAAAAGTTCGCCAGAGCTGCTGCTTCTCCACTTCTCCTATCCATCTCCTCTCCCGGATGCCCCCCCACCCTCCCAGCCTAGCAGGTCCTATACATCCCTCAGGCTGTTGTTCTCATGCCCCCGCCTTCGGGAAGCCCAGCCTCACCCTCCCCCATCCATTCAGCTCCTTGGAACAGCAGCTCTTAGAGTTTGTCCCTGGCCCTCTCATCACCTTGTGTTCTGGCTGGTCACCTTCGCTGTCACTTTATAGATGTCAGTATTATCCATGCAACTAGATAGTCTTCTCTCTGAGGGCATGAAAGGGGACTTCACATTGACCTGTGGTCCTAACAGCAACCACAGGCAGTGCTGGGCAAACAGCAGCTCATTAATTATCTTTATTGCTTTGTCGTCATTTTAGGATTCTACCTGGGTAAATTCCAAACTGCCCACCCAGAAGTCCAGGGTATCATCCATATTGAGCATTTTGCAACTGGATACCAATTTTTGTCAAGCCTGGAGTCATAGGAAGGGATAGTAAAACAGAAAAAGCATCAGATTAGGAAGCAAAAGTCTGAAGTCTAAGCTGATTCTCTCACTTATGTACATGCAAATTTGAGCCTCGTCTGTGAAGGGAGGAGAATAATACTTTTTATTTCTTTTTAATTGTTTGTTTGTTTTTGGTGAGGAAGATTGGCCCTGAGCTAACATCTGTGCCAGTCCTCCTCTACTTTTTGTATGTGGGAACCCGCTCTAGCATAGCCTGACGAGCAGTGCATAGGTCTGCACCTGGGATCCTAACCCGTGAACCAGGGCCGCTGAAGTGGAGCATGTGAACTTAACCACTACACCACTGGGCCAACCCATACCTTCTACTTCTATAAAGCTTCTTCTGACACTCAAATGAAAGCACCCTGCTTTATGCATATTACTTATTCAATCTTCAAACAAACCTGAAAGATAAGCATTATTGTCCCCATTTTACAGGTAAAATGATGAAATTCTCAAAGTTAAGTTGTTTGTCCGGTATCACAAACCTAGCAAGCAAGAATTTGAACTCAGGTCTCCTTGATGCAAATTTAAAAATAGAGGAGGAGGAGAGAGGGATAGGTAGGTGGGTATATTTTATCTTCTCAACAGTTCATAATTCTGTCTGGCCTGAATAAGCTCATTTGTATTTGTATTTGAGTTAGGGAAAAAATAATGAAAAGAATAAGAAGAGAGTACAAGAAAGAGATAAGGGAGCGAAGAGATAGATGCGGATGCCAAGATCTAGGAAATTAGTTCAGTCTGACACTTGACTAAATAGCTTCCATGTGCCAGGAACCAAGGCTGACGCTGGGAACACAGTGACGAGAGGATGGTCCCTGCCTGTGAAAGCGGCAGGCGATTCACACAGAGGGGTTTGTGATGGAGACAGAAAAAGACTGCAGAGGGAGAGGAACATCGTGCCTTCAAGCGAGGAGGAGGTGAGTGAAGAAAATGCGCCTGGAAACGTAGGTAAGGCGAGATCTTCGAGCTCTCATAAGCCAAGCCCAGGAGACGATGGACAGTGTTGAACAGGGGAGCAACATGCTCAGATGGAAATTTTTAAAATGCGTTTGCTTATTTATTCATTCTTTCATTCATTCATTTATCAAGAATATCTGCACATGAGTGGGGACGGGGGACCCTGTGGACAACTGACTGCAAAACATAGTTGGATGCACAGACCCTGATCCCTCCCACGGCCCTCACCACCACTGTGGTCCTGGCCACCGTCATCTCTCTTGGATTATTGCAATCACCTCCTAACTTCTATCCTTGCTTCTAATAATCTAGTTGCAAAATAATAGCCTTTCAAATGTAAGTCAGAGCATGACAGTCCTTGGCTCAAAGCTTTCCAGTGGCCTCTGCCCCTCTCAGAGTAAAACCAAAGTTCTGACAATGGCCTTCAAGGCTTCGCATAATCTCCACATAACCCCCTCCTCCAGCTCTCCCGGCTGATGCCCCTCTGACCTCATTTCCTACTCCTCCACCCTTGCTTGCCCTGCTCCGGCCTCACAGACCTCCTGTTCTTCCTCAGGCACCAGGCATCCGCCTGCCTGGGGTGTTTGCGCCTCCTCTCACGACCACCTGACAGCTCCGCTGCCCCATGGGTCTGCATGGCTCGCTCCCTCGCCTCCTTCAGGGCATAGCTCAAACGCCACCTTCTCAGAGGAGCCCTCCCTTGGTACCCTGCTTCAAATTGTAACAAGTCACTTCTGTTTCCTAAACTCCCCATACAGTTTCTCTGCTTTCTTGTTGGCCACCTCACTTATATATTTTTTATTATTTCTGGTGTGCCTCCACAACTCCCTGCTTCTGCTCTGCCCTTGAAGGTAAACGTGATGGCACAAACCTTTTGTCTGTTTTGCTCATTGTATCCCTTGTGCTTCGAATGTCCTTGGCACGTCGTCAGTATTGAACTGATACTTATGAAATGATGGAAGGAGGCAGAATGCTATTGTCCCGCTAAATCCATTCTTTCCTTCTTTCTGGGCACATGGCCTCTCAGCTAGCAAGTACATTTCCAGCCTCCTTTGTAGCTAGACGTGGCCATGTTCTTATTAACAGACCGTAGCAGAAGTCATGTGTTCCCTGATCCCAAGAAGCAGGCTAGGAGACCCACGCAGGCCTCAGGGAGCACGTCCACTCGTGTAACACTCCAGCTGGGACCGTGGCAAACAGACAGACAAAGAAGACCTCCCTGCAGTCGAAGCTGGGAGACGAGAACAGCTCTTCGCCAGTTCTTATTTCCCCCATTGATATAAAATGCCATTTTCTCTACATTAATAATGCCCGTATATTCTTGGGCTTATTTCTAGACTGTCTTTGTTGCTCCAGTGATCTGTATTCATGCTCGTGTACCAATGCTAAAACTGCTATGACTAAATGCTCCAGGCCCTTCATTACACTTTTCTCAAAAGATTCCTAACAATTCTTGCATAAGAGACACATTTTAGAAACACTACCTAGGCAGCAATGTGGAGACGGATTAGAGGAAGACAAGATGGAGGCCACTACGTTAACCCAGATGAGAGGGGAGGACAGAAGGGGCAGCTCCAGGGTGAGAGAGTACCCTCCCCTCCTCTGGCTCCCCACCCCGCCAGCCGTAATCTCTGCCAGTGCTCCCCTTCCCCCAGGCTCTGATATTGAAAGTCACTTGGTATGAAGAGGCTGGGACAGATTCAAGAGCTATTCAGAGATGCAACACGACTTAGTGACGTATTGGAGGTGGTGAGGAAGTGTGAGACAAAGGTGGTTCCCGGATTCCTAGGCCTGGCCGCTTGATGAATGTTGCTGTCATTCTGGCTTCACCCAGGAAGGCAAGCAGATTTAGAGAATAAATATAATGAACTGAGTTTCAGGGCTTGTGCTTTATCGGGGAGGAGCTCTCCAGCAGGCAGTGGGATACACAGTGTCAAGTTCTGGAGAAAATTTGGGGCTTGAGAATTGGACCTGCCAGTTCTCTCTTGATAATGGAGCATGAATTGAAGCTGCCAAAAAAGGCCTCGAGCACTGTCACTAGCTGGCTGAGGTCTGACCCACCGGTGGCATTTCTAACGAGTTCTAGTTTTGCCCTGTCTTGTGGTCAGTAGCATAGATCTCCATGTGATAAGAAAAAAAATGGAGAACAATACTCAGAGGGAAAAGCTAGGCTACGCGCTCCCTATTTGGGAAGGAAAGCTTACTTGTAGGAGCTCACTCACTGGTGAAATGAGTTGCATCATTTATTCTGAAGCAGGACAAAATATGGATCTGAATTCAGTCCTGTTGATAAATCATTTGGAAAGCCTTAAGTCAGCCATGCAAAGCTTAAATTTTATTCTCATTCGTATTGTGTCCCCATTGTTTCAAGGCTCCAAGGCTGGTCCCATATTTCTTACGGACTTAGTCTATGTGAAAGCTGTTTGGAGCCTGGTAACGAGGCTTGGTTCTTGGGTCATTCCAGCATGAATGCCTTTGGGATATTTTTCTGGCTAAAACAAACAAAGATTTTATCAACACAGTCTGCTAGGGGAAACCACTATTTATTCCAAGGCTCTGGGCTCCCAAATCTTCACAGTTAATACTTTAACTTAATATTTGTTTTGCACATATATGTCTTTTCTCCTCCTTTTTGAAGGAAAGGACACTGTCCTATTCAAGCCTAGCACAGTGCATGGTACATGGAAGATATTCCATAAATGTTTGTTGGAGGGGGTTAAAATATAGAAAATAATTCTTGTAGTAGGGGAATGGAAATAAGGGGACATCAGTGTTGAAAACAACATCTTATTTATAGTCAAGTAATAAGTAATAGGAATTCAACGTCAAGCTCTAATCTGTGTTGTCCGTTATTATTAGGACGTGTGAATCAAAAATACATGGATTATTAGGGCTGTTTGCTCTGCCTGTTTTCCCTCTGACTTCAGAACTTTTCATTAAATGACAGTGGGTACCTACCGAAGAAGGCATGTAGGGTAAGGAGACGGAAGTAAAGCTCTAATTACTTTGATTTCCTTCTCGAACGAAAAGTACGCTAGGGAAGGGTACTAGATTATCTAGCTAAAATAAGGAGTTGCGCTTGCTTGTGGGTGTTCATTTGCTATATTATCCTTGGTTTCTATTATCACAGATAATTACAAATTGCCTGCTACGCTGGAAAATGGTTATCCTACCAAGCTTCTCAGATCAGAGACTCAGAAGACTGAAAGAAGGTATAAGCCCACAGATAATAACGATAATGTCAAGCACTGACTGATCACTTAGCACGTGCGCCAAGCATTCTTCTAAGTTCTGAGCAGGTACCCAGTGAAGTAGGCGCCATTACCCCTCCTCACCCCCATTTTACAGATGAGGAAACCGAGCGGCAGAGCAGTGAAGTAGCTTGTCCAGGCAGTGTGGCTCCAAGGCCTGTGCTCTGACCCCTTACACAGCACGCATCTTGGTAAGCAATGCACAAGATGAGGTTCGGCTAGGGCTCGGAGTGACTCAGCTCGCTCCATTTGTCACCGCAGATCAAGATGAGGCAGGGCCACCACTTCCTCCTCACCCTTACCAGCCAAGAGCAACATCTGAGAACAGGCTTCTGCCTGGATCTGGAGGCACTCTCGATGCTTGTGTTCCTGGGGATTCTGTAAGGCCCCGAGTCCCCTTTTGAACCAACATGTATTATTTGAGTTATTAATAGCTTGAGGAGGAAGCTCCACAGCTTAATGACCGACCAGGGCAGAAATAATTTGTTAAATCATTCTCTCTTACCATTTAGTTGCCTAGAAAGTTTGTTCTCATTCCAAGTGCCATCATTTGCAGGGGTTTCTCTTTTTTTCTCAACATAATGAGGCTTTCTGGTGACAGCTTGTTACAGAAGAGATCCCCCCACCCTGACCTCTCACACTAATTGTTTATGAGAAGAAAGATAAATATGGGCCAACTTAACAGAAGGGAAATGGAGACCCTCTTTTCTCTAGTTTATTTGACTTGTCCAAGGTTAGTCCAACAAAAGGCAGGAACCCAAGGTCGCGAAGTTGATTTCTGTTCTACACGTGTCATCACCAGGATATCTTTGTTCTGACAAAGGGTTTTCCATCTTCCCAGAAAGAAGGCAAAAATGTAAAGGATTAGGTTCATTTACGGCAAATGGATTTCTTCCATCTAAACTTATGGTCCCCAACCCTTCCATTGTAATAGATTTATCAACAATCAGAGTCAACCAGGTCACCTCTTACTCTGTAGCCACCAACATAGCCTCCCCCACCCCCCGCCCCGCAGCTTCCCTCCACAGCTCAAAGCACTGCTGATGGGTAGGGGTCCCCGCCCCTGCAGAGGCAAGTCACACTCTTCGCTCCCACTCACCCATCTCATCAATTTCTGGTTATACGCCATCCCTTCTTAGTCACTTCTATTCCTGAGAAGATGGAAGTAAAACGATCTCTTGGGAAATCCCGACTTGTAAAGCTAAGAAGATGAGGATGACTCCATTCCCTTTGCCACACATTCTACACATCCTGTTGAAGCACCAAGTATGTCAGTGAATAATCCACAGTCCTCCTTCAACCGCTAATTCCTTTATTAATATATATATTAAGTATCTACTGCTTTATGGCAGGTGTGATGCTAGGTGCTAAGGAGCTGATGGTGGGAACACTTGACCACTGCCCTCAACGAATTAATAGCTAGATGGCTCCTTATCTCCTCTCCCATCTCAGTAGCCCACCCTCTTTTGCCTAAAAGATACCATCATTATTGTCCAGTCTGAAAGAGGAGCCTAGATCAAATGTCTCTAGAGATCCCCCTCCACTGTGAGAATCTATCTTGGACCTGAAACGAAAAAGGGAATGGTGTGGCCAGGTGCTTGGGCACAATTCTAGGACATGACTCTGACTAATGACTAGAATCAAGGTGTTTGATATTTGTAGACTCTTCCTGCTCTGGAAAGATGATCTCTTATGCTTCTCTTAACATTTGATCCTTAGCCAGTAAGCAAGATCAGATTAATCCCCTTGGCGTTTCTTTTCAGAACACACTATTCTTTCAAACTTAGCCAAGACAGAGAACCACATTCTGAACGTTCTTCCCATGACTGGCACCTGGTCAGGAATGCTGTTAGGCTTCTATCTTCTTTCACTTAAATAAAGGCATCTGCAGATCTAAGCTACAAATAAGTCCAACGCCATTAAATTAGGAAGATTGGATTATGCTTTCTGCAGATGGTTTAAGAGAACTGAAACCTGAATCTCTGACCTTCTCTAAGACTACAAGGTTGAATTGAATGATTTAATGGAGGTGGCTGGGACAAAGTGAGACTAAAAGTCAGGGTCCCTCCCTTCCCTGCCTGGAAAATCACATAGCAGGTATAGCTTCCCTTCTCTGGACAGAGTGAGTCCCAAGCAAATTTCCAAAGCTGGAAGAGCTGGATACTCTATACCTAATCCTCATATTCTCTTTTCTAAAATTACTCCTGCTTTCAAAAAGTCCCCTATTGCCCAGATTTCATGCAACTAAATTGTGGTACACCATACAATAGAATATTATGCAACCATTAAAAATCACATTGTGGAAAAATATTTAGCAGCATGGAAAGATGTTCAGATATTTCCCCCTGCTCCCCAATTCTCAATCAAAGGATGACACTTGTCAAATATTTTATGCTGGTCACTGTTTCCTGAGCACACAAGCCACGCCATTTCCTGTACTAAGTCAAGGTTTACGGTCTTAGTTCCAAGAACTGATTCACAAGTAGCAAACCAAACTATTTCCTTTTAGACCAGCAATAAAGAAATAGATTATAATAGTTTGTTTCTTTGAGAAGCAGTGAAATGCATGTTTACCCACTCTGACATTCTCAAAGATGCACACTTTTCACTGGAGTTTAGAAGACATCGATTGGAAAGTCACTACTAGTTAATACCATCGTTTTGGAGCAAGATATAAAACCCTGGCCCAGCACTTTATAGCTGGAGTATCTTGAAAATGTGACTTACCCTCTCTGAGGCTGTTTCTGCATTGATAAATGGGACTACACCAATACTTACGTCATAGGGTTAATGGAAAGAGTAAATGAAATAGGATGTAAAAAACTCAGTGTAATTCTTAGTACTCAGTAAGTTCTCAAGTAACGTCAGTATTATTCAAACCACTCTACCTCAGTTTTATCCTCCAGCCTATACTTAAGAAGGAGGATAGGATGGGGGATTTGAGAGAATCTCGCCCTCATGAATAAGAACAGAGTGCAGATTCCACTACGGTTCCCAGGATCTGTCTTACAAGGGAGTCAGGAATTAAGGGCCAGCTTTGTATGGTCCTCTGACTTGTTTTTGCCCCAGTCCTTCACCTCTAGGAAAGCAGTAAGACGGGCTGTCACTTCTCTGTGAGACGTAGTAAAGAAGGGACATCTAAGGGGACTCTTATTTGCTCTGGGCCCAGTCTCAGGGACTTTTACGAATAAAGAGTACCAAGGGATGAAGTGAGAGGAAATGGCCTAAAAGAGGAGAGAAAAATCAGCTGAGACTATAAGGCCTTGGCAAAGGCAGAAAGAAAGGCACTTTGGAGAGGGAATGTGGGCCTGGGAAGCTGTGTTGGGAGTGAGTGGTAGGAAGGCTCAAAGAGGAGATGTGTTAAAGATAACCCTTTCCCTTTGGGAAGCCAAAACTACTCTTGGACTGGGTGAATTTCCCTGTCCATCTGGTACTTTGGCCAAAAGGGCAAATTTAATTCAAGGAGATAAAAATACTGAGAAAGCCTTTACAATGAGGAAAGTTGCCTGCAAGTACTGATGCAGAAATGTAAATGAGTGAAAAACTCCAGGATGTTTGCTTTGAGGGAAAGAGACAGCTACCCCCACAGCTACTCTGCGTCAGAGTGTGGTCCCTGCTCTAAGAAAGGTACAGTGTGCTCCGGGCACAGGGAGCAGCTCAGGTGTACTTACCAAGAAATGTGATCCTGTGTGAGAGACTTTCGCAACGGAGAACATGACATCGCTGGGAGGAGGAAAGCAAGGGAGGGGATCAGCACAAGATTTACAGCAAGAACATCTTTGCAGCACTGCTGACATGTCCTGGGCTTTCTGCCAGCTCTGACCATCACCTATTCAAAAACCAGAGCGAAAAGCAATTTCCCTCCCTTGGGTTCACGTTGACATGTTCTTCCTTCTCTATCCCTTTAGGTTTTGAAATCCCTTTGCACTTTCCAAGAAATTACTACTCTGGGCTAATTTGAAAATAAGGATCATCTTATTTCAGCTTGCTTACAAGGAATTTTGGACAGTCTGAGTGATGATAACCCACCCACAACCTGATGGTGTGTGGTGTGTACCTTTCTGCCCTGCCCTATTCTATGATCTGAGACTGCACCCACTATGAGTAGCTGAAGAATTAGATTTCCTCCCACCTGCTTTCAGGTCCACCCATTTCCTCAAAAAGCCAACATTTCTACTCTTGTGGTCAGACTCCTTTGGGGTCACAAAGATAAGGCACTGGCTCATCATGGCCAAATTATGTCTTTCTTCTAAGAATGCAGTCTGGGGAAGTTTCTGCAGGTACTAGCTGAACTCCATACCAACTCTCACATGGACCCCAGAGAAGAGTATCCTGGGAAATGGGACATGATCCAGGTGAACCTCAGGAGATGGGGAAGAGGATAAATGGGAGCCAGGTTCTACAGGGCAGGATTCATTCATACATTCAAAATTCAACATACATCAACAGAGTGTCCACAACGACAAAGATACAACGAGAGAACAGATACAGCCCCTCTCCTAGGAGATCATAGTCCACTGAGAGGGAAGGGCAGCCAAAAGGTAATTATGGTGCAGTGTGATCATTGCTACAGTAGGAGAAAGCTAATGTGGAATAAAGTAACACGGGGTGGAAATAGCTCCAAGTTGTGGAGTTGAGAGAAGGCCCTGGAAGGAAGGCAGAGCCAGAATTAAGAGGTCCATGGCCATGCACAGGGTTTATTGGCACAGCACCAAGAACATTCTTTCTCGTTCTCTGCTTTTCTATCCTCTTCATCTTCTTTTGATCTGCCTTCTCCCAACAGATTCGTACACTAAAGAAATAGGCACTATAGATCTCAATGAGAAGGGGCCAAAAAAGCTTTTTAGAAAGTAAACCTCAGTAAAACATGAATGTTTAGTCTTTGTGACCCTGAATAAATTCACTGGAAGAGGGTGGTGTTCCCAACAGCCCAGCGCCCAAGAGGGAAACTAGACAAAACCACACATAGGCTGTCGCCTATTATCTCCTATTCTCTTCTCTCCCATCTTCTATCCTTGACCCAGGAAAGAAGAGGAAGAAAATTGAGTAGAAGGAGGTAAAGAGAAGGATGTAGGGATGAAAACAAAGAAAAAGGAATGGTGAGACATGAGGGGGGCTGAGCTGCCTCCTGCTCATGTGCTCTTTGAAAATGACCCTCAGGACCTTTTTAAAGAAGAATTTTCCCCCCGCCCTCCTGGACTGGAGATGAGAAGGGAAGGCAAAGACACTTGACTCTGAACCTGTGACGGTGGACTTGGTTGGGCAAGAAGGTGGCCAAGACCAGCCCTCTCTAGCTTACTCCCCTCTCCTCCTATCCCCTCACACCCTCCTCCATGCCCCCCCCCCCTCCCCCGCTGCCCTCATCTGGCTGTCTCAGAGGCCTGGAGTTCCCTGCAGCCTTTGGCCTCCTTCTCTGACTCTCTTCTGTTTTCTACTGATGCCCGCAAAGGCCAGAGCGGGCTCCCCTCGCGCTCTTGGAGAGAGCTAATGGGCCTCCTCGTGAGCCCCTGCGGGGCTGGATGCAGAATCTGGGCCACAGTCCATTTCTCAGAGGCAGCAGGCTCCAGGCCCTCCATTAGCAAGAGCAACTAAGATCTCAGAAAGGAGGCAGGTCAGCGTCATGTGAGACAGAGAAATTAATGAAGGCACCCTGCTCTCCTCCTCCTCAGTGACAAAAACAGCAACAATAACAATCCTCTTCATCTGCAGAGCCTTTCCCGACGGCCTTCAGCCTCTCTCTGCCCCTGTTTGTCCTTTATGCTGTTGGTCCACATTTCACAGACACCCTTATAAGACCATTCTTTTGAAATAATGATAACGTCTACTTGAGGTCAAACACTGGTATCTGATATTTCTATATCTCAAAACCACTCTGCAAGGAAAAGATTATTATGTCCACTTTACAGGTTACAACACTGACGCTCAAGCTGATCAAACAGCGAAGCCCGCACCCTTTTCTCGGCTCCAAAACGGCTTATTTTCCCAACTGTAGGCACGTGAGGGCAGGGACTGCAGCTTCTACTTCTTTGACTCCTCTGTAGTATTCAGCAGAGCCCTGGATACAGGAGGTCTTCAAAGATTTCTGTAGCTAATGAAAAACAAGTTTGGTTGTGGAGGGTAAAGTGATGGGGGAGTTAAGCACAGACGCGCAGCTGCTTTATTATCTGCAAGGCCAGCCGCGCCTCTCAAATGCACACAGTCATTAGCAACCGGCTAAATTTAAAGCCACAATACAACATCCAGGCGTTAAACAAAGGCAACTTCGATAAATCTTGGTATTTTTGCATTCGCACCGACAAGGCAGTGAACGCCCCCAAACAGATAGGAGGGGAAAAAAGAACTGAGCAGGCATTAAACCAGAGCTGTGTTTCCCGAACCTTTTCAGGCAATGACATCCCCATAACCTTGCAGGGACAAGGAAGTCACCCATAAATGCCACGTTTCTTACAGACTTTCCATATGCAGAAAACAAGCCTCATGCTGATGGGGAAGGGATGAAAATTGAAAAAGGAGCTGCTCTTTATGTATTTCAAAGTCTCTTCAGTAATTTGAAAGGAAAAATGTCGAAAATAAAGAGGAAGGTCTAGAAAGTCAATAGAACACAGAAAAGTGGGCATATGTCCCGGATCCTAACGCTAGTCAGCTTACTGTGGTAGCATCATTTTGTATGAAGACATCCATGAGGAGCACACGACCTGACCAGGTGCAATAACTGCCCTCGGCCGTAATACTGGTCCCAAGCCCACTGGGTCCTCCCTATGTACTGGCCCTCCATGCTCCTTGTCTTGAGCTGCCATCCTTTGTCCTGAACACTCCCTTAGCTGCCATGTCAGAACTCCGCCCAGCGGTTTCCCACTCTAACTCCTCCCTACTTGAGGACCCTCCAAGGAGCAGAAGAGAAAGTGACCAGAGCCAGAGAGCATACGAACCTCTGAGTCGGCAGAGCCAACGCTGGTTACCCCTCGATGGAGGGAGTCCAGACCAGACCATGGGGAGGAGTCTCCCAGCCTCAAGATTCACAAGAAGCGCTTGGCTCTCTTACTTAGGAGAAATCAGGTTTGAGGTAGTGGATGAGATTATTTTTTTCTAAATGTTGCTCAACAGATGAAACTGCAATGCTTTTCCAACCTAGGGATCAGCTGTGCATTTCCTTGACTTGCAGAGTCTGACCAAAAGGAGTGGTCTCGGAGTAAGGGGGTAAGAGAAAAACCAGTCTTTGCTCTTGGTTTGTTTTTTAATATTCCCATTCGGCTCTGTCTGTCAAGAATGCTCACGGTATACTTAGCCTAATTCCTTAGGCCCATATCTCCTCCCAGAAGATATCCCAACACCTGGAGACAGAGGTGCCTTCCAATAGCTGGGGTGAAAGAAGGAGAAAAGGTTGACCAGAGAAAGGGTGGGGACAAAGCAGGACTCACAGCTCTTCTGTGACCGGCTCCCAACAGGCCACCATTGGCATCACTGCTGGTGACCACACAGTGATGCCCCACTACCCAAGGGCCTCCTGCTCAAGAGCGCTGTGCCACCTGCACATCAGACTGAGAACTCTCGCTCATGGACCATTTTGCTATGCTTTTCCCAGAGTTTCTCAGAAATTCTTCTGTCGTTCCCCAGATTTAAATCACAACTTGATGCAATTTTATTTACCCATTTCATGGCATTTTTAAACTTCTCTCTTGACACCTTGTCTTGACATGAGCTTCAAGGTCATACGCAGTAATATTTCTGAGGCTAGAAGGCTTGAGCTGTGATTTTAAATTTTGATGATAGAATAATTACCTAAATGAATATATCTTACTCGTTCTGAATCCTATGCAATTTGGAGAGACTGCCAATATGATAAGGGAATTTGCTTGTGGTGATCGTTTATATCATTGTCTCCAAACTTTTTTGATCATCCTTCCCTCTGAGCAAAAGATTTTGAGCACGTGTCTCCAAAATATATCTATATTCAAATATATCTATATTATAAACTTTATACATAAATCATCGTCAACCCATATAGTAAATATTATTAGAGCTCAATTCCTTTCTTATTTTGGATACAAATAAATAGAAATAGAAATTCTAATATTTTACTCCTGTACTACTACAGATTATCACACACAATGGCTGCTTACACCTCACTTTGGAGGCTGTAATACAAAAAGAGAGGAGACATACGTGTGAGGGGATGAGCATCTTTGCAGTGATGGTAACCATGTTTCTCTCCCACCTCAATGGAATCTTGTTCTGAGAGATACATGGACAAGGTTCTCCGAGCTAATCAAAATGAATTCTTCAGCCAAATGTAATGGGAAGTGTTGTGCCATAAATAATCTCAAACTGTTATCCTACTTACTAATTTCAACCTCCCTCCCTTTTATTACATGCTTTTTGGAACAACCTACTGGCAGCAAAGTTGACTTGTTGACTTTCCACCTCCCTGCCTGGGTTTATCCCTTTACGGAAATGCTAATGAACAGTGAAATGGGCAAGTTGCATGAGGGAGAAGGCATATGTCCACACACTGGGTAGCAGTGTTTAAACCCTCCCCAGGTGACAGTACAGTCATTGTTACTCTCAGACTACACAGGGAGTCAACTCTGTCATCACTACTTACTCATCCATGTCACTTGCAAGTCTTGTCATAAAAGGAGAAAGTAGATGAAAAACCCTGTTTAGATGAGAAAAGGAAAAGAGTGAGTCTGCATTGAACTGTGATCTAGCCTCCTTCTGTAAGCAGATGCTGAAAGAAAGCAGACAGGCCCTTTTAAGCAGCACTGCCTCCGCTGGTTCTCAATAAACATTAAATACAAAATATTCTATAGAGATGCATCAAGTGCTCTGACTCACACGTCTCCAGCGCAGCGCCTTAGACAGAACAAAGCACAGACAGAGCAAATCAAGTGCAGGAGGAAGCGGCTCACAGGCAGGGGCCTCGGTAAGGCACAGCCGCTGCCAACAGGGGGCACTGCCTGTTAAAACTGAAAGCTGCCATCAGGCCAACATCAGCCAAGCTCACCACTCAGTGTAAACCAACCATACCTCCTCGGGGGAGACAGAGTGGAATTGAACTTGGTCTGCGGAGATACAAAGACAGACAAGACCCAGCCCTGCCTTCAAGGAGCTCACAGTCTATAAGCAGCTAAACTTAGGAGGGAAGGGACGTCTTAGAGGTCTCATGGATAGGCTCCCTACTCCCACAGCTGGTTATTTCCCTGCAGCTTCAGAGGCGCATTTGCTCAGCCGAGGGCTGGGGGGATGGCAGACATTGGACCTTATGTGAGCTATACAAACTGAGCCACTTCTAATGTGACCAGTGAAGCTCTTCATACTAATTATTAGGGCGTGAAAGAGAAGATACAAAACCCCATGTTCTAGAGCCCTCTTCATCTCCGTGGGGAGAAGAGCAACATCCCAAGGCACTCCTCTGATTAGATTGCACAACGGCCTGTGGTAACCCCATTCTAGATCACAAGCCTCCCTTGGAGAAAAACCTGTAGGAAAATTCCAAACACTGCAGAACACTAGGGATCACGTGAAACTTGTCATTTAGATCATTCTTTTAATAAGAGCTCCACAGGGTCTTCGGGATCAAAGGAAACAGGGTGGGCAGAGCAGCAGGAAATAGCTGGTCTCCTCGCCTGCGGAAGATCTTGAACATCTTGCGCTCTGTTTCTCATGCCTGTGCCTGCTCCGCTCAGGCCGTGTCGTTTCCAGTGAACAACGTTTAACCTTGTAACAAATATTTGTTAAACACTGTTTTGTCACTGTCCTGCACCCTGAGAATACAGAACGGAACAAAACAGACAAAAACCCCTGCCTGCATGGAGGTTACATCAGCCTGTATGATCACAGAACAGCAGATGCTGTAAGTGCTGTGGAAAACAAAAACATGGGGAACATAGACAGGGAGGGAGCTGCCAGGAGGGGAGGCTGCTGCACCCTGAAGAGTCTAACGCTGAGGGATGACCTGGGGGTCCAGGAGTTCTTGTGGTAACTCATGCCACCTGAGATCAGGGACCAAAGGAAGCAAGCCTGGTGGTCAGGTATTTGTGGTGAACCTGAGTGTGTTGGGGAAGAAGGAGTGGAGTCTTGCCAGGAGCACACAGAGCTCCGGGCCCCCTTTTCACTTCTCCCACTGATGATGTGGCTGTTGGGGGATGGGGTGGTCTTATACAGAGCACGTGGAGGTCTTCATTCCCTCTTTGCTTTTGAAAAAAGACAGGGAAGCCAAGGAGGAAGCTTTAGCATCATTGAAACAACAAAGGAATATGTAAGTTACTCACAATTATCACTATCTTCTGTCTTAGGGGTATTATTTTTCATGATTTCAGCAAGTGGCAAGTTTCTGCTCAGAAGCACAGATGTTCTCAGTCTAAGCCAAATCGCAGCCGCTCTGTTCCTTCCCCACCCCAGGTTTGCTCTGGACAGCAACCAAGCTGTCCCCAGCTCAACACGCCATCTGGTGGTCAGTGCTGGAAATTATCTAAACCCCACTACCTTCGCTAGTTACCTGACCACTCCTTCATAATCTGCTTACTCAGGGATGTGACAAACATGCTTCCTGCCTCTTATCCATCTTTTACCATTAAGAGTGTAATGACTTCTACCATAAAATATCCAATGCATACAACTGTATGTCTCCTACTTTTGTGCTAAATTCTTTCTCAATTCTCTTAGAAAAACTTAGAATTTCACACCAAAAAAAACCACACTTAGAATAAGACCCAAAGTCCCTTCCCCAGTGGTCCTACCTCCCTGACCTCATGTTCTATGCTTGCAAGCCCAGCCCCCTCACACTGGATCTCCGCTGTTCCTTGAATGTGCCCAAGCACATCCCTACCTCAGGAACTTTGCGCTTCAGTCCCTCTGCCTAGAATGTCCTTCCCACACGGATCTACATTGACTGTCCTCTTACTTCTTTGAGAAATTCTGTCACTTATCAGCTTTTTTAAAGAGATTTTCCTTGACCATCGTATCTAAAATCTAATCCCTTACTCCAATTTCTTTCTTCAAAGCACTGATCATTACTTGATTGTATATATACACATATCCCTTACCCTAGATACACATAGCTGCCCTTCATTAGCTTATTGTCTGAACACCCCATAAGAAAGGAAATTTCTCAAAAGGAGAAACTTTGCTTTGTCTCCAGATGTATCTCAAGTGTGTGGGTCAGGAACTGGCAAATAAGAGAAATTCTCCCTTCCTCCTTCCCTACCCGTCCCTAAATACTGTAAAATCTGTTACCATAGCCAATATGCATAGGATTGATGCCTGTGACAGCAATAACAAGAGAAGGGGAATTTCTAGACTTTCAAATGAAAATCAGATTTACAAAGAGCCAGTAAAGCCCTGAAAATTGCTGAGAAATCCTCTTCAGAATCTTCATATCCCTCTCACCCCTTTTTCATTAAATGTGTTTTCCCTCAAACACTAGCGTTCAAAATGAACATGATTTAGCTTCTTTTTTTTCTGTTTGGTTTAATCTTTGACATGGTGTCATTATGTTCTTAACTACTGATTTCAAATATACTGTATTTCAGTTGCATTTTGAGTTATACATGACTAGGAACCTAATCATCTATTATTTCTGTGTGAAAATAGTGACTTCTGGTTCCAAACAACCAACTCACAAATGACGTCATGAAGTATAATCCATCTGCAAGCTAGGAACTGTCTTTGGGATACTTTAAAAATTTTTAGGATCCCAAGTTAATTTTGACACAAACTTTTCCTCTATACAGCAAATGAAAAAATAAAATGCCAATAGCAAAAGTATCGGGGAGGGATATACGTGGCGCAAATAAACTGTTAGTTCCATTAGGAATGGGATTCAGGAGACAATTTGCTAAGTATGACGCTTCTAGACAGGTGTGCCCATGGAGTCAAGCCATCCTTATCTTCAGGGACTAAACAGAGAGACTACCAGATGTCTGGATTTATACAATAAGGAACTCAGGGACTCAGTATCAAGCCTCATGCGTGGCTGGTCCCACACTGACCTCACCCCTCGTCCAGCAAACGGGTCCAAAAAAACGTGCAGGGAAAAAAATTAAACTTTCCAGTTGGTGAGTGATCAATCAATTTGGTTTGTAACAGTCTTCTTTCCACGGTAAAAGTTTTCTACACATTCATGCTCTGTTTTTCTGAGTGCTTCCCCTTCCCATTTCTTCCACCCAAGACAGTATCTGTCGCAGATTATGGCAGTGGGTGGAGGGACTTCGATCTGCATGAGGGTCTTGGTGCCTCTCTTCACGTTCTCATGGGCCTCCTGCAGCAATGGCGGATCTCGACTACCTGGTCAATGCTCTACCTGCCAATGCCCACAGCCAAAGTCAACAGCCAGTCAAATTCATACTCTGCCTCCTCTTGATTTTCTCTCGGCCTAGTGTACCTCCTTGCTGACTAGCCCCACATCAGCTCGCACTAGCATTGCACGGTCCTCGGGGGTCCGGCTGTGATGACTATTTGACCCCTAGTCCATACGACCTGTCATGCAGTCCTCCCTATAGGGTCGCTAGCCCACTGCACTATCAACTGCTTTCCACGTCACTCAACAGGGCAACGAGGAATTTCTGGATTCTTCTCACTCCGCCTGGGAGAGAGAAAGACCTCGGGAAGCTAAGTTCTAGTTTTCCCGCTGCAACCATACCTCACCGTTTACTGCACCCTGATATGACTGCTCCAGATGATACAAGGAACATCCTCCAAAGCGGTTTCCTCCGAGTCCCAAAAGGAAACAGGGAAAGTGAAAATGTCCCCTGCTTCTGCCTTTCCCATCCAACTACCTGGAGAAACCAGGAGGCAAGACTCTCACCACCACATACCTTCCCTCCTTCCAAGAATTCGTTGGGACCCAAAGGCGAGATTTTTACTTCGTCTCCTCTACAACGGTGGGATTTCCCCTACAACTTATCCTTCTTTGCGGAGGCACAAAACTTCATGCTCGGGTAACTGCAGAAAGCAGTGTCCTCTCTGCCTTATGGAAGAATCTCTACAACCTAGTCTAATCAAACTGGCTTTTAATGTGCTAACACAGCTAAAGAAGTTTTTAAAACCTCTTTCTCATTTGTAAAGCCTGGTTTCCACAATTTATTGAAAAATTCAAAAATAAAAGGTTTTTTTTTAATAATTTCTACTCCGGGTGTCAAAATCTGGATACTTAGTATTTTCATTTTTGCATTCCTGTTATAAAAACCCTAATACTCCCACAGGCAAATTGATGCTCTGGCAGCATGGGAGGGGAATCACATAAAGGAATGCGTGAGAGAAAACACATTTATAAATTCAAAGAAGTGAATTCCCATCTCATACACTTTCAACACTCTTTTCTTGAGTGTCTGGTACATGCCAGGCTCCAGGCAGTGGTGAGGCATGGTCCCTGCCCGTGACAAGCTGCCAGGCTGGGTGCACGCTCAGGGCACTGAGTGGTGCTGTGGCAGGGACACGAACCTGGTACGAGATCAGCTCAGCCCAGGACGTCAGAGAACTGGCTCTGAAGGATGAGTGAAGTTGGACACACGGTCAAGGGAGGAAGGAAGTCCAAGCAAAAGGAACACGAGGCAAAAGGGACACGTCACAAAGGCACAGCAATGTGAGACATCTGTCACACTCGGGGTACTTCAGATGAGCTACTCTGACTCAAATGTGGAGAGAGGCAGACAACAGAGACCATCATATGAGTAACTATCACGGCCTGGGAAAGAGGAAGCGATCAGCTTGTGTTGAAGAACCATGGCTCCGGCTTTGGTGTGAGGATAGAGGAAACAAGGTTGAGAGCTAAGGCAATGAGACTAGCTAATGATAACAATAGCTAACACTGCTTGCTACATGCCCGGTATGTGCTTAACCCGCACAACAGCCCTATGAGGCAGGTGCCCTTAGGGTCCCCGTTTACAGATAGGAGACTGAGGCTGACAGAGTCTTCCTCGCATCCATCACACAGCTGGAGAACGGCAGAGCCCGAATTTGAATGCAGGCAGTCTGGCTCCAAAATCCATGCTGTCGTCATCCAGGTAGGATAACGGTGACTTGGACTTGGGTAGTGGCACCAGAGATTGTGGTGGGCAGAACAATGCCCCCCTCCAAGATATCCACGTCCTAATCTCCAGAACCTGAGCCACGTTAAGTTACACGGCAAAGGGGAATTCGGATTGCAGCTGGAACCTTTAAATTCACAGTACAATAGGGAGATCATCCTGGACTATCCGGGTGAGCCCAATGTATCACGAGGCTGCTTCAAAGTGGACAAAGGAGGCAGAACAAGAGGACCAGACAGAGAAATGTGATGATGAAAGCAGGGTCAGAGGGCTGTAACGTTGCTGGCTTTGAAGACGGAAGGAGGGGGCCGTGAGCCAAGGACGGTGGGCGGCCTTTAGGAGCTGGAAAAGGCGAGGACATATTCTCCCCCAGAGCCTCCAGGGAGGAGCGCAGCGCTGCCAGACCACGATTCCAGCCCAGCGAGGCCTGTGTCAGACTCTGACCTACAGAGCAGGAAGGTAACACCTCTGCATTGTTTTCACCACTAAGTTTGTGTTCAATTGTTACGGCAGCAACAGGAAACTAATTCAGGGTTAAATTCACAGGATTCAGAGATCCAACAGATAACTAGTGCCCTGCTACTTACAGTTAAATAATCTTCAACAAAAGAGCCAAGAACATACAACGGAGAAAGGAGAGTCTCTTCAATAAATGGTGTTGGGAAAACTGGGCAGCCACATACAAAAGAAGGGAAGTAGACCATTAACTTACACCATGCACAAAAACCCACTCAAAATGGATTAAAGACTTGAATGTAAGACCTGAAACCATAAAACTCCTAGAAGGAAATATAGGCAGTAAGCTTGTTAACATTGGTCTTAGCAGCATCTTTTCAAATACCATGTCTACTAGGGTAAGGGAAACAAAAAAATAAATAAATAAACAAATAGGACTACATCAGAGTAAAAAGCTCTGGAAGGCAAAGGAAACCAGGAACAAAACCAAAAGACAACCCACCACCTGGGAGAAAATATTTTCAAACCACATATCTGATAAGAGGTTAATTTCTAAAATATATAAAGAACTCATACAATGCAACAACAAAACAAACAACCAGATCAAAAAATAGGCAGAGGAGGGGCCAGCCCTGTGGACAAATGGTTAAAGTTCAGTGCACTTTGATTGGCAGCCTGGGTTCGCAGGTTCAGATCCTAGGCGCAGACCTACTCCACTCATCAGCCACGCTACGGAGGCATCCCACACACAAAGTAGAAGAATACTGACACAGATCTTAGCTCAGGGCTAATCTTCCTCAAGCCAAAAAGAAAAAGAGGAAAATTGACAATGGATGTTAGCTCAGAGTGAATCTTCCTCACCAAAAAAAAAGAAAAGAAAAGAACATAGGCAGAGGATATGAACAGACATTTTCCCAAAGAAGGTATACAGATGGCCAACAGGCACATGAAAAGGTGTTCAACATCACTGATTATTAAGGAAATGCAAATCAAAACTACAGTGAGATATCACCTCAAATCGATCAGAATGGCTATAATTAACAAGATAAGAAATAACAAATGTTGGAGAGAATGTGGAGAAAAGGGAACCCTCATACACTGCTGGTGGGAGTGCAAATTGGTGCAGCCACTATGGAAAACAGTATGGAGGTTTCTCAAAAAATTAAAAGTAGAAATACCATATGACCCAGCCATCCCACTACTGAATATTTATCCAAAGAACATGAAATCAACAATTCAAAGAGATTTATGCACCCATATGTTCATTGCAGCATTATTCACAATAGCCAAGACATGGAAGCAACCCAAGTGCCCACTGACTGATGAATGGATAAAGAAGATGGGGTATATATATGCAATGGACTAATGCTTATCCATAAAAAAAGACAAAATTGTGCCACTGGTGACAACAAGGATGGACTTCGAGGGTATTACGTTAAGCAAAATAAGCCAGACAGAGAAAGACAAACACCGCCGAATGATTTCACTCATATGTGGAAGATAAACAAACACAGATAAGGAGAACAGATTAGTGGTTACCAGAGGGGAACGGGGTGGGGGGAAGGTGCGAGGAGTAAAGGAGAACAGATGTGCGGTGATGGATGAAAACTAGACTATGGGTGGTGAGCACAATGCAGTCTGTACAGAAACTGGTAAATCATAGTGTGCACCTGAAATGACACAACATTATGAGCCAATATGACCTCAATAAAATCAGTTAAAAACAAATAAACAATAAAGCATTCAATATTAAACAAAAAGAGGAGGTTAAATGGTCCCCAGATGATGCAAAGGAGACCAAATGAGCTCTACGGGCCCCGTCTAGTTCTCTGCATCTAAAGCCACTTAACTGACGTGCTGTTTTCACTCCCCGGAAGCCCAGCCCGACCGTATATCCCACATTTACCTGTCGGCCTTTTTATTTGACTTCCTTCATTCAGCCTTTTTATTTGCAGCAACAACCTCACCAGAAATTCTCTGCATTTTTTTTCCTTCTCTGTTTTCTCATTCCGTGTTTACCAGATTCAGAGCTTTAGTGGACAGAAAGAAGTATCACAAGACCCTTGTCCCCTTCTCCCTCCTTCTGGCACATTTTTCAGTTCTCTTTTCCTGTGTTCCCTCAAGAAAGGGGCCCAGCACACTCTGATGAGTTTTGCCTGATTAAGAACATAATAATGAGCAGCACAGAAACAGACATTCCCTGGGGAGCTTCCGTTCCAGCCTTAGGCACAAAGGAGCACTAACGAGGAAGTGTGACGTGGTGGGGACCCTCACCTAGCGAGGGGGCTGGGGAGGGGCAGGGCTCAGGAAAAGACACACATGTCTGCATTTACGTCTTTAGAAAGCAGTTTCCCGTCACACCTCTCTCAGCTTTTCGGCCCTTGATTTTGCAAGCAGAGAAATGTCTGACTACAGATCTGTGCACGGGGCTCAGGCAGGGTTGACCAAAAAAGTGCTCACACTCCCACAACACCAGAATCAGAGCCTCCTAAGATGACCCTCACTAGGTTTTTCACTCGTCCCTTTCTTCTCCTTCAAAGGAAAGGAAAGTAGAAACGACATAAAGGCGGGAAAGCTATTGCTTTTCTGATATTCCAATGTGCTTTGCTGAGGAAGTAAAAAGTTTTCTTTAATGGAAATAGACATTAAATTTGAAGTCACAAATATAATCTGGGGAAAGAGTCCTCCTCTGTTCCTTCTACTTGGATACAGGTTTGTTCTATAACATACAGAACGGCTGCACCTGTCCAAAAGGTAGCTAGCAAGCTGAGTGCTGTGACAAATAGAACTTCAATGACACGGCTCCTGACCTCACAGGATTGTAATTTGCTTGGAAAAACAAAGCATATAACCTTGAATACCATCATAATAGTAGCTATCACACCCTTTTTAGCAATTTTCACTTATGGTTTCATCCATGGTTAAATTCCCAAAAGCAGTGCAACCAACAAGTCTGCAAAATTTCAGAGAGAGAGGGAAGGAGGCCAGACAGGGTTGGGGAAGGTTGTACGGAAGAGGGGACTATCTCAGTGGGACCTTGAAGATGGGAAGATGGGTGACAGAAGCGGGAGGAAATCTTAGACGTGCAAAAAACTAGAGAAGCAGAATATTCATGACGAGCTAGGGGAATGATGCTGGGTAGACCAGGCTGCCCAAAGTGGAAGCCGGAAGGAGGGATGCGGCCAGATCACGGGGGACCCTCCCACTTCTCACAAGGGGTCCCTGCGGGGGGGGCATCGGTGCATTTTTCTGAAGGGTCATTTTTCTCCGACACTTTGGAAAGGAAGCTTATGTCTTTTAGCTAGCTTTAAATATTATTTTCATAACAATGCAAATACTGGTATATTTTTAGGCAAATTTGCATAACTTAAGAGAAAGACATTTCAAAGGATTTCGTCACTTGCAGCAGGCCCTTGCCTTCCTGGACTCCTTCGCCTCACTCCCAACCCCAGTCAGTTTATAGGGTCATCAAGTGTAACTCCTCGTTCTCTGCCGCCCCTCCCCGCTCCGGCTGTCATCGTCGCACTCAGGGTATTGCGGTTGGCTCCCGCCTGCTCCTGCTGCCTCCGTCATTCCATCCCCCTCTCCTACACTACCTCCAGGGTTATCTTTCTCAAAGGAAAAATGTAATCATACTACTCCGCTGTTAAAACCCTCCCAGCCTCTTACCACTTTTCACCTGTGCTCCAGCTAAACCAAACCCACCTGCCCCCCCCCCCCCCCCCCCAAGTTCCCGGGATGGGCCACACCTGCTCTGCGCTCACTGGCCTGGTCCACATGACAAACACCTCATCCTTTGAGAAAGCATTTCCTGAAAACGTCGTTTGAACAGCTCATCTCTTTATACCATGCAGTCCTTGGAGAAAACAAATCTTCAAGAATTCTCTTGAAGGGACTTCCTCTCCTTCTGTTTCTGGGATAACGTCATCCTCCATACATGGCAGCCTTATTTCCCAGGTTCCTTCGGAATCATCGGGAACCTGCCAAAAGTTTAGTATCTGAGAAATGATTCAGAGGCAAAGGAGATAAGACACCATTTTCTTAAGTCTTATCTCTTCCACATGGCCGATCTCAAAGCACAAGATGTTTAAAACGACTCAATGAAAATTTGTTGAAAAATGAAAAGACAACCTAACAATTGGGAGAAGATATTTGCAAACCACATATCAGATAAGGGATTAATGTCCAAAATATACAAAGAACTAATACAGCTCAACAAAAAAACCCAACAATCCAATTAGAAAATGGGCAAAAGATCTGAACACAGATTTCTCCAAAGAAGATATACGGATGGCCAACAGGCACATGGAAAGATGCTCAACATCATTAGCTATCAGGGAAATGCAAATCAAAACTACAATGAGGTGTCACCTCACTCCAGTCAGAATGGCTATAATTAACAAGATGGGAAACAACAAATGTTGGAGAGGATGTGGAGAGAAGGGAACCCTTGTACACTGCTGGTGGGAGTGCAAACTGATGCAGCCACTATGGAAAGCAGTATGGAGTATCCTCAGAAAATTAAGAATAGATCTACCATATGATCCAGCTATCCCACTGCTGGGTATTTATCCAAAGAACTTGAAAACACAAATGCATAAAGATACATACTATGTTCATTGCAGCATTATTCACAATAGCCAAGACTTGGAAGCAACCTAGGCGCCCATCAAGGGGCGAATGGATAAAGAAGATGTGGTATTTATACACGATGGACTACTACTCAGACATAGGAAATGATGAAATCCGGCCATTCATGACAACATGGATGGACCTTGAGGGTATTATGCTGAGTGAAATAAGTCAGAGGGAGAAAGTCAAATACCATATGATCTCACTCATAAGTAGAAGATAAAAGTGATGACAAACAAACATAGCAATGGAGATTGGATTGGTTGTTACCATAGGGGAAGGGGGAGGGGGAAGGGCAAAAGGGGTGATGAAGCTCACATGTGAGGGGATGGACTATAGCTTTTGGGTGGTGAACATGATGTAATCTACACAGAATTCGAAATATATTATGATGTACATCCGAAAATAAACAAATAAATGAAAAAAACAAAAACAAACAAAAAATCACACACACAGACAAAAAATTTGTTGACTTACTATGATGTGTCAGGAATTGTTTTAGGTGCTAGGGATAAAGAGATGAATGAGACCCAATCCAGCTCTGGAGAAATTAACAATTTTGTGAATATCTCTATTTCTAGCCCACTCCCAGAGCCAATGCTTAGCTACCACAGAATGTGGATCTCATTCCGCCACAGGTTGCACCAGGAAATAGGCCAAGGAGAGCCCCAAGGAGAAAACCACCCAGCTGATCTAACCACATGGAGAGAACTCTTCATCACCATCATGCCAAGGGGCGGTGGTTTTGCTTTGAAACAGCAGGCTACTGCGCCCTCGGCTTCCCCCCGTTATTCTTGTGCCACATCCTGCCTCACAAGGTCTCTTTCAGTACTGGACAGGTACAGCCAGGTATTTAGAATTTAAAAACAACTTTATTTCTCTGAATAGAGATCTTTGAATATAAGAAATATTACTTGAGAATTATAGTCAAACCCTAAGTATTCCTTTTAGCTTGGGACCAGTTAACATGGTCATCGGTCATCTCTGGCTAGCCTTGCCTCAGCTCAGGTGTTTTCTGATCCATCCCTCCACACCTGTACCCACCCCACCCCTTTAATTGTCCTGTTCCCATGGAACAGGACCAAAGCTTTTTCTTTCAAGTATGAGGAGAGATGTTTCTTTCTGCCTAGTTGTAGCTCCAACTGCTTTCTCCATGGTCACGGGAACCCTGATCCACCTCTGTCCCAGGAGACTTCCTGGACTCGTTCCTTACTTTTCCAGCATTCCACCAAAGAAACTTTGTCCAAGACAGACATCTTTATCTGATCTTATTCATCTCTTTTCTTCCTCATTTTTAAGCTCCTAAAACCCTTATTATATCTTAGGCAGCTCCAGAAAGATTGTAGAATGCCTGACACGGATCACAAAATTTACTAACTGTGGGCAAAACAGGAGTAGAAGCAGGTAGACTGGACCAGTCTCTACATAGCTAAGTACCAGGGGAAAGTCATGGAATCTAAATCTGTAGGGTCCAAAATAGATCCTGAAACGTATAGGAATCACTGGGAATTGGTCAGAGAGCTGGCATGTTTGTGTCCCTATAAACACGGTTTCATAAGAGAAGTTGCCCTGACAGCTGCCCAGGAAGACATACCATCTTCGAAACCAGAGGGCTCAGTCGTTCTGATGGCCCACTGCAAACGCACGGCCAGCACCTCCAAAGGAAAGCGAAAGAGCCTCTGTCTTCACCCCCATCATCTAGCAAAATGGCCACTGACTCCTCCTTTGTGTGAATGTTCACCCACTAAGGACTAACCAGGACATCATGGACCCTACTTACTTCTCAAAATCCCTCTCTCTTCCCCCTCCTACTTTGCTAATAGTTCCTAAAGTGGTTAATTTGTCATGTAAATCCAACTAGACGAAATTCCCAAAGGGCAAGACATATTTAATTATCTTTCTATGTCTTCCCAGCAGCTAGAGCTATTCTGGGCACATCCTGGCCTGAGACCCCCAGGCCACCTGATGCTGCTCCTGTTAAATTACCCACAGCTCCCTCTTCCCAGCCTTAAGGTTTCTCATCTTGAGCCTCGGCCTTCTCAGAAAGCTCCTCCACAGGCTCAATATTTGCTTAAACATAAACATATCGACACACGTGAGCTGACGCGGGCTGTGGCTTGATCGGCATTTACTCTGGACTCATCATAAATGCTTTTATGATAAACACGATCTAGCCCTCACTCACCCACGTGTCATCCTGCATCATTCTCCAGCAGTCGGATGCACCTCTGTGGGCTCTGCCTCCCAAATAACAGGATGGCCCGGTGGGGAAGAGCTCTGCCTCTGAACCGACGTGGGGTCAAGTCCTGGCTCCCTGGCTGACTGTAAAAGAGGTAAAATCACGCAGCTGTTTTACAGGACTGCTGGGAGAGTCCAGAAGCTGGTGCACGTAGAATGCCGTGCCTGTCATGGAGTCGGGCTCTCTAAGAGTCAGCTGTGTAATAAACCCCAAGTGGACTAGGGCCATCTTTTTCTTCCTGTTTCCCCTTATTATCTAAGCACATAATAGGGACTGGGCACGTGATAGATGTTGATAAACACCTACGGACTGATTGAATAGCTGCCCCCAAAGTAGCCGCCTCTTTCCAGGGCTGATGAAAACATTTCTGCCCAAGAATTCTGGTGGAAATGCTTTGCTACAGCTGCTGTTTAGGATCAAGTTTTGGAGCATCATCCCGTTGCCCTCCTTTGCTGTCTCCAGAGTTACATCACGTTTTCCTTATAAGATAGATTTCCCCAGAGCTGTTTGAGATGCTAAAGACAACATGGCTGCAACGATGAGTCAGCAGCTCAGCCTGCAGCTGGCAGCTCAGGCCTAACCTTGGCTCGCTATGCTCAGCGCGTCTGCAGCAGCCACAACCACGCCCAGGACACTGCAGCACCCACCTGAGGCGCTGCCAGGGTCTCGGGCACGCGCCTCGCTGCAGCTTGGGGCATTCGCAGCCTCATACTGCTGCCTGTGCAGGAGAACTGCTTCATTTCAGCCACCTTTAAGCCCTTGGCCACATCTGGTCCCCAAAGCCCACAATTAAGGAATCAGAGCACGTTCCTGCCAAACCAAATCCTCAGCAGGATGGCCTGGTGACCATCTGGATACTGGGGCAAAGCTTGCATCCCTCCGTCCGAAAAACGTTCTTTTCACTGCTGACTGTGTCCAGCCAAACCTTATGCAGGGGGAGAGATGTGGGGAGAGGTGCCCTTTGAGCAGGGCAAGGGGCTCTGTGTGAGCACTTAGAGCCTAAATTTGCTTCTTCGAGATGAAGGGGAAACACAGACTCTATTTTCTCTTGAGGGCAAAGACTGTGTAGGGCTCCAGCTGCATCCCCAGCCCCTGGCCCACACACAGCAGGTGCTCCATTATCGTTTATAGCTGATGATGGTTAATAAATTGCCAAGTCAGTTAAGCAGGGATGTAACGCTGCACCCCGCCCAACACTACCAGTCACCTGCGATGTCTCCTCTCTCTTCATCTCTACCAATGTTTCCAGTGCCCCAGGAGCAAAGGGGGACCTCACTCTCTCTCCATTCCAACTTGGTTTGTTCAAGTTGCTCCTGAGAAGCCAGAAGAGGTGGGCTTTGATGGCAGGTACAAGGCTGTTCTAGCATCTAAATGATGATCATGGTTATGACACTTCTGAGGGAACTGCCTCAGGTCCCAGAGGATAAAGATGGCCTGGCTTCTTCCACTGGGTGTGGTCACTATGAGCTTTAACGATTGAAGTGGAAACCAAAGTGAAAGAGTTTCCTCAGTCTCCAAGAATTCACACCTCAGTCCTTATCTAACAACCTGCCTCTCTCTTTTCTCTCTGCCTCTCCTTGTCTCTCCCTCTCTCTCTCTCTCTCTCTCTCTCTCTCTCTCTGTCACACACACACACAGATATAAATGCTATTTAATGAGGTGCTGGAAGAGACATTAGCAATTAATTACCACTGATAATCAAAATGAGACTGAGGACCGGAGTTAAGCAACCTGCCTAAAGTCACACAGCTGGTTAATGTCCTTGCCAGATTCCTGAATTCCAGTCCAGCGATCTTTTCACTGCATGAGGTTTTGTGGTGTTTCTTCTTTGTTTGCTTGCTTCTGTTTGTATGTCTACAAAGGAGACCCAACCTCAGGTTTTTCCCCTCTGAGAAGTTGCAACATTTCCAGGTAAAGCCCAGCTCTGCCAGGCAAGGAGTTCTCCCGGAATGCTGCCTCCCTTACATTCCCCAGGGGGACACTCTCTCACCCACTGTGGCAGGAGGACCTGGACCCCCGCCTGCCCATGTGATAAGTGATAAGTATGCTTATCACACCCAGAGATGGTGTGACTCTCCCCGTCACACCTAGAGCCAAGACATGCGCCGTCAGCATTTGTGACTCTGAAAGATTCCCCTGGCAAACACAGCAGCTGGTGGGAAGGTCAAGGCCTCTCCTCGACTGTGCACATTCCCCTTGGTCCAGCTGGAACCTCCAGGGTGCGTCCAAGTGAGGGGAGAGTTACGCCTTGGGAGCGGTCCTGACCAGCCATTTTGCTGGTCCCTTGGATGCCTGCAGACTGCAGAGATGTCGATCCGCCTGAGTTCCCTGCGCTGTCTGCAGGCCAAGCTGAGGGTACCAACCTGTTTCGGGAGAAAGAGCGCCACCTGCTGTCTCTGATCCCTCTCTGCCCGCAGTGATGTTTCTTGAAAACTGCAATGCTGCTATTTCTAAGCAGTCCAGTGTCTAAAGGGGTCACGTGCCCCACAGTGAGGGGAAAACGGGGCATCTATAAAATTGGTAGCGATACCCCATGTCAGACTGTGAACTGGTGATCTCTCCCAGGAAAACCCTGGCAGAGCCCTTGTAGCACGTCTTTCTCCTTCCCTACTATTTGGTTTCTCCCCTCTGACTCAGAATAGAGAGAAGCCTTAGGGACTTCTAGTTCAGCTGAGGATCCGAATGGGAAAGAGGCATGTCCAAGGTCACACAGTGGCCTCATTTTATTCCAGCACAGACTACTCTCACACCAAGTAAAGGTTGGATTGAATTCATGCAGCTCAGATTTCTTGCTCTGCCTGCCATAGAAATTTTGCAGCAGAATTTTCTTCACTGCTGCTTTGTTGATCTTCCTGACGCTGGCGCCAGCCACAGACCTCTCTGTCTTCCGCACTATGCTTTGTGGTATCACTGTTTGTGTCTGAATGTTACCCCCCCGTTAGAGCCCAAGTCCATGAAAGGGGGCCCAAGATCTGAGTCTTTGCTTCCAAGAGGGATTCCTGCCAATTAAATGTCTAAGGACGAGCTCCCCACGTGCCACTTTCCTCTCAAGGGCCTCAGAAATCGAATCCACTCTCCTGGCCTCTTAAAACCTTCAGCAGTAATCATGTTGCAATATATAAATGTATCAAATCAACGTGTTGTGCACCTTAAATTTACAGAACGTTATGTGTCAATTATGTCTCCTGAGGGTCCTCTTTCTCCCAGACTGACTGAAAAGGACACAGGCTCCCAGGTCCTCTCTTAGTCCCTTCTCTCCTACTCACTGCCCGCCCCCCCCAAAATCACATCAGCCCTTATTATTTTAAGAGTTTTATTTCTAATCACTCCAGTAAACAGATAAGATAACAAACATAATGATTTTGCAATTGACAGTTCCCCCAAGATTTTTCTGAATGTTCATTTCTTGAAATAAAATTTAAAAGATTCAGTCATGAGCTCCACTCATCTTTGCTCTCATCCCACCCCCAATAAAGGACCTGCAACTTCACAGCCTAGAGATAGGAAAAACATGCCACAAATTCCATCAAAGGAGGTTCCACGGCCTCACATAACCGCTTTGCATCCGGTTTTTCCCATCTGTCAAATGGACATAATAAAAGTGTTTACTGATAGGAAAATTGTCAGGATTAACTGAGATGATAAGGTACTGAGACTTCACACACTCAAAGGTGGTCAGCTATGATCACTACATTCGTTCATTCAACAAAGTCTACTTGGTCATCAGGTCGACCCTGTTCCTCACTTAGTCCCCACTGTGGTACATGGCAAAAATCAGGTCCACAGTCAATAGTTGTTTAATTAATTAGGTAACTTATTTCATAAATCAAGCTCTTGTTGGCAAGAGGAGCATAAAGGACAAAAATCTTCAGGAAGCTGACATGGGTCCAGACTGATGCGTAAGGAGTAATAATTTGGGGGAAGTCTCAGGGAGGACCAGGAGGGAAGATGTCTTGAAAAGGCTGGGAAAAGAGAGAAAAAGAAAAATCCAGAGACCTAAGCATGTCATTTCAGTAAAAGATGGTCATAAGTCAAGAAGACTCAATGGGAAAAGGATAGTCTCTTCAATAAATGCTGCTGGGAAAACTGGACATCCATATGCAAAAGAACGAAATGGACCCTCATCTTACACCACTCAAAAAAATTAACTCAAAATGGATCAAAGACGTAGCTGTAAGATCTGAAACTGTATCCACCTTAAACTTATACAATATTAGATACCAATTATATCTCATTAAAGCTGGAAAAAATAAAAATTTTAAAAATTTCTTTAAAGGTAGTCATAAGCAAAACCCAGGCTTTTTGTTCAGCTTACAGGTGCCATCCATGGAGCTTCATCTATGGGCATCTGGGCCCCTTCCCTCACTAGAGAATGGTGCCAGCACTGCTGTCCTGGCTAAATTCCACCCTCTTGCCTTCCACTCTCCTTGCAGGCTCCACACACTGAAGGACTCTTCCGTTCCCACGCTTTTCCGACATGCAGTAGTTCTTAGGGTTATGAAGCCAGCCAGTGGCCGAGGCTTTCTGTGGCAGGTCCTGGGTCAGCAATTGACCCTCCCCAGCCCCCACCCCTGAGAGGCCCTGTGGGAAGATCACAGCATGCCACTGTGGCTGTCCTGCCACCAGTGCCTCTCTTCAGGGTTAATCTTACTTTCTTCTGATGATCAAGCGAAGGCAACCAGACTCTCCGTAGGTGTAAGTTGGCGTGCACATTTGGCAGGGGGTGCATTTCTCAGGGACATTTCATTACTCACTCTCCATGCACAGCCCACCCTGTGCTGAGGCAGCAGAATCTTCTCCTTTGCCAAGCCCTGAGGACATCCACAACCAGGCACTGAGGATATCCACTAGCCAAGAAAGCCGGCAGTGATCTGGGTAGGATATGGGGGCTGTCTTTCTGAGAAGTGGGCTGGCTAGCAGGTGAACCATCTGGAGACACTTAAGGAGAGGCAGGTCCCTTTTGTTCCACACAACATCAGTGAAGGACCCATTTGGGCCTTCACATCCTAAATAGGCTAAGAAAGTCATTTAGCAGAATGTCAGTGCCATCTAGACTGGCATCTCGGACAAGCCCCAGAAAGAAGCTCAGGGAACAGAACAATGCATTCTTAAGCAGGAGGCTCAGCTCCCACAGCCTGAGTCTACAATCTCAATCTCAGTCTCACCAGAATTGTAACAACCACAAAATGGCCTCATACGCAACTCACATCCATCGCCTTGAGATAGAGACAGAGCTCTTTAATTACTGTAAAAGCTGGAATAACTTTGAAAATCCCTTTTATAAACAATCACATATTTTATTTCAATCTTGTGATTGTTTTAATAAAACTGTAACCTTCTAAGGCTAATTTTGTAAAGTCCCAGGGTTCTTTCTGTGCTTCTTTGTGCCTAGCCCATGTTGAACACTCAGTGCATCTCCAGTAGCTGTGTCCCCAGAGACACCCAGGCGACAGTTGTGCCTCTTTCTTCTTTATGCAGCAGTCACGTGCTGCCTGCTCAGCGTAATCATGAACACAAGTGTTGATTGCAACTGTGAAGGTCGCTGCTACAGAACCGTGGTTCTCAAACATTGGCGGTTACCTCAATTTCCCAGAGCACTTGTTAAAATTGCAGATGTCCACCTATAGTTACTGAATCTGAATCTATGAGGGTGCGTAGTTTTAATTAGTTCCCAGGTGTTTCTGATGCACTTCAGAGTTGAGAACTGCTCTCTAGTACCTTGCTACTCAAAGTGTTGTCCGTGGCCCAGCAGTGTCAACACCTGGAAAGACGTTAGGAATCAGAATCTCAGGCCCTGCCTCAGCCCTGCTGAATTAGAGCCTGTGCTTCAGCAAGACCCTGGGTGGCTCATCTACACAGTGCACTTTGAGAAGCCCTGCTCTAGGACAAGGCCATGACCTCCTGGCAACGTGGGCTAAGATTCTGAGTGGGAGTAGAATCCAGAGCTGTGCGATAGGAGCAGCTGGTTGATCAGGACCCTCTACCCAACCTTGAAAGTCCTCTTTCCTATTCACTGCTGCATCTTTGCCATGGCCACTGACATCAGAGATCCAGAGATGACGAAGGGGGAAACCCCAAACATGGCGTCAGACCGAAACCTGGGTCCAAATGCCAGTTCTGCTACTTTCCCCCAAGGCCGTCATGGGAAATCAGTTAACCTCTCTGATTCTTAGTTCCCTCAGCTGTAAAGTGGAGGACATCTCAAGGATTCCCAAAGGCCTCCCCAGATGTTCATGCAACTCTTGTTCTTCCCCAACCATTTAACACGTACGGAAAGTCACAGCTGGAGAGGACTTTAGATCATCTGGTCCAAACTCCTTCCTTGCTGTCACATTTTACACATGGAGAACCTGGGTCAGCCAGGCAGGTTAAGTACTACCCCAACTCACCAAGCAGTAGCGTCCTAACTAGAACTAGAGCTCCTGGGGCCAAGGTCAGTATGCTGTGCACCAGAGAGTGACAGGGGCCTTGTTCCTCAGTTGGGTGGCCCAGGAAACACGCTCTGAGACAGATATTTGCATGCAAGAGGTTTACTGGGGGTGCACTCAGGAACAACACCTTGAAGGGAGTGAGAAGCGAGACTAGGCAGAGGGAGAAGTTGAATCCTACAGGAAGCCCAGGAGCTGGGCTTCCCTACAAAGTTGTCCTGAATCAAGACAGAGGAGCCGGGCCGTCTTCCACACCAGCCAGTCATTGGATATGGGCTCCTCTTAGGGAGGAGCTGTAAGCTTGGACGACCTTCAGATGGGGTAATTCTTAGAGAGGGACTCAGATGTGAGCCATTCGCAACTGACACTCCTAGCTCTTGGGGGAATAAGTACAGTACTCAGTCCCATATAGGAATTCCGGACAGGACTCCACGGCAGCCTGTACAGGAAGCTTTTGTTTCACGTTAGGAGTGTGCTCCTTCTGGGAGCAACTTTTACGCTGTTCTGGCTGTTCTATTCACCAAGGGAAACTACAGGAGGAAGATTAGTGGGACAACCGCCATTACCACATCTGATCTTGAGGCTGCAACTGATCTCACTGTCTCCCTCCTCTACTATCTATCGGGTTCCTCTCACCCTTGGCCAGCGCCTCTGTCATTCTAGGTAGCTTACCTGGTGGGGTGACCCAGACCCTCATCCCGAGGAGACCGAGCCCCTGGTCACCACACCTTTCTCTGGCCATGACTGCTGCACTTGTCCATTTACCTCACGTTGGGCAGCAGAGTACCAAGAGATGCCCCAGTGGAGCACCTGAATGCCAAACATCTTCTTCCCCCCAGCCCTTATATGACAACAGCACTACCTCCTCCTGATTACCAGGGGCAATGCCTCCTGCCAGTGTGGTGACTTCTTTCCTTCCCTGCCAATCTCTTGGTACAAGGAGCCAGAAGAGACCAAATGGCAATGACAGTGTAAAGTATAATGGGCCCTTATTGAGCACTCTAATGAAAGCATCCCCTCTCTGGGAACCAGCACCTTTAGACCCACACAGTCTACACCTGCGGGGATGGGGAGCACAAATCCCACAAGTGAGTCCCTGGGAGGGACAGTAAGCAGGACCACTCCTACTTTCACCCCTTGATTCCTGGATCGATGAATTCTACCTTTTGGGACCACAGCCTCCTATAGTGGTTGTTTGTTTAAAGTGTATACCATATGGATTGCCCTGATCCCTGCCACTATGAGACCATCACTCTATTCACATACCCATTGCTCAAATACTGAGGTGGCCGAAGACAGAGGCCAGCTGAGTCATTTTGTGCACTTAGTTGTTCAGTGCTTCTCCCACCGTGGCTGCTCTCCAGTGGTATTAACACGCAGTGAAAACATCCTAACCCTTTACACTCCCCGCAAAGGTTCATCCACATGCCTCTTCCCAGGGCCCCATGCCCTCAACCTTTCGATCTTTTCCTCTCCGGGCCCCTAACCAATAAGCCAAACCATTCACCATTTCTTCTGAGCCTATGTATATTATTACTTTGGCCCACCTCTCTTGCCACACAGAATGGATGACCAGGACTCCATTCGAAGTTCTGCCTCCTGAGAGGATTTTCTCTCATCCCTCTCCTATGGGCCTTTGGCCAGTGGGGGGGTAGGTCACAGCAATCCATTTTCAGCTTGCATCAACATATAAAGCCAACCCATCTGTAACCCAAACTTGACGTTTTTCTCCTCCATGAGCTGTTCATAAGGGAAGCTCCATTGCAGCCATGGGCATAGATGTCAGCTGAAGGAGACGCAATAGTAGCTGTGACATGAAGGTCTGAGCCACGTGCTCATGTAGCCTCCTTGTGTCTCTGACCCTGCCTGTGCTTGACACTGGACGAACCGCTTGCATTTTACAGACCCATCTGAAAGAACAGAACCCACCTCCCTCCAGCTCTAGGCAATTCCTGAAGAGAGACTGGGCTATGAGTCTGCAGCGGCCGAGGCTCTGGCATCTGGGGGATGAGTACCTTGACTCTAAAGGGGAAATCTGGACGGTGCACTACAGAATCCACTCTAGCATCAAATCGAATCTCCATAATAAACCTACGAAGAAGCCAGAGAGGGTATTAATACTTCCATCTTGCAGATAAACAGTCAGACGTATCTCAAGATTAACCAGCTTCCGTTGATGACAAGTCAGTCTGGCATTGGAACAACAGTTCCTGAACCAGCACTGTCCAACAGAAATGTAAAGTGAACCACATACGCCATTTTAAATTTTCCAGTAGCAACACTTAAAAGAGTAAATGGAAGTAATTTTAGTAATATATCTTATTTAAGACAAGAGATCCAATATATTATCCTTTCACTGTGTGATCAATACTAAAAATTAGTGAGATATTTTACTTTCTTCTTATCATACAAAGTCTTTGAAATCTGGCATTTTACATTGATAACACATCTCAACTTGAAGTAGCCACATTTCAAGTGCTCAATAGCCACACGTGGCTGGTGGCAACTGTATTGGAAACAGCAGCCTTAGACTCTATCTAATTCTCTTCGCTGTCCTCCGCAAGATACTCCTTCTGAATTGGCAGGACCTACAGCCTGGGAGGGAGATGCTTGGGTACCAATCCTCCCTTTGGGGGAAATCTGTGTCCTTGTCATTTATGAAGCTTCCAGAACCCCACTCCTTTGGCACAACATGTTCTGCTGCCCCCATTTGGCTTCACAGGTGTTGCTACCACTTGCTGGGAAGGTCCAATTTGAAAAGAAAAGAAAAAAGCAGTGGTAGACAAATGTTTAACTCGTTCTCTGTGTGTACCCTGTAATTTAATGCTAAATCCAGCTCAATTTGGTTTCTGTGGCAACCGAGAGAAGCAGCTCTCCACAGCTCATATGTCAGATTTCTAAATGCAGGGTGCCCACAGAACACTCAACATCCCAAATGTCTGAGCTCTGATGTTCTCAGAAGCCCCTGATTCTGAGCTTCATCCACAAGTGCCGGGATGCAGTCCGGGAGCTTCTGTTAAAGTTTTGCCCAACACAGAAAATGCAGGAAAGGAAGGATTAGGGAGCTTTCAATCCTAGAAATCTTCACAAGTGGGAAAGCTCTTCACTGGTCTGGGAAGATTGGGAGAGGGACTTTGTGGAGGCAAAAGGAGGCTTTAGACGTGAGGGAGCAGCTGCCACCCCACGAAGCCTCAGCAGATGTACGTGTTCTGCATGGACGGCCCCCTGAGGACAGCCAAAAGCAAATTTGCTTTCTTGTGGGAGAAGTGGGTTTATATCCTGGCTCCAGCAGTGACTTAGATGCCTGAGATGCTTCTTTGCCTCTGGACCCAGAGATGTAGAACCAGCCTAGAAAACCCTCTGCCATCCCTGGCCAAGACCCCAAGATTGGAGTGAACGATTGAAGGATCTTCTGACAGGTGTTAGCCCCTCCCCATTCTACAGAGTTCCTTCCCATTAGCCCAGAACCCCAGAACAGACCTGTTTCCTTAGAAGCCTCCAGAGCAGTGATTTCCAGACTTTTCTGACAACAATCCACAACACAAAATGCCAGCAACATCATGATCCAGGACACTAGTCTACCCACATTCGCAATGAGTTTCTCCATTCTGTTGTCCACACTCATTCTGTCCAGACTGATCTTTTCAAAATACACATTGTGTCTACATAAAACTCCTTGGTTGCCTCTTATTGCTTTCAGAGTAAAAACAAAATCCTATTAACTTGGCCGAGGAAACCCAGAAGACCTGGGCCCCACCTGCCTCTCTAGTCTGCCCTTGCACTCAGTCCTCCCGACACCCTCACACTCCCCACGTTCGCTCCCATCTCAGGTTCTTCCCTCTGCCTGAAGAGCTCCTCCACCCCCTGTGGTGAGGATGAACAGGGGTTAACCCCTCAGCGTGGTTAACCCCTACTCCTCTTTCAGATCTCAACTCAGCCACCACTTCCCTGATTTCTCTGTCCAGGTGCGATATTTTGTTTATGAGCTTACGCATTTCTTCTTTGACATACTTGTCACCGTTGCAATTTTGGATTTGTTGGCATGACTATTTGAGTAACGTCTAGCTCTCTCACTGAACTTAAGCTCTGAAGAGCAGGAATATTTTCTGGTTTTCCCCAGCATTATATCCTGGTGCCTATTACATTGCTTGGCATAAAGTAAAAGCTCAATAAATATTTGTCACACAAACAAATGAATAAATGAATTTCAAGTAACAGCTCCTGACAACTAGAAAATTTTCATAGAGCTCTCTGTTGGAAAGATTCCTAACGCCGGGGAGACTGGGCTCGGTTTCAGAGAGTGTTATAATTGGTGCACAGCAGCTACCAAAGGCACCTGATTCGGGACCGATGGCGTGAGTCCTTTGTTGCCCTGCGTATTCTGGAGTCTGAGTTTCTCGGATAGGGTCAGACTCTGAGCAGTTTCCTTAGGCTGTTTTAGCGCTGGAATGGAAGCCCAAAACCCGTCCAAATTCCCTGCAGCTCTGCGGACCACTTTAGATTTCAAGTTCTGAACCTGAAATACCTTTTCATCTTTGGACCACCAATCCTGTCTCCCAAGGATATCAAGGCAAAAGGGTCCAATCTTCACCAAATATGTTCCTGACATCTGCAGGACTGCTGGTGTGGCTGCAAATCCCCAAGACTAACCAGGGCAGGGCAACAGCTCCAAGATGGAAACTCCACCCGGAGCAAAGGACACGATCAACCCAACCACATGGTCCACAGCTCCCTCCCCACCCTCCATCTACCCACGGCTGGATTGGCAATAGCAGCCCCATTTCCAGGTTGACAGGCCATGTGTCCGTTCCAGCAACAGAACGAGAGTCTTCTCATTATTTTTCTTGAAGGGGGAACCAAGAGTCAGCTATTTCATGGTAGGATAGCATTTTTCTAGGGGTTTCTTTCTTTCTTTCTTTCTTTCTTTCTTTTCTTCCTGCTCTTCTCTGCTGCCCTAGTTGGCTCAGTCTTTGGGCTTCTGCACAACCCTGCTGACACCAGCCAAATGGAGAGAGAAAATGCCATCAGAGCCCATGGTGGGGACAATGACTGCAGCACTGGCCATCAAGTGCCGCCCACGTCCTCTCAGCCGCCCACACTGCTCTTCCAACCACGGGCCACCTTCCCTCTGCGGGGCCCAGGGAGGCCATTCTCTTAGCTAGTTCACTCAGTTCCGGGCTGTCCTTGCTGCCAGCAGCTTTCTGAGTGCAGTTTTATGGCGTCTACAGACAACACCCAGCCCTGTCTCTCATATTCTGCCAACGATGTAGTTTTGGGTCTACTTCCAATGGGAATTTAAAAAAACTACACATTAAAAATAAAGCTGCACGTCACCTCCAGCAGGGCTGCCTCTCAACTGTCACCTGGCACATGTGCAACACTTTGCAAGGCTCTCTCACGGGAACTCTATCTCCCCCTCCCAGAAACGTGGGAAGTAGGTGGTACAAGTGCCCAGTGTGCAGGCCTGGGTGGTTCAACGACTGGTCAGCAAAGGGAGGAGCTGGAACTTGGACCCAGGACCTCCATGGCTGACTCTCTTCCTTTCAGGTCACCACCGGCTCATGTGGCTGCAGTCGTACTTCCCTGAAGGAGGCACATCGGTCTGGGGACCTCAGTAGCTGAGAGGTCACAGCAGCCTCCAGGAATCCTCCACACCCCAGATACAGGCAGCCTCCACACCCCAGATACACCCCGAGCTAGGGAGGGTGGGGGAGGGCTTGTTAGTTTTAGGTAGGGAAAGAGCAGCCTGGCTTGACCACAGAGAGCAGCAAACTGGCAGAGATGCTTCTGGCTCATGCTTGTAATGCTCCCTCTATTCTGCGATGCTGTAGCTGAATCTGTAGAGAGATCTGGGTTTGAATCCTAACCCTGCCTGTGTGACCTTGTGTTGCCTCTCAGAGCATCAGTCTCTTCATCTGTAAACTGCAGCTAACAATACTCATCTCTGTTGGGTTATAATAAAGATTATGGTATAGTGCCTAGCACAGTGCCTGGCACAAAAGAATGTTAAAACCCTTAAGGGCTTGTATTGGTCCTGATCATTTTTTTTAAATCTGTTTAATTCAACATGAGATGCTGCTGCCACAAAGACACTGTCCTCTTTTGCTGCATTGAAAGAAGTATAGCATTTCCACGCCAAGATGTCATAGCCCTTCTTGTATGCTGCAGTGTAGACCATGTGTGGGGTTGTGTGTCTGTTTCCAGTCCTCAGCATTTATAACATATCCAGTGTCAGTGTTACTTTCCCATGCGTGTTATAAACGCTTCAGGGCAGAGGCTCTGTTCCAAACAGCTCTGTAGACTTAATTCACAGGCCCTAACCACAGTCCTGGGCACACAGTAGGCATTAAAGAAGTAGCTAGTATTGTCTGGACAGGGATTCCCATGTGAGCCACAGGGCTCTGCCTTCTCTCTGAGAAAGGCTGTGAATGGCCTCCCTGTCAGGCCATACCTGGTCCCAGTGACATTCACCTGGCAGAGACCCTTAGGCGTGTTTCTGGTGCCACCTTAGGTGGGACAGTCATGATGAAATCACACAAATTCTGCAGGTGCCAGGCCAGAAACTTGGCCCCCGGGGAAGGGGACTAACACTTCCTGAGCATCTTCTACAGGTCAAGGACATGGCGTGTGCCCGTTTTATTTAACCTTCATGGCACTTTTAGGAGATATCTCAGTTTTCCAGCCAAGGAAATTGAGGCTACATGGATTAAGCAGCTCCTCCAAAGCAACCTCAACCAGGGTTCAAACTGGGTTGATCTCGCTCCCAAAACATGCTTTGCCCTTGGGTTCAAAAGGGCGAGAGGCCTCAACTCCACCACAGAAAAACAAAGAGCTCCCTTCCCCCCCACCCCCACCCGTCCACGAGCCCCTGGGGATGCCCGGAGGCCATATGGGGAAGGGCCTGTTCAGCTCCTACGGGGCTGCCTCCTGGCCTCCCGTCCTCCCCCTCTGCAGAGCCCCCAGCGCACACCTGGGCGCCCCAGGGACACTGGCTGCAGTGCCCTCGCTCCCGCCCGCAGACAGGCGTCCATCTTTGGCAGATGTGGCTGCAGGGCTCCTCCGGTGAGGCTGCCGTGCCTCCTCATGGCTGTGCCTCGGGCCTGTCAGGATGGAGGATGCCAGGGGGGCCATCTCTCACCTCTGCATGCTGACTTGGTTCTTGCAATTCATTTCTATGCTCATCGCCTTTGCCATCTGTGTCCTTCCCTCTCCACTTTGCATTTTCCTGATGTAGTGCAGCCGTGTATTTTGCCAAGCTTGCTTCCCAAAAATGATTCTGGACTCAAGTTTTTTTCTTTGCAGGGCTGCTTTGGCTCACAGTGATCTATCAGCAGAACATAACCCTCTGTTTGCTGGGGGAGACATGGCTGGAAACGAGTTCTTCTGGGTGGATATCCTGAAGGGTTAACATCCCGAGGAAAGCTGCCCAGAGCAGGCCTGAGCCCACCATAGAGGGTACCAGAATAAACATTCGCTGAAGAATTTATTTCTAAAAAGAATTAGACAGAGATGATTACGGAGTGGGGGTGGGGGTGAGGAGTGAGAGAGAGAGTCTATTTTGTGCCAGGCGTTATTACAGGCATTAGGGATATACAATGGTAAATAAGACTTATATAAGATGGTATATGAATAGTATAGATAAGACGTGGATAAGATGGTAAATGAATTAATTGAAGTGGTGACAAGATAAGCCCAGATCAAGCAAACCAAGATGAAGCCCCCCTACTGGCTCGCCAGCACTTGGCTTACTCTCCACTGCTGCCATTGAGGGCAGCGGACATTTGTCTTTCAAAAGCTTTGCTTCTGGAATCAGGGCTTCCTCCCCAACTACCTACTCAATCCACCAGAAATAAACACACCCCACTGTGGGAGAGAATCTCAGGACACGATGTGTGTGCAGATTAAGCAAAAGGCATGGAACTGCACATTTCTCAGCGCCCCTTGGTCCCGGTTCACACATAAATGGGGTTTCTGCTCTCTTGTTTAACGTTTCCAGGCATTTAAAAAAAAAAAAACAGAAACAAATAAACAAAACCTTGCAGCTCGTTTTCCAGACCTCGGGCTCACCCACAGTCCACAGGAGAAACTGCCTCCCTCCAACCCTGCAACCAGCCGTGCCGCTCCGGGCCTCACTTGTCCCTTTGCTGTGCCTTCTCCCAGGCTTCCAGTCCCCAAATCCAGTCCTGGAAGGCCTCCTGCTCACAGGCTGCTTCTTGACCATTATACCTTCCAAAAAAAAAATCTTATATTGTCCAGCCCACACCCCTGTGTCCCTTTCTAGAATTTTCCATTTCCATCCCCAGTCCTGACCTTCCTTCCCAGGTGATTCTCAAATCTGGTCTCCTTTCAAGGTCAGTATTAGCAGTCTTTTCCAACAACCCCTGCAGAATTACACACTTTCTCTATCAATATCATAGGCTCTAAATACAGCTCCAGTGGAATTAAATTTACTGGTTGTTTTCTGTCTATGGCATGAGTCCTTCCAGTCCGATAACTTCCTGGAACCTGAATTACTGATGCAGCTGGAATCAGGGCATCTGATAAGCAGCAGCTGTCACTGCACATCCTGCAAAATGTTTCCACAAAAACTGCCCCAAAATGCTAAAATCTTTCACTAGGGAGAGCTGATTCATGGAGTTTAAAATAGGATTTCTGTGTGGCTGAATAATTCTGTTGAGGAAAATAGAAAAAGAAAAAACGAGTATTGACTTCTTCAAGTCCTTCATGTTGAGGCCAAGTCAGGGCCCAGAGCACTGTGGACACCGGATGACCCATTTGGAAAACGGAATGTTGGAGATGAACTTTCCCCCATAGAAACCCTTCTGGGTCCTGAAAAAGTCTCTGCAAAAATGCACAGCTCCTGGTGTTCCCTGAGACGTCTCCCCCAGGTGAGAAGTGTCCATTTGGAAGCCCAAACCAGAGCACACCAGCCCTTCAAAGGACAGAAATTCTGTAAACCCGTGATATATCTGTTTCCTGCTATTCATTCAGCAAAACACTTGGTGACAATGTCACCATAACCTCTTTGGGACTTGGGACTACTTTGGATCCCATCTTACCTGCTTCCTGGGAACCTTTCATCATTGAACTTTCACTCTCTGGTACATTCAACTTCCTTCTGACAACTGGTTTCTTCCAGTTGACTTTTAACATCTCAACTTACATGAGAAAATCGAGCTTTGCTCAGCCCTTCCTTCGTCGGCTCCTCCTCTCCCTACCCCCTTTAAATAGTAGGGTTCCGCAGGGCTCAGTCCTAAGACTTGCCTGATTCTCCCTCTACTCTACCTCTGGAAAGTCTCACCAGTACGTACTGCTCCCTTTCCCATCAGTTCTCACATGCCTCACAGTTTTCCATGACGAGCCCAGATCCCTCCTCAGCCCCATGCCCATCAGCCCCTTGCAGACAACTCAAAGTCATCTCCAATTAACCAGGACTAAAACCAACTCATTACTGTGCCTTTTCACAACCCCCCAGACAAAGAAACAACAAAAGAAAGGCAAGACTCTTTTTCCAATGCTTTCTGACTTCCTGAATGATATCATCCTTTAAGCACAAATCTAGAAATCATCCTTGACATCTTCTCCCTGCTACTTCCCTTGGCCAAGCTATCACCAAATCTTATCAATTTATCTGCTAAATACCTCTCAGGCCCCTCAACTCTCCATACCTTCCCATTACAGGCCTTTCACATGCTGTTGCACTGCCTAGAAAGCACTTCCTTTCCTCTTCTTCTGGCAATTGGATCTCAGGTCAACGATCACTTATCAGGGAAGCTGTGCTTGACATCTCTGTTGAGGTCAATCCCCCTTTCACTGCTGGACTTTCAGAGACCTTGTTACTGTCGCAATCTTACATTTGCTGGTGTGGTGGTTTGATGAATAGATGCCTCTACTAATACTGGAAGGTAGAACCCGTGTCTGTATTTGTACACCGCTGTCTGATTAGCACCTACCATAGTTCATGCCACGCAACTATTTATCATACAGTCTTTGTGTAAGAATGAATAAACAAAAGAGGTTTTGCTGGTTATTATGAACAATTGGAGCGATTCTCTAGCACAGTCATCTCAGACCATCTTGATCATCTGGAGCAGGTTTTATCAAAATCATTCTGTAATTAAGAAGCTAAAGAAAACAAAGTGAGAAATCAGAAAATGCTACCTTTTTATTCCTCATACTCCTCAAAAAAATTATTCCTAAAAGCTTCCTGTGAAATGCCAGGCAAGCTATTGGGTGGCCACAGAGGGTCTGATAGTAAAGGCAAGGCCATCCGAACATGGCCCAGCAACGAGAAAGGTTTGTGGAGGTCTGTATACCCGAGTCATGCTGAAAAGACCCTATTTGCTTTAGGCAGCGTTTCCCAGCCGTTGGTCAATTCACTAAAGAACAATTCCCAGAAAGCCAATTCTGCAGACTGACTTTGGGCAAATGGGCTTGCTTCCATGTTTCTCCAAGTGGGGTCCCTGCATCACCTGCATTATCGTCACCTGGAATGTTTATTAAAAGCACAGGCCATCCCAGACCTATTGATGGTGGGGCCCAGGAATCTGAATTTTAAATACCCTAGGTAATTCTCATGCAAGTTAAAATTTGAGAGCAGGCTTGTGGTTCTAGAGAGCAGACAGCCATGATTTGCAAACACATTGAGCCAGCCTTCGCTTGTTCCCTGGCAACCCCTGAGCAAAGACGAGAACCTGCCAAACACTGTAGTAAGCCTCTCTCCTGGGAAAACAAAGATAGCTTGCTTTCTAAATTCTGTAGGAACAGATTGCTTTAGAAAAAGATAATTTGGGCAGCAAGGAAGTTGGGGGAAGTAGTTCTTTTTCTGGAGCTGAGCAGAGGGTGCTGCTGCCTGTCAGAGCCTCTGGCCGGCAGGCTAGATCCAGACTGACTTTGGGAAGCAGGGCCCGCAGGAGACAGAGCCTTGCAAGGTTTTGGCATCTAGGCGTAAGGGAGAGGCTTCAGCTAGGGCCAATCTCATGTCCCTGAGAGCCAGAAGACTTCCATGTGGACCAAGACGGGCAGATGGACAGAGCTCAGGGGAGAACTACTTTGTTTGAAAGAGGACAGAAAATCCCACTCTGCAAGAAATCCCCGTCTCCTGTATTTATTTCACTTCTGGTAATGGCATTTCTGAGCACACTTGTCTCTGCGATGCACTCATCAACAGAGGTGGAGGCACCGTCCACCATAGAAAGTGGCCTATTAGAATAGTAATAGGTTCTTTTTATAGTGTAGTTAGTAGATGTCTGGAACTCCGCCTTCACAGAAGATAGTCCCTTCAATGTCCGTGAAGGGCAGATGGAATGATTAGCACCATACATAAAAGAAAAGAAGTCTGAAAGCTTTAGCAATCTTCCCAAGGTCGTGCAGCTAGAGGAGTAGGGCTGGGATCTGAACCCAGATCTCTGCCCTTTCACTGAAGCATGAGAGGTGGTATGCAAGGCAATGACTAAGTTCATCCCATCCTCATCCAAAACCTCCTGCAGTGGGCTCCTTCAATTCCAGCTTCCCTTCCTACGTCCACTCTAGATCTCTCTCTACCTTTATGCTCTGCCCAGATGAAGCCAGAATTCTATTTCCTTTTTCCAGCTTTACTGAGATATGTGACATATAACATTGTGTTAGTTTAAGGTATGCAATGTGATCTGACACACATATAGATTGCAAAATGGTTATCACAATAGGGTTAGTTAACACATGCTTCACCTCACAGAATTGCCTTTTGTGTGTGTGTGGTGAGAGTATTTAAGATCTACTCTCTTAGCAACTTTCAAGTATAAAATACAATACTGTTAACTATAATCACCATGCGGTACATTGGATCTCCAGAACTTAGTCATGTTTTTACTCTAAGTTTGTACCTTTGACCAACATCTCCCCACTCCCCCCACTCCTCAGTCTCTGGCAACCACCATTCTACTCGCTAGATAATGAGGATTCACAGGCCTTTAGAACGATTTCTCCAGGGCCCTATTTCTAATCTTCCCTTCATGTATCTGGCTTCTCTTTTTCATCCTTGCATGCATCGGAAACTTTTCAGACTCCATACAGCTTTCTCTCAGGTCATATCCCGAAGGGAACACGAACCACTCTAACCAAGATTTACGTGTATAAGCATCCACTTTTTTAACAAGTACTGTATGTGTCTTGAATACAAGTTAACATTTTATGTATTGGTCGCTTACCTCATACAAAGTACTATACAAAGATGTCAAAGACATGGGCTCTGGCCTGAAAGAGTGTGCAATCTAATGAGGATATAGGTAAGATGTGACATAAATAGCACACATCAAATGGAAAGTACAAAGAATTATGAAGAGTAGAATATCTTGATTAGTTTCACTATAGCATCTCTGCTCCCAAATGTACTTCATCCTGAATCAACCCAATAACATGTTAGCTGACTTCCTCAATGGAAATCTATCCCAGCCCATCCTGCCTGCCCTTGCAAAATTCACCTCTCCCAAATGCCTCCTCAAGGACCCCTGATAGATCACTACGGTTTCTAGATTAAACCCGCTTTACTTACGGGACACTCAAGGCCATCCTTGACTGACTCACTTTGCCTGCTGGTCTATGAGCGAGACCTGGTGATCTAGCCCCGTGAAAAGCAGAAAGCAGGAGAACATCTCGCACGGTTGCTGTGGTGTTATGGCTCAGCTCAGGCGGCTTGCTGACCCTTGCCTGTGCAATAGATGGTTTTCGGGTCTTGTGAATATTGTTGGAATGACTGCATATCCTGGAGAGGTTGTGTACAAATTGCACTCTGTGTATTGAAACCACTTTTCTCATTGATTTACACTGTGTTTCCCAGAGCTATTTTTTCTCTTATGTACATTTCATTTGGCAGAACTTCTAATACTCTAGTTTTCATCTTCTTTGCATCACTTCAGACCCTTTATCACTAATCATCTAACCATCTGTGAATGCACCAGGAGGAAGACTACCACTAATTGTCTTCAGCTGAGCCGGGAAAAAATGTGAGTCATTAACTGTTGTGAATAATTTATCTCTTTAAGTTTGCATCTTGAGTTAGCTTAAAAGTATATTGCTATCCTGGCTTACTGAAGGGATTTCAAATCTGCTGACTGGCAAACAGCAGACCCAGGCTGGCCCCTGAAGTGGGCGACCAGGCAAAAATAGAGTTCCCTGATGGAAGCACCTATTTGGATCCTGTTTGAAAAACCAGCTGTGAAAGACATTTGGAAACTACTGGGAAATATGAATATAGACTAAGTATTTGCTGATATTGGGAAATTATTATTAGTTTTGTTAGATTAAAATAACATTGTAGTTATAGGGGAAGATGATCTTTAAGATACATACCAAGGATTTAGGGATGAAATAAAATTGTGTCTATGATTCACTTCAAATTCTTCAGCAAAAAAAAAAACAAAAAGAGATTAAGTAAATATGTCTAAATGTTAACAGTTGTTAAATCTAAATGATAGATATATGGGTGTTAATCTTACCATTCTCTTCCTACTTTTCTATAGATTCAAAGAATTTTATAATGAAGTTTTTTATTGGTATCAACACAGGGAAAAGTTATCTAATCTTTATGTTCTAAGCTCTTTATAGACCTTTTCTCTTACATTACCTTGTTAAATGCGACAATGACAAGTGAAATATTAACCTCATTGTACAAATGAAGATTATGAGGCGACAACCTCCTGTTCTGGCATGCAAAAATGATTCAGACATTGCCAAATGTCCCCTGGGGCTCAAAATGGCCCCCCACTGAGAAACTCTGATCCACTCTCAAGCACAAACTCCCAGCAGTCAGTCCATAAACTACACTTTTTTATCTAAACTAAATATAAATGGGGGGGGGGAATCCCCAAAGAATATCTTATCAGAAGCTCCTCCAAAAGCGCCAAGTGACTGTCACTTTCTCTAGCACATTCAAACAGTATTGATCTGTGACTTTTCTAATATAAAAGAGGGCTGTTTAGCCGTTCATTAAACTAATCTGAACTTTTGACTATAAAGTCATCTCTAGAGCTAGAGAAGAAAATCATTTCTACACAATATCTGCCCTTTGCCAGAACCACTTTCTGGGGCTAAATGTAGTTTTAATCAAATGAGAAGGTTACAAAAGTATTTTGTGCATTTCCCTCCTGAACCGTCATGCTTCTGAGTGTTCCCAGAATATGCTGGGACGATTCTAGTTGCTTCCTCATTACAATGTTGAAGAGTCCTTTTGCATAGAATCAAGAAGCCCTGACAAATTCTTTCATGTGGATTTTGAAGGCCTTCCCATTTAATCAGCCATCTTTTCAGCAACTCACAAGACAAGAGGCACAAAGAGATGCCACCATCACTCCAAACATTGAAGTCATGAGGATCAAATCTATTCAGGCTTCCACCCTTTGCAGTCATTGCTTATATTAAGTGACAGTGTGCGCTCTTTGGATAAGTGAATGACGTTGCGAGCACCTTTCAAATTGGAGTTTGCAGACTACGTGATTGACAGTGACAGTTCTGCAGGAAGGAAACCAATGTGAAACCCAGCTTCCCAGCCCCACCCCACTCACTACCAGCTCAAACACTGGCCAGTCCTAATCGTATTAATGCTCATGAGATGTTAGTCAGTTCTGAACATATGGCAGGCAGATAGATAGGAATCGCGGAAAACTGAACATGAGAGCCAGCCCACATTGACTCACATCAAGGATTAGATCATCATTATTAGCAACATAGGTAAGAAGAAATAGTGCTGGAGAATATTTTTTGCAAGATATCTGTCTCTGGCGGTGGACTTCATTTTTAATTAAGCATACCTTTCACCTAGAGTTCTTATCAGAGCTGAACTAGGAAACGGTGAGTAAGTGATTGTCTGGGTAAGGTGACATCCACAGTGCTGAGAAAGCACTTTGGAAAATACTTTTTTCATCCCCTGACTGATCCCTGAAATTCCCTAAAAGCACGATTCCTTTGGCATAAGGCTTTGGTCTCTGGCAAAATGAAACATAAATCAGAGAAAAAGTTTTGAACTGATTATCAGGTACTTATACTATAGTGTGAATAAGTTGTAGATGCTGAGATCAGGTTTTGCTAGAAGAAGATACAGCATAAGATACTGATACTACATATAGTATCATATCATATAGTATCACATATATATAGTATATAGTATAGTATGGCTTAGAACATTTTGCAATCCCATTCTTTCACCTCAGAAAGAAGAATCATGATGTAATAAAATAAAAAGTATGTTCCAGATCATTTAAAAAAGATATTCATACTTGACTGTGATGGATGGGGAGGGAAAAGTAGGAAGGACAACTAAGAATGCATCCGCTTAGTGACATCTTCTGGAGCCTACTCTAGGTCTCATAGTACCCTTCAAAGACATCTTGCACCAAGAATAAACATCTTGCCATATTTAATAAGATAAGGGTCTTAGGCTCATGCTTTCATCCAAAGATACACAATAAGAATAATACACATTTTTTTAAAGATTTTATTTATTTATTTATTTTCCTTTTTCTCCCCAAAGCCCCCCAGTACATAGTTGTATATTCTTCGTTGTGGGTCCTTCTAGTTGTGGCATGTGGGACGCTGCCTCAGCGTGGCTTGACGAGCAGTGCCATGTCCGCGCCCAGGATTCGAACCAACGAAACACCGGGCTGCCTGCAGCGGAGCGCACGAACTTAACCACTTGGCCACGGGGCCAGCCCCCATAATACACATTTTTTTAATCTTTTTTCTCCCCTCACCCAGACCTTTTTGGTGCAGTAAGTATAATTTTATGATATTGAACTCTATGTTCTTAATTATATCTCCCTCAAAATTCATACGTTGGAGTCCTAGCCCCCAGTAACTCAGAATGTTATTCTATTTGGAGGGAGGGTCTTTAAAGGAGTAATGAAGGTCAGGTGAGTCCATTAGGGTAGGCCCTAACAGCCGGTGTCCTTTTAAAAAGGGAGATTAAGCTTCGATCACCAAGACAAAAAATAACAAATGTTCGAGAGGTTGTGGAGAAAAGGGAACCCTCATCCACTGCTGGTGGGAATGCAAACTGGTACAGCCACTATGCAAAACAATGCAGAGATTTCTCAAAAAATTAAAAATAGAATTACCATATGACCCAGCTATCCCATTACCAGGTATTTATCCAAAGAACTTGAAATCAACAATACAAAGAGACTTATGCACCCCTATGTTCATCACAGCATTATTCACAATAGCCAAGACATGGAAGCAACCCAAGTGCCCATCAACTGATGGATGGATAAAGAAGATGTGGTATATACATATATATATACACACAATGTACACAATGGAATACTACTCAGCCATGAAAAAGACAAAATTGCCCCATTCACCACAACACGGATGAACCTTAAGGGTATTATGTTAAGCAAAATCAGCCAGACTAAGAAAGACAAACACCGTATGATTTCACTCACATGTGGCAGATAAACAAGCACACGGACAAAGAGACAGTTTAGTGGTTACCAGGGTAATGGGGTGGGGGTTGGGCACAAAGGGTGAGGGGACACATTTAAATGGTGACTGACAAAGGATAATATACAACTGAAATTTCACAATGTTATAAACTATTAGGACCTCAATAAAATTTTTTTAAAAGGAGACTAGGCTACAGATATATAGAGAAGGAAGATTGTGTAAAGACTCAAGGAGAAGACTGCCATCTACAAGGCAAGGAGAGAGGCCTCAGAAGAAACCAACCCTGCTGACAGCTTGATCTCAGAGTTTTAGCCTCCAGAACTGTGAGAAAATAAATTTCTGTTGTTGAAGACACCCAGTCTGTGGTCCTTTCTTATGGCAGCCCGAGCAAACTAACACAAACTTCAAAATGCTTGTCACCTTGAAGTGATTTATTTTTAACCAAGAATAATGGCCTAAGTTTATTTACACAGGGCCTCTAGTCCTGCCTCAGTGTGTTGTGATCCAAGAAGCTCTTCTGAGGCATCAGTCATCAGAATTTCTCAAAAGGTGATCAGATGGAATGCATGGAAACCAAACAGGCTAAAACCATCAGGAGAATTTATTGCAGCCAGTTGCCAGTAGAATTTGGCTTTATGAACTGTTTCTCAGCAAAAAAAAAAAAATGCAGATATCACTGAAGAGTCCCCAGGCAAACTCTCTGGGCACCCAAGTTTCTTTTGATGCCATTTTACTTCTTGAAATATCCAGGCCACTCTTTCTCACCCACACTTTGCCTTCTGTGTCCTTTATACTTTCAGAGATCGCCAAGAATTCCTATTAATGATGCTTTCTCCTACCCGGCTGGTGGGAACATAACGTGGTATGGCTGCTCGGGAAAACAGTCCAGCCATTCGTCAAACAGTTAAACCTAAAGTTACCATTTGACTTAGCAATTCCACTCCTAGGTATATAGCCAAGAGAAATGAAAACATACGCCACATAAAAACTTGTACACAAATGTTCGTAGCAGTATTATATACTATCCAAGAGGGTAAACAATCCAATGCCCATCAACCAATGAATGGATAAACAAAATGTGGTATATCCATAAAATGGAATATTATTCAGCAATAAAAAGGAATGAAGTGTTGATACATGTTACAACATGGACAAACCTTGAAAATATTATGCAACATGAAAGAAGCCAGAGATAAAAGGCCATATATTGTATGGTTTCATTTATATGAAATGTCCAGAATGGGTAAATCCATGGAGACAGAAAGTAGACTAGTGATTGCCAGAGGTTGGGGGCAGAGGGGAATGGAGAGTGATGGCTAACGGGTACAGGGTTTCCTTACGGGGTGATGAAATGTTCTAAAATCAATTTTGGTGATAGACGCACAACTCTGTGAAAGACCATTGAATTGTACTCTTTAAATGGGTGAAGTGTATGTTATATGAGTTAAATCTCCAAAAACCTGTTCTAAGCAAACAATGTTTTCTCATTCCCATTTCTTTCTGGCTGTGTTCTTCTTTCCAAATCCAATACATACACTACGAGCTTCCCTTTTCACAGGAGTAACAAAAAAAGGGATTCAAGATTAGGGATCCAGAGTAGACAGCCATTAAGGCCCTTTTCAAACCTCAAGAATTTAAAATACCTATTGATCACCTACTGTATTAGTTTCCTATGGCTGCTACAACAAATGATCACAAACTTCGTGGCTTAAAACAACACAAATTTATTATCTTACGTTTCTGAAGATCCAAAGTCTGAAATCGGTTTCGCTGGGATAAAATCAAGATATTGTCAGGGCTGTGCTCCTTCTAGAGGTTCTAGGGGAGAATCTGGGTTTTTTTTGTTTTTGTTTTTTGCAGCTTCTAGATGCTGCCTGCAACCTTGACTCACGGCTTCTTCTTCTATCTTCAAAGCCAGCAGTATAGCATCTTCAAATCTCTGACTTTGTTAAAGACCAACGTAATTCGTGCCCACCCGAATAATCCAGAATAATCTCCCCATCTCAAATCTTAACATAATCATACATATAAAGTCCTTTTATCATGTAAGGTGAAATATTCGAAAGTTCCAGGCACAGAACATGTACATCTTTAGAGGGCATTATTCTGCCAACCACATCTACTATGTCAGCAAGTGGCTACAGCGTGAGCAGGGGCAGTGGACCTTAGGTAGAACCCACAGAAGAGAGAGAAACCAGGTAATTAGCTCCTCCGCAGAGTAAATGCCTACAGGGACCACAGACTCAGTTCAAATCCACCCCCAGCACCTGGTCTGCCCCCTCCACCTGGCTCTTCATGGATATCAGCAAACAGTCAACACAGATAATTTCAATTTTTCAAAAAGAGAGAAATAAAACTCCACAGGTTTGGAGTGGTTCTTGAAGGAACCTATGAGCCCTTAGAAAAGGCAGCAGTGAGCCCCAGGGAGCAGCACCAGTGCAGGAAGATGAAGACCTGATATTTCACTTCCCTTTTTTCTTTGAGAAGAGGATACTCAAATCAGGGAAATGTGAGGGTACAGCATGTCTGATCTACTCCAAGGTAACAACTTGACCTTTAATATCCCAGCGGGCAGAATGGAGAAATATGGGCTATATTGTAGGGCAATTCTCTACATAACAATTGGCTAAATAATCTTTGCCTAAAGGGTATTGAAGAATGGATTGGTGTCATCTTGTAAGTCTCTAGCGTCGGGCCACAGGGCTGAGGTTTACCATTGTCCTCGGTAGCTTAGGTGAAGGACTGCCGTGCTTATGGATAATGGAAAGCCAGAAGGGAATCGTGGACAGGATGCCTGGGGATACATAGGCAATACAATCAGATTAGATCATGGGGTACACATTGGGCAAAGGAGGCTGGGAAGCTTGGTTGGGGGCTGATCAACAGGAGAAGTGACATGCTCAGAGCTTTGCTTTAGATAATCCATGATTCTATAAAAGGAAAAGATACTGAAAAGGGGAAAATCAAAAAATATGAAAATAACCAAAGTTCACAAAGGGCACTGGACATAGTCCATTAGAGACAAGAGTAAGAATATGCCCGCCTACCTGCAGATGTGTGTAGGCACAGGGAAAGGTGCCAACGGACCAAGAAGCAGTAACAATGGAAGAGAGGAGGCAGAACTGAGGGGTGAAATTCCTGGGAAGCCAAGAAAGGATAGAGTCAAGGGTACAAGTGACAAACCTAGATGCCAGGCGTTAGGAGAATGACTTAATTATTATAGTAAAATCACATAATAAAATGTAATACAGTCATTAAGATGAGATTCTCAAAAATATTTGATGGCATGGAAAATGCTCTTGATATAATACTAATTTTTTTTAAAAGTGATATTCAAACTAAGGTACAGTAGAATCCCAATATTGTTATTTTTTTAAGTGTACCTAGGAGAAAAATCAGAAGGAAAGACCTCAAAATGTTAACAGCAGCTGTCTCTAGGTGGTAGGATTGTGAGTGATTTTATTTTCTTCTTTTATGTCTCCACATTTTCCACAATGGTACACATCACTTTTAAAATCAGAAAAATAATTTCAGAATATAGGTGAAACGGTTGGTACTTTGAAAGGAGGAAAGTTGTCTTTTCACATCAGACAAGAGAAGAAGGGAAGGAAAGAAGGGAGGGAGGAAGCAAGGAAGGAACAAGGAGAGAAAAGGAAACAGAGAGAGAAAGGAAGGAAGGAAGAAAGAATGTGTAGGAGCAGAAATACTTGGAGGGAGAAGGGAAAGTGGGGTCAGTGAGGGAAATCATGCTAGACAACTGTCTCAGTCGAATCAAGAAGTCAATATTCCTTAGAAAGCACTTCTGTAAAGAAGCAATTCTCCCCTTGAGTAGAGTGAACATTTTTTCTTGTTTGTTAATTTTAGAATTTTAGCACCCTTTAAATGAGAATCATCAGGGGAAAATAACATGCTGAAATTAACCCGCAGTCCAAGTTTTCTCCAAACTTAACCACAATCCTCAGGAGCCACAGGAGTCCCTGCAGGGGCTGACTACCTGTGTTAGCCAAGCAAAGTGCGCATGCCTTCCGTTTTGCTGGTGACTATTCCTAGCCACCGTGACATCATCCCCCTGCAAATTCAGCAGTCAGCAATCAGCAAGAGTCCAATGCCAGCCAACCATCAAATCTGCCTCAGCTGTCTCATCTGAAAAATGAAGACATGCTTTCAACAGCTGAGGGGAAGCAGCAAAATTCAGATGACATAAACATAGGAATTACTGAAGTGCTTCATAGCTGTGCCCAATTCATCCAACAGTCTGTCACTGGCACCAGGAGAATGTTTCCTGTAGAGCTTGATGGTTTTCTCCATTCTAAACATCCTAACTTTCTGTGAAAATGGCCTCTCAGGAGATCTGTGGGTCCAGGGCCATCATTTTACAAGTAAGGAAACTGATGCCCAGCGAGATTAAGTGACTTCCCCAAAGTCTCAGAGCTGGCTGGTGGCAGAGTCGAGGAGAGAAACCAGGCCCACAGACGCCAGGCTGCCTCTTCTTCTCTCTCCCTCATCCCCCTCATCTGTACTTGGGAGAAAGGGGTGCCAGAGCGGGGAACGGGCAGCACCACACATCATCCAGTGCGATCGGTGAAGATGTCTACTGGGACTGAAGAAAATGTACCCGTGAGAAGCAGGACCCAGGGACAACGGAAGAGGAGCCAGCCATACAAACCTAGTTCTGATGTTCAGAGTGAAACCTCTTGGGTAAATTCATCTAAATACTTTCTAAAAACCATTTCCATCTTGAGCCTCAAGAATTTTCAGATGCCATATATCTATGACCAATTTTATAAAGTAACACAGCTTCTTTCTGAGAGCCAGGGCCCCCACGTTCTCATCAACCCAGGGTATTAGGCAAAAAAAAAACCAATTCTGATGGACTGTACATGAAAGCTCGGACACTGAGCTCACAGCCCAGGCCACATTTGGCACAACCATGAGGGAAGAGACTGAAAAGCCTGAAAATGTAGACACAAGGATTCAGAAAGCACATGTCAATGTCGGGTAAGCAGAGTATCAAAGGAAAGATTTTAGTGAAATTGAAGGTGTGCTATTTCTTAGTTGAGCCTCAGCTTCCTTTGCAGCAAAATAGGGATAAATAATTGTTTCCCTATAGGATTGTTTTAAAAATAAAAAGAGAGGCTGGCCCTGTGGCCTAGAGGTTAAGTTCGGTGCACTCAGCTTTGGCAGCCTGGGTTCAGATGCCACACGTGGGCCTGCACCACTTGTCAGCAGCTGTGCTGTGGAGGTGACCGACAAACAAAATAATATTGGAATATTGGAACTGATGTTAGCTCAGGGCGAATCTTCCTCAACAAAAAAATAATAATAATAATAATAAATAACAAGAGATTATATAGGTTAAGCACTGTGGGGCATCAGAATTGGCCACCCTAAAATCTATCTCTTTGCCCTGATTATTTTTAAGAACAAAAGACTCTGAAAGAAACTTTGACCTTCCCCCTAACTGCCTAAAAGAATTTAAGATAGAAGACCTGTTCCAGGAAGGAGCTAACACCATAAGACAAGTATAGTATAATGTAAAATAGGTGTGATAGAAAGACACCAACAAGCCCATTTTTTTGAAGTTCTGTCTCTCTGACCACATTGCCTACAGGTGGTCAAGCAAACACTTGTTTAACAAACAATTACATTTGCATCTCCATATAAATTGCCTTCCTCTCCCTTAAAGACCCAAACCACTACCCTACATCCTCCTTTGTCTTTAGCTGAAGATGGTATTTAAGGTGGTGGCTTCAGCCATTCTGGTGAGTTGCTCCGTTTTCCTGGGTCTCTCCCATGTATACATGTTGTTAAACTTTGTTTGATTTTCTCCTGCTATTCTGTCTCATGTCAATTTAATTCTTAGACCAGCCAGAAGGTCGTAGAGGGTAGAGGAATTGTCTTCCTCCTCTACAGCACTTAGCATAGTATTTAACATATAGTAAGGATTCAATAAGGGGTAATTACTATTGTAATTATTGAGGGCAAGATTTAATTATGTCAATAAGAGGGCAAGAAAACTGGTGATAATTTTTTTATTTCCTATAATGCAATTTTATTCCTTCCAGAGGAAACTTTTAGCTACAAAAAAATAAATAAAAACAAATTCAACTAGACTGATATTCCTGAAGATGAGACAGATTTTGTTGTTGACCCATCTAAACCCCAACATCAAGTGGTATCAGTCTCGAATTGGAAAGTCGCAGGTTAGTAAATCTGAATGCATTTTCCTTCCTAGGAGACTGCTTCTTGTTTTTCTTCTCCTGTAGACAGAAGGAAGTGGGCGGCAGTTTCCTGTGATAATCTGCACCTTGCCCAGGCCACAGAGACCTGCTAGACCACAGAGAGGGGCAGGGACCACTCCTCCACTGACTTGGCACTTTTCTAAATGATACTGAAGAGGACCAAGGAGGAAAAAGTGCTTCACTTCCTCTTCAAGAGTTTATTGACAGAATCAGGTCCAAATAAAAAAGATAACGATGTCCCTGCCACCCTTTCTATACCCAGTGTATTAAGATGCTATACAGCAGCCTCACAAAGCCAGTTCCAGTGCGCCTGAGCGGCGTCCTTGGCTGCCTGCAGAAACGCTGCAGCAAAACTCTGCATTGCACCTTTCTGCACAGACATGGAAAGCTCTTTAGAAAATTGCCTATTTGTCACAGCAGGAGATCGCTGACACTACTGCCACTTAGAAGACTACTTAGATCTGAAGTCAATGGTCAAACGGAGTAGAAAAGTAAGATATCCCCTACAAAACGCAGACCAAAATAGCCTGAAGCATTGCACTGTGGATTAACAATCAAATTGCTAATCTCCCAGCCTTCACTTCTCCTAGCGTCTAGCGTGGTGGCTACAGGACCACAGTGACAAAGCCCTGAAATGAGCATCTACAATGTGCCAGACGTTCTGAGAGGCACATAACATGAATTAGCTCACTTAATTTTCACAATATTCTTGCCAGGTAGGAATTACTATATCCATTTTAAAATTAGGAAATGGAGGCTCAATGAGCAGAGTAATTTGTCTGAGGTCCCACCACCAGCAAGTGGCACCGTAGGATTCGGACCCAGGCTTTCTCCATTCCATCACATGGCTTCCCCGGCGCTAACCACATCAGTCACTAAGTCACTGTTTCTTTAACCAATTCAACCAACATTCACCACACACCAGCTGTGTGTCAGGCATTGTGTAAGGCTCTGGGGGAAGATAGAGGAGAAAGAGATGAACCCTGACCTCCCGAAATTCAGCCTAGCGCTAGAGGCAGACACGTAAATAAACAATTACAATTCAGGATCTTAAAAATGCAATAGTGGAAAAAAAAGGGGAAACTTCAGTAAAACGGGGACATTTGATCTCCAGCCCACTGCCTCTCCCATACACACCTGACATTTTTAAATACAGAACATTATAGAATATCGACCCTTTGAAGAAAACTGGAGATTGTGTTGTCCGGTCTCTCATTCTGCAGCTGAGGAAATGAAGCAAACTGCCCAGGATGTGCAGTGGCTGAAGGGCGAAACTGGGACTGGGGCTCAGGCCTCTTCACTCAGAGCCCAGCGGTCTCTCCAGCAAAACAAACGTGATCGCAGGTCATCACTGACCCAGAGATCCGGGAAGATGCTCTTGGGTAGCAGCCCATTGGCTTGGTTTACTCTTTTTCCATCCCACCCCTCTCCCCAAGGGAAAAATACGTAAGCTAGCCTTTGAGAGCAGTGTGAAGAATTATAACCATGAGTGAAGATAAAATATCTGGAATTGCGAGTTAGTATCTTAGGAAGTGGGTGGGAAGAAGGAAGGATGGAGGACATGGAACAGAATAGCGCTAAAGGTGCTGTTCACAGTCAAAATAAAAGCTTCAGGGGCCGGCCGAGTGGCAGAGTGGTTAAGTTCACAGGCTCCACTTCAGAGGCCCAGGGTTTCGCAGGTTTGGATCCTGGGCGGGAACATGGCACCGCTCATCATGTCATGCTGAGGCGGCGTCCCACATAGCACAACCAGAGGCACTGACAACTAGAATATACAACTATGTACTGGGGGCTTTGGGGAGAGGAGGAAGAAGAAGAAGAAGAAAACAAAAACAAAAGGAAGATTGGGAACAGATGTTAGCTTACGTGCCAATCTTTAAAAAAAAATAAAAGCTCCAGCCACTTTGCCTGGAACACTTTTATCCTTTTACTACTTTTGCCTTCTTCCTTTGACGCCAAGTCTACATAATTGGACATTTTTTTCACATGTGAATGTAACTGGTTTTTTTTAAACTCAGAGCACCTACTGGGATAAACATTCACACCTCTCTGTGGTCTAGTGGGACAGTCCTTGAAGGTTCTATGGCGGCCCTGAGCACGCGCCCCACAAACCTCCAGCTACAGGGAGCATGACTGATGACAGCCCCGGCGCCTGCGCTCTGAAACCCACTGCAGAGCTTGCTCGGCGGCCACACTCCCCACGGGCTGCTTCCAGCCAAGACTGAGCGTGGCAGGGATGCTAAGGCAGACCTGGTCCCCCGAGAGGCACAGGATGCCTCTGAAGGCTAATTTTGGCTGGAGAAGTCTCAAAGGCCTTCTTGAATATTCCTTAGACTCACGGCCACCCACTTTTCCCTGCCTCTCTCCTTCACTGGGGATCAGACTTGCATTTTGGTCTGGCAGCTCTTGTAGACTTTCTGGCTTCTTCCTCGTTTTCTCTCACAGTCATTTCCTCTACTAAAATTCTGGCACATTTCATCTTATCTTGGCATCAGCTTCTTGGAGGTGCCCAGACTGACGCAAATTAACAGAAGTCCACTGGACAAACCAGGACAGCACCAGGTTACTATCAGTCCCACCACCATAGCACCTTAGATCTCAGCCCCTGTATGGGCTGAGCTGAGTCTCCCCCAAAATTCATATGTTGACGTTCTAACCCCCAATACCTCAGAATGTGACTATATTTGGAGATAGGATCTTTAAAGAGGTAATTAAGTTAAAAGGTCATTAGGATGGGCACTAATTCAATACGACTGGTGTCCTTATGAGAGGAGGAGATTAGGACATAAGTTTACACAGAGGGGGACCATATGAGGACACAGGGAGAAGGTGGTCATCTTCAAGCCAAGGAGAGAGGCCTCAGAAGAGACCAACCCTGCTGACACGTTAATCTCAGACTTTAGCCTCCAGAATTGTGAAAAAATAAATTACTGTTGTCTAAGTGACCTAGTCATGGTACTTAGTGTTGGCAGCCCTAGCAAACTAATATAGTTCCCTTGTATTTCATGGTCTGAACTGGGAGGTACCTTCCATTCTCTTTGAGGCAATCTTATTGTTTCTCCGGTTCAGTCCTTTGTGTGGGTCCCTCAGCGATCTAACAAAAACCATTCAGTCTCTTGTACATAGAGGACACAGACAATTCACCCAGCACCCTGATAATAGGATTTCCTATCAAAGGGTCCTGATGATCTGTCGCATATTACGGAAAAGAAAATGAGAAACCCATTGTCCACTGCTCCTGTCATTGAGGAGCCTACTACAGACTTAAGAATGAAATTCAGCACCTGTCTGGCAGAGAGCTTTACAATAGAAAAATACAGCAGGGCCATAAGAAAGCTGGCTAGAAGGTGGCAATGGAGGAGCAGCGGTTAAAGCAATGCTGTATCCTCTGAAGCGCTGGAGGAAACCCACCAACTTGATTTCCAAAGACTCCAGGATTCCTCGGGAAAGCAGCAAAGCACAGCTCTGAGGAGAACCATGCACTCATCCACCCAAGGCTCCTGTCTGGGGACTTCATCACTTTCCAAAATGATGCTGAATTCTAGGACCAACCCACATCTGCAAGAGGAGAGGAGAAATTTGCTCGGAATTTTGGGAAGTCTTTGGCATAAGAGTTTCCTGAAGAGTTCTAATTTTGCTAAGGATTCTCTCAGAGTGGATGGATGGAAATTGACTTTTTGTTGATAAAGATTTCTTTTGGACCTCTTTCCTTTTCAGGCTACTGTTTTATGCCTTTTTACAAAGGCTCCCAATGGCTGTCAGCCAGGTGTGCAGTGTGGAAACCAGGTTCATTCATGCTGCTTTTCTCTCAGAGCCTCCTGTTTTGAGAACCTCACCTTCTGACTAAACTGGTCTGAATCTCTCCTTCCCATGAGACCCTCAGGAGCTACCAACCACCTCATGCAAGACCCCTTTTTAGTGAAATGCTGGCAGTCTGTCTCAAGACCAGCCAACTTCCATCTTTATATACCCTGAGATTATGTTATTTGAAGTAAATAAACTTAGAAATGTTTTATGTACCTGGTGAATTCTCCTTTTATCATTATCTAGAAGTACATTAATTTCTAATAACGCTTTTTTTTTCTTGAAGTCTATTGTACCTGATATTAATATAGCTACTTCAGCTTTCAGTTTTGGTTTTGATTTGTAGGGTATATCTTTTTCTATGATTTTAGCCTTTCTGAATCTTTATGTTTTAGCTGTGACTCTTGTAAAGAGCATTCAGTTTCTTTTTAATACTGTCTGCTAATTTTAGAGTGTTACTCCATTTATACTTAACATAATTACTGATATATTAGCACTTAAATCTGTCATTTATTACATATTTCTATTTGTTCTGCCCATTCTACATTCTTTTTTCTCTGCCTTCCTTCTCCATTTGAATTGATCATATTCTGATCATTCGTTGTTTTTCCCTCCACTAGTTTGTAAGCTATACACTGTTATTTAATTCTTTCAATGATTAACCTTGAAATTACAGTATGCATTTATGACTTATCAAAATCTGATGTTAATTAATATCCTTACCCCCATCCTAGACAGTGCAAAGACCTTAAAACATTTTAACTCCATTCTCTGACCCATATCCCACCCCCATCCATCCCATAACAAATACTATTGTCCTGTATTTAGTTTTGTATATATTTTTAAATTCCAAAAGATATAATAATGATGATTGTTTTATACAGAAATATTCTTTTCCACTTACCTGCAAATTAAAATTTTTGTGCATCTTACATTCTTCCTGCCTCTCCAACTTTTCATCGGGCATCATGTTCCTTCCACCTATGGTTTACTCCTTAGTATTTCCTTGGGCATCATGTTCCTTCCGCCTATGGTTTACCCCTTAGTATCTCCTTTACTGCTGATCTGCTGGTGACAAATTCTTTCAGTTTTGTTTTGTCTGGAAATGTCTTTATTCCCCCTGAATGTGGGATTCTCAGTTGGTTCTTTTCTTCTTTCAGCATTTTGGAGATACCAGTCTTCTGTATTTGGGCTCCCATTGTTGCAATTGGGAAGTTAGCTGTTGGTCTGCTGCTTTTTTCAAGGTAATCCAAGGTATTGCCTCAGCCTTTCTTACTACGATATGTCTGTGCATGGATTTCTTTTTATATATTCTGTTTGAAATGTGTTGAGGTTCTTAACATGATGAGCTTTCATCAGTGTTGAAAATTTTTCATCCACAATCACTTTAAATATCATTTCTGTTCCATTAGAAAAATTTGATAGATGCTATATTCCCCTCCTCTCCTTCCAAGACTCAAATTAAACTATTATCCTACCTGCCTACTGCACTCTCTATGTCTCTTACCCTCTCGTCAGTGCTTTTCATCCTTTTGTCTCCCCATCTTTCATTCTGGATAGATTCTTCTAACAATCTTCAACTTACTAATTCTCTTTTTAACTATATCTAATTATCTGTTAACTCCATCTGAGTTCTTTACTTTGCTTATTGTATTTTTTAGTTCCAGGATTTTTATTTGATACTCTTTTCAACTCTACTATGTGACTGTTTTAGAATTTTCAGTTTTTTTCTAAAATTTCCAAGTATTTATTTCCTTGAACAAGTAAGGATAGTTGTTTTACAATTTTTGTCTTATAATTCTAATATCTTTATCACTAATGTGTCCACCTAGATTGTATTTTATTTTTGCTGGTTCTTGTTCATAGTGTCTTGTTTCCTCCTGTGCTACATTCTTTGATTGTGTAATAGAAATTTTATTTGAAAAAAAATTATTTGCCAAAACATTTGCAAACTAACATGGTGCTATCTTCTTAAACAGAGTGTTTTCGTTTACTTCTTCCAAGCATCAAAGACATTAACAGCGGAAGACCATTTTAATGTAGGTTGAAGACTTTTAGATTTCTGGGATATCATATGATCCAAAAAAAATGGACTATTTTTTGTGAAAGGAAATAAACTTCTGGTTTACGTCCATTCCTAAGGTATAGCCTTTGGGGTTGCCAGCATAAACCAGGGATGGTCCACCAGAGTACACAGATCCCCTCTTTTTCTCTCACCATTAAGGAGCCATCAAAAGTACAATTCAATCCCTTTGAACTCCTTTGAACTGAAGAGTATTCCCAGGCTCCATTGCAGCAACAGTGTCCTGATGTTCCACATTCACCTCTCTGGGTCATGGTCTAGCATTACTATCTTGTTAAGTCTTTGATGATTTTAAGGAGAGGTTTTTATCCAGCTTTTTTAGTCATCTTTAGTAGTGGTGGCTGGTCCAAATTGCTTAGTCTATTATTATCAAAACTGGAAGTCCTCTAAGTTGCCTAGTTTATGGATTTTATTTATATGAGAGAAAGAAATAAGCATCTAACAAGTTACACTGTTACTTTAAGTTTTCTGTCACCTGCAGCAAAATCTAATTCTACCAATAGTATTCTTCTCACATCACTGTTCTAGCTCACTGTTCATGTTCTTAAGGGTATTCAAGGGCTCACTGTTCACATGCATTCTCTCTCTCTCTCTCCTGTCTTTTTGATACTTTCTCCAATAGCCACCAGCAATCAGATGGCCCAATGGCTTTGAAACTTACATAAGAGAGGATCTGGCTTGGCCAATCCCAATGTTATATAGGTAGTTCTCTTGAGATATCCTCTCACGTTTTGGGAGAGATAGGGAACATCTTCCCATGGTTGAGAGAAAGGGAAGAGGAAGGAAGAGAATCTCTTGTTATCACAAACACTGCACTGCTCTAAAAGGTGGCCTCATCCCCTCTCCTCCATCCTCCCCTACATGTACACACATTGAAGACATGACTGACCTCAGTAACTCACCATGGCCCTCTGAACTTAGAATGTATGGGCTCACTGCCTTCTGTGCTCCATTTTGAACTTTAATCACAATTCTAAGATAAGAGGAAAAATCATACTCTACAACTAACAGCATGCTGTTACACTCCAAGAAATAGGATGATGTATTCTCAATTAACATGAAGACAGTACACAAAGACATAATGGTTATAGAGGGTACTCACACATACTGTTTTCAGTGTTTCCTTATTACAAAGATTGTCATTATTAGCATTAGCCATTTTTATTTTCTAATCTGCAGTTTTTCATTTTGATATTTTTCTCCAAAACCAAAACAAAGTAATTGCTTTAGATGCTTTGAAATTACTGTGCTTTTCCAATATTGTTCTTTTCATACAATTAACTCCTCCCTCTCTCTAATGTTAACAAAGCTTACAAAGGTCTTAGCTGGGTTTCCCAGACCCCTGAAGGCTTGCCATGCTCATAACCTCATTCTCCCACCCCAGAGTCTCTTAATCTTTAGAGAAGGACAAGTCAAGGGAAACCTGAGCATGCTAGTTTGGGAAGAAGGAAAAGAAGGTTAAAAGGGAAGACTCTGATTTGTGACAGAGAATTAAGGGAAATGTTTTGCTTTGTTTTTAAAGTTCTATTCGAATAACAAATGGCTTACCTCTAGGGAGCGATCCATCGGTTTGTTAACTCATTGGGATGGGTTACTTTCTCAAATTCAGGACAGTAATTTTTTTGAAGGGGGCAGGGCAGGGAAAAATGGAAGAAGCCAATGGAGGGAGCTAGTAAATCCTGGGTCCCTGTGCGTGGGAGGAGTCAGAGGAAGAAGACCAGAGGAAAAAAGATACGTACAGTTAAGGCTGGAGATGATGCAACAAAATACTCTAAGTCACCCCTTTTGTCCCAGTCTGTCTGTCTGCTATTTCCTCAGCAACAGCAGCTTTACCACCCCCTTGAAATCCCTGCCCAAACACTGCCCCTCACCCACTCTCAAGAGGACCTTGTCTCTTACGTGACAAGGAGAATAGAGGCCATCAGTGAGAACCCCCTCAACTCCTTGGATCCCACCTACCAATGTCTCTGCTCTAGGCCCACCCTTGCTGCCCTCTTTTATGCCACAGAGGAAGAGGTGCTCCTGCCCTCCCTGGGGTGAACCCCGCACTGTGCTCTAAATCCATCCACCCCCTCCTCTTCAGGCCTTTTGTCACTTTGTCACTGTCTCAGCACTGTATATTTGATGTGCTCAAAGCTTTCCCATGTTTAATAAGAAGAATCTGCCTTAATATAAATCCCCTTTATCTACTACCACATCTCTCTTCTTTCTGTCATTGCCTGCGTTCCTCAAGGCAGCACTGGGCCCGCTTCCCTTCTCCCTCTGTGCTCCCTCCCCGGGCTATTTGCTTTCATTGCCTCAATGCTCACTTGCACAGAAATGACTCTCCTCTGAGCTCCAGACTTACATATCCACTTACTGGTACCTCCATTTGCATTTCTCAAAGGCATTTATTATCTTCCCCACTCTCTAAATCTGGGTGTCCTACTATTTATTCCCCTTTTCAGTAAATGGTCTCAAAATCTCTCCAGTCACATAAAGCAAAAATGAAGCTCTTTCTTCCTGCCTACCTTTCCTCAACCCCACATCCTATGCATCTCTATATCTTGCCTCTGAATCTCCTAAATATCTCTCAAGTCTGCCTCTATTCTCTCCTTCACCACCACCCATAACTGCTGACCGATCTGCCTGCACGGAGCTTATTCATTCAATCCGTTCTCTACAGCAGCCACCGCGATCCTTATAAAAATGCAAATCCGAATCTATGACTCCCTTGCTAAAAATGCTTCAGTGATTTCTTAATGATCTTAGGAAAAAGAATCCAAAATCCTTAAAATAGTATAGTAACAAGAGTCCTATTTTGAAACATACACATACCCACACACACTTTCATCTTTTGCCTTCTCAAAAAACCAACTTCTCCCTACATGGTCAGAGAACCTATCAGCTGAGGAAAGGTTAGGACTGTAAAGGAAGACTGCCCAGGGGGAGAAAGGAGTTCATATCCAGATTTCGACTTTTGAAATGGATTTTGCAGCAAGCCAACAGTCATTCAAGGGAGGATTTTCTGAATTCCTTTATCTTCTATTTTACCTTAATCCGGAATCAAGACTGGCTGCCCAGACCACAGGGTTCCCCACGGGACAGAGAAGCTTCTCCTTGTAAAAGCCATTTGGGGGACAAAACAGAAACACAGCAAGAGTTGGGCTGAGCCTGAATCATCCAGGTGTCAGTTGCGGGCTCCGATCACTTTGAGGGAGGGAAGGAGGGAAAGAGAGAGAGAATGGCCAGGTTACAAGGTGCACAAGCAGCAGACTGCCGCCACCAACGTCAGCAGAGCAAACAGTGGCCAGAGACAAAGGGCACTGCCACAGAGACCAGAAGACTCAGAGGAGAGTGCAGGTCACTGCAGGGCTCCAAGATCCCTTTTGTCACTGTTGCTACAAGGACCAAATGAGCCAAAACCCACCCCAATACTCTTAGAAGCCATCTTGAAGAATTGCAAGTAAGAATACTGCATCTAACATGTTTACTCAAAAATGACTATTTGTATTTCGATTTCACGTTAAGTTTTGAAACTGAAATTTTTTGCTCCTCAGCAGACTGAGATCTGAGAAAGACCAAATTAGATAACAATCCCCCCACCAAAAAAAAAAAACAAAAAGCAGAAGATGAAGAAAGAGAAGGAAGAGGTGGAGAAGGGGGAAGAGGAAACCATCAGTGCTCCATCTGAGCTGCACTACAAGTCAACTGGCGCCCCCACTACAGAGTCCTGGAAGCCAGGCTCGCCTGCTGGCAGCCCCGTCAGCCTCTTCTCATGCCTCTCTCCCCCAACTCGATTCTCAAGCCACACTGACCTCCTTCCTGCTTCTCAGACCTACCATGGCCCCTCTCACCTCAGGGCGCTTTCTTACGCAGCCTGTTCCCTCTGCCAAGAAAGCTTTGCCCTCTCGCCCCCATCACTCCCTGTCCAGCCATCTGGACTGTTTAGCCCCTGCACCACTTTCCCAAGGAAGCCATCCATGGACTCCCTGGGCCCCGCCTCTCACCCCGCTGGACCAGAGTCCCCCACCTTATGCCCTCAGAGCTGTCTGCCCCGTTGTGATCACAGTGCTGTCAGATGGCACGGTGAGCCCGCCTCCCCCGTGGACTGCAAGCCCCGCGCTGGCAGGACTGTCTGCTCCGCTCGCCATTGCGTCTCCAGTGTCTAACACCCCACAGGCATCCAACTAATCTTCACTGAATAAAGGAGTTGCTCAATAAGTGAATGAATAAATGAACAATAAAATCTGTTCAGAATGAAATGGGGTTGCCTTGTGAGAAAAGCGGCTCCCCATCCCCGCGCATTCAAGCCCAGTGAGATGACTGCTGTCGGGGACGCCCTGGAAGCGATGCCCACGCTGGATAGATGGCTGCGCTGTGTGCGCGCTCTCAACTGCCCGCCCGTCTCAGAAGTCTCCTGCTTCTCTGGGTTCGAGTGTTCCGAGAGCGGGGAGGACACACCGTGCGGCTTCTTCTCAGCCCCAGAGGGTGAAGACAGGAGGCCCCAGTGTGTGCCTGAGACCAGAGGAGAGCTTTCTTCAGTGCAGGATGAAGGGAACGAGCATCTGTCTGTGCTCCTGGCGGCTTTGCAGGCTGGTCACCCCAAGGTGGAGTGACAGTGAGGTGGGACAAGGGAGCACCAGTGAGAAAGATGGCATAGGCCCGAGCCAGCGGAGCTAGTTACAAAGCCACAGCACAGCCAGGGGGCCCAGAGGGTAAACCCCCAGGGGCAGTTGCACCAGCACCCTCTCCCCAGACCGTGCATTCACTCCCACAGGAGCACGTGGAACTTGGCTGTATTCCCTTCTGACTATAAGCTATTTTGAGGGCGTGTGGACACCCCGATCCACTGACCACTGCCATGTTCTGCACACAGTAGATGCTTGATATAACAGCCAGTAAATAAAAGTGAGTAGACCAACCTTCCTCAAGGGGGGGGTTGTTGTTTCCCCATCAGCTGCTACTGCTGCTCAAGGTAGTGTGCTTGTACGTGTGTCTGAGTGTGCGCGCGTGCACATGTGTGAACAGAGTGCATATGCATAGCTGGAGGTGAGATATAGAATTGAGGCACCAGCTTGGATCCAACATAAAAAATGTTTTAAGTCAGCATCAGCAACAACATTGGTGCTGCACGTACGATGTGCAGAGAAAGACCCCCCACAGTCATAGCCCCCGACCCAGCCCCGCTGCCTAAATCTGTATCTGAAAGGCTAAAGATCTTTTTCCTTGGGTCCTGAAATGTTTTGACTCTGAAAGCCCCTTATTAAAATGAAAATGCCTTTGGAAAGGGAACAGTTTCAGCTTCCATCACTTTGCATTTTAGAGAGGATTATGATGGATAATTAAGAAGGGCCTGGAACATCAGACCCGAGATTATGAGTGGAGAAAGAAAGACAAGGACAGCAGACAGAGAGGCTGCCACAGGTGAGCTTGGTCACCTTTAAACATCAATTTCACAATTTCACCTGGGAGGCCCAAGAGATACCTGCCTCTCCCGGAAGGCAGGCTCTGCAGATCCCTGAGATGCGTGGATGAGCTGAGGTCAGCTCAGACTAGGAGAAAAGGTGCTGGCTCACTGGAGGTTTTTCTGATCAAAGGCAACAAGCAGCATCTTGGGGTTCTGTGGCATCAGGACTGTTGCAGCCTGGCCATTTCCTGCTTGCTAAGGATGAGGAGCAGCACAGATCAAGTCACAGATTACCCATGGGATGGGGTCTGCATAAATGCTCCAGAGAGCTCAGGACCCAGGTGGGCCTGCCAAGGACAGTGTCAAGTTTTGGGAGGCACTGGGGGAGTGGAGGTAGAGAGAGAAATGAAGGATGGAGAGTGGGAAACAGAGAAAGAGAGAGACACCAGGGCAGGTTAAGCATCTGGAAAATTACTGCAGTCTCACAGCTTTCCTGCTTCAAAGCCAGGATGAGTCATCCGCTGGTTGTCTAGACAACAGCTATTTTCTTCCTGCTGCTGATCAATTTCATCTGCACAATTGTCCCATGAAACCGTGGGCCGTGAAGATAATATACCCAAGCCACAGACAGTCCTGCCAAGCGAGGTCTGCACTTCAAGTGTTCTGAGCAAACCTGTGTACACCTCACCATCCACCTCCACATCCCGCCCTATGTCCCATCCCAAGGATCACACACACACACACACACACACACACGGGGTGATGGCCAGGACAAGGGTATAGGCAGGAGGAGATTGTCACCTCTGCCTCATGCTGGGTAGCCTATGTGGATCCTAATGCCCCACTTCACTGTCTCCCCTTAAAAACAGAGTGAATCCGTGCCCTGCTGCCTGCACTCCCGGGCTCAGAGCAGGTGCGAGTGGCTACTGTCTCCACCCTGAGTCCTCCCAAAGACATCAACTGTCCCCTGCCTCTACTTTATTTTTCCTCCTAGCACTTGTCACTACATAATACCGACTAAATATGTCATTGCTTTGTCTTCCCCACTAGAGCATATGCTACTTGAGAGCAGGAGTTCATTTTCCTCCTCCTAACTGTATCCTCATCTCTATCCTAGCTCATCATCCAGCACGTGGTAACTTCTCAGTAAGTTTGTTGAATGAAGGAGTGAATAGCAATGTTCTTGGACCACTTCACAGATGAAGCCACCCTAGAAAACAGTCAATCAATATGACCAAAGCCCCTCCTGAAAGGGCTGAAATCCACAAGATTTCTGCACTGTGGCAGGACAACACCTACAACGTGACAAATCGGGAAACGTCACAGTTTCTGTGTTTTCCCCATTCTACCTCCACCATTTAGTGCATAAAGAACTTGGGAAAGATCTTGTATGAAAAAGGGTCTGAGTTCCACCTCCATGTAGTCATCCCACAGCACAAAGCTGGTAGAGCTGCCAGGCCCATCTATGTGTCACTGATATTCCCTAAGGGCTTACAATGGGGCAAGCACATCACGTGTATTTTTTGTTTCATCGTCACAACAACCCAGGTGGTACATATTTTGCAATTCCTGTTTTGCAGATAATTAAACTGAGACTGAGGGAAGTTAAAGCACAGGCCCACGACATGCACCCAATGGGTGGCACCTTCAGGATTCACCCCCCCCAACATCACCTCTGCTGCCACACCCCTCTGCTTGTCACTGTAGCCCTTTTGGGTAGATTTGCTCCTTCAAGCAGCCCAAGATGTCAGTTTCAGCCTGATGTATTTTATGTTTGTACTGTGCTCTCTAATTTTCCAAGTATCTTCATATAAATTATATCATTTGAGCCTCAAAACAACCCCGGCTGATAAGCAGGGCAGATATCGTCATCCCCATGTTTCAGATGCAGAAAATAAGAAAGAAAAAGGTTAAGTGGACTTGCATGAAATCATTTAACTGATCAGAGCTGGGACTTGCACATTGCTGCTCAGATGCTCCTACAACCCCTCCAGCCCAGATGCCTCTGGAAGAGAGCATCCGGAGGGGCTCACAGTGGGATTGGCCCCCACCACTCCTCAGAGCTCTCCCTGAGGAGCCCCAGGCTGGCAAACACTGTCCCACCTTGTCTGCTAATTCTAGGCAGAGCCTGCCCTGGGAACCTCGGGAACCTTCCCCCGGAACCAGCAATAACAGGAAAGCAATCTAAGATTCCAGAGGAAATCTGAATAACGGAGAAAGAATCCAAATTTCAAAGCTTAATTTAAAAAATGGTGCCAGATATTTGTAACTAATTTTATCCTCACTCTTTCCTTGCCCTGATGCCCTCAGCCTCAGTCCACTCCCAACCCACTCCCCTTCCCCGTCAAAAAGAAAGAACCCTGCATCACCCACCATGAAATAAAAGTGCCTTAAACTGTAGCTTTATGGACACGGTCCTGAGAAACAAGTTCACAAAAGATCTTTACAAGCTCTTCCTGCAAACAGTGCCAGGCTAGGTGGGCATGAGTAATTGAAGAAACAGATTATAAATTTTAATCTAAACTCTTATAAAATAACATGGCTGGCCAGCAACCAACAAGCATATAAAATGAAACATACTAAGATCACCAAAAATGATGAGTTTTGCCTTAAGCGGTCTCTATGAGGTCGTCCACTTGCCTGCCTGAGCCATCCTTTCTCTTCAGCATGGCTTCATTGCCTACAACCTGTCACACAACTTTCCTGCCTGCATGAAAGGCATATTTCTCCTCCTGTGTCTGAGTCTGCGTGTTCTGTGCCCATGTCTACATGGCCACATTAGCGGGAGCTGGACTGAGTGACGAGCCGCCACGTGCCAGGCTCTGCACCAAGTGCTTCCCACTTGCAAGCACATTTACTCCTCCAGTGGGCCTGTGATGGGGTGTGAGGGCTAGCCTTGTTTTGCTTTCACAGATGAAGAAACAGAGGCTCAAATCAGTTAAGGAACTTGTCTAAGAACACACAACAACAGCTAAGAAAAGTAATCTTCGCAATAGACCTAGAATAGTAACTGGCTATCAGCACTAAAAACATCCACACCTTCACTCAACACTTGTCCTTCAGTGTGGAGACGCCTTTCACTGAACTGGTAGAGCATTAACACTAAGCGACCAGGGAGAGAAAACCATGTTGACTCCTCGAGGACGTCCCTTTCCCCACTCATGACAGCAGTAATGGCAATGGAGTGCTCATCTTAATTTCATTTTGGCCAAAATAATTTGCACACTTTAAACCCTCAAAGCACTATCTTCTGTGTCAAAGTTATTCACAAACCATGTCAGAGAGCTTTCAGCCTTTTAAATCCACCCATCCCCTCCACTATGAGGGCGGAACCATCGCTATTTGTTATGTTTCCAGGAATAAGTCCTTACATTCAGTCTAATGACACATGAAGCCAGATTAGAGGATTTGAGCAACGTGTTTGCCTTCTATGATTGAGCTTAAGAAAAAATTGATTAATAGAAAATTATCAAATCTTGCATATGAATGTGTATCTGAAGAAAATTAGGCTAGGCCACAAAGAAATCATCCTGCTGATATTTTCCTTAATTATTCATACGTAACCACAACTTGGACCGTACTTCTGTTACATTCTTCTACTGACTAATTATACGCATCACTGCCCTGTCCATTAAAAGTATGAGGATGGTGACCAGTGGTTTCATAAGGAGCAAAATATTCTCAAGTTACTCCATTTTTTTCAGTATTAAAATTTGTGAGTAGGGACTGGCCCAATGGCATAGTGGTTAAGTTCACATGCTCTGCTTCAGCAATCCGGGTTTCACCAGGTCAGATCATGGGTGCAGACCTACACACTGCTCACTAAGCCATGCTGTGGAGGTGTCCCACATACAAAATGGAGGAATATTGGCATAGATGTTAGCTCTCGGCCAATCTTCCTCTTGAAAAAAAAAATTATGAGTAAAATCGTTTGCTTTCTTTAGAGCTATTCATTTTGCCTTACTCTATAATTATGGTTAGAAAGTTGAGTATAAATCCTGTTTTTGTAACATAAGATATATTTGCCCATTCATTCTTTTGTGTATATTTCCATTCATGGGCATTTCCTGAAGGAAATGGAAGTTTTATTAAATATAAATGACATAAGTTTGCTATCACTAAAATATTAGCATTTTAAACATGGTACCCTCAAGAAGATCTTGGAAAGCTCAAAGACAGGACGGCAAATTAGGACAAAAAGAATCAAAAATCTCTGGAAGCTAGGGTCTTGGCTAGGTAATATTGTTGGAGCAAAGGATAGATACGGCCAAGTGGAGAAAAATGAGGCTGCAGAGGCAAGCAAAAGCCAGATCTTGAACAATTTTACCAAGAAGCACATCCATAAAAATCTACTAGAGGATTTTTTATCCAGAGAGTGACATGATCAGTTTGGAAATTGAATTTCACAAAGATGACTCAATCAGCAGTATAAAAATATACTGGAGGACAAAAAACACTGATGACAGGAAGAACGTTTATAGTGACCCAGGCAGAAGCTATGAAGGACTAAACCACAGCCACATCAGTAAGGATGGAGACGTGGTGAAGGATACGGGGGAAGTTAGAGAGATGGGAGCTACTGAAGGTTGTGGCTGGTTCCCGGGGAAGGAGAGGATGTACGAGTAAGGGAAAGGAGCCATCCCTGAAGAGCACAACCAAGGGGCCCGCCATGCCACTTAAGGGGGTGAGAAACACAGGAGAAGGTACACGTCTGGCCAGGGATTCAGTATCGTGAACTTCCGATGTCTATGTACATCCCAGTAGAGCCATCAAGTAGAGAGCTCCACGGGACTAGACCATCAGAGGCAAGCCTGGCTGGAGAGAACGGGTACTCATCAGTGGAAGTTGAAATTGGCCCTGAATGAGGTCACTCATCATCAGGGTATGGAGTAAGAAGGGAAACACTGGAGTTTAAGTGGGAGAGTGATGAAGGAGATAAGGTTAAGAAGGACCCCAAAGATAGAGATATTTTGGAAATCAAAGAGAAAGAGAATTTCAGGAAGAAAATGGTACCCACAGTGAAAGGTCACAGGGACTAAAAAGCGCTCCTTGTTTTGTGGAGCATTTGTGACTCAACTTGAGTGCAGTAGGGAAGACAGAAGCTAGAATGTAACAGGTTCAGGAATCAGAATTAAAATTGCAAATACAATCACTGGTATTTTCTGGTTCATTATTTTTCATAAAACAGGTTCTCAATGGTTATTTTTTTATTATAAAGCAATATAACCACATGATATAAAGTTTGGAAAATAGAGAAAACAAAGAACTCACTCATGATTTATATATCTTGACAAAACCACTGTACTTGGTCAATTTCTCCCAGTCTTTAACTATGTGAATATACCTCACTTCAAAGTACTATCTTTTTTTTTTTTTTTTTTTTTTGGTGAGGAAGACTGGCCCTCAGCTAACACCTGTAAGCAATCTTCTTCTTTTTGCTGGAGGAAGATTGTCGCTGAACTAACATCTGTGCCAATCTTCCTCTGTTTTGTATGTGGGCTGCCACCACAGCATGGCTTGATGTGTAGTGTGCAGGTCTGCACCTGGGATCTGAACCCGCAAACCCCAGGCCGCCAAAGTGGAGGCACACAAATTTAACCACTATACCACCGAGTTGGCCGGCAAAGTACTCTCTCTTAAGAAACCTTATGGTGAAAGCCTTCAAAATTCTAACATGTCCCCATAATTTATCTGTAGTTTTCTCTAATCATTTATCTTAATTCAACGCATCTTTGCAAGAGCATGGCACCAAGTAACAGGCCTCAAACTTAAAACTGGGGTCATGCATTCTTCATAATACATCCAAACTTTAACTTACTTCCATACACTTTAGAAGCCTAACTCCAGCTAAGCCAGTAACCTAGTGTCAAAACTGGGAGCTCAGCCAAGTGTTTCTCTGCCCCCAGGTCTCCTCCAGCCTTCAGCCAAAAAGGTACAAGTTGTGTGGATTCAGGTCACTGGCAAGTGGAATAGGAGCAGACAACCAGCCCACATCAGATAATTTACTTACTAGAAGCAACTTCCTTCTTACTGCACCCCTCATAGCAAACATTCTCCAGTTTCTCCAATCCTCCAAGCAGACCTCAGTAGCTGGGCTGCTGGAGGGTGAGCACGTGGAAGGCTCTGGTTTACTTAAGCTTGACGTCACCTTCAGGAGAACCCGCTGCAGAGGAGGCTGGGCTGTCTCGTGCATGCCATCCCTCTTCTCTGATACTCCTGAGGACAACACTTCTCCCCAGATTTGCCCTGGATTGATGGGGACAGGGACCAATGGAGGAGTGTATTTTAAATGTCAGCATCCAGGCTTTTATATGAGAAATTTACAAGGGAAAAAGTAATGCTAGAAGTGGTGGTATGGATGAGTGAGGGTTTAAGATTAAAAATGTCTATGAATTTGAGCTATACAGGTCATCTAGGGTCCTAATAATACTGGGAGGACAGCCACATAAATTTTGCATTTTACTGCGAGTTCCCTGGAGCCATAAAAGGAGTTCATCTTGAAAACTGGTAGGAAGAATAGTCTGGGGATATCTCGACTTTGTGGTATCCTCCCGATGGTACCTCTATCTACTGATTGATAGCTCCAACTTTTGGCATCCACTTAGAAGTTTCCTCTTTTTCAAAGAGCTTTTACAAGTACACAGATTCATGTTGAACAGGACCCTTGATGTGTCAGGCACCATCCTCTTTTGCCAGTTGAACGTTAGATACTACCCAATATTTTAAACAGATCAAGGAAGACCCACCCCTCGTGACCTCGGAACTCTTCCTATCTTCTCAATGCAGCTTGAAACCCATTCACCTAATCCAATGTCCCACTTTTACCGATGAGCAAATTGAGGCCCAAAGAAGGAACATGATGTCCAAGGTTAGACAGCTAGTGGCAAAACCAGGATCTCCTACCCTCAGTGCTTTCTCCTATGCTATTCCGGGGCTGCCTGTGTTGCCTTCTGTTTTGTACTGACCATTCATTAGGTGATCCTCTCCTGAGAGACCATCAAGCCATTCTGACCCTGGGTCTAGGACACATGTGTCACCATGACCCTGAAGAGTAGGCCAAATTCCATTTCACCTATGTCCTCTCTGTCTACTTCCTGATTGGAAACTCAGAACTTAGAACCACAATTTTAAATGGTCCAGACAAGCTGGGTCAGCAATCGTTAATAAACAATGAAGCTCATGCATCTGATCCTCATCCGGTGCCTCCTGAATTCATAAGCAGAGAGGCCTGTAATTCCTCTATCACTAGAAACAGGGAGAGCAGCCAGAGGGGTCTGCACAGCTCCGAGGAGAGCACACATTCCTTCAGTGAGCACCTATTGAGTGCCTACTGTGTGCCGTACTCTGTCCCTTGCGTGGAGGATGCAAAGATTGTTAGTCCCCAGTCCTGGTCGTGAGCCGTCTGCTTGCTCCCTCTGGCCACGCTGGATAAACTTGGATAAAGCTGGGTCCCTTAGGCAGTCCTCTCTGGGGTCCTTAACTCTAACCCAACTCGTCTTAGGAGTCCTGCGATCATCTCTAAGCCTCCAAACTAAGATAAGAGCTGACAAAACCAGGGTCAAAGAGCAAATCTCTGAATTCAATGGTCGTGAGGTAAACAGGGCCAGTCCTGGCCAATTTAGCGTCTCCCCTACCCTTTCATCCCTCCTTTTCTCTCTCCTCCAGAGAGACCTATCAAATCCCGTACCCAGCATGCACCTCTCTCTCACTCTCACCCTCGTTCTCCCTCTCTCTTAGTACTGCCAGAGATGTGTGCTGTGTGTTTTTAATCAAGTTTCTTAACTTCTCTGAGCTCCCATGTACTCACATGTAGTCATATTCACCTAATAGAACTGTCAGAACAATTAAATGAAGCACTGAATAAAAGGTACCTATCACAGAGAGTGGCACTAAACAGTTCTCCACAAATACTGGCTGTTACTATTGTTATTATTTGTTTCTGTTATAGTTGCTATCCCTTCCCTTAATGATGCTAGTTTTTCCTGGGGTATTTGCATTCCATAGGAGACAAAGAGCTTTTAAATCCGAACAATTTGGTTCCTAATGGTGGGTCTTCAGACCAAGAGAAAAACAGTGGGCAGGGGTCCTTCACGGCCCGCTCCATCTCTCCTGATGAGTAGCACCCACTTGGGGCTCACAGGCTGCTCTCCCCGGCATTCCTCTTTCCTGATGCTGACTGGTCTGCTGCTCCTCCCTGAGGGCCATGGGGCTGCTGCTCAGGAACCCAGAGCTGGTCTTCACGCCCCAGGGTGCAGGGCTGGAACGTGCTGGGCTCCGCAGGGACAGGAGCAACAAAGCAGATGCTCAGCTGCGTCCGCCTTCAACCAGAGAAGCGCCTCTCTTGCTGGCAACTGACTCTTAGTTTTGCTGGGCCTGCCTGCGAGTCCAGGGTAGCCCAAGGTCAGCACCCCAGGGCCTCATCTGAGGTTTATAACGAGGCCAGTAGAGCGGACTCTGCTGCAGGAGAGTCGGCATAAAACTGCCTTTCAGCTCTAGGGCAAGTCGACACGACTCAGCGTTCTGGTCTACCTCCTAAATGTCTCTCTCATTTTCATCCCTCCCCACCCCACCCCCGCAGCTGCTGCCTTAGCCAGGGCTCTTGTCATCTCTCCCCAGGCAAGTAATAAACAACTAATATCTACTAAGGGCTTATTATGGGCCAAGCAATATATACTTAAGTGTTTGCATGCAATTTCTCATCAAAACCTCAAAATAATCCTATGAGATGGACCCCATTTTACAGATAGGGGAACTTGAGGATGGTCAGAGAAACTAACGTGCCCAGAACTCTTGCCCTCCTCTCCCCACCCTGTGGCCTCCTTCTCTGCTGCCCTCTCACCGTGCCTACTGCTACCCACTACTGACCAGCATCTCAGCCGTGAGTCCATCTCTCCTCCAACCCTTCTGCATCCATTTACAAGAATTCCTTCCTAACACATGAGTCTGACCATGTCACTCACACACTGAAAAATCCTTCTAAGACTCCCCACAAGGTCCACATAAAGTCAAGCCTCCCTAAACTGGCATTCCAGACTTTTCCCAGCCTTCTCCAATCCCTTCTGGTCCCCTCCCCTTCTCCCTCCCACACGTCCCAGCTACTGGAAGCCACACCCCCTTCATCAGAGTCTCTCTGCTTTCACACCTGCCTCCTTCACACACCATCCTGCTCCATGGAAAGTGGAACATGGTTTCCCCAGTCCTCTGCCTGGCAAAAGTTTATTCATACTGGAAGACCCAGCTTGCATGTCACCTCCCCTGTGAAATCCTCCCAAACCCCCTGAGACTCTTCACTCTCTCCCCGCGGGGTCTCCCAGCCCTTCCCACCCCTCACTAACCTGCCACTACATCCCATCATGTGTAACTGCTGCTGGGGGACAGCCACCCTGACTGGGCTGAGGGCTCTCCCGGGGCCGGGACTGTGGCATATTTTTCACTTTAGTCCCCGCACCTTCCACAGGGCCTAGTACAAGCTAGTTTATTGAAGAGTTATTGCACAGATGGATGGAGGAATCATTTATTAATTCAGTTAGTTAGTTAGTGGTTAGTTAGTTACTTAGTTAGCTAATCATCAACTATGCACCAGGCACTCTGCTAGGGCACTGGGGAGGCATGGATGAATAAGGGTAAGAACTCCAAGGGGAGTTCCAGCTTTGGGCTAATGCTTATATAACCAAGGGCTTTTATTGCTTTTTTTCTTGACTCCCTTCCCAGAAAACAAATTGAATTGCAGAGCCTGCAAAATGCCTAATTCCATCCCATTTAATCTGGACACAACTGCCATCTATTTAACTGCCACACTGCTTACAAAAACCTCAATTGTCAGGTCTTCATCACAGCTTGCGCAAATAACCAACGCTAGCTTGCAACTCCGTTGGGACCCGAAGCCCATCATGATGTTAGTTCTTTAAGTTCTATGAATTCAATTAACTTTTCTGATTAATCATGGATTAATTAACCAAACTGTGCTGACAAGAAAGTGTTGAGGCATATGGTGGTTATTTTTCTAGAGACAAGAGATCATAATATTGGGCTGTGTCATTTCATTAAATCCAAATTGAAATCTTTGCTCTCTGTCTCTCCAAATTGTCTTGTCATTTGATAATATGCTACTTGGTCATCTAATTTTTTCTACATAAATAGACCTTATTTCATCAATATGGTAATGATGCTGGAAGCACCTTCTGGGCAAGGATTCTACCTGTTTGACTCCTGCAAAGCCAACCAGCACAGTGCTCTCCTGCACACAGAGGTGACTCCAGAATTAGAGATGGCAAGAGGTGGAAGAGAACCTGGAGATCATCTCATCTGAAATTCTCATTACACACAGGAAGGAGAAGAGACCCAGAGAAGGGCAATGACATGCCCAAGGCCATTAGGCTGAGCCAGGACCAGCACAGAGTTTTCTTAAACCCAGTTAATGGCAATAGCAATACAATAGCTACTCTTTGTTTATTGCTGTGTGTATCTGCTGATCTGTAAGCAGCATGGGGCCCAACACTGAGAAGCTGATCATCATAAAGTGGCTTGAGAGACGTAAACTTGCGTTGGGGGCTACCCAGGCAGCCCAAGGCTGAGGGAGCAGATCTCCGAGAGAAAAGTGCAGAGCACTGATTCTGAACTCTGGAGGCTCGTGCTCTCCAGGCAGTAGCTGATTTGTAAGCAGTAAGCAGAAACCACTGGGCAAAAAGCTGAGATACAAGGCCAAGATTTGAGTCTCATGTTCTACGGAGACAAAATGCAGAGTTCAGGGCCCACCAAGAAGCTGTTCTGGGAAAGACTCAAGACTTTACCTGGAACCCCTTGTATTAGTTTCCTATTGTGACAAATTACCATGAATTTAATGGCTTAAAACAACACAAATGTGTGATCTTCCAGTTCTGGAGGTGAGAAGTCTGACACAGGTCTCGCTGGGCTCGCATCAAGCTGTGGGCGGGGCTGCACTCCATCTGAAGGCTCCAGGGAATCTGTGTCCTTGCTTTCTCCAACTTCCAGAAGATGCTCCTGTTCCTTGGCTTGTGGCTCCCTCTTCCATCTTCAATGTCAGCAATAGCAGGTCACGTCCTTCTCACCGAATACCACCTTGATCACCTCTTCTGTCTCACTTTTGCACTTTTAAGGACCCTTGTGATCACTTTGGGCCCACCCAGAAAATCCAGGATCACCTCCCTATTTTAAGGCCAGCTGATTAGCAACTTTAATGCTATCTGCAGCCTTCTTTCTCCTTTGCCATGTGACCTAACATATTCACGGGTTCCGGGCGTGAGGATGTGGACATCTTTTGGTGGGGGTGCCCCATTGTTCTGCTGACACACCCTTGAAGGGTTAGCTCCAAGAAGCAAAGCTGAATAAGGAATAAACCGTCCTCAGAAAACTGAAACACAGCTCTGAATCATCTCAATCCCAAAACGATTAAGGCAACATGCCCCCGGTTTAACAGCCCGCCAGAGCAAGAATAACTTCTCTCTGGAGAAAGCTAACTTCATCCAGAGCTTTTATAACTTCTCATATAAAATGTCCAGCATTCGAGGGGCCAGCCCGGTGGCACAGCAGTTAAGTGTGCACATTCTGCTTCGGTGGCCCAGGGTTCGCCGGTTAGGATCCGGGGTGCAGACATGGCACCGCTTTGCAAAAGCCATGCTGGGGCAGGCGTCCCACATATACAGTAGAGGAAGATGGGCACAGATGCTAGCTCAGGGCCAGTCTTCCTCAGCAAAAAGACAGGGATTGGCAGCAGATGTTAGCTCAGGGCTAATCTTCCTCCAAAAAAAAAAAAAAGTCCAGCATTCGAGACCATCAGACACATCAATATACAAGACCAAAGAACCACCTGCTTTCTTTCTGCTTCCCCCGCTGGCATGTGAGCCCCCTGAGAACAGGGACCATGTCCGATGTATCAGCCCAGACCTCCTCCCAGGCTGCGGTGGGTGATGAGCACTCTGCTAGTACTATTGCGTTACTGACTGACTGAGGCCCAGCAGGGCTCCACCTCAGTGAAGAAAACATCCTAAAAGAAAAGAGCTGGCAGTGAGCAGGGGCTTCAGGGCCAGCATGAAACGCTCCTCAATCCCACAGCACCTGCAAGAAGGTCCCCCTCCTCCAGGGCCAGCTTACAACAAGCCAGCCCAAAAAATGACAATAATAATAGTAACAAGAAGGAAAAAAGGAAACCAGGCGGCTGGTGCTGCGCGAAGCTCCCAGCAGACAAGACGGTCATGGCGGGCGAGCAGGGAGCTCACTCTTGGTGAGAGCAGAGGGCAGCCCAGCAGCGCTGGACCCACTCCTCATTCCCTGTGGCGGAAGCTAGTCAGAACTTCAATCCCCTCTCTTATTTATTTTGAATTTTTTTGTTTCCATGGGACTTAAGCCTTCTGAGAGCCCTTCTAGGAAGATGGCTGAGAACCGAGATGTGGGGCTCACGCGCAGGCTCTGCTCCCGGGGGCCAGCTGTGAGCTCTGCGCCGGCCAGGGTGGCAGCCGCTGGTGCAGGAGCACCTTGTTACATCTGTCTGCCAGCAGACGCACTTTTTTCTAATTGGTGCAAAAGCTTAATAAGCTCTTGTGTCAGCCCTGAACTAGGAATATTTTAAGAAATATTCTAAATATGAGAAATAATCATCATTTGTTTGAGAACCTGTTATGTGCCAGACGCTGTGCTAAGCACTTTGCATGTGTTACGTTATTGAGTCCTTAAAAGGCCACGGGGTGGACATTGCTATCGTTTTATGGATAAAGATACTGAAGCTCAGTGAGTACTTGAGTCAAGATCACGCAGCCAGGAAGCGGCAGAACTACCGGGTCAGTGTGACACAAACGCCTGTGTGCGTGGCTCCCACGGAATTCTGCCTCACCTCCATTCGCTGGTCCTTGGGATGGCACGTTAAACTTGGTCACTCAGAACGTGCGCGTGGGAAGATGTTGGCTGCAGGTGGGTAGCCGAGAACTTTTAGGCTTCGAGTAGGCGCTTTTCCCTTCTCTATCATGCTGGCACTGAGTGGTGCCCACCTCTGCAATATTTCCAACGCCCTCCAGTCCTACAGCAGGACTCATGGGTAGTGACCGCAGGAATCAACAAGGCTTTTCGTGAGAAACAAGAAGAAGCGAAGAGAACTGTTAGAGGGCGGATCGGCAATTTCCTTTTTCTCGAACAGAAAGATTTAGCGTGAAAAGAATGACTTCTGGTCCGCACATGTCCTTCAGATCATTCCAGCCTCCTCCGCTCCCGTGAGCTGGCTTCACCTACAGATCGTGTGGGTGTTGGGTAGTATCGGCCTGTGATTAAGCCGCTCTTTGAGGACAGTGGGATTCATTTTTAGCTCCTTGTCCCTGAAATCAGCATGTGTGCCCATGGCATATGGATCCTGGATCCCCATCCAGTGATGTTGCCAAGGCAACGGCAGCCGCTTTTGACGGTCGCTGAGGGAGGACACCTCCACGCAAAGGGGCCCTCGCCTTCCGGAACAGCTCTCCGCAGGACTTTGTTAGGTTTTAACTCCCTGAGCTTCTCCAGAACTCTAAGGGCTACCCTCCCACCCCACCCACCCCAGCAAACACAGGAAGAGAAGGAGCTGCCTTTATTCCAAATTCTCTCACCCTCATCACCTTCTAGCCAAAGTCATCAAACAAGGAGAGAGAATGGGAGAGAGGGGTCCCGAATGCTTCCCTGGCAAATTTATCTGTGACTTTGCTTTGAGGTTGGAGAAAGAGGGAACGGCTAGCAGAGAGAGACCAGGGAGGGCTCTGTGCTCACCAGGAGAGCAGGACACAGAAATCTGAACAGGGAGAGAGTAAAGCCCTTTTCTCCCCGCTCGTTCCCACCTGAAGCCTTGAGTGGCGTCATCTCGGAGCAGAGCCTGGAGCTCGACAAAAGCTGAGGACTTCTCCCCATAGAACGAAGGGTAACCACTGGGCAGGGAGGAAGCTGGAGACCCTGATGCCCTTCTCAGCTCAGCCCCTGCTGCAGACGAGGCTCACCGCCCACCAAACAGCGCTCCTCCTCCACGGTGGACAGCCGATCCTGACGGGCAGCTGCCCAGTCAAAGACCTATTGCCCAGGGAATCCTGCATCTTGGCCCCATGTGACCCATTCCTACCAAGAGAAGGTGAGCAGAGGTCATGTAGGTCATTTACAGGTCAAAGCCAGGCCATCTCCACCCCACTTACTCCTTCTCCCACCTCCGGTTAAGATGCCAGAGCAGGGACAGAAGGAGCCTGCGTTCCTAATTCACTATATTCAACAGCCACTGGGCACGTCTGGGGTCAGAAATGAAAATCTCTTGAGTCAGGCGGCTGGGACTTCAGAGTTTCTCCGTCAGGCAGCTAGCATTAACGTGTGCAGCCTTGTCACCAGCAAGGTTAAGGCAACGAGGCCACGCCTTACCCAGGGCTCTCAGGTTCTGAGGGGTCAGCACAGCTGTGTCCAGAGTGAGAAGCCACCAACCAAAGCTAAACACAAACTTGCTTGAACAGGAGCAAGACGTGATACAGCGAAGTCCCTCCATGGGGCTGTTTTCGTCTCCAGGACATAGGAGAGCTCATCGGGCAAGCAGCCGGAGTGGGGAGCAGGCTGAGGCAGGGGAGTGGGAAGGAAGACGAGTTTGTGGAGGGCAAGCCTCTGCTCAGTGCTTGGGCACTGTCTGTGTCCCCCTGAGCCTACCAGAGGCCACAGACACGGACGCCCTTACAGCAGCAGCCGGGCGTGGGAGCCCCAAGCAGGACTGCCCTGGATGGGTTAGCACACAGAGGCACACAGCCAAGGGTGTGCACGGGAGCTGAAGCCCAGCCTCACCTCTTCGTACCAAACCAGGCCTTCTGGCTCACGGCTGAGCTCGCCTGGAGGAGAGGCACCCGGTATCTTTCTTAAACATGTGCAAAGGTGCCACTGTGACTCATCTTGCACCTGGCGTGGCACCACATATACCTGGCACAAAGGCAGTGGGCTAGCGGTGGCCCTGACCCCTGCAGTCCTCAGAAGGCCAGGCCACAAAGTTCTCGCCTTCAAACCAGCCTCAGCAAGGAGCCACATTCAAAGAAACAAGAATCTTACAACCAAAATCAAATTGGAAAGTTTACTGCCACAGCTAAAAGAAAAATCTCCTGTCCCTCCCCTCACTTCCTAGCCATCTTCCTCCTCAACCCGGAATCGGACCCGCGCTCAGGCAAATCCACTCCCACTACCTGCAAGGCAGAGAGATGTGTACTCTTTGTTGCAGGAGATTGGAGCAAGCCACTTCCTAGTTCACCCCAGAGGCCCTGATGTGCTGTTGACGGAATCAGACAAAACAAGCCAGCAGCAAAGGAGACACGGCCCAGAGCAGCCAGTGGGAGGGAGGCCTGGGAGATGAGCATTTGGGGACAAGGAGGACAAGGACAAGTGAATCCAAAACAACTCTTTGGAGTTACAGCAATGGGTGAGGTCGTTCTTACAACGGGCTTCTCCCAGGAAAGACCAAAGGAAACAAGAACTTACACAGAGGTCCGTGTAAGGAAATATCAATATTTCTTGCAAAATTCATCACTGAATAGGTATCATCATTTATAAATGACAGGAATTCTCTTGATGTAGGAAACTGACACAACCTCTTCTGGAAGGCAGTTTGGGCCTCTCTATTAAATAAATATTCGAAACTTTTGATCGAACAAGTCCCCTTCTAGGAACTTACTCAACAGAAATACTCCCACTCTCAGAAACTTACAGAGCAATCTGCACAAAGACACTCGTTGATGATGAGACGTGCCTTTTTTAGTTGTTTTTCCTGGGAAATTTTGCCACTCATTTCCTTTTATGAGAGACATTATGCATCTGTGAGGTAGCCAGCTAGGATTCAAGCCACCATCTCACCTTGTAAGGGAGCCAAGACCTTGTATCGGACCATTGGTTTCTAAGCCCATCTCCGCCACTGGACTTGAGTTCCTTGAGAGTAGGACGGCAGCTTAGCCACTGTCCACTTTCAGACCTGTCACAAAGCCCTGTTTCTAGTGTGTGCTCAAGTGCTGTTTGTTAAATGCATTCGTGATTTAACTGGCCTGGATCTAATTTAGGCTCTTGCCCTCATTGGCACAGCTTTCTAGGAGCCGAGTCAGTGGCGGTCTGCTTCACTCGGGGACGATCTGCTCGTCTCAGCTGTGTCCTGACTTCCCATTGCATGCGGTTGCTGGTTTAGGAAGGGAAATCGAGAGACTTGAGAGAAGGAAGAAGAAGGGCATGGCTGGCAATTTCAGTTCTTAAGATGAAATAAGTCAGGGTTTTTAGCTTGTTGTGCATACTCTGTAGCCTCCTGAAATTATCTGCAGCCCTTTTCTGGGGAAAGTGTGATGGCTTTCACGAGCATCTCAAAGAATTCAGGTCCATGATACTTAAAAAAAAGATTAAGAATGACTAAGCCAAGGTATTTTGACTCAGAAAAGGATATGTTCAGACAACTTCAGCCAAGGAGTAATATATGAAAGGTGATTGAGAAGCCAGCAGAAAAAGGCCAACGTCACAAGTAGACCAACAAATGACTCTACAAAATAAACTGAGACACCAATGTTCCAATTTTCCTTTTGCAACCCCTTAATGCAATATTCCAAAGCATTATGATTATGAAGGGTGATTATTACAATATTCACTCAGCTCATAAACTTACCTTAATATTGTTATATGTCCCAATTAAGTGTGAAAAGATATTTTCTGACTTTTGAGAAACTAAGAGGGCAAAAAAATCTCAGATATGAACAAACTGAACATTTAAAACACCCACAAAACAAAACATAACATGTGATGTTTCACTACACTATTCACCTTGATCGTAAAATAATAATTTTTTATTTTTTTATTGAAGAATCATTGACATACAATATTACATTAGTTTCACTCATTCTACAAAGCCAACATTACCCTGATACCAAAACCAGACAAGGACAACACAAAAAAAGAAAATTATAGGTCAATATCACTGATGAACATCAATGCAAAAATCCTCAATAAAATACTAGCAAATTGAATACAACAATACATTAAAAAGGTCATACCCATGATCAAATGGGATTTATTCCAGGGATGGCTCAACAGCCACAAATCAATCAATGTGATACATCAACAGGATGAAGAATAAAAATGAATGATCATCTCAATAGATGCAGAGAAAGCGTTTGACAAGATATAGCATCCATTTATGACAAAAACTCTAAATAAAATGGGTACAGAAGGAAAATACTTTAAAATAATAAGGGCCATATATGACAAACTCACAACTAATATCATTCTCAATGAAGAAAAACTGATAGCTATCCCTCTAAGGACAGGAACCAGACAAGGATGCCCACTTTGACCACTCTTATTTAACATAATATTGGAAGTCTTAGCTAGAGAAATCAGGCAAGAAAAAGAAATAAAAGGGATCCAAATTGGAAAGGAAGAAGTGAAACTGTCACTATTTGCAGATGACATGATGTTATATGGAGAAAACCCTAAAGAATCCAGCAAAAAAACTTTTAGAAATAATAAATGAATATGGTAAAGTTGCAGGATACAAAATCAACATGCAAAAATTAGTTGCATTTCTATATACTAATAATGAAGTAGCAGAAAGAGAAATTAAGAATACAATGCCATTTACAATTGCAACAAAAAGAATAAAATACCTAAGAGTAAACTTAACCAAAGAGGTGAAAGATCTGTACACTGAAAACTATAAAACATTGTTGAAAGAAATTGAAGAAGATGCAAAGAAATGGAAAGATATTCTGTGCTCTTGGATTGAAAGAATTAACATGGTTAAAATGTCTACACATCCTAAGGCAATGTATAGATTCAGTGTAATCCCTATCAAAGTTCCAACAACATTTTTCACAGAAATAGATCAAAGAATCATAAAATTTATATGGAATAACAAAAATACCATGATTAGCCAAAGGAATCCTGAGAAAAAGAACAAAGCTGGAGGTATCAAGTTCTCTGATTCCAAAATATACTACAAAGCTATAATAATCAAAACAGCATGGTACTGGTACGAAAACAGACACACAGATCAATGGAACAGAATTGACAGCCCAGAAATAAACCCACACATCTATGGACAGCTAACTTTTGACAAAGGAGCCAAGAACATACAATAGAGGAAGGAAAGTCTGTTTAATAAATAGTGTTGGGAAAACTGGACAGCCACATGCAAAAAAAAGAAAAATGAAAGTAGACTATTATCTTGCACCATACACAATAATTAACTCAAAGTGGATTAAAGACTTGAGGGTAAGACTTCAAGCCATGAAAATTCTAGAAGAAAACATAGGCAGTATGCTCTTCGACATCTGTCTTAGCAGCATATTTTCCAGTACCAGGTCTGACTGGGCAAAGAAAACAATAGAAAAAATAAAGAAATGGGATTACATCAAATTAAAAACCTTCTGCACAGCAAAGGAAACCATCAACAAAATTAAAAGACAACATAAAAATTGGGAGAAGATATTTGCAAACCATATATCCAATAAGAGGTTAATATTCAAAATATATAAAGAACTCATACATCTCAACAAAAAAAAAACTAACAACCCAGTTAAAAAATGGGCAAAAGATCTGAATAGATGTTTCTCCAAACAAGATATACAGATGGGCAACAGGCACATGAAAAGATGTTCAACATCATTAACTATCAGGGAAATGCAAATCAAAAGTACGATGAGATATCACCTCACTCCCTTCAGAATGGCTATAATTAACAAGACAGGAAATAAGACAAGTGTTGGAGAGGATGTGGAGAGAAGGAATCTCTCATACACTGCTGTTGGGAGTGCAAACTGGTGCAGCCACTATGGAAAACAGTATGGAGATTCCTCAAAAAATTAAGAATAGAACTACCATATGATCCAGCTATTCCACTGCTGGGTATTTATCCAAAGAACATGAAAACACAAATGCGTAAAGATACACGCAGCCCTATGTTCATCACAGCATTATTCACAATAGCCAAGACTTGGAAGCAACCTAGGTGCCCATCAAGGGATGAATGGATAAAGCAGATGTGGTGTATATATACACAATGGAATACTACCCAGCCATAAAAAAATGATCAAATCTGTCCATTTGTGACAACATGGATGGACCTTGAGGGTATTATGCTAAGCTAAATAAGTCAGAGGGAGAAGGTCAAATACTGTATGATCTCACTCATAAATATGAGATAACAACAACAAACAATCACATAGAGGCAGAGATTGGATTGGTGGTTACCAGAGGGGAAGGGGGGAGCGGCAGGGTGAAAGGGGTGATTAGGCGTATGTGTGTGGTGATGGGTCATAATTAGTCTTTGTGTGGTGAACGTGATGTAATCTACACAGGAACCAACATGTAATGATGTACACCTGAAATTTATATAATGTTATAAACCAATGTTACCTCAATTAAAAAACACCAATATTATATTTGTTTTCAGTGTCCAAATAGTGATTTGACATTTATATACATTACAAAATTGTCTAGTAACCATCTGTCACCATACAAAGTTATTACAATATTATTGACTATATTCCCCACGTTCACATCACATCCCAGTGACTTACTTATTTTATAACTCTAAGTTTGTACCTCTTAATCCGCTTCCCCTATTCTGCCCATCCCCCCACCCCTCTACCCTCTGGTGCCCACCAGTTTGTTCTTTGTATCTATGAGTTTGTTTCTGTTTTGTTTTGTTTATTTATTTGTTTTGTTTTTTAGATTCCACATATAAGTAAGATCATACAGTATTTGTCTTTGTCCGACTTATTTCACTTAGCATAATACCTTCTGGGTACATGCATGTGTTGCAAATGGCAAAATTTCCTTCTCTTTTGTGGCTGAATACTATTCATTTGTAGGGGGGTTGTGTGTGAGTGTGTACCACATCTTTCTTATCCATTCATCTGTCGGTAGATACTTAGATTATTTCTATATCTAGGCTACTGTAAATAATGCTGCAGTGAACATAGGAGTTATATACCTTTTCAAATTAGTGTTTTTGATTTCTTCAGGTAAATACTCACAAGTGGAATTGCTGGATTGTATGGTAGTGCTGTTGTTAATTTTTTGAGGAACCTCCATACTATTTTCCATAGTGGCTGCACCAATTTACATTCCCACTAACAGAGCCCGAGGATTCCCTTTTCTCCACATCCTTGCCAATATCTATTATTTCCTGTCCTTTTGATAATAGCCATTCTAAGAGGTGTGAGGTGATATTTCATTGTGGTTTTGATTTGTATTTCCCTGGTGATTAACGATGTTGAGCATCTTTTCATGTACCTGTTGGCCATCTGTAAGTCTTCTTTGGAAAAAAGTCTATTTAGGTCTTCTGCCCACTTTTCAGTCAGATTGGGTTTTTTTTTATATTGAGTTGTATGAGTTAATTACATATTTTGGATATTAACCTGTCATCAGATATATCATTGGCAAATATCTTCTCTCGTTCAGTATATTGCCTTTTCATTTTGTTGATAGTTTCCTTCACTATGTGAAAGATTTTTGGTTTGATGTATTCCCATTTGTTTATTTTTGTTTTTGCTGCCTTTGCCTGAAGAGACAGATCTATAAAATTATTGCTAAGACCAATGTAAAAGAGCTGACTGCCTATGTTTTCTTCTAGGAGTTTTATGGTTTTAAGTCTTACATTTAAGTCTTTAATCCATTTTTAGTTTATTTTTGTATATGGTATAAGAAAGTGGTCTAGTTTCATTCTTTTGCATGTAGCTGTCGAGTTTGCCCACCACCATTTACTGAAGAGACTGTCTTCTCTCCATTGTACTTTCTTGCCTCCTTTGTCATAGATTAAATGACCATATAAGCATGGATTTGTTCCTGTCTTCTTTGTTCTGCTCCATTGATCTATGTGTCCATTTTTGTGCCAGTACTAAGCCATTTTGATTACTATATTTTTATAGCATAGTTTGAAATCACGGAGTGTGTTACCTCCAGCTTTGTTCTTCTTTCTCAAGATTGCTTTGGCTGTTCAGGATCTTTTGTGGTTCCATACAAATGTTATGATTCTTTGTTCTAGTCCTGTGAAAAATGCCATTTTTGATAGAGATTGCCTTGAACCTGTAGATTGCTTTGGGTAGTATGGACATTTTAAAATATTAACTCTTTCAGTTCATGAGCCGAGTGTATGTTTCCACTTATTTGCATCTTCTTCAGTTTCTCTCATCAGTGTCTTACAGTTTTCAGAGTAAAGGTCTTTCACTTCCTTGATTAAATTTATTCCTAGTATTTTATTCTTTTTGATATGATTGTAATTGGGATTGTTTTCTCCTGATTGTTCATTATTAGTATATTATTAGTATATAGAAATGCAACAGATTTCTGTATATTGATTTTGTATCCTGCAACTTTACTCAATTCATTTATTAGTCCTATTATTTTCTTTTGGTGGAGTCTTTAGGATTTTCTCTATATGGTATCATGTCATCTGCAAATAGTAACAGTTTTACTTCTTCCTTTCCAATATGGATGTCTTTTATTTCTTTTTCTTGTCTGATTGCTGTGGTTAGAACTTCCAATACTATGTTGAATAAAAGTGGTGAGAATGGGCATCCCTCTCTTGTTCCTGAGGTTAGAGAAAATGCTTTCAGTTTTTCACTGTAAAGTATGATGTTGGCTATTGGTTTGTCATATATGGCCATCACTATGTTGAGGTACTTTCCTTCTATGCCCACTTTATTGAGAATTTTTATCTTAAATGGATGTTGGATCTTGTCAAATGTTTTTATGTGTCTATTTTATGTATCTATTGAGATGATCATGTGGTTTTTATTCCTCATTTTGTTAATGTGGTGTATCACATTGATTGATTCGCAGATGTGGAACCATCCCTGTGTCCCTGATCATGATGTATGATCCTTTTAATGTATTGTTGTACTCAATTTGCTAATATTTGGTTGAGGATCTTTGTATCTATGTTCATCAGTGATATTGGCCTGTAATTTTCCTTTTTTCAGTTGTCCTTGTCTGGTTTTTGGTTTCAGGGTACTAATGGCCTCATAGAATAAGTTAGGAAGCATCTTGTCCTCTTTAACTTTTCAGAATGCTTAGAGAAGTATAGGTATTCAATCTTGAATATTCAGTAGAATTCTTCAGAATTCTGGTCTTGGACTTTTGTTTCAGGGGAGACTTTTGATTATTATTTCAATCTCTTTACTTGTGATTGGTCTTTTTTTTTAGTCTCTATTTCATTTATTTGCACTCTGATCTTTATTATTTCCTTCCATCTATTAACTTTGAACTTTGTTTGTTCTTTTTCTAGCCCTGTTAGGTGTAAGGTTAGATAGTTTCTTTGAGATTTTTTTTGTTTCCTGAGGTAAGCCTGTAACCCTATAAACTTCCCCCTTAGAAATGCCTTTGCTTAGAAATTGCTTTATGCTGTGCTTTGGCTGTTTAGCAACATGTTGTTTAGCCTGTACATATTTGTGTTTTTTCCGATTTTCTTCTTGTAATTGATTTCTATTTTATACTGCTTTGGTCAGAAAAGATGCTTGACATGAGTTCAGTCTTCTTAAATTGATTGAGACTTGTTTTGTGGCCTAACATATGATCTATCCTGAAGAATGTTCCATGTGCACTTGAAAAGAATATGTATTCTGCTGTTTTTGAATGGAATGTTAGGTATATATCTACTAAGTCCGTCTGGTCTAATGTGTTGTTTAAGGCCAATGTTTCAGTGTTGATTTTCCATCTGACTGATCTATCCATTGATGAAAGTGGAGTGTTAAAGTCCCCTACTATTATTGTATTACTATCAATCTCTCCCTTTATATCTATTAATATTTGCTTTATGTATTTAGGTGCTCTTATGTTGGGTGCATAGAGGTTTATAAGTATTACTTCCTCTTGTTAGATTGACCACTTTAACACTATGTAGTGCTTTTCTCTGTCTCTCGTTCCAGTCTTTGTTTTAAAGTCTATTTTGTCTGCTGTGAGTATTGCTACACTAGTTTTCTTTTCATTTCCATTTGCATGGAGTATCTTTTTCCATCCCTTCACTTTCAGTTAGCATGTGTCTTTAGATCTGAAGTGAGTTTCTCATAGGCAGCATATATATGGGTCTGGGTTTTTTTTATCCATTCAGCCATCCTGTGTCTTTTGGTTGGACCATTAAATCCATTTAGATTTAAAGTAATATTGATAGCTATGTACTTATTGCCATTTTGTGAATTGTTTTCTGGTTGGTTTTGTGGTTCTTCTCTGTTCCTTTCTTCTCTTGTTCTTTTCCCTTGTGATCTGATGACTTTCTTTAGTCTTATATTTTATTCCTTTCTCTTTGCTTTTTGTGTATCATAGGTTTTTGGCTTGTGGTTACTATGAGTTTCATATATAACAACTTATGTATACAGCAGTCTGTTTTAACTTGATGGTTACCTAAGTTCAAGTGCATTCTGAAAGCACTACATTTTTACTCCTCCCCCACCACTTTTTATGTTTTTGATGTCATATTTTCCATCTTTTTAATTTGTGTATCTCTTAACTAATTATTGTAGATATAGATGATTTCACTGGTTTTGTCTTTTAACCTTCAAACTAGCTATATAGATCATTGATCCTTTGCTATTTGTTTGCCATTATCAGTGACATTTTTTCTTTCATAAATTTTCTTATTTCTAGATGTGGCCTTTTGTGTTGAAAGAAGTCTTTTTAACATTTCTTGTAAGGCCAGTTTAATGATGATGAACTCCTTTAGCTTTTGCTTGTCTGGGAAACATTTATGTCTCCTTCAATTCTGAATGATACCCTTGCTGGGTAGAGTATTCTTGGTCGTAAGTCTTTTTCCTTTTAGCACTTTGAATATATCATGTTGCTCCTTTCTGGCCTGTAAAGTTTATGGTGAAAAATCAGCTGAGAGTCTTATGGGGTTTTCCTTGTATGTACCTAGTTGTTTTTCTCTTGCTACTTTTAAGATTCTCTCTTTATCTCTTGAAATTTTAATTATAATGGGTCCTGGTGTGGGTCTCTTTTGATTCCTCTTACTTGGGACTCTCTGTGCTTCCTGGACACTGTTTCCTTCTCCAGATTGGGAACGTTTTCAGCCATTATTTCTTCAAACAGGTTTTCTGTCTCTTTCTCTCCCTCTTCTCATTCTGGGGTCCCTATAATGCAAATATTAGTATGCTTGACGTTATCACAGAGGTCCCTTAAGTTAGCCTCATTTTTTAAATTTGTTTTTCTTTCGGCTGTGCAATTTGGGTGATTTCCACTACCCTATCATCCAGATCACTGATCCATTCCTCTGCATTACCTAATCTGCTGTTTCTTCCCTTTAGTGTATTTTTCAGTTATTGTATTCCTCAGCTCTGATTTGTTCCTTTTTATATTTTCTATCTCTTTGTTGAAGTTCTCACTGTGTTCATCCATTCTTCTCTCAAGTTTGGTGAGCATCATTAAGACCATTACTTTGAACTCTTTACTTGGTAGATTGCTTATCTTCATTTTGTTTAGTTCTTTTTCTGGGATTTTTGACTTCTTCTTTCATTTGGAATGTATTCCTTTGTCTCCTCGTTTTGCCTAACTATCTGTGTTTGTTTCTATGTATTAAGTAGATCAACTACATCTCCCAGTTTTGAAGGGGCGGCCTTATATAGAAAGTGTCCTGTAGGGCCTAGCAGCACAATCCCCCCTGGTCACAAGAGCCAGGTACTCCAAGTGTGTTCCCTATGTAGGCTGCATGCACTCTCCTGTTGTGCCTGGGCCATGATTGCTGCAGGTGTACTGGTGTGCAGGGCTGGTCTCCTGGAGCAGGAGCCACTTTGGAGGTGCATTGTCTGGGGAAAGTTCTCAGGGGAACACTGGGGCAAGGCAGATGGAGAGCGTCAAAATGGTGCCTGCCAGGGCTGGGCCAGCTAGGTGGAAAGAGAGTAAAAGTAAAGTGCACCTGACAGCACTTTCATCCCAAGAGAAAATTTCAACAGATCCCTGTCCCTCTAGCCTTTGTCCTAAAATTAGTCAATGAATCTCCTTCATGTATAACCCATGAACTTTTCAAACTGCTGCTTCTGTGCTGGGACTTGAAGGGACTGAGTTTGTGCATTCACCTTTTAAGAGCAGAGTCTCAGCTTCCTATAGCCCTCCAGCTCTCCCAGGAATAAACTCCCCTGGTTTTCAAAGCTAGACATTATAGGGGCTCATCTTCCCAGTGCAGGTCCCTGGTCTGGGGAGCCCAGTGGGAGACTCAGGCCCCTCACTTTTCTGGGAGGACCTCCACAGTTGTGATACCCCTTCCACTTGTGGGTCACACACTGGGGGTTTGGGTCCTGGCTAGACTACATCTTCACTTCTCCTACTCATCTCAATGTGGCTTTTTCTTAATATCCTTAGTTGTGGAAAATCTGTTCTGCTAGTCTTCAAGTTGTTCTCAGCAATAGTATAACTTCTATATGTAGTTGTAGTTTTGGTGTGCCCACGGGAGGAGGTGAGCTAAGGATCTTACTACTGTGCCATCTTGATCCAATCTCTCCACCACACAGGTTTCAACTGTAAAATTATTCATCAAACACTTTCAGGAAAGCAGTCCCAAGTAACCGATTTGCTGTGACAGCATTTCATTAAACTTAACTTCATTAAACAGAACCATTTTGGAAGTGAGCAAGGAATGCCATTAATCCATTTCCTAAATCCTCAGAACATTGGCTTCTCTGCATCTAATACAACCACTATTATTTTACCAAAATAGCAATCAATTTAGCCTCAAGTTACTTGCTTTTAAAAAGCTCTGCTGCTTGCCAACCTGATTGCCTTTCAAGGTGTCTCTGGTGTTCCTGATATTTGGTAATGCACCAAATTAGACTTAACAGAAAGAAATTTTCAGAAACTTGCCACAATATGTATATGCGTGCTTACGAGTTTAGTGTTCCTTATCATTTTCTAATATGCTTCTTTACATAAAATGGCTTTTTCTGGGCCAGAACTTCCTTCCTCCCTTCACCCTTTATCCTTCCACCATCCCATTAGCTTCCATCCCTACCGTTGACCTACAGGCTAACAAATAGCTGTGTTTGTGGCCACTGAACCCCCTGCACAAGGAGATGATGGGATCACCAGCACCACTTATTAGCACTTATCTGCCTACTTCATCATGCTAAGCTCTATAAAAAGCAAATAATAAGATGCAGTGCTTGGTCTCCTGATGCCTACCAACCAAGCAGAGAAAAACTTTTACTTACACACACAAAAAAAAATCTGAGCATGGGACAGTAGAAAGAGAACTAACCTGGGGGGCAGGACACCCAGTTGAGAAATTGCAATTTAGTTTTACCTTAGGTGCATAATAAAAAGAGTCATTAAAGAATAAATAAACACACACACATATGACATTTGCACTTCATGATGCACTAAGATTGCTTTTAAGACCAATCGCTGCTGCACAGGACTTGTAAAATGGAGGAAGCCTAGGCCAGTAGAACAAATAGTAAACTGTGAATCAAAAGACTGGAGCTCTGGGTCAATCAAGTTCTGAGTTCTCGTCAGCTTGTCTCTTCCCTCTATAACAGTAGTGATCTCTAAAGTCCTGATATTGGCTCTTTCTACTATCTCAACCTTTCCTCCTCTGGTAAACTTTGATGGAGTGAGAGACTCAGCGGCTTTGGTAGGTGCTGCAGCAGACAGATATTGGATAAAAGACCAGCCCTTACACTTCCTAGCTTGAGCTCTGCTCAAGAGAATTGGACTTTGAGTGTAAATTAAATAACAGGGGTCCAAATATGAATAACGTAATTACTAGGAAATTACTGAATCTCAGTTTCCTCATCTGTAAAATGCAGATAATGACACCTACTCTGCAAGCTGTTGTGAGAATTAAACGGCATCATCTGCAAAGGACCCAGCATTGAGCCAGGCTCAGGGCACAGAAAGGATCTCTTCCCTCTATACTCCCTGCCCACTGTAACTAATGCAACTTCAAGAATTCCTGCTACTGGATGGTGGGCTGTACTTTCAAACATGTGTTTGTTATCCAGACTGCACCATTCTGAGAATCAAATCAAGAGTGATAGTAAATTTGACAACTCAACTCAAGTATTCGTCTGCTTGGGCTGCCATAACAAAATACCATAGATTGGGTGGCTTAAACAACAGACATTTATTTCTCGCTGTTCTGGAGGTTGAGCAGCCCAAGATCAAGGTGCTGGCAAGGTAGGTTTAATTCTGAGTCCTCTTTTCTCGGCTTGTAGACAGCCGTCTTCTCACTACATGCTCACAGGACATCTCCTCAGTGCATGCTCATAGAAAGAGAGCAGGCTCTCTGCTGTCTCTTCTTATAAGGACACTAATCCCATCAGACCAATGCCCCACTCTCATGACCTCATCTATCCTAATTGCCTCCCAAATCCCCAACTCCAAAAACCATCACATTGGGGGTTAAGGTTTCAACATACAGATTTGAAGGGGGAGGGCATGCAAACATTCAGGTCATGACAATGTTATTTAACACTGCCCTTGCTCATTATTACAGGATCCCAGGCTCCCTCCTAAGTCTCCATATCTATTTTGGGGAGTCCCCAAGATATGTCTCCATGTACTCACTAAACAGTCCTCTCAGCCACTGCATGGCATCAGCCAGTTTTCTTCTTTCCTATTCCAATGCTGGCATCTCTGAAACTCTTAAAAGTGCTGCCAAATCACTAAGTCTCCACAGAGTCCTTGGAAAAAGGCCTTCGGCCATGGCCAAGGTTTCTGGCTCCTGTTACTGCTCCTCTGAGTTTGCTGTGCCAGTCCTGAGAAGCTGCTTCTGGTGCCAGAGCTATAGATGTTGTCAATGCCTACCACCACATGACAGCCAGAGGCCTCAGTGTCTTGACCCAGTGAAGCAGCAGAAGCCCTCCCACCTTTTGACTGCATACTTCAGAGATTTCAGACAAACAGCTTTCTTCCTCCTCTTCAGGATGCAGGCATGTTCCATGGGGCCTTCTGTTCACTGCACAGAGTATAGCATTTAATAGGCACTCAATAAACATCATTTAACTGGTGGTGGCCTAAGCTAGAGAGAGTCCTGCAGAATGAATGCTGGACTCAAAATTGACCCTTATCTTTGTCTCCAAGGCATTATTCTTCAATGAAGCTTGTGGGCCTTGATTCTCTCTTCCCTGAGCCAGACAAGTTGGTTCCTCAAACAAGAGCTTCCTACGAGCATGCTGCAAATGGGTCACTACTGTACCAGAAGATATTTCCTTGAAGTCTCCAGGGTTGCTGGCCTGGGACTAGGGGACAAGAGTTGCAGGGCTAGACCCCTCATGTGATCAGCAGCCCCCATAGTTAACCCCAGTGTGCCATACAATTGCTATCATACTCTATGTGCAGTAGAATTATTATAATTACTATCTAGCATGAATTGGAGAAGATTGAAAAGCACATCTTTACTCTAAAAGAGCCCTAGCAGGCCCATCCATCATTCAGTCACCTCTGTATCCTAGGACAAGCCCTACTTGGGTTCGAGATGCCTACCCTAGCCAAAAACTGTGAGTGAAGTATCACTTGCATCTGTATCCTTATTTCTACACATACGTTGGTTCTCATCTATTCTTTTGCTTCCTTCACACTTCTGTCAAACTAGTCCTCAGCTGTTTTCTCAGTGGCTTGACCTCTTCACTCTTTCCTTTGATAACCTGACCCCATCTCCCAGTCATACCTTACTCTCTATCCTGCTGCAGTGATTATCCATAGGTCTTCCAGAACAGCAATTTATTCTCTAACAGTTGTTTGGATGGAATTCCTTAAAATTGAGTCCAAACAGGAAGAACACTAAGGAAATTTTGTATTTGGGGGCAATTTTTTAGTATAAGGCACATACTATAAACGACTCTATATCCACACATTTCATAACTTAGATGAAGTGAACCAATTCCTTGAAAGATACTATCTGCCAAAACTCACACAAGAATAAATAGACAATTTGAATAAGCCTATATCTATTAAGTAAGTTGAATCAATAATTAATAACCTTCCCAAACTGGAAGCACCTGGCCTAGATAAGTTCATTGATGAATTCTACCAAACATTTCAAGAAGAAATTCTACCAATTCTCTACCATCCCTTTCAGAGAATAGAAGCAGAGGTATTTCTTTCTAACTGATGTGATGAGGTCAGTATTACCCTAATATGAAAACCAGACAAAGATATTACAAGAAAAGAAAACTACAAGCCAATATCTCTCATGAGAATAGATACAAAAAATCCTCGACAAAATATTAGCAAATTGAATCCAACAATGGATAAAAAGAATTATACACCATGGCCAAGTCGGATTTATCTCAGGTATGCAAGGCTGGTTCAACATTAGAAAATCAATTAATGGAACTCATCATATCGACAGGCTAAAAAAGAAAAATCACATGATCATATCATTAAATGCAGAAAAAGCATTTGGCAAAATCCAATGCCCGCTCACAATAAAAACTCTCAGTAAACTAGGAATAGATGGAACTTCCTCAACTTGATAAACAATGTCTACAAAAAACCCTACAGCTAAGATCATACTTAATGGTGATAAACTTGAAATTTTCCCACTAAGATTAAGTACAAGGCAAGGATGTCCCACTCTCACCACTGCTTTTCAACATTGTACTGAAAGTACTAGTTAATGCAATAAGAAAAGAAAATAAAAGTATACAAATTGGGAAGGAAGAAATAAAACTGTCTTTGTTCACAGATGATGTGATCATCTGTGTAGAAAATCCAAAAGAATTGACTAAAAAACTCCTGGAATTATAAACAACCAAAGCAAAGTTGCTGGATACAAGGTTAATACATATAAGTCAATAGTTTTCCTTTATACTAGCAATGAACAAGTGGAATTTGAAATTAAAAACACAATACCATTTATGTCAGCATCCAAGCAAAAATGAAATACTTAGGTATAAACCTAACAAAACTTGAACAAGATCTGTATGATGAAAGCTATAAAACTCTGTTGAACAAAATCAAAGAAAAACTAAATAAATGGAGAGATATTCCATGTTCATGGATAGGAAAGCTCAATATTGTCAAGATGCCACTTCCACCCAACCTGACCTATAATTCAATGCAATCTCAATCAAAATCCCAGCAAGTTATTCTGTGGATATCAACAAATTGATTCTCAAGTTTATATAGAGAGACAAAAGACTCTATTAGCCAATGTAATATCGAAGGAGAAGAACAAAGTTGGAGGACCGATGCTGTTCCACTTCAAATCTTACTATAAAGCTACAGTAATCAAGACAGCATGGCATTGGTGAAAAAATACACAAGTAGATCAATGGAACAGAATAAAGAGCCCAGAAACACACTCCCATAAATACAGTCAACTGATCTTTGACAAAGGAGCAAAAACAATACAATGAAGCAAAGATAGTCTCTTCAACAAATGGTTCTGGAACAACTGGACATCCACATGCAAAAAAATGAATCTAGACACAGATCTTACAACCTTCACAAAACTTAACTCAAAATGGATCGTAGACTAAATGTAAAATACAAAACTATAAAACTTCTACAAGATAACAGATGAGAAAATCTAGATGACCTTAGGTATGGGGATCCCTTTTTAAGTATAACATCAAAGACATAATATATGAAAGAAATAATTGATAAGCTAGATTTCATTAAAATTAAAAACTCCTGCTCTATGAAAGACAATGTCAAGAGAATGATAAGACAAGCCACAGATTTGGAGAAAATATTGGGAGCGAAAGACATATCTGATAAACTATTACCAAAACATACAAAAGACTCCTAAAACTCAACAATAAGGAAACAAACAACTCAATTAAAAGTGGGCCAAAGATTTTAATAGACACCTCACTAAAGAAGATATACAGATGGCAAATAAGCATATGAAAAGATGCTCCAGATCATCTGTCATCAGTAAAATGCAAATTAAAATATTTGCCTATCACTACACATCTATTAAAATGACCAAGATCCAAAACACCAAATGCTGGCAACACTGACAACACTAAATGCTGGAGAGGATGTGGAGCAGCTGGAACTTTCATTCATTGCTGATGGCAACGCAAAATGGTACAGCCACTTTGGAAGACAGTTTGACTCTATGTTACAAAACTAAACGTACTCTTACCATATAATCCAAAAAATGCTTTCCCTGGTACTTACCCAAAGGAGTTGAAAATATATGTCCACACACCTGCACACAGACGTTTATAGCAGCTTTATTCACAATTGCCAAAACTTGGATGCAACCAAGATGTCCTTCAGCAGGTGAATGGATTAATGAACTGTGGTACATCCGACAATGGACTATTTTTCAGCACTAAAAAGAAATGAACTATCAAGCCATGAAAAGACATTGAAGAACCTTAAACGCATGTTATTAAGTGAAGGAAACCAATCTGAAAAGGCTACACACGGTATGATTCCAACTATATGACATTCTGGAAAAGGCAAAACTATGGAAACAGTAAAAGAGCAGTGGTTGTCAGAGGTTCAGGAAAAAGAGGGATGAATAGGCAGAATACAGAGGATTTTGAAGGCAGTGAAAATAATCTGTGTGGTACTATAATGATGGCTACATGTCATCATACATTGTCCAAACCCACAGAGTGTACAGCACCAAGAGTGAACCCTGATGTAAACTGTGGACTTGAGGTGACCATGATGAGTGAATATAAATTCATCAGTTATAAGAAGTGTACCACTCTGGTGAGGGATGTCAATAATGAGGGAGGCTATGCACCTGTCGGGGAGGATGTATCTGGGAAATATCTTTACCTTTCTTCTTAATTTTTCTGCAAACCTAAAACTGCTCTAAAAAAATTATCTTTAAAAAAATCATGCTGTAAAATCAAATGTTGCTCAATTAATAGTTTTAAGCAAATGAACACATTAATTAATCAGTGTCTATGGGAAGGGGATCTGAGGGGCAAGTTATGCATGCGCTGTTCTTTTGGTCAAGTATTGCTGGCAGTGGATAAAAAGGAGGAGGAAGGTGGTGGACATTTGCATGTGACGACAGACGGTGGTACTTCACTTACGTGGAATTACTTGAAATTCACCCTCTCTCTCAATCATTCTCATCCGGCAGCTCCCCCAAATGTAACTAGGTAACAATTTCCCTAGACACCTGTGTTACTTCCCTAATTACAACCTTCCTTAGTTCACACCTCTCATTTCTCACTAAATTCTGGAAAACAAGAAGCAAATTTTCCTGTCACAACCATCTTGCAAAAGGAAAGAGGACGACACTCTCTTTTCAAGAGAGAAGGGTGCTGCTTCCTCCTACACGTACATTTGCTGCAGAGGATTGATCAATATTGGAAAAACAGGTCCACGTGCACTAGAAAAGAAACTGAAGAATATTTCCCAGTAGGGTTCAATGCGAGGACTTTTTATATGATTACAAGTGGATTCAATATTTCCATATTACAATACTTTCAATTTCTTTATGACATTTACACGAAAGCAAGAGGAATTTTACTCCGTGGGAATGGATCATTGATTAACATTCATGAGTAATTGTTTTATGCTGTATATCTCTCATCAGTAAAAAAAGAAAAAAAGAAAAGAAAAAGTAAGTGAGCCCATATGATTTCCCAAAGGTTCAGTTCCCTCTCTGGGTGAAGGCACATCCAGGTATGTCTTTCACGATGTGCACTCCACCACGTTTGGACAAGGGTCTGTGTGACTACATGTCAGAGACATTTCTATGAAAGTCTGTTTCTTCAGCTCCCTGGCATCTTTCCAATTGATGGAGGAAAGAAAGGGCACAACAGCCAAAGACATCGCAGGGCCCCCGCTTCCTCTCCTGACCCTTGCCCTCAGTCCTCGGTCTCACCCAGCCTTGGCACAGTCTGCTGCACACCGTCCTAGGCTGACTCGTGCACTAACCTTCGCTTAGCCTCACCTGAGAGAGCCCCCCTCTGACCTTCCGTGGTGCTTCACAACTTACACAGGTTAAAAAAACAACAGGAAAAGAACTGTGGAAGTTCAAAGAAGTAACGGCAATTAGAAGCATTTTATTTACGACCCCCTGTTCAACCTGCCTCTTCTCTCTCAGCTTTCCTAGTCCCTGTGTTCAAGACGAGAAAGTTCTCTTGGATAGAGGTGACTTCCTGGTATTTCAGGAATCACCATTCATCCTGTTGACTTAATCAGAGCTTTTTTCTAGACGCTCTCTGAAAATGCAAATATTCCTGAGATGGAAAAGTTGACAGCATGCTAGAGAATCAAGGTTTCAATGAGGTAGGAAATTCTACTAGTCATATTTCCAAGTAATTGACAGTTGACTAAGCACCTTCACAGATATAACCTCACGTGGTTCTCACTAACAAACATACAACTTAGAAAAGGAGGAAATATTCTTGGTATCATCATTTCCATTTTACAGGTAAGACACCTGATAACGAGAAATATTGACCCCCTCTCATTCCCATCTTATCCAAAGTGAAAAGCTGAACACAGTCTCAAGCCCAGATTTCTGCCATCCGAGGATGGAGCTGGCCACAGTCACAGTCCTTCCCATTTTCTCTTTCCCTCACTCTCCTCCGTCCCACATCTGGTCAGTCCCCAGTGTGCTCTCAAGGAGCCCAGCTATGCCTTCGTCCCGATCTGGATCCTAGAGACTCTCACCTCCCTGAAGTCAGGCAACTGCCTGAAGGGCGCTGGAACCAACCCCCGCGCCAGCAACTCCGCTCTACACAACTCAAAATAACCAGTATTCACTGAGCACCGACTATGGGTCCCGCCTCAAGCATAGGATACAGCAACGGAGGGTGAGGCGCAAAGGCCCTTCTTCCAAATCAAGACTCTTACTTGGTTATCCACCAGAATCACATGGATCTTTATTTCTATGGCGAAATACACCACATGAATTATATTATATTGTAATATAAATATATTGTATTAATTACATTATACACTATAGTATATGTATATTATAGAAAATTTAGAATGTGTGAGGCACTATTCCAAGCATTTTACCTATACTAACTCATCCAATCCTCATAACATCTCTATGAGGCATTATTCATATTTAAGAAATGAGAAAACTGAGGCAAAGAGAGATTGCCCAGTAAAGCTACACCCCTAGGCGACAGAGCAGCTGTGAACACAGGCAGCCTGGCTGTGGAGTCCAGGCTCCGAACTATGACGCTATGCTGAGCACTGGTGGGAGCAGTGCCAAGGGAAACTACATTCGCTCAATATGTATTAATTTGACACTTACTGTGTGCTCAGACCAAGGAGCTGGAGATGAATGTGCCTCCAGGAGGGAGCTTCCTTTCTCCACCTCCTCTCAAAGACAAGGCCAGACCCTGCAAACACATCTCCAACAGAGATGATATCCTAGCAGCAGGGCCTCAGGCCTCTGAATCCATTCACCTGTGTTGCCCACACTCCCTTCGCCCCGCCCTGCCTCTCTGACCCTCATTAACGCAGCACCCTGGATGCCAGTAGTTACCAAGTCCCCTGGTTCTGACAACCTTTTGGCTCTGTGTCTCTAGCTCCAACCAGCACTCCCTCTGTGCCCTGATTCTGATGGTCACCCTCCAGCCTCCACACTCCCGGACCTGGATAATAGGTCAGCCCATCTGAACCTAACCTCTACTTCCCCGGAAGTGGGTTAAGATGCTAGCTCAGACTCTGTACCTACCAGCACAATATGCAGGCTCCATCTCCCTTTGTCCCTGTGATTGGCCTTCATTCATTTATTCCTTCAACAAATATGTGCATCTACTATGGCCAAGCAGTGTACAAAATGCCTTATTTTATGCATTATTCATTTGCATCCTCCCAAGATCACCATTACATTCTTATTACCTCCATTTTATAATAAGAAAGCTGAGCTCTTGGCACTTTTATCCAATTCTTCAGGAACCACCTGCTAGTCTGCGAGCTCCTTGAAGCTGGGCCTTCCTTCCACTTTTCTGCCCTAACCCTCCAGCAGCACTCAGCAAACAGTGGTTAAGTTGCACTGCATTAACAAGCCAGCTGGGAGCTCTGAGCAGCGCAGCTCCTGATAATATCCAGGAGAGAGCTTGCTGTTCTGAGGGCCCTCTCTCCTTCCTGTTCATACAATAAAAATTGACCTGAATGCCCCCTGCTTTATCAGAGGCCACTAGATGCTACTAGAGCTTGGCGAACGAGGAATGGTTAGAAATCCCACTCTCACAGAACAGAACCAAAAGCAATCACCCCGGGCTAAGGAGTGTGCACACAGCAGTGAGGACCCCCCCCGCAGCGAGGACTCTTCCTGGGGAGGTGAGCCTTGAGCCAGGGCACCTGGAAAAATAGCGCACACACTCTCTGCTCCTTCCTGTTGCCCTGGAGGCCTTGACAGCTGTCAGCTCTGCTCTGACATATCCTGACGATAATGAGCCAATATGCCTCTTCAGGGCCTTGCTAAGTCATCAGATCCCTGGGTGTTGCCATCTGCTTGGGGGAGGACTCCCAGAGATTCTGATCCCACGGCAGCAGCCTTACAAAGGGATTCTAGCCTGGGACTTAAGCCAGACACAGAGGCACTAAACGTCAGGCCTGACCTGACACTGCGGGGTTTTAGAATTTAGAGCCAAGAGACCAAGTGCCCCAAGGAGAAAAGCAAACAACTTTCTGAAGACAGTGGGACTTGCAGTTTCCTCTTAGGAACCCATGAATAAATTGATAATAAAAATAAAGTATCATTAAAAGAACATATTTAGAACAATTGTTCCCTTCAGCAGCTTGTAATTCCTGTAACTCGTAGGGAACAGCTTTGAGCTCTGCCTAGTGGCTCCCACGCAAGATGCAATCTGTCCGTCCCAGAGAGGAATGAGTCAGCCTGTAGCAGGGAGGGGCTGAGGGCAGCGTCGCACCCTCCCCATAGTAGCTCAGCAGCCCACTTGGGTTTTCTTGCAAGATGAGCTTTTAACCTAAATAACAGGTGACTTCTCTCTGCTTTAAAAAGAAGAAATATGTCAGAGGCTTCTAAATTATGAAGGAAGTGGCCTGTATCAGAAGCAACTGTCATCCCCTCCAGGGCAAGAACGATGCCCATCCGACTCTTCCTCAGCCTGGGTTTTCAAAGTGCAAAACTCTATATACGTCTTTGACCCTTGTGTCTTCAATATCCTTAGCTATAAATCGGACTTTGCAGGCCCTCCTGTTTGGCATTGCCGGCATTCATTCAGTCACTCACCAATGCTTACTGAGCATGCTAACAGGCTAGGCGCTGTGGCAGGTGCTAGGGAATTTAGGCTGTGAGGGTTGAAGCCCAGTGTCCTCCTGGGTCATGGCCCCCTCGGCCATTTTTCTCTATCTTCCTTTCCCACAGCAACAACAAGGGAAGCCCCGCAGACGAAAAGGCAAGGCTGCACACGGGCGCGCCAGCCCTGGTTGGAGGAGCTCCTGTCTTTTCCTGCCCACTGCCTGCCTCAGTTACTCTGCCCAGACGCTCTGCTCCAGAAGCCCAGCACAAGCAGGGGCCAGGCCCAGAGCTGGGGGGCAGCAGGGCCCACATGGCCTTCGGTGGACGGAGCGCAGAGCTGAGCGTGGCAGAGCAGGGCCCTTCATCCCATTACACCCCCAGCACTCACGGCGGACAGAGGGGCTGACTCCACGCTGAGGGCCAGCCTCCCTCGCTTCCCCTTGTTCCCATGTCCAGCCCAGATGTCACCCTTCTTCCCAGTCCTGCCTGCACTTGTAACTGTGCTCCCAAGCCCCTCCTCCTTGGAGCCCACCGAGGGAGGCCTCTGCCCATCAAGGGTTTGTAGACTGTAGCCTGTGCCTCCCCCTGTCTGCCCCACCCCTGCTGTCTGTCCACCTCTTTCTGGTACTTTCCACAGGAGCCCTCAGTGGGCACTTGGCTCAGCATACCAATTCTGACTTTCATCACCCCTCCTCCATTCCCTCAGTCATCTCTGCTGCTATCCCCTAAACACCCACAGATGTGCGTCTGTTCCAGCACCTGTGGAAAGATAACCGTCACGCAGCTACCATGAGCCTCTAGTGTCCACACCGTGTGGGAATTGGCTACAACCTCCAGATTCGAGGGCAGCACCTTCAGGCCGGCTGTGCGCAACCATCTCCTTATGCTCCGACCATTCACAAATGCAGCTCCTCACAGCCCATCCCACCTGGCGGGGGCCTGCCCTCACCGCGGCCATGGCGGTCTTTCTAAAACTTCTATCTGGCCATGGCATTTCCCTGCTTAAACCCTTAACTGAGGCCTCAGAGCGCAGTGGCTGAGATCATGGGCCCTGAAGCTGGACTGCCTGGGTTCAAATTGTGCGTCTCCTGTTACTACCTGGGTGACCCTGAGCAAGTGGCAACTTCCTGGGCTTTGGTTTCCTCATCTGTAAAATGGGGATAATAATAATACCTGTCCCTCAAGAGTCACTTGAAGCACTGAATGAGGTTAATAGTGAGCTTAGAACGACATCTAGAGCAGAGGAAGTGTCCTGCAAGTTCTTACTGAGTGAAAGAGTGGCTCCCCACTACCTACCACTTAAAATCCAACTTCCTTAAATGGTCCAAAACAGGCTTCACGATCTGCGCCACTGGCATTTCCAGTCTCCTCCCTCACACCCTCAAGCTCCCCTGAGGGCACGTCTGACCCCCATCTCCATCTTTAGCTCCCTCCCCACCCCCACCTTTATTTTCTTCTGCCTGGAAGGTTCTTCCCCAAGAGCTCTTGGCCTACCTGCCCGTCAGCCTGCTCTTCCTCTGCCCACACTGGGTTTAGTGGCCTCTCCCTGTGCTCCTACGGCCCTGTTTTTTACCTCCCTCAGGACAGAGCTATATTTCTACCTTCCAGAGCTATATTCTAATTGCTGGTTTTCCACTAGCCTAAAACGCCAGTTGTCCTCTCAGCGTGACGCATGGTGCTGATTACCTGGTAGTTGCTCAGTAAACATCTGATGAAAGAACAAATGCCCAAGCTGTATGGTAAATTGGGCGTCAGCCATATTTCCAACTCCCCGATCATTCCGTGACTGGCTCTTAGTTGATATCAGCCCTGATATTGGTTTCCCCACAGTGAACCTGGCATGTATGGGGTTAAAACTAAAAGCACACACTCCCAGTTCCCTGGGTCTTTAGTTACACTCATATGTAAATGTTTGTTTCTTTAACCTCTGACCCCCTGAGCTTTACAACCAAACAGAAGTTACAAATTGTTAAAGCCCAGATGGGCTCCCACTAAAGTTGTGGCTGATCCCAGAACCTTGAAGTTCTTTTGCAGAGAAACTAACGTCCAGAGAATATCAAGAAACCGAAGCTTCCCAGGCCCAACTGTTGGGCTTCCTCACGTCAGAGTCTACCTGCCACCGTGGAGATAAACAGCCAAGCACACTCACCTGAGAAACCCTTTGTGTCCTCTGCTGGAAGCAGCCCCAGACACAGGCCGATGGGAAAATGCTGACCAAGAAGTCCACGGCCCCCCTCCCCTACCTAAAACCCCTACTCATTTCTTAACAGGGAGCAAGCAATTTTGGGGGCACTGGCCCTTGCTTTGCTCCCTCCGCCTGGCAAAGTAAAGCCCTTCCTTCTTAGTCCGAGACTCTGTTCTCATTATTTGGATTTGGCACTGGGATCAGAGACCGAACTTTCAGTAACAATTCCAGACACAATCATTGTTTGGACTCAGCTCTCAGTGACCAGAGGAAGGCTCTTCCCCTCTGAGGATGTCCAAATCCCGGATGGACAGAGGGGCTGTAGCCGGGAGGGGCCGCAGGCTGAGCCTGGCTCACCAAGAGGTGGCAACAGCGAGCTGACATGAACCTCATCTTCAACACTGCAGGGTTCCAAAGATCACAGGACCCCAAAACACGGAAGGAAGGACCCCTGGGCCAGTGGGTGGCACAAGAGACTTGGGCGTCCCACTGACTTATTGGGCAGCCTTCTTACCTCTCTGGCTTCAGTTTCCTTACCTGTAAAAGGAAGGGCTTGAGTCAGCTCAAGGAGGAACAGGGACGGGAACTGGTTGACTTTTACGCTCTCTAAGGATTCACCCAACTCTAAAAATATTTGAGTCTGTTCACATATTGAATATGACTTGATTTGCGCCATGTCACTCTTCCATTCCAAACATCTTCTGTGGCTCCCTGCCACCTGAGAATCAAGAATCAATACCACACTGGCTAGCAGGATTGTGCACTCTTACGTCGGCCCATTCCTAGCTCTCAACTTCTCGTTCAGGTGAAACTCTCCCCTTTAGACCAGTTAAACAACTCCCTCCCAAAGGATTATTCTTCTACCCAAAATGCCTTCCCTCCTCTCTGCACATCTGACCTCTTCCTCCTTTTCAAGATCCAGCTCAAATCTCAGCTCCTTCATGCAGCTTTCCCAGCCGTCCCAACCCATGGGAGCCTTGGCCTTCCTAGTTGGCCCACATTTATGGTCTGTAAACAAGTATCATACTCCATCACGTATTATCTCGGATCTTGCCTTCATTGATTCCTACATATTAGTATTGTCTCCTCATTAGGAATGTGGGCTTCACAAGGAAGAGGCCCTGTCTTCTTTCTTTTTAGGCTGTCCTCTCACCCTGCTCTATAGTCTATTAGCCAAAGAATAGTATTTAGTGAACACTGGCTGAATGAGTAACTTGCTGACTGAATCATACATCTTCCAAGTCTTCATGAGTGCTCAGAGAATGAGGCAAGATGCCTATGGTAATATTTAGGGAGCTGTGGTTTATCAACCATGAAGATGGTTATCAAAAACCAGGATGCCTCTATGTTTGCTGATAGTCTCATAAGCAAGCACCCACTCACCTCCCTGTGCACCTGAGGCTCTTCCCACTGAGAGACCCACACGTTCTTAACTCTCCTCTCTCTACTGTCTCCCCACCTTGCCCCCAACATCCTTGGCCCATCACTGATGTTACCAAAAGAATGAAAGCCAAAAGGAAATGCAAAAGAAAAGAATCCATCAAACTGCCCCCCTCCCCGTGGGCCTTCTGCCTGACCTAAGTCCAGCTCTGGCTTTGTGGACTCAGTCTACTTTTCATGACTCATTTTTACCTAAAATGGACTCTCATGACTGCTAATTTTCTTTTTTTCTAACAAGAATGTCAGGAACCTCGTTTCCTCACCCAACAATATTTATTCTTAAGTACTTAGTATTGCTGATCCTTTCATGAGTCTTCCAGGAAAAGAAGAATCTAGCAATCACCTCCTTCCTTGCCTCTCTTCTCCTTTGCAAGCTTTCCACCATGTGTAATAATCATCATCATAACCACACTTGCCACCGTCAACAAAGCCCTTTCACAGCTCTTAGCTCCTTTCAAATTGCACCTTCCCTGTGCTGTAGGTGGGGAAGCAAGATTCACAGTGACCCTGCCCCCCGATGCCTCCACAGCTACATCCGTGCCCAGACCACCACCTGACTTCTTTGGACAGAGTGGCTCACTGATGAGGTGAGGGAGAGTGTCCCAGACAGACAAAGAATGGCAGGAGCCAGGAAAGGTAGGGCCCTGACGGGAGGACAGGCCAAAGCTAAAACCCAAAGATCAAAGTGAATGGTTGGCGGAGATAAGAGGACCCATTTAGAAGCCTGTGCCTATCCCTCAGGGTGTCATTTCCAGGTTGGGTTTTCGTAGTGTCATGATGAGGGCTAATCTTAGAATAACGCTGACAGCAGCACTTCCTTTCCTCCAAACACAGATGGTGCCAGATACAGGTGTCTATGGGCCAAGAGTCAGCCAAGTGGCTCAGAGCTGGACTCCAACGTGGCTGTGGAGGCAGCCCCACCTACAACGTGACTATGTTCCATGCGTGTCTAAGCCAGTTCTTGTGAATTTAAAAGGCATTTCCCCGGGGGCCGGCCCGGTGGCACAGCGGTTAAGTGTGCACCTTCTGCTTTGGCAGCCCAGGGTTCGCCAGTTCGGATCCCAGGTGCAGACATGGCACCACTTGGCACACCGTGCTGTGGCAGGCGTCCCACATATAAAGTAGAGGAAGATGAGCACGGATGTTAGCTCAGGGCCAGTCTTCCTCAGCAAAAAGAGGAGGATTGGCAGCAGAGGTTAGCTCAGTGCTAATCTTTCTCCAAAAAAAAAAAAAAAGAATAAAGGCATTTCCCCATAGAACTATTTTTATAAAAGGTGGCTGGGTTCCAAAACCTGCAAGAATTTATCTCCACCCAAAATGTAGCTGAAATAGTACACACTTGCAGAAAGAAAAACCATTTGTGGTGCCTGGGGGTTGGGGGTGTGGCGTGATATAAGGAATGAATACCAAAAAGGTGATTTTAAATAATGAGTAAAATTAGACTGAGAGTTCTTTGAGGGCAGAAACTTTTCTTATTTTCTTATTTAATTATTTTTCTGCCTCCAGGTCTTCTCGTAGCTCACAGCCCACCACTGAGCGTTTTTCTCATTGAGTTCCGGGGCTTGAGAACAAAGCAGCTTTCATTAAAAGTGGGTAAGAAGGGATCTGAAGACTCATGTGGATTTTCTGAAATGATGTCCAGGACTTGGGATCCTGACTGCCCCACTTGTCTAATATAACCTCAGATCTAGAACTTTCCTTTCCTTTACACAGATACATTGGTGGCAATATTCATGCATTTATTAATGATAAGAACCCTTTTTTTTTTTTTTTTTGTCCACAAATGAACTAAACAAATTAAAAGGGCAAACAGAGGAGACAAAAAAGTGAAATGAGTGAAGGAGGGAGATTTCCCTAAGGCATCTTAGTGGAAGTGGGGAAAGAAAAGGATTATTATTAAGGTAGAAGAAGAAAGAAAGCAAAAGAAAAAGAGAGTAGAGAAAAGCAAAAGAGAGAAGATAAGAGGAGGAGAAGGGGGGAGGGGACAAAAACAAGACAAGGCAAGACGGGAAAGCGGGCAGGCCCCGCACGGCATGGCCTTCCCTGGGTGGGGAAAGAACGGCTGTGGCCGGGAAGAGGCCTTAGAACCAACGCCACCAGCCACCAGCTCTCAAGTCGCACCCCGACAGGTCAGCTCACACACGCCTGCTGTGCCTCGAGGGCACCTACGTGGCTGGGCCGGAGGCCGGGGTTACGTTGTTTCAGTTTCGTAGTTTCCTTACTTTAGAAGTAAACATTTTCATTTAATGAAGTTAGAGAAGACCAAGCTCCAGTCTAAGGAGCTCCTATCGGCGTTTCGCAAAGGGGAAGTGAAGCTCCCTTCAGCCTTCGCTCTCCCCCACGACGGGGAAGAGCACAGACTCTCACAGGCTGCGCAAACCCAAGCGCCTGCACGTCCTCACCCTATCACCTTGGGGAAGTTACTTACCATTTACCGGCCTCAGTTTCCCCATTTATATAATAGAAAAAATAGTCACTTCCTCAAGGATGTGAGGATTAAAAGAAATATCACATGTAACCAGCGAGGCACGACGCTCGGTGTTTGGTGCGTTCTCAAACATGGCAGCAATCGTTTCGTGAATATTGCAGAACTATGACTAGTGTTAGAAGACCGTTAAAGTCACAGTGAGGACCTCATGCCGGCCATCAGCGGTGGCCCAGAAAGAGCCACGCTGCACAGCACCCGCCAGGATGACTGGGAGAGGAAGAAACAGCAAAAGCAGAGGTTGGGGGCTGGGCACTGAGCACAAAGGCACGGCCTGACCCCGGCCCGCAGGGCAAGGCTGTCCTCCCGGCACGCGGAGCTCGCTGGGGAGATGTGCATTCAGCAGGGGAACAGGGGACCATTGTCACACTGTCCAGCTGTGCAGCAACCAACCCACTTCCGATTTGGGAGAATTTCCTATTTCGTGAGTCTTCCTAGGAAAGAGGCCACCTCATTCACACTACAGAAGCCAGCGAACCGTATCACCCAGAATTATGACTAAGGCACCTGTGGTCCCTGCCTCCTGCCCCTCATAGCCTGCCTGGTGCCCACCTGTCATCCCAGCCTGCTCCTCCAGCCTCCCCACGAGTTGCGAGCCCCAGGGTCGGTTTCTGTTTTTACCCAAAAGAGTCCCACCTGGCACCAAACTCAGCAGGTTCACTAGTTCCTCAACTGCACTTCTGCCCAGTGATGACTTCTGTCACTTCATTGGGTCACTTCTCTACTCAGAAGCTACACAGCAGCTTGCAGGTCCACCATCCCACCCTAAGTAGAGGTGTTCTGTACCCCACATGCAAACCAAGGGCCACCAGCCCCTCCCACAACATCTCGGGCGCCTGGAGCCATTTCCTCCCAGACAGCCTCTCTCTCCTTGAAGAGCTCTGATTCGGGGCAAGTTCCCACTTACCACAAAACAAAATCTGCCTGCTAGAAACTTCCACTCATTAAACCTGTTCACTCATCGCGTTTTTAGACAGCACCTACTTCGTCATAGGATTCAAACAAAACAGAGTTCCTGCTTTTATGGAGGTCGCATTCTCATGTGCTAATAACAAGAAGAAAAAATGGTTATTGAGCACGTAGGCAGGCAAGCTTCAAAGCCGTTTGCAGGAAGACATGCAGTGAATGCTCACAACTCCCCTGTGAAGCAGGCTCAATTGCTGTCCCCATCTTACAGATGCGGAGATGGGGTTCCGAGGTTAATAAACATGCCTAAAGTTAGATGCTGGGAAAGAAACAAGATGAGGATTTGAACCCAGGCCGTCAGGCTCTCCAGCCCAGCGTCACACGCCAAGTCATACTGCCTCTCAAATACTGCCTGGAAACAAGCCAGTACCGTTGTTCAGTTGCTAACATGTGCTACGAAGAAAACACCGTAGGGAAAGGAGGAGAGAGGGAAGAGCGATGGGCTGATATTTTTGTCGGGTGCCCGGGGAGGGCCTGTTAGAATGATGGCTGTGAACTGAGAGGGTGAAGACTGGAGAACGGTGGGTTTAGAGAACTAGTTCTGCCCTTTGATGCCTAGAACTAGTCAATCCCTCTTCTATATAAAGCCTCTCTCAAGATTTCAAAGTAACTCTCCTGTCCTCTCTTACTCGTCTCTACTTTTCCTTAAAACACCCCCAGTTTTTATGTCTTGTCTGCTCTCGAGCCTCCTGACCATCCCGGAGGCCTGCTCTAACCGCACTGCTGACTCTATGTCGTTCTCAGATGGCAAGTCTCACGTGGGCCCAGGCTCGGATGTGCTGGACTGGAGTCCACAGGCAGATGTCTTCACTCTTACTCTAGACCCCGCATGGCTCTGAATTCTCACTGTCTCTTTAGCTGCTGTATCTTATTATTCCCAGATCTTTTCCCAGGAACAGGCCTCCTTCTACACTTAGACAATTGCTTTTTTTAAATTTATGAAATTTGAACTTCCTCCTGTTAGTTTCAGCCTTTTCTTCCAGGCCACTGAGATTATTTTCAAATACTGGTCCTGCTTCACTGGTCCTAGGTTCCTCTGAATTTTGTCTCCTCTCCTGGATTATAAAATGTTTCTTTCTTCAGTTGAGTCATGGATAAAATCCTTGAACAGGACAAAGCCAAGGTGAGGAACAGAGTCCTCTGTCTCAATCAGAGACTGTCTCACAAGCTGAGAAAGGGTACTGTTTGTTCCAGCAGGTCTGGGTACATCCAACAATAGCATCCAGTCAAGGATTATACACTCTTCTCCACCGAGACAGCACGGAACACATTTTCCTAAATGCCGGGCAGAAATGGCAATACACTGCATTCACAGCTTTCCCTGAGCTTCCAAATTAGTTGCCCTCTTTTAAAAAAGTAGAATGATGTTCATTTCTTATATTTTCTTCTGGTAGGAAGTGATCGCTGCATCGGTTTCAGATATTCAGGATCTCTTTAAGAAATGGGTTTTGAATGTGATCTGTGCCAACAGCTGGCTTATCTGCCTGCTGCTCTCTGCGATCTCAGTGTTCTCTGCTGGAACTCTGAGGTCATATCTGCATATTTCTTCAGCTGAGCTTGCTACTGCCTTGCCTGTGTTGAGAGTAGCCTGACTCTTTTTAGTTTTCCACTGTCCCTTCTGGAGAAAAGGAAAATTGCATCAGACCCTTTTTGAAACACATTGGGGAATAAATAAGTGTAATAAGAGAATCACAGGAGAAGATTAATCTTTTTTTTTTTTTTTTTTGGCACCTGAGCTGACATCTGTTGCCAATCTTCTTTTTTTCTTCTTCTTCTTCTCCCCAAAGCCCCCCAGTACATAGTTGTATATTCTAGTTGTGAGTGCCTCTGGTTGTGGCATGTGGGACGCCGCCTCAGCATGGCCTGATGAGCAGTGTCATGTCTGCACCCAGGATCTGAACCAGTGAAACCCTGGGCCCCTGCGGCGGAGCGCACGAACTTAACCACTCAGCCCGGGGGCCGGCCCAGGAGAAGATTAATCTTTTAATCTTGAATCAATTTCTCTATAGAGTGAGGATCCAAACAAGATTTCAAAGGCTTTTCTGAGGAAGTTTTAGAAGCCTGTCCTGCCAAGACCTTTTCCTATCCTGCTGTTCCCTAGGTATTGAATGTAATATTCTTTCCTTTTCTTTCCAAGCTCCCCCTGTATGCAGCACCCTGAGTGGGAGGGCCAGAGGGGGAAGCCCGCACACTAGGTGCCAGACCTGGCTTCCCCAGGTCTTGGCGCTGGTCTGTTTTGAGTCACTGTGCAACTTCATGCCCAACCCCCAACCCACCACCAGCTCAACCCTCCCTTCGTATGGTCTGTCTTCAAGGAACTTGCTGGAGGTGTTAAAGCAAAGGGATGATATGAATCTGAGTCAATGGCTGAACATTTCCCCTCGACTTAAGGGGAAAAAAATGCGTACTGCAGGGGAGGAAATAAAAGACAGTCTAGTTACCTGATTAAGACCTCACTGCCACTGTGGAAGCGTGGCCTGAGAATGGGTGACGCAAGGGCGGTAAACCCTGCTTTCTCCCCACCATTTTAGAGTTTTGTGGTAAATGAAATGATGTCTTTGGAAAAACAGTAAAAAATGATAATACTTAATATTAGTGGGCATATGGCAACATTAGCGTACTCATTTATTGCTTGTCACAAGATAAATTGGTACAATCATTTGGGGTTGTTAATGCAAAGCAGGTCATTAAGAAATTCACAACTTTTGGCCAAATCATCCCACTCCAAGGAAGCTACCCTGAAGAAATAAAGAGAAGAAAAAACATAGGGGCGGAAAGCGGTTCACTGGAGCACAGAAATGGCGGCCTTGCACAGCCCCCGGTACGCACTCAAAAATATTTGTTGAAAGGCTAAATAAGCCTAACAGTCTGATAATGATTTAATAAATTTTGGTACATGAACAAGAAGGAATATTACACAGAAATTAAAATTATAATAGAAAATCTGTAAAAATATGGGGAAGGTTGCACAGTAAATAAATATACTACATTTCAAAATAATTTTCAAATTGATTGGAATAAATAGATATGTGTATCCCTAAGGAGGATAATACACAAAAATAAAATAATTGTGTAAAGCAAGAGGACTGAAAGCAATTTTCATAATTTCATTACGTTTTCTCTAATCCTGTTGTATCTTTGCCATTTCACAGTGCTTTTTACAGAAAGAAAAATATGCCACCTGTGAAGGCAAGAGACTGTGAAGATCTTTGGGATCAAATTTAAGTGACCATTTTAAAAGTCATTTTAACGACTCTTGGAGGGTTAAGGGTGGGGCCGCCCCAGCAGGAAACGTCACGAGCATCCTTTCAACAGAGCTACCCAGACTAGAGTCCTCCTGCCTGAAATTTGATTAACTTGACTTAATCTCTCAATAAAAATGGATGTTGGGTACCTACTCTGCCACTGGATTCTCACACTATTTCTGAAAATACAGTCACTCTCCTTTCCTGACATCATCACCCTACCTTCCGGGGCTAGTTTTGGAAGTGCTTAGCAGGACTCTTCTTCCCTTCCAGAAGGGTCACAAAAAGGAGTGGCCCCTGTTTGACGCGTCACTGAGACGAAGCAATGTGCAGGGCAGGGGGCTCCGAGATTGGGTCTCTCTCGCAATTGGGAGCTGCACAAATCTACTGCAGCTCTCAGATGGCTTCATCTCCCCAAAACACACACAAAAAGCACATTTTTAAACAGAGGATAGCCAGGCTCAGTTAAACATGGAAGGTGCCATGTCCAGAGGGAAAAATAAGTGCAAATCTTGGAGCCTGGGAAAAGAGTATGGAAGGGAGAAAGGAACTCTTCCCGGCTCAGCCTGAGTGCTGCTGGAGGACAACTGTTGAGTGCTTGCATACATATGAGCCTCCAGTGGAGGAGGAGACGAGCCTCTCCTGCCCAACCATGAAGGAGTTCTGGTTGAAGGAGAGCAGTGATTCTCCCAAAAGGTCGCAGGGCCAGGCAATTGTACAATATCCTAGCAACTACTCTGATGTTAGACAGGAGACTGGGTCCACTTGCTTCTGTTTTAGAGCCACTCTCCACCTGCGAAGTGCCGGGCAGCTGCCAGCTGTCATCGACCTTTAATCTCACAACAGCCCTGCAACTTAAGTATTATTATCCCCCACCACATAGAGGAGAGGCAGACACTCAACAAGCTTTAAAAATTATGCCAAGTTGTTCATCACAGCGATGGAGGCTCAGAGTTTCAAAGTAGGTGCGCCTAGCTCCCAGTATGGTATGCCTCTTGCTCTCCCCGCCCCGTTTTACCACAAGATCCAGCAGAGGAAGAAGTGGGAGTGGAAGAAGGGTTTGGCCCATGGCAGTGCCCAGCAATTTGCTCAGAGTCCCAGGAATAAGAAACACGATGTGTGCTCAAGTCTCCTCTTCTTCCAATCTTCTAGCCACTTTCCCTGTATCCTTGAATTCAGAGAGCATTTGTCTGGCTTTTCATGAATAAAATTCCCTTTTTTCTACAATAAGCATGCTAAGTTTGATATTCAGGAAAAAATTAATAAAACTATAGTTCGAATCAGGAAACAGAAGAGACAGTGAGAGAAAACATTATGGCAAATTAACCAACATATAGTTCCATTTTCAGTTTGGTTTTTATCTATCGTAACAGCTCACAACATCTCTGTCCGTTTTTGTCATGAATGTGTACCCAGAACCTAATTGTTTGAAACTGGGGAAAGTTGAAGACACCTAACCAATGCTTGGACTTCAGTGCCCAAGGGATTGGAGTTAGGCAGATGCCTTGTTCACCCAAGAGCACTCCGACGATGTGGCTTTCCACACCCCTTACCCTGTTCCAGATCCCCAGCTCCCATGAACTGTGCTGTACAAGCATGCACAGTACCCATCGCTTCAGCAGGCCTTGAGCAGCCTGCTTCCTCCAGGCCTGTGAGCCAGGGCCAGGCCCCAATACCTGCCTATCCTCCAGGATGGAAGGAGCCCACTCCTGGCAAATCACTCTGAGGTGGCAGCTGCAAATGGACAACAGTCAGTCCTCATTTGGACTTGCTACACAGTGGGTCCCGGGGCTTCTCCAGCAACCAGGCCTCCCTTATGGGAGGTACCTCTTATAAGAGGATATCTGGCCAGCCCTCCCCACGCCACCTGGCAAGGTGGTCAAGTTTCCTTTGCTCTATCCTCAGGGGAAATGTGCACCTTGGGTAGGTTAGGGCTTGGAATTAGGAGATGCCTCGTTAATCTCCTAAGCAAGAGACTGCTCCTATGACCTGGCCTCTCCAGACCCTTGCCCTGTTCCAGATCACTGGTGACCCTGGACTTTGCTGAGCATGGATGACCAGTACACACCCTTTCAGCAAGCCTGTGGCAGCTGGGGCCCTCCAGCCCTGTAGAGCTAGAGGCCAGCACCTGCCCAGCCTCCAGGATGGAAGGAGATCACTCTCCGCAAAATTTCTTTAGGTAGCAGCTGCAAGTGGGCCATGGAAGTCCCCATTTGAACTTGCTGCATGATGAGGGCCTGGGGCTTCTCCAGCAGCCAGGCCTCCATGGTCTCTTATGGGAGGCTACTCCAGCCAGCCCGCCTGACATCCCCTTGCAAGGGAGTCAAACTTTCCGCCAGTCTTGCCTTCAGTGGGAGTATGTGCCACTGGGTAGGTTATAGCTGGGAATTAGGCAGAAGACTTATTCCCCCAAGATCCCGCTAAGACTCTCCCAACCCTTCCCCTGTTCCAGATCCCTGGATTCCCTGAACCGCGCTGCATGCGCATGCACAGTGCACAACCCGTCAGCAGGCCTTGGGCAGCAGGAGCCTCCAGACCAGTGGAGCTAGGCTGACCCCAACCACTTGCATAGCCTCCAGTGGGGGAGAGCCCCTGACCCCAACACACATCACTCTGAGGCAGCAGCAGCCAATGGGCAACTATCAGTCCCCATTTGGACTCACTGCCTGATGGGGTTCAGGCTTCTCCAGAAACCAGGGCTCCCAGGTGTCTCTTACTGAGGGATACCCCAGCCAGGGCACCCGCTCCCACTCTGGCAAGGCAGGGCAGTTTCCTACAGCTCAGCCTTCAGAGGGAATATGGGCATTTGGGTAGGTTAGGGCTTGGAATTAGGCAGATGCCTTGTTCCCCCAAGATTCCACTCCTGCGACCATGCCATTCCTGTGACCAGCCCACTCCCACCTCACCCTTTCCCTGTTTCAGATCCTTGTGAAGAGGAGCAAAGTTTGCCACCCCAAAATGTGTCTCTTTGGCATGAGGATTATTTTAAGCTGATTATTTTTAAGAAACAGAAAGACTCGGGAAGTTTTACTTTTTACCTCCTCCTTAACTGCCTAAAAGAATTTAGATGAAGGGCCTGTTCCAGGAAGAAGAGCCATCACCAGAGATATTTGATCTGTTTCATCAAAGCCCTCTCTGTGGCCCATTGTCTCTGCATAGTATGACAAGTATTTGTTTACCAAACATTTGCGTTCCCATCTTCCTATAATTGTCTCCCTTCCCTTCGAAGTCCCAGACCTACACCCCTTCTCCTCAGCTCTGGACTGCACAAAAGCCTCAATTCCCTGAATGTCTGGGAACCTCCTATCTTTGGGGTTCCTGTACATATGGAATTAAATTTGATTTTCTCTTGGTAATCGGCCTCATGTTGACTTAATTCTTAGATCAACCAGAAGAACTTAGAAGGATAGAGGAGAAACTTTTTCTCCCCAACAGTTGGTGTAGTCAGAAGGATAAAATTTACTGGCTGGAGCCCCATGTGTCCCCCAAGGCAACAGCAGCTGAGAAATTCTGCAGCATCTGATAGAAGCCAGCAGAAGGTAAGATTTCTTACCACATCAGCCTCCTGGATCTCTGCCTCTAAGGTCCAGTGGAATCAAAAGTGGTGAGGGGCCTTTTTCCCTCTTTCTAAATTTAGATTAGCAGGAGAAAATATTTTTGGAATTATTTTGCTAGGCCCAGCAACTCTGGTATTTTGGTAAAGGGTATTCTTGGTTTTTATTGGTCCTTTTCCTCCAAGAGATGGTCACTGTTTTTCTTTGTCTCTGTCTGTTGTGTCACTTGTCATAAGGAGGAAAAGCCATCTGGTAAGAATGCAAGCATAGGCCCTAATAAGCCTGCTGTTTGAGCTGGCCTGATAGACTGGTGAGTTCACAGTTCTCACCAGACTGGTGTCTGTTTAGACAAACTTTGCTGTGGGTTAATATGCACATGAGGTGAAAGCTGTTGCTAAGGTACATCTTGGAAGCCAAACCTGAAAAACTGGTGGGCATGGGTCTAGCATTTAAGAGCCATTAGGGTGCTTGCCACCTCAAGAAAGTACCCATGATAGGACAAGTTGGTCATGGAACAGGTTAGAATGACACTAGGACACCCGCCAACCTCAAGAAAATTTCTGTGCAACCAGGTACACTGTAAAACAACACAGAACTCTCAACCCCTTGGCACATCCCTCTGGGGTATTAGCTTGGCTACAAGAGATCCAAGGCTTAGCTAAAGCTGTTAATGTTCATGTAAGAAAAACCAGATGAGGTTCTTCTCTTGTCTTGTTCTATGTTTGGCTTTATGATCAGTGAGAACATTCTCTCTGGTCTCCATCAGCCAGAGGATGCATATGCATTTGGTGAACAGCTGAGTTGGCTGGGAATCTAAAAATTGGGTGAACTTTTTGGCTTGGTAATTCACCCTATTCTGTTCAAAAGTGGGGAAAAATGTGATTCCTTGTTTTTGAATGATTGTTTAAAAACAGGGACCCTCATAGTTATCACCTTTGCTTTCTTAGGCTAACATTGAGAGAGAACAGTCTGGATCTTGTGAGGGCTACATCTCTTTTAGGGACATCTCTTGCATCTATGGTTAAGCCATAAAAAAGCTTATTGGTTTAAGTCTCTAGTAAGAAGATCCTACTCATCAAAGGTCAGATAATGAATACTTTGAATTGGAAACACTTCTAAACTGAAAATTTTCTTTAGAGAACTCTCTTCTTAAACGGTTGTCTCATTGGTACTTATAGAAAAGCAAAATTTAAAAAAGGGTAAAGAAATATAATGAATGCCTTAATAACTTCTTTAATGAAATGAAAGAACAGAGATTAGGCTTAGAACAGTAAAAAAATCAAAGCCACTCAGATCCCTTCCTATTTGCCTTCAGACATTTGCAGATATTGTAAAAAAAAAAAAATCAGGACATTAGAAGTACAATTGTCCTACAATTAAGAAGAAAAGGTGGGGAGGGGGAATTTTAAACATCTAAGAGCTATGATTCTGAAAGCTATAAATGTCTACAAAAAAATTAAACAAACAAGATGGAAAGACAATAGTCTGACTAAACTCATGACCACAACTGATATTCAGAGTCTGATATGAATTTTTTTGTCCTTGTCATCTAAGTTAAATGTACCCAGAGGGGGAAAAAAAACATTCCAACATAGGTGGATGAGTAAGTCAACCTATGATATCATATAGGCTACAACTCAATTCTTTGAGGAATTCAAAACAATTGTCTTTGTTTTGCGTATCTCTACAAGACCAGAGATGAAGCTCTACAGATAGTCCAAAGTCCTTCTTGGAATAATTTACATTCTTTTAGAGAGCTCTCTGTGCCTTTGAAATGTAAAAGTTTTGCCAGGTCTCCTCTCGGACCCCTGGAAACTCATATCTAGACCATCCTGGATTCCTAAGACTGAAAGGAAAAAAAAAGAGAGCTTTTAAGAATGCAAACTGCTATAGAAGTGCTCTTGCCCAAAAATCTAATTTAAGAAAAATTTTAAAATGGAAACTAGAAGGTCTCTGTTTGCATCTGTCTTTATGTACGCCTATATACGTATGTTGTAGATATGTGGCATTTTCTACCTCCAAATGCTGTTGCTAAAATTAATTTGTGAAAGAGCTCTATTTAATTGGCTTAAAATAAATTAAGTACTTATATAAGTTAAGTATAAAGTAGCAACTAGCCCAGGTGTTTTCAGGTTCACATGATCTGGAAGAATAGTTGATATTAAAGCCAGTTTAGGTTTGTTGATTTGGTTAGAACAGATATGTCTTCAGAGTTATAAACATTGAACATAATGCAGATAAACAATTTTTATTCTACCTGAGTTATTAATCAAGTAGTTTCATGTCATCTCTGTTGCAAAATTTATCAACAAAAAGGTAACTTGGAATGATGGCTGATTTTGTGTAATGTCTTGTGCAGTTTTCATGGGTAGTTTAAGTATGATGGTTAAAAACTAATGAATTAAATAGATGTAGATAGGATGGGAGTTTTGGGGTGAACTTTTTGGCAATAATTGTTTAATGATACGTCTACTTAAATGCTTTCCTAAATCTGTTTGGTAACTTACACCTTTGGAGTTTTGCTAAGTTAAATTGAATGATGGGAATTCATTAACTATCTAGACCATTTCCAAATAAGATAAAATGATGAAACATTAATTACTAAATGTACGCCTATCTACTTTTGGCTTCCTATTGCAGCGAAATTGAAGATGTCTGGGTCTCTTGGTAAACATGTACTGTGTCACTTTAAAAAATTTTTACTATGAGGAAGGATTTGTCTCTAGAAATTATAAAATGTATTCATAAATTTATCAATCTAAAAAATGCTGGTGAGAGATGTCATCATCATGGTGGCAAAGAGAGGATCCCTTTTTCTCTCTCCTTCAATCTACAGCAAGTAAAACATCCATAACCCAACAAAGGCTACATTGCCCAACACACCAGGATGTCAGAGAGATACACACATCAGTACATGTGAAGCTGGGTGGATTGGAGCACATAGAGGAGGCTAAATGGGGGAGCAGCAGAGGCAGTGCCCAGGACCTTGGACCCTCAGTCACGTTGGCTGGCCCAGCTGCTCCCAATCCCAGAGAACCCAGTGGGCAGTAGCAGAGGTGTGCACACAACTCTGGCCAGCCAGCCACAGCAGCACCTGTGGCCACAGGGAGTGGAGAAGCAGAGATGGAGCCATGTGACCCTGGGCCTCCAGCCATGGCTCAGAGCCAGGTAGCAGCAGTAGAGGTGCACACAGAACTTTGACATCCCAACTTCCATGGCACCTGTGACCACAAGGTAACAGACAACAACAGAGGCACTGTCCTGCAAACCCAGCTCCCTTCCCGCCTTTCCCCTCCCCACAACATGGCAGTGGAGCTTCTGACCCAGGTAATCCCAGACTAAGCAGAGGCATCAGCCATCCTTATACTCCTGGCAGCGAAGCCAGTGACCACAGTGACACTGGCAATAGCAAGACATCAGTGACCCCCAGAGGCACAGGCAGCAATGACAAGAGTACCAGCAACACCCCAAAGAGAGGCAGTGGAGAGTGGAATGTGCAGATCCTCAATTATAGCCAGAGGTAACTCAGGTAAGAGAAACCAAAAACTAGCACTATGGTGCCACCTACTGAAAAACAAAAAAAAAGGCTCTAATGTGGAGAGAAGGGAACTCTCATACACTGCTGTTGAGAGTGCAAACTGGTGCAGCCACTATGGAAAACAGTATGGAGATTCCTCAAAAAATTAAGAATAGAATTACCATATGATCCAGCTATTCCACTACTGGGTATTTATCCAAAGAATATGAAAACATGAATGCATAAAGATATGTGCACCCCTGTGTTCATTGCAGCATTATTCACAATAGCCAAGACTTGGAAGCAACCTAGGTGCCCATCAAGGGACAAACAGATAAAGAAGATGTGGTATATATGCACAATGGAATACAGATGTATTCCACATATGGAAGTACTTATAGCTGAGTAAGCTGTAAAAAATTATGAAATCTTGCCATTTGTGACACCATGGATGGACCTTGAGGGTATTATGCTGAGCAAAATAAGTCAGAGGGAGAAAGTCAAGTACCAGATGATCTCACACATAAATAGAAAATAAAATCAACAACAAACAAACACATAGAGATAGAGATTGGATTGTTGGTTACCAGAGGGGAACGGGGGAGGGAGGAGGGCAAAAGGGGTGATGTGCACATGTGTGTGGTGATGGATGGTAATTAGTCTTTGGGTGGTGAACATGATGTAATCTACACAGAAATCAAAATATAATAACATACACCTGAAATTTACACAATGTTGTAAGCCAATGTGACCTCAATAAAATAATTTTTAAAAGAAAAGCATTTGCTATGACAAATGCTCCAGCAGACGAATAACTCAGCAAGCACCACAAAAAGCCATGGTAACATGACATCACAAAAAGAAAATAAGAATTCTCCAGAAACCAAACAGAAAGTCATAAAAGATTGTGATCTAACTGATAAAGAATTCAAAATAGCTGTCATGAGGAGACTCAATGAGGTATGAGAAAACTTAGAAAGGCAATTCAGTGAGCTCAAAAATAAAATTGATGAACAAAAGGAATACTTTACCAAATAAATTGAAACTCTAAAAAAAGCACTAAACAAAAACTCTGGAGATAAAGAACTCAATAAATGAGTTGAAAAATGTATTAGAAAACATTGGAAATAGAGCAGACCATATGGAAGAGAAAATTAATGAGCTTAAAGATAGAAACCTAGAAATGATACATATAGAAGAGAAGAGAGAACTAAGATTTTTTAAAAATGAATAAATTCTATGAGAATTATCTGACTTCACTAGAAAGGGCAACATAGAATAATGGGCATCTGAAAAGGAGAAAAGAGGTAGGAGGGAGCAGAGAGCTTATTTAGAGAAATAATAACTGAGAACTCCCCAAACCTAGGAAAGGAACTGGATATACAAATGCATGAAGCAAATAGAACACCCAATTATTTCAATATGAAAACATATTCTCCAAGACACATGATAATAAAACTGTCAAAAGTCAAGGACAAGAAAGAATATGAAAGGAAACTAGTGTAAAAAACAATAACCTACAAGGGAATCCCCATTAGGATGCCAGTAGATTTCTTAGCAGAAACTCTAAAGACCAGGAAACAGTGTAACAATATATTGAAAATATTGAAACATAAAAACTGTCAGTCAAGAATACTCTCTCCAGCAAAATAGTTTTTAGATATGAAGGAGAAATAAAGGCTTTCCCAGACAAACAAAAGCTGAGAGAGTTCATTACCACTAGACCTACCTTACAAGAAATATTGAAAGGAGTCTTCCGACCTGAAACAAAAAGGCAAAGGTGTACAAAGCTTTGAGCGAGGTGATAAACAGAAAGACAGAATCAGGACATTGCAACTCTATATCAGAATAGGTTAGTAAACACCTAATTACAACAAAAAGTTTAAAGGGAAAGGAAGCATTAAAAATAACTATAACTACTTCAATTTGGTAATGAACTCACAATACAAAAAATATTAATTGGGGACCAAAAAAATAGAAGGGGAAGAGGGTAAGGACAGAAGCTGCATAACCAAATGAAGATAAGTTGCTATCAGCAGGAAAAGGACTATCTTATCTACGCGATCTTTTATACAAAGCTCACAATAACCACAAAACAGAAATTCAGAGCAGAGTCGAGAAACATAAAAAAAGAGGAAACTGAGAAACACATCACAGAAAACTACCAAACTAAAATGGCAGGCAGAAACACAGGAAAAAGAAACAATGGAAATATAAGCAACCAGAAAACAAAAGATAAAATGGTAGTATTAAGTTCTTATATACCAATAATCACCCTAAATCGTATTGAATTCACCAATCAAAAGACACAGAGTTGGGGCCGGCCCCATGGCCAAGTGGTTAAGTTTGTGCTCTTGGCTTCAGCAGCCTGGGGTTTCACCAGTTCAGGTTCCAGATGCGGACATGGCACCGCTCATCAGGCCATGCTGAGGCAGCATCCCATATAGCACAACCAGAAGGACCTACATCTAGAATATATGACTATGTACTGGGGGGCTTTGGGGAGAATAAGAAAAAAAATAAGAAGATTGGCAACAGATGTTAGCTCAGGTGCAAATCTTTAAAAAAATTTAAAAAGACACAGAGTGGCTGGATGGATTAAAAAAACAAGATGCAAACATATGCTGTCTCCAAGAAACCCATCTCAACTCTAAAGACAAATATAGGCTCAAAGTGAAGGGATGAAACATGATACTCCAAGCAAATGGCAACCAAAAGAAAGAGGGTGTAACCATACTTATATCAGACAAAATAGACTTCAAGCCAAAAAAGATAACAAGAGACAAAGATGGACGTTACATAAAGATAAAGGGGACAATCCATCAAGAAGATATAGCATTTATTAATATATATGTACCTAATGTAAGAGCATCTATGAATATAAAGAAATTATTAACAGACCTAAAGGGAGAAATTGACAGCAACACAACAACAGTAGAGGACTTTAATACCCTGGTTACATCAATGGATAAATCATCCAGACAGAAAGTCAATAAGTAAACATTGGCATTAAATGAAACATTAGACCAGATGGACTTACTATATATAGAACATCCCATCCAAAAGCAGCAAAATATACATTTTTCTCAAGTTCCCATGGAACATTCTCAAAGATAGACTATATGCTGGGAAACAAACAAGTCTCAATAAATTTGAGAAGACTGAAATCACATCAAGCATCTTTTCTGACCATAATGGTATGAAACTAGAAATCAACTACAAGAAGAAAGCTGGAAAAGTCACAAATATGTGGAGACTAAACAACATGCTACTGAACAACTATTGGATCAACAAAGAAATAGTCAGAAGAGAAATTGAGAATACAATCTCATTTACAGTTGCAACAAAAACAATAAAATACCTAGGAATAAATTTAGCCAAGGATGTGAAAGAACTATACACTGAAAACTATAATACATTGTTGAAAGAAATCAAAGAAGACACAAAGAGATGGAAAGATAGTCCATGCTCATGGATTGGAAGAATTAACGTAGTTAAAATGTCCATATTACGTAAAGCAATCTACAGATTCAATGCAATCCCTATCAAAATCCCAATGACATTTTTCGTGGAAATAGAACAAAGAATCCTAACATTTATATGGAACAACAAAAGACCTGAATAGCCAAAGCAATTCTGAGGAAAAAGAACAAAGCTGGACATATCACTCTCCCTGATTTCAAAGTATACTACAAAACTATAGTAATCAAAACAGCACCATACTGGTACAAAAACAGACACACAGATCAATGGGTCAGAATTGGGAGCCCAGAAATAAACTCACACATTTATGGACAGCTAAATTTTGGCAAAGGAACCAGGAAGATACCATGGAGAAAGGAAAGTCTCTTCAGTAAATGGTGTTGGGAAAACTAGGCAGCCACATGCAAAAGAATGAAAGTAGACCATTATCTTACACTATACACAAAAATTAACTCAAAATGGATTAAAGACGTGAATGAAAGACCTGGAACCATAAAACTCCTAGAAGAAAACATAGGTTGTATGCTCTTTAACATCAGTCTTACTAATATCTTTTTTGATATGTCTCCTAAAGCAGGGGAAACAAAAGAAAAAATAAACAAGTGGGACTACATCAAACTAAAAAGCTTCTGCATGGCAAAGGAAATCATCAAAAAAAATGGAAAGACAGTCTACCGATTGAGAGAAGATATTTGTAAATCATATACCTGATAAGGGGTTAATATCCAAAATCTATAAAGAACTCACACAACTCAACAACAAAAGAAGCAAACAACCCAATTAAAAAGTGGGCAGAGATGTGAACATGCATTTTTCTAAAGAAGATATACAGATGGCCAACAGGCACACAAAAAGATGTTCAACATCACTAATTATGCAAATCAAAACCACAATGAGATATCACTTTATGCCCATCAGAATGACTATTATTAAAAATACAAGAAATAGTGAGTGTTGGGGAAGATGTAGAGAAAAGATAACACTTGTACACTGCTGGGGGGAAGGTGAATTGGTGCAGCCACTATTGAAAAGAGTATAGAGATTCCTCAAAAAATTAAAAATAGAAATACTATATGATCCAGCTATTCCACTTTTAGGCATTTATGCAAAGGACATGAAAACACTAATTTGAAAAGATGTAATGCACTCCTAAGTTTATTGAAGCATTAGTTAAAAAGCCAAGACTTGGAAACAACCTAATTACCCACGGACAGATAAATGGATAAAGAAGATGTGGTACATATATATACAATGTAATACTACTCAGCCATGAAAAATACGATATCTTGCCATTTATGACAGCATGGATGGCCCATGAGGGTATTATGCTAAGTGAAATAAGTCAGATGGAGAAAGACAAAGACCATATGTTTTCACTCATATGAGGAAGATAAGAAAATAAAAGTAAACAACAACAAACAAACACATAAATATAGGGAAAAGATTGGTGGTTAGCAGAGGGGAGAGGGGGTGAGAGGTGGGCAAAAGGGCACATTTGTATGGTGACAGATGGCAACCAGACTTCTGGCAGTGAACACAATGAGTCTATATAGTAGTCAAAATATAATGATGTGTATTTGAAGTTTATGTAATATTATAAATGAATGTTATCTCAATACAAAGCTTAAAAAATTTTTAAATGCTGGCATAATAGACAGTTCACAACTGTTTACTTCTTAGTTTCTATTGAAAGAGCTAGGGTTTTTTTTTTTATAACTATTTAACTTACTGTATTTGCTCTAAAGTCTTCTGTTCTCACTTTGGTTAAATAAATAACTAAGCACAGTTTCACAGTGGCCTAGGATCCTATTTGACAAATGTTTTAAAACCTCAATATTCTTGACAAACTTCCCAAAATCAAATTGAAATGAAGTCTTTTTGACCTCAACCAACTTTGAAATGTTCTAGAGGGTCCCTGGAACATTTCAAAGGATTTGATCCCTCTTCTTATAAAAAGTGAGATACTAATTAGGTTTACTGCACATGTTAAACTACATGGGGAGAGTTTTCAAGTAAGAAGTAATGTAAACCTTCTTAGATTATATTTGTGTGGCTATTAATATAAATGTTCTAGAAATTCTATAAAATTCCTAAAATTCTCATATTTCCTGGTATAAGGTTATCACTTGTGATTCTAATTATCTTAAGTGTTGTATGTCCCAGAAATAACCAAATTTTCTTACCAATTTCATCATAATGAACTCTCATTCAACCTTTAACCATGGGCGTTGTAAGTTTTTATCATTTACAGAGAATTGTTGTTTTACTCTGATGCCTTTGCAAATGTGTTTCATCTTCAGTGAAATTCATGCAAAGAACTCTGACAGGCACTTTAGCATACAAGCCTCTGATAACTTTCAGACCGTGGCATTGAACTGCGTAAGAATTTATGGAAGCCTAATGGAGAAACTGATGGCTTCATAAAACTGCCAACAAAAGATTAAGATCAATAAGAATTTATTATACAGGACTGAATGAACGGATCAGGATGACTACAATTTTTTATGACTTTTTTTAAACATTGCTGATTTTTTTAATGTTTTGATTTTCCAGATTTAAGGAAATCTTTTTCTCTTAAGCTATCAGCAATTTGGTAAATTGTACCTTTGTAACCAGAATTGAAACATTTATCTTTTTCTCCCTACCTGATACCTCCAGAATTCAAAACTCTCAGTGAATATTTTTATATTTTCATGGCAATATATTTATTTACATAAGCTCAATGAAAATCTCTACTCCTTGTAACAGGACACTATTAGAAAAATTGGTTATATTACCAAAGCTTTGACTGGAATGTCATATTTGGGAGAGACATGCATACGCTCAGATATGACCAGATAGCTTTAAGGAACTAAGATTAACTTTATGGATCCAATAAAAGCCCCTTGGAAAAAATAGCCAGGTACCTTGCTTACAGGATTCCTGACAGCCTAATCAGGTGAGTAATGAAGGTCACTTCCTGGCAGGTGCAGGAACCTCAGGATGTTTTGGGGACCTCAAGAAGAGAAGATTTCACCCAAATCTATAGGTGTTGCAAGCAAAGTCTCATGAAAAGTCTTTGGTTTGGCTTCCCTGGGCTCAGGAGACATTTTAAGTCTAATTTGAGTTTCCTTATGAAAAATTCTAGCAAACCAGATTTAAAAGAGACTTTATGATCAATCACTATTCTTGCTGCACTCATGTAAATAATTAGACCAAGTTTAATGAGAGTAGACAATTTACAAACAAATTAGTCTTAATTTGGCTGTCTTTGGTAAAAATGGGGGTGATTTTAGAGACAAAAATTACATTTCAGTAGAAACTATAATACACACTTGTGGAAATCAGATTCTAGTTCTGTTAATTGTCTTTGAGGTTTTTTCATTTGCCTGTGAACTGGACTGAATTCATAATTCGTCTAGTTTTCTCATCTGGCTACAAATCTCCTAACTAATGCCTCCAATTTTCTCTCATCCTTTTGACTTGGAATCACTGAGAACTAAAATTGCCCTTTTTCCTGAAGTCCTGCAAACCGGCCAGATGCCTTAAGAGAAATCGCCACAATAGCCTATGTTTAGACAACCTTCTTCACACCTGTTGCCGTATGGGCCACTCAGAAAGTTCACCTGAATACCCAATGACGTCATCAGAGACATTCAAACTGCAAAAAGTACTTCAGTCTTGACATCTAGAAATCTTCTTGACTGCCTGCTTTCAGAACTCAGAAGCTGGGATTATAATCTGTTCCAATCATTAAACATTATTTTTCTGTTTCCACAGAAATGCCTCTCAAGAAATACCTGCTGGCTTGCACCAAAGGCCTAACTTTGGGAGTCCTCCTGCATCACTGCCTCCTGAAATGAGACACAACTGACCTCAGTGAACCCACTTAGTCTCGGGACTAAGAGGCTGGTTTAATGTGATGGAGCCATCTACTAACTCAACGTCTGGACTGTAAAACTTCTTGGGGAAGTTTTGAAAGTGGGATTGTGGGGGAGTAAAATTTTCCACTCCAAAATGTGTCTCTTTGGCATGACGATTATTTTAAGCTGATTATTTTTAAGAAACAGAAAGACTCAGGAAGTTTTACGTTTTACCTCCTCCTAAACTGCCCAGAAGAATGTAGAGAGAGGGCCCATTCCAGGAAGAAGAGCTATATCACCAGAGATATCCACAAAGAAGATGAGCTAGGTGTGGTAGACTAGGGAAAACTTAGCAAGGCCAGTTGGATCAAAGCCCTCTCTGTGTCCCATTGTCTCTGCCTAGCATGACAAACATTTGTTTACCAAACATTTGCTTTTCCCATCTTCCTTTACATTGACTTCCTCTCCTTTGCAGTCCCAGACTACTCCCCTTCTCCTCAGCTTTTGACTGCATAAAAGCCTCAATTACCTGAATGTCTGAGAACCTCATATCTTTGGGGTTCCCATAAATACAAAATCCAATTTGATTTTCTCCTATGAATCCGTCTTAAGTCAATTTAATTCTTGGACCAGCCAGAAGAACTTAGAAAGGTACAGGAGAAACCTCTCCTCCCCAACTCCTGGCTCTCCTGCACTGTGCTGCACAGTCTTACCCAGTACATGCCCCTCCAGCTGACCTGGGACAGCCAGAGCCCACCAGGCCTGTGGAGTCAGGGCCTAGCCCCAAACACCTGCAGAGCCTACATTGTGGAGGGAGCCCACCTGGGCAAATTGCTCCAAGGCAGCAGCTGCAAATGGGTAACACAGTCCCCAGGCGGACTCGCTGTCTGATGGCGGCATGGGGCTGCTCCAGCACCAGGGCTCCCAGGTGTCTCTTATTGGAGGATACCCTCGCCAGCCAGCCTGGCCCTCCCTGACAAGGCGGGGCAGTTTCCTGCAGCTCTGCCTTCAGGAGAATGTGCACGTTTGAGTAGGTGAGAGTTGGAATTAGAAGATGCCTTGTACCCCCAATAGCCCACTCCTGTAACCAGGCATCTCTGGACCCTTGCCCTGTCCCAGATCCCTGCCTCTCCTGAACTGTGCTATGCATGTGTGTGCAGTACGCACCACTTGGCCTTGCGCAGCCGGGGCCCTCCAGGTCTGTGGAGCTAGGACTGACCCCAACCACTTGCGTAGCCTCCAGGGAGAAGAGATCCCACCATCCACACCCCTTCAGCAGCCTGTACTGCCCCGTTCAGTGTTGCCATAGATCTTGAACAGGTGAGTGTCCTATACCAACGCCCTACTACACCTTTTTGAGCCTCAGTTTCCCAATTGTACTGTGTGGATAATAGTCTTTGTGTAGGTCAAGTTAGATAAACCATCTGAAATCTCTCCGTAAATTATAAAGCATCATGCCCATATTTTTGGATGTTGTGTTTTAAACATTGATTTACTTAATACTCTTCTTGTCAAACTCCTCATTTGCATGTCCTCTGTCAGACAGAAATCTAAGGCACAGCACAGTAATTCCAGAGACATAGAGAAAATGCAAACTATAAGCAAACCTAGCATAAATACACAAATTTACCAGGAAATCCTTTACATTGTAAACAAAGCAGCTCATTAATTTTGTTGAGGTAATACGTGAAGATAGAATTGTCAAATTTGAATGTAAGGATTCAGTACTAGCCAAGTCTCATTATTAACAAAGGAAGGCATTCTGACAAAGGAAGGATTTCAAGCCATACACAGACATCAGAAAGATGATCTTAAGACGGACTCATGCGAGGCAAGTGTCCCACTGACTCAGGACGCCAGGTAGGCTTAGGACACCCATCACCTAGGCTCCTAAGAGAAGACACAGGGCGGCTGTGCCATGTTCCCCATTTCACTGAAGCCACAGGGAGACCCTGAAAGATGAGGAAGTCAAGCCGGCCACACAGACGGCAACATCAGGCTTCTCATCCTCTGTAAACTTACAGCTCTCAACCGCCCTTGGAATTCAGGGCTACTTAGAGGATGGAGGAAGAGAAAAAGAAGAGGTATCTGACAGGGACTGTCCTCCTGGCCCTGAGGCCTTTTGTGGCCTGCGTGCCATGTCCAGAGCCACATAAATAGCTTTCAAGCAAGCTGAAATGTGTCTTGAGCAGGAAGATGGCTTTTGCAAGTATAACATCTCCGCTGAAACAGGCTGGCTTCTTAAAGGACTTTGACAGCACTCTAAAAAAATCCTGTTGGAGCAGCAGTGTAGTGAGTGGGAGAGGGGAGCAGGGATGGTGGGCGTGGCTTTACTAAATTCTTTGGGACACAGGACTCAGGCGTTCTGGACCCTAGCGGAGGGCTCTTGTTTTCACTGCCTCCTACGTCCCCGATTTGTCTTTTTCCCTCCTCTGGGATGCAGCTTGCAACAGGGCTCTGTCACACAATGTGCTCAATCCTCTCCTTTCTGAAGGCTCAGCCTTAGAAGCAGAGGGATTCTTCCTCCTGAGCTAATCCTTGTCAATTAGAGAGCCGCATCTTGACATCTGCCTGGGGTCCGTATATTATCTACAAGATGCTCATTATAGTGCAGGCCCCGCAGTCGTGGATCGGAAGCTGGACGTCACTGAGGCACGCAGAACCACCTCCCCCGGAGCCAGCCACCTTCCGTGGAACCGTCCCGTGGGAACGGCCACGCTGCCAGGAGAAAGGGCCTCGGAAAACCGCAAGTTCTGTCTCCCTGCACACCTCCAACAGTGACTTGTCAGCTCCGAGGATGGGGACCAGAATTTCACTGTGTTCTCCTCAGGGGTGTTTCATAAGAGACGGCTTGGGTTAGGGGTTTCTGTTTGTTTGTTTTGTTTTGTTTGCCTCTGCTATTCAGCAGGCAGCTCTCATCCTGAAGGCGTTTCAGTTCTCGCCATGGCTGTCTTTAAAGCTGCTAGTCCCCCATGGAGAGCTCTTTCCCTAAAAGGAAAACCCGCAGCATCGCTGCTTTTATACGTCCTGCGTCAGAGGCCAGCCAGGACGCGGCGGGCCGCGGGTGGAAAGGCGCTTTGCTGCCACCTAGCGTCGGGCCTGCGAGGCTGAGGCGGTGGGAGGCGGGACGGTCACAGTCGGCGGTACGCAGATGGAGACTCGCAGGCTCCGGAGCCTAATTCTGCCCGGCAGTGGGGGGTGGCACTGTGCAGAGCTCTGGGTCACATCGGCTCTGAACCGTTCTGCTGAGAGGCTCTGAGTTAGGGTGGCTGACCGCACACACCCGAGACAGCAAACCGAGCTGGCGCCTGCCCCTCCTCTCCATCACCAGGGCAGTGAGTGTAACTGCACTTTCTCCCACTTGTTGTACGCCTTTCCAGTTGCCCTCCGATGATTTCTTCCTCCCGCCTGACTCCCACGCCCCTCCCCCCATATCCATATCCTCCCCTGGGGAGTGAGTGGAGACAGGAATGAGAAGCTCCTACAGGGAGCTCTGAGCTCTAACTCCAAGACTGTTTTTTTTTTCTTTTTAGGAAGATTGGCCCTGAGCTAATGTCTGTTGCCAATCTTCCTCCTTTGTTTTTTCCCCTCCTCAAAGCCCCAGTACATAGTTGTATATCCTATTGTAGGTCCTTCCAGTTCTTCTATGTGAGATGCTGCCTCAGCATGGCTTCATGAGCTGTGTGTAGGTCCCTGCCCAGGATCCAAATCTGCAAACCCAGGGCCGCCAAAGCAGAGCACACAAATTTAACCGCTGAGCCCCAGGGCCCGCCCCAACCAAGACTCAAGAAAGCAATCTTAAATCCATGCACTGAAATCTCCAGGAGATGCAAACCGTCAAGGTGATGTGCACGACTTCCCACAAAGAAGGGCTGGAGAGGACTCTGAGTCCACTAAAAAGAAACACTCAGGAAAAAATAGCTTAAAGCTAATTTAATATGTCTGGTGGTTGGTTGTGGTCCATCTGCAAGTTCAAAGCCCCGGGAGCACCTGGTGTGTATTTAGTATGCCCCAAATTGGGAAGGCTCACACAAGATTTCTTCAAACCTGTAATGATAACTCCGTGAACTTCAGTTAATGAGAGGGGTTAGGGACCGGAAGGTTTAATTTGATTTTCTAGTTAACTGAGAATTAATGAAGAAATTGTCTCTTTTATCCAGGAAAGTGCTTTCTGGTAGTTACAACTCTCAGTGCACTCTTGTGCGCTTTGACTATTTCTGTTAATACGTAGGAAGAAGACTTTGCCACACGCTGATCAAATTTTTATGGCATAGGCTGACGAGGATCAATAGTGCATTATCTGGCAGAATTTCACTCAAAAGTAATCCAATAGGCTAAAATTCAAGACTTCTCTTATAAGAGATAAGACTAAAGTAGATTTTGTTTTTAAGTTGATCACACAGATACAAGATGTGCAAACGTGGCTGATTCACAGTTGATGTGGGGAAACCTGGGTGGTTTTGTCACCTGGTGCAGCTGCCAAAAGTGTCAAGACTGTCTTAGGCAGCACCTATAGAGAGAGGCGTCAAAGATAAACAAAACCAGACCTGGTTACCGTGGTAAGGACAGATTTTAATCAATGATATGCTACCGCAGTGGGGAAAGGAGTCCAGAGTGGCCTGAACAACTCAACTTCCATTTGTACAGAGTAACTGGGTGTTTTAAAGCGACAGGGAGGGAACAGCGAGGCGTGAGCAGGGCTCATGAGAGTCAGGGAAGTGGAAAATTACGAAGAGCGGGAGGGAGGGGTTGGCCCCTGTGAAACTGTCTGGGTTTGCCAAGTGGCGCTTATTGAAGTCAGGCTCCTGCCCTCCCAAGGAGGCTGGGAGACAGACTCTATCTGCAGGTGTTGGCTGGAACCAATAGTCGATTCTTTTGGTAGCCTTGAGTTTTCTCAGGCAGGCACTTTAAGGGGGGCTGGAGTCGTCCAGCCTTGGGATGTTAGCAGATGCAAGACACAGGTGGTGGAGAATGTCGGAGAGACCCAGCAATTCCAGTCCTCATGCCTTTTCTTTTGACTGTGGAGTGATATGGGTCAAAGCGGATGATGGAATTAGCAACACTCTACCACCCTCATTCAATTTTTCAAAAATATATCTGGGCACCAACTGTGTGCCAGGGAAAGTATTAAATCCTGTGATGGAGTGATGAAGAACATGGCATAGACCCTGCCCCTAAGAAATTTATATTTTTGTGAGAAATGAGAAAGCACAATTAAGTAAATAAAAATATTTACAGATTCTGATAAAACCTATAAACAGGGTGATGTGACAGTAATTAGGATGGAGCTGTTGGAATCACATTAGTGTTGTTCGAGTCTTTATAGGCCAAGGTTGAGGCTTCCTCTCGAGAACGGGCTCAGAGGAGCCTGGCGAGGGTTTGGTCCAGAAGAGAATTCTGGTCAGAGGTAGAGTGTTCTCGGGGCGGGGAAGGTGGTAGTTCTACTGAAGCCTGCAATGGTGAGGTCATGCCTGCAACGCTGCATCCGTTCAGCCCGCTACAACACAACATGGAAGTAGACCAGGATGATGAAAGTTCTGGAAATCACGTCATAGGAGCAAAATCTGAAGCTGCTAAGGATGCTTAGAAGGAAAGATCCAGGGGAAAACTGAAGACCTATATTGAAATGTGTGAAGAGTTGTCATGGGGAAGAGGGAATAGAATTAGAACTTTCAATATAGTTGTTCACAAATATCAAGCAAACTGCATTGTGAGAAAGTGGGGGTGCCACCATATAGTTCACAGAGTCTAACCACCGGGAGAGACGGCATAGAAATAATGCCTGTCCTGGGTAGAGCTTAGCCTAACACACACACGCACACATAGACTCACACACTAAAGTCTCTTCCTGGCTCAGCTGCTTAGCAGCTGTGTGAGCTTAAGCAAATTTCTTAACCTCTCTAAGCCTCGATTTTCTTTCCTAAAAGAAAATAATGGAGCCCATGTCACAGAATGGTTGTGAGAACTAAATAAGATAACGTGTGTCCAGCATCTAATGCTTGGTACCTTAGCAAGTGTTCAATAGATGTTAGCTCTTCCACCAACTCTGAGAGTTAACAATCTGCCTTCCCCATTAGTTGTGCAGAGGCGGCTATAACACAGTTGTAGACTCGGGAGCCAGATTGCTGGAATCACAAGCCCAGCTCTGCCACTTACATGCTTTAACTTCTCTGCTTCTTCATTCCCTCATCTGTAAAGCGGGTATCACAACAGTCCTTACTCCATAGGCTTGTTGTGAGCATTAAATGAGTTGATATGTGTAAAATGCTTAGAAGAGTGCCGAGTATGTGTACATACTACATAAAGTGGTTTGACCCACTGTATTAGTTAGGAGCCTTGGTGACAGATAAGAGAAACCATCTCAAGCTGTATTAAGCTAAAAGAGGGAATTTACTGCAAGGATTCAAGGGGCTCTCCTGAATGTGGCCAGTCTTCAGCAAGTGACAGGAACCAGGACCTCGAAAGGGCACCCACCTCCATAGAACTTAAAATCCATGGGAGGAGACAGATATCAATAATATACACACACATATTTAATGTAAACTCCAGTACATGGGTGTGAGAGAATATAACCTGACCTGGGAAGGCTTTCTAGAGGAACTCAGTGAGGTGACATGGGTCTCAACTGGCACCACACCAATCTACCCATGGCCATCGTGAAATCTGAGGGCGCTTTTAGTTGTCTCAGTGCCTGGGGCCACTACTGAGCAGGGATGCTATACAAGCCACAAGGTGCAAACAGCCCCAAGCAAAGAAGCACTGTCCTACCCAAAACGCCAGCGTTGTCCCATTGAAAAACAACGTGTCATATGAAACTAGAGCAGAGCTTGCTGCCTTGCTTTCTACCCTGGCCTTTTTTTTTTTTTTTTGCTGGGAAAGATTCGCCCTGAGCATTCATCTGTTGCCAATCTTTCTCTTTTTTTTTCTTTATCCTCCCCAAAACCCCAGCGCATAGTTATAAATCTTTCTAGATCTTCTACGTGTGCCACTGCCACAACATAACAACTGAGAGTAGTGTGGTTCCGAGACTGGGAACCGAACCTGGGCTACTGAAGCATTGAAAACACCAAACTTTAACCACTAGGCCATCAGGGCTGGCTCCTATCAGGGTTTTTTTCATGAGATTCATGATATGTGTGTTTCTGCCTGTCTGCTTTGTTTATTCTTTCTCATATGGTTTATTTACTGGACATCTACTAACAGTTGATTCTTTCCCATAATGAGCTGACAAAGAATGAGAATTTAGGGGTTCCACTCCCTCAGTACCCACTCCTCTGGGTGCTAATCCAGAGGCATATACACAAAGGACGGAAAACCATATAGAGATGGAAGGATTGAGTAAAGTTGGGTGTATCAGCCAGGTTTAAAAACAGAAGCAGACAGACACACTATGACAAAGATAGATGGATAGATGGGGGTGGAGAGAGATTTGTTACAGGGATTTGACTCTAAGCAATTGTGCAAGGGGGTTAAGTGGTCTCTGCAAGGCTGTCATCTTCACAGCTGATGCTAGAGCTTCAGTCCTCAGGGCAGGCAGCAGGGAAGGGAAGAGGGGAAAGTGGAGAACAAGAAGAACAAGCTGGAAACCACAGTCGTGAGCCAGAGCCCGTGAAGATGGACTGAAACCAGTGTCAGCTGTCAGTTCTTGTTGCCCTGACATTGATGGCATGAGTGTCCTGCAGGAGCCGGGGTCCTCCATCATGGAACTAAGCCGAGCATCTGGCCCAGGAATCAGAGAAGCTGAAGGAGGAGCCAGGTAGGATGGGTGACTGCAGGACCTGCCACCGCCTCAGTCCAACAAGGCGAGCAGTGGATAAGCAAAAGCATGTGTGAGCTACAAAGATTCTAGGGCCTTTGCTTCTGGCCCTAAGAATCTCTCTGGTGGCCTATCCTAACTGGAAATATGTAGGAAAAGAAATTCTGGGAAATGCAGAATCAGTCTACCCAAATTCAGACATTACAAAGCCACCACGTTGGGTTGGAGAATGTGGCTTAGACCTGAAGCCAGAATGGGGCTCTTGTGTCAGCTCAGATCTTCAGGCGGGCCTGGGCAGCCCTGGTCTAGAGAAGAACAGTGAGGAGTTGTGCCTACCTTACATGCTGGTGGAGGGCAGAATGGAGAGCTCCAGACAGGGGGACTCAGGCGGCTTTTCCAATGTGGTGGCCTGCCCCTGGCTTTGTCATGAAGCCAGAGAAGTTTAAGCCTCAGAGTCCTCCCTTGCAAAGGTCCTTCCAAGGCCCTGGGGGCACTATCAATTCTGTACTCGTATCTTTGTTTTCCCAAAAGTGTTCAGCTTCAGGCTGCACACAACCTGAGCCTGTCCTTCAACCCACACCCTAGTTAACCCGGCCCAGGAGGTGTCTGATTGTCCCTGACCCCCCTAATTCGATAAGTTTTTTCTCCTCTCACGGGGAAAAGCAAATGAAGAGTGGAGAGGTGGCAGAATTTCTCTCCCCATTACTTCTCCTTGGGGAAAGAAACATTCCCGGAGTTTCCTTCTTTAAGAGCTGCTAACAGAACACTGAGAAAGAAGGGAAATTATGGCCATCTCTGAAGAAACCAGCCACCAAACAAGTTTGCTCACCAAACTCAACTCCTCTTCTTCCTGGGCAAAGACCTTGACATCTCCCATCCTCTCCTGTGGCCTGCGGCGGATTTCTAATGGAAGATGAGAGGAGGTGGCAGGCGCTATTTCCAGCTCTCACTGAAAAGAACCATCCTTATACAATTGTCCATGCACTTTCCCCTTCCGGCTGGTGGGAGAGAGAGAAGACACCCACCACCAGCAAGGGAAATTTGGGAGTCTGTTAAAAATGGTAGAGCCACCAAATGGCTTCTTCCAATCAGGAAGCCACATCAGAATGTCACATGAATGAAATCTAAAGTCTTATTGTATAAAACCACTGAGATTCAGGGTTTTACCTGTTGCAGAAGCTAGGGTCCTTGACAAAGATACATACCTATATGTGTAGTAAGGAAAATTAGATACATTTAAAATTAACCAGTTTTTTTTCAGATTTTTAATCAGAAATAGGGGTCATACAAACAACGTGGGATAGCAAGCTAACAAGGGAAAGGTCTGTTTGGTCATTAAAGAAAGTTCAATGGAGAGGATGGATTTTTGTTGGACATTAAAAGTTAGAGTTTTAATAGGAAAAGAAAAAAGGAAATAGTTCCACATGGAGAGAACAGTAAGAGCCAAAACTAAGATGTGGAAAGGACTGTGGTGGGTTGGTTGGAGCATAAATTTTATGTAAAAGAATAATGGGAGATCAGAGCTCAATTTGGGGATGTGTTTACAGGCAGGCTGAGGAGTTTGGCCTTTATACTTACAATAGAAAACAGCGAGTCCTTGAAGGTTTCTGAGCAGAGAGGGGACACAATCTAAATAGGACTCTAGGAAGATGGTGCTGACAGCCATTGTAGGATGGCCTGAGGCAGAGGGGGGAATCCATAGCCACAATCCAAGAACCTGGTAATGTGTCTGAAAGAGAGCGGTGTTGCAAGACAATTCTCCATGGATCTCTCACTTCTTGGTTTTTGAGATAATGTGAAAATATGCTGGACGCTCCAAAGCACAATACAAATATCAGTTGTTATTCTTATTACTATTAAGATTATCAAATGAAAAGGAAGAGGATGAAATTCCAATAAGCCAATGTTAGCTGCTTAATCAAGCAATCCACAAAAAAGTTGGATGGAGTAGGGTGCAGAAGGTTAAACTAGTGACTAAAGTGAGGTTTGGGAATTTATTTTTAAAACTCCCGTTCTCCCCATTAGCATGGAAAATTCAAAGTCCTCCCCATCAGAATCAATGGGAAACATCTTATGAGAGGTTGAATAGACACACAGAAAGAGATGTGCTGGGAATTAGAGAAAAGGAGAAGACTCTCTCATAAATACTGGTGAGTGTATCTTTAGTGATCATAAAATTTTATCTTAAATACACTTTCTATGTTGCCTATTTCTCCTAACTTCATTCATCCTCCTCTCTTTGCTTTTCAGATCCACAAGTTGCATCATAAAAGACGCTGTGACCGGCAGCTTTGCTGCAATCATGACTGGTAGCGCTCAGCCAGGATCAAGGGGAGCAGCTCCAAACCCCTAAACATAGCAAGTGATTGGAAGCCACGGCCTTTTTAAAGGACTTTCAAGGTCCATGCAGGACAAATTGCAGGGAGGGAGGATGGAATTTGTATTTTCCTTTGTATTTGGATAGAAACAAGAATGGAAGCATTGCCCACGGGGACACAGGGCCAGGGAGATGCTTTCCCACCCTGCTGCCTTCTAAGTGCCTGGCACTGAAATATTGATGCTTGCTGCACTGCAAACATACAGAATCATATAGATGCTAAACTCAGAACATTATTAATTTATTTCTATCTATAGCCTCTGTCTCCAGGAGTCCCAGGGAATCTTTAAACAATAAATGACTTTTTTTTAAAAAAATGCCAAGATGAAATAATGAAGTCAGCAGGAATGAATGGATATTTAATAAAGGACCGAAGCATGAGGTCCAAATAGAAGAAAGAAAGTTCAGTTCAGTTCAGAAACACTCAGTGAGCCTCTGCTAGGTAACACATATTTGTATCAGTTGTTAGAAATACAAAAATGAAGGAGACACAGCCACTGTTCTTGGGGAGCTTCACACAGTGAGGGAGAATGATGCTTAAAAAAAAACTAAAGCAATTTTAGAGACCACTACCTTCAGACTGCTACATTGTCAATAAAAGAGTGAACTTGAGAATGCCCGCCAGGTGGCACAGGAAGAACCACGTAGAAGGTTGTCCATCTTTGCCTGGGCTCCGGGTGGGAGAAAAATTCTCACTTGGTCATTTAAAACTTTGACCTGAGATGCTGGATTTAGGATTAGTTAGTTTAAAACCTTGGACCTGAGGCTGGATTTAGTGTTGGCTCAAAATTTGGGGACAAGAAAACCACAGGTTGAGAAATTACCATTAAAAGCAGATTTTTTTTTTAATGGCTACAAGAACATTTCCCGTGCCACACACTCTTCTTACAGTGTGACTTTAGCATACCTACCGTCAAAAGGTAAAGGCCACATACCCTCCCCCTTGAATCTTGGTGACTATGGCAGAAGTGATACTATATGACTTCGAAGGCTAGGTAATAAAAGGCAAGACAGCTTTTTTTTAGTAGATTTTTTTAAGCAGTTTTAAGTTCACAGCAAAATTGAGAGGAAGGTACGGAGATGTCCCGTGTCTCCCCTGCCCCTGCGCATGCACAGCCTGCTCATCATCTATGTCCCCACCGGAGTGGTCCATTGTTACAGTTCATGAACCTACATACAATCATCATCCAGGGTCCATAGTTTACATTAGGGTTCACTCTCGGTGTACATTCTATGGACTTAGACAAACGTATAGCGACAAATATCCATCATCGCAGTATCAGAGTGTTTTCCCTGTCCTAAAAATCCTCTGTGCTCCACCTATGCATCCTTCTCTCTCCCCAATCCCTGGCAACCACTGCTCTTTTTACTGCGAGACAGCTTTCTCCGGGTTCTCTTCAGGATGTTTGCTCTTAGAATCCAGCCACCATGCTATGAGCCCAAGCAGCCACTTGAAGAGGCCACATGTAGGCGTCCCAGCCAACAGTCCCAGCCAAGCCAGAGTCAACCACCAGACATGTGATCAAGAAGCCTTCAGGTGACTGCACACCAAGACTTTGGTTCTTCCCAGCTGAGGTCCCAGGTATCGTGGAGCAGAGACTGGCCATCCTTACTCTGCCCTTTTTGAATTCCTGTCCAACAGAAGCCACGAACATTATAAATGGTTGTTGTTTTGTGCCACTAAGACTAAGGTGGTTACTTATGCATCCGTAGTAACCAGAAGAGCTGATGATAAGCCAGAGGTACAGAACAGAAGCAATGTAAACTTCTTGAAAGGACACTCCCATGACTGAAACTAATCAAAAGGACAAATGTACAAGTAAGAAATCTATCATGGGCGCAAATCAACAGACTCAACAGCTTGGAGAATTAGACCCCAAGAACTTGAGATAATAATACAACAATCAGGAAGAGCACATAAAATAAGCATAGTTAGGGGCTGGCCTGGTGGCATAGTGGTTAAGTTCACATGCTCCACTTTGGCATCCCAACAACTTGATTTCAGACTTCTAGCCTCCAAATCTGAGAGAATCAATTCCTGTTGTTGTAACACACCCAGTTTGTGGTACTTTGTACAGCAGCCCAAAGAAACCGATCCACACCCATTGGTCAGAATTTAGTTACACAGGCACACATAGCTGCAAGAAAGACTGGGACGGACCTTGATTCTAGGCTGCCAGAAATGACAAAATATTTATATTAATTAGCTGCCTACATTTTTCTTAGCTATACACTCTGATCACCTCTTCAATAAAACTGACCAAAATTTTGTGTAGTGGTTTTTGGGTTTTTTTTTTGGTGCTAATATCTTAGAGCAGTTTGTTTCTTCTTCACAACTAGGCATTGGTAATTTCATGTAAATTTCTAGAATTGTGAAATTTTGGAAAGTTTATATCAAGTTTCTTTTATATCTGAGCCATTACACATATTTATAGGGCTGTTACACATTGTGCCTTACAAAAACATGGAATTTTAACACATTCCATGTTACAAAACTCCCATCGAAAGAGAAATAGTGTGGTGCATTTATGGTTATATTTGCTGCTTTATTGACTATATTCGTGGCAGAAGACAACTTCCATTTTGACTCGGTGTCAATGATCATCGAGTTCTCTACTTACAGGTCTACACATCCAATGACTGGATGAGATTTCTGCACAGCAGCTTCTGGGTCTGAACATTGCAATCTTGCTTCTCTTCCAGTACCCAGACTCTTCCAGTGCGAGCTGCCACAGGACGTGTTTGTATCACAGTGCAATGTCTGGCACTGCGCTTTCATGTCAGAAGCAGTGGGAATACCCGTGCATGCCATTTCTGAAGTGGGAGGGCCAGCAATAACATGGACATGACTGAGAACCCCATAAACATGTTTCACTAGATCCAAGCTAAATGTATCCCCAACTAAATTTCCCCTTAGAAAGATTCCAAAAATGCCCAGTGCCACTCAACACAAAGAGAAGCGTTACAGAAGGGAGGTAGGAGTGGAAAGAAAAATTCATCTTAACCAAATGGCATTAAAATATCTTACATTTGCAAATTTTACAAAAATATATGATCATATGAACATATCTGTGCCCCCTCCCATGGCATTGGAAGAGGCCCATACAAGCAAGGGGCCCTAAAGCTAAGTTTCATTAGCTCTACAGTAGATCCACCTCTGCCAAAAAATACCATCCAGAACCTGTAAAGAAAGGCAAACTACTCAAAAGAACTATGGACACAAGAAATGAAGATGCTTTTTATAAAAAAGAGAGCCCAAATGGCCATAGAATACTAGTTAATAGCTCAGTAAGACCAGGTGTTAGCAAGGTTGGAAACATATATTACTATTGGGATCATAAATTAATATAACCAGTTTAGAGAACAATTTAACAATACCCACCAAACTTGAGCTGCACAGCTTCTGCTTTGGGGTATCTATCCTGCAGACAAACACACACATGCTCACAAGAAATGTATACAAGGATGTTCACTGCAACACTCTTTATAACAGAAAACAAGTGGAAATTAATTAACTGTCCTAGGTAAAGGAATGACTAATAAACTAAGGTTTATTCATAAAATGGAAAACTATCCAATAAATGATGATAGAACAATAAAAATGAATTAACTATATCTAGGTTTATAAACATGGATGTATTTTTTAAATATTTGTTGAGTTAAAAAAATGTTTCAACATGACTTGTAGAGGTTGATATTTCCCTATAATTTAAGATACATAAAACAAATTGTTTATATTAGTTATGAATTCATACATACTAGGAAATTCACAAGAACAAAAATAGGAATGATATACACCAACTTCAAGATTGTGGTTTCTGTCAAGAACTGTGACAGACCTAAGATTTTGCCCTCCTTCCAAGCTAACAAGACAGCCTGCCCCTTTTATGGATGCCGGCAATAGACACGAGATTCTTGGGTCAGAGACAAAGGACTTCATTACTCACAGCAGAGCAGGCAGTATGTGCTTCGTGTTCACATGAGTTCCCTTGGCCTCCCAAGTCCCACAGGGGTGATGCTGAGTGGCCCAGGTGGATGCTGTGCACACAATACGTTCCTATCACAGTTGAGGAACCCCCAGCTTTTATAATAGACTATAAAAAAAACTTGCCTTTGCCCTAGAGGAAGACACTATTATACCAGACGGTAAACAACCCTGCCCTCTGCTCACAGGGAGACACTATCTTCGTCTTTTAAGACGGTTCACTCTACAAACATCCTTGAAATGACAGTCCTGAACAAAAGCTGTCAGTGCCTCTGCTGAAGATACGCACGAATGTGAGCGATGTTTCCCAACAATTACCTCAGAGAAAGGAAGGTGGGGAATGCATTGTAGTGTGAAGCTTTAGCGGTATCGTTTCGTGTTTTTTTTTAACAACAGAGAAAAATATTTAAAAATTGAAAGAATGATTTGAACTAGATATGGCAAAATGCTAACATCTGTTTAATATCAGTGGTAGGGATATATACATATATGTCTGCTATCTTATTATCTGTACTTTTCCAAAAGCTTAAAATACTTAAAAATTTAAAATATTCCTTAAAAGAAAGTAAAAAACTTTCAAAGATGAACTAAGTGGAGTAAGGTGCTCTCTAGCTCCTCCTGACTCAAATCCCATCCCTACTCACCCAGACCCTTGGACAATGGCTTCCAGAATGCCCTTTGCTCCTTTTGCCAATGGAACCTCCATTCCAGCCTTCCTCTCTTTGACTCCGAAACTCACAAAGGAGCCTACAGCTGGTTTCTGGATACACAAAAGATTTGCCTGTGTTTCAAAGGAATTCTAATTCAGCCTTCCTTAGAAAAGCAAACAGCTGAGGTATTTTCCTCAGTGAGAGTAAGAGGGCACAGGGCTTATGACTGTGGCTTTCACTTCTCTCTAAATGAGAGTAATGGCAGGTGGGATTGTAAGAAGGAGGTGGTAGGGTTGAATCAAAACTTATTTCTGAGGTAGCGCAAACGAGGTTCATTGGCAAACCAGATGTGGCAGATGAGAGAGATTCTCTGACAACTCACAGGTTTCTGGCTCTAGTACCTGAGTAAATGGTGATGTCAATCACCTAAATAGGGAATATAGGAAGAGAAGCAGTTATTAACTTGCATCTTACATATGTTAACATTGAGGCACATATAAGACACAGAAGTGGAAATGTCCTGTAGGCAGCAGTATCTATGGGTCTGGAACCAAAAGAAGAGGTCTATTCTGGAGAAATTTTAGATGTCGTTAGCACGTACATTGAAAGCTGAAGCTATGGATTGATCATATCGTTCAACAAGCACGTAGAGCAGTAGATCTTAACTTTGGAGGGTGATGGATCCCACTGGAAATCTAATAAAAGCTATGAATCCTTCACTCTTATCCTGTACCCCACTCTCCCCAAATCACCCTATGTATGTACACATAATGGTGGTCTAGCGGTGAAGATTTCGTGCTCTCACCACTGCGGCTGGGGTTCATTTCCCAGTCAGGGAGCCACACCACCCAACTGTCAGCTGGCATTCTGTGATGGCTGCATGTTGCTGTGATGCTAGAAACTATGCCACCAGTATTTCAAATACCAGCAGGGTCACCCATGGTGGACAGGTTTCGGCGGAGCTTCCAGACTCAGACAGACTAGGAGGATAGACCTGGCCACCCACTCCCAAAAAATTGGCCGTGAAAACCCTATGACTAGCAGCAGAGCATGTCTGAAATAGCGCTGGAAGGAGAGAGCCCTTGCTTATGGAGTTGCCGATACTCCAGGTTTCTGCACAACTCTGAGGACATTCGAGAAAGTGCCCCCACAAGCCTTTATTCCACCCACAGCATAACTCCTCAGGACTCATATGGCATTATCCCTACGTGGCAGGAGACTGGGGCGTCAGACGAAGGCTATGCTTGCTCTACTTCCCTTCCCTCCCATTTTGTAAACCCACTGATGGGGTTCCCGCCTCTTAAACAACAGCCTAATAATTGATCCTGGCAATTTCGTTACCACAAGCCCAGGGCCTCTGTTGGAACACCTGGGGTCTATACCGGTGAATAAATCCTACGCCTGTGCTGTGAGCCTGCGTGACTCACCAGCTCTGATTCTTGATCCTTTACGTGAAATCTCACCAGCTCTGGGCCACGCTCCAAGTCTGGAGTTCCGCAACTACTTGAGAGAAGCAGATCTTGAGATCGTACGTGGTGTTTCTACGTCTCAGACCATATGAAGCACTTGGCAGGGAGACACTCGATGGGGCGGCACAGATGAACAGGATGGTCCATCATGGAACGAGCAGCTGCTTTACTGCGGCCAACCCTCTGGCTACTTTGAGCAGCAGTTTTCCTTCTGTAATTGTGCTAAACAAGAGACCCACCTACAGGATGCTGAGAAAAGTGCAGCAGGAGGAACTTCAGGCCACAGGGAGTGTCTCAACTGTTAGCTTTTCTACTCTTCTGCCCATCTGTGCCCTATTCCTATTCAGGCAAATATTCATTCCCCCATGTGGTCAAAACTGCAGGATTCTTGACTCCCACTGGTCAGCCCACAGCATGTGTTCCATGATATAGGTTGACCAGCTTGTCCATGCTGTCCAGTTTCAAAGTGAAAATCCCACATTCCAGGAGGCCCTTCAGTCCCAGGCAGGCCAGGGCGGTCACTTGACATGCTTGCCACTTGTAATTCCCAAGGAGTCACTGACTTCCCTCCAGGACAAGAAGGTATCTGTGCTGCCCTGTGTGTCATCGTCCCTGCTGGGCAAGAAATTTACAGCCTCATCCTGCTGGTAGCCATCCTGGCAGCAGGCTCACCAAGCAGTGGCATAGCTTATACATATGGGCCCCCAACCAGAAGCCCAATCATTACAAAGGATTACAAAATCTTCTTCATCTAGTTCATCACATTTGTGAATTTTAAAAATGTAAAGAAATTTTCAAATTTCTGAACTACTTTTGTCAATGCTTTGTTTAGGTGTCAATATCTACCCTAAAATCAATCATTAACATTTTTGTTTAGTTGTTAATATCTATCCTAAAATCAATCACCTCTTTTCTAATGACAATCAAATTTTCCAGACTTCGCTAGACTCTGAGATCACATTTCCATTAATAATCCACATTACAATAGACTCAGACCCACATTCTATTTACTCCAGGAAATTCAGTCTCTTACCAGAATCTGTCCCAGTGGGTTTCTGAGAACTCCCAAGAAAATGCTTCCCTGTCACCGAGGCCTCCCTGGAGGACAAGAACTTGCTAGGTGGCCTCTGGTAGTCGCTTGCCCATAAGGGCCTACTCATACCACAGTCTCCCCATCTCCTCATTCCTATACGCAGCCTCCTCCTGAGCGTGAGCACAGATCCCTGCCTTAGTTGCCACAGCAATCCTAGAGACCTGGTATAAATTTGACAAGAAAGCAGAGGAAGCACAAAGAGTCACATAAGGGCTCCTACTTAGGTCCCCTCTCGGTACAGGGGGGATGTTGCACCGTGGGGGGAACGTGATAGGGAGACCTATCGTCAGATACTCATCAACTCTGAATTCCACCGCTTGGCAGTTGTGTGATACTGGAAAACCCCTCTCAGCTCTCTGAGCCTGTTTCCTCATCTGTAAAGAGGGGGTGATGACAGTATGCATCTCACACAAAGACTTGTACATGAATGTTCATAGCATCATTATTAATAAGAGCCAAAAAGTGGAAACAACCCAAATGTCCATCAAGTAGTGAATGGGTAAACAAAATGTGGTTCATCTATACAATGGAATATTATGTGGAACAAAAAGGTGTGAAGTATTGATACACGCTACAACATTGGTGAAATTCAAAAACAAGATGCTAAGTGAAAAAAGTCAGTCACCAGAGACCATATATTACATGAATCCGTTTAAGTGAAATGTCTAGACCATATGAAATGTCTAGAATGGGAAATCTATAGAGAAAGAAAGTAGATTAGTGATTGCCCAGGGCTGGGGGGTGGAGAGGAGCAGGAAGGAAATGGGGAGTGACGACTAATGGACACAGGGCTTCTCTGTGGGATGATGTAAAAGTTCTAAAATTAGACTACGGTGATGGTTGCACAATACTGTAAATATGCTTTAAAAACCAATGAATTGTACACTTTTGACAGGTGAATTTTATGGTATGTAACTTATATATCAAACAAGCTATTTAAAAAATAATAGAACCTACCTCGCCGGCTTATTGTAAGGATTAAATTACTTAATGCATGTAGAGTGCTCAGCACAGTGCCTGGCACGTACGCAGTGTTCAGCAAAGGTTAGCAATTGTGATTAGCACGCAGTAGTCCAACCTCAAGACGTCTCAGGGAGTCATTCTGGGAAAGCACCGAGTGTAAACAAACGTGGCACCTGCCTCAGGTTGAGCAACGACACCTGCACAGTTCCTTTTTGTTTTGTTTTATGACCCACTCCATCCCCCAGGTAAGATGAGGGTCATGGGGGCCAGCCCCATGGCCTAGTGGTTAAGTTCAGCATGCTCCACTTTGGAGGTCCGTGTTCAGATCCTGGGTGCTGACCTACAACACTTGTCAGCCATGTTGTGGCAGTGACCCACATATAAAGTGGAAGAATATTGGCACAGATGTTAGCTCAGGGCCAATCTTCCTCAGAAAAAAAAAAAAAAGATGAGGGTCATGGCTTTATGAGGTGCTCTCATTCACCATGAGATACTCTCATCAGCCCCTATAAGCAACACTTTAAAAAAAAAGAGGGAAAGAATGAAAGAGACAGAGGAAGGAAGGAGGGAAGGAAGGAAAGAAGGAAATAGGATGAACAGAGGGATCTCCAAGGAAGCATAACGTAACTCCAGGAGACCGGTGTCTAACAATATGTGCACCAAAACAAACAAACAAAAAACTCTCCCAAAAAGATAGGACCTTGCAAAGACACAAACTTAACAAAAATATACACAAAATTTTTTGCCAAACCAAACTTGTTCCTTCCCCATCTAAAATGTCCAAGCACTGCCGTGGATTATTTCTACAAACTCTGGATTGACATCTCTGGAGCACCTGCCACGTGCCATGCTCGTGTGCAAGGCCTGGAGATACAGCAATGGAAGATAGTCTTTGTCCTCAAGTGTAACCAACACAATCCACACCCTAGGACAGCAAAATAAGTCGTTTCTTTAATTTAAATTTCTAACTATAGTGACTGGCAACACCGACCAACTCCAGTAATAGAGATCCATGGGGTGTCCTCTCTCCCTCTCACGGCTCACTGCTGTGTGGCCCTGGACACCCCTTCCCCAAGTCTCCCACTCAGGATTTCAGCCCAGGCCCCAACTGCTGAAGCTCTCGAGGATCAATCTTTCAACTCACACACCAGCCGTTTTTCTCAAGGCGTCCAGTGTCCAAGTGGCTGCAGGAATGCTCACTGGGTCCAGAAACATCTCTTACCTTCAATGGCCCTTTTGTGGAAACCAATCATCCATTCGAACTACCCCTCCCATTTTGGTGAATTTTGTCTTAGAGGTCATGTTATGCTTTTCCTGCTGCCCAACCCTGGTCTGGGCTATCCCAGGCCATCCAGTATATTTCACTAAATTTGAACCACAGAGAGAAAAGGTCAAGATCTGAATCCCTTTCCTTCTGAGAAAGAGATCACTATGTTCCTAAATAAAATTTGTCCAACCCCTGCTTAGCAACATCCAAGCTCCGAGTCATCTAATAGGTGTGTGGGAGGGGTACCACAGCTCCTCCTCCAGAGCAGCCCTGGTTCACCCAAAGCTCCCTGCTACACTATGCCCCACAGTCCCATCCCCCAGAAAGTGCTCTTCCAGAACATAGCGCGGCTGCCCCAAAGGTTTATTGACTTCTCCTCTAGGGATAGGAAACTCCCCCGCTAAATAAATACACACGTGCATACACATGCATCTAACACACACCCGGTTACTCCCACGAGGCACTCCGTATCGGAGAGGTCAAGATCAGAAAAAGTGGATCTCAGATTTTTCCATATTGAAAACAAGAATTTGACCAACTTCTCACTCCAGTCCCGGTTTAATTCTATCAAGACCTAACAAAGGCCTGACAAGTTGCACTGACCTCCAAGTTTCCCGGATTCCAATGTTCTCTCAGTAGCCTGGGTGCCCCCACTGCGCTCCCCATGCTCTCGTGCCTGTGAAAACAGTGGCGGGGGGGGGGCCCTTTGTGCCCTCACTCCTGGGGCTCAAAGCAGCTCCCCTGCTAATGATTCCTAGACTGACTCTCAGAGGACCAGAAGGCAGGGTTTTCTCCACAGACAGCTGGCGTCTTTAGAATATTTTGTTTATCCCACATAAATAGTGCCCCAGAGATGTCCCCCAGCTCTCAGCGGCTGAGGCAAGGACAAGGAAGAATAAGTTTGAGGGCTGTGACGGTTAGGTTTATGTGTAACTTGGCTAGACCAAAGGTATTTTGTAGATGTGGTCAACGTCATCTACTGACAGTTGACTTTAAATAAAGGAAATTATCCTCAATAATGTGGATGGACCTCATGCAATCAGTTCAAAGTCCTTAAGAGAAAAACTGAAGTTTCTGTGAGGAAGAAGAAATTCCACCTGTGGCCTGCGTGCCAGCTCTTGCCTGAGCTTGCCCGACAGATCCCCCACTTCCCTAGCCAGCCTCAACAGGTGCATAAACCAGTTCCTTGCAATAAATAGATAAATGAATAAATGAATGAATGAACAAGCACATATATAATCTACAGGTTATATATAAATGTATATATGTGTATAAATATATATAACATATAATCTACTGGTTCTGTTTTTCTGATAGACCCCTGACAGACACGGATGCCATCCTACCGTTTGCAAAACCTGCTCCTACCGAACTTTGTTTCATAGATAAGGAAACTGAAGTCCAGTTAGGGGAGGTAACTGCCCATTGCTGATGACAGAGTTCACATGTAAATTCAGGTTTCTCACTCTGTGCCCGCTGCACACAGTGCTCTTTCTTCTGTCGCTCTCACACTGGCATTCATCAGAGGTGACGCTGTGTTGGTTCAAGATCTTTACTATAGAGAAGGCATATTCTTTATAGCGTTAAATTTAAAAATCTTCTGCACAGGTGCAAACGCCTGCCTGTCGATGCCAGAGCCCTGCTGAGCTTCAGCGACAAAGGTGGCCGACTCTACTGCCCGCGTCCGTTGCAGACTCTCGGGGGGCCTCACACGCTGATTTAGAAATTAGGACGTGGCTACCTGCTCAGTGACCACCTCTGTCCCAACCCCTCTCTGACATCACTACCAACCACAGAGGGATGGGAAACGGTGGGCCCTTCAGAAAATGATCGCTCTAAAACGCCTGCCACATCTGCTGATTTTCTCCTCATGCTGCTCTGCCACACTCCCTCTACGCTGTCTCAGTGTCTCTTGGCTGCCAACCATCAACCGAGTTTTATGCAGGCATCAACATCTCTTCACCCCTATAAGACGCACCTGTCTGATGTCCCTCTCTCAGGAGCTCACTTAATTACTAGCTACGTAATATGAGAATTTGAATTGCCTGCAGTACTATAGGCAATAAAAAATTGACTAGATTCTCTTCACAGATAATGTTTACATACTACAAGAGGTTTTCTTGTCTCAACCCGAAAGAAACACAAATCTGCAAAAAAAGGAATAATAATAAACTGGAATAGCTCAGCACCAGGAGATAAAGACTTGCGGGATCGTTTGTCCATGTCAAACCCCTCACGAACGCTGTGACCTACCCCGATCACGGGTGACGTTCAACCGTGTCTTCTCATCCGTGCAGGTAGACTCCAATAAACGCTTTCCAAAGTCCTTGTAACACAACAATCCTTCAGTACCAGAAGTGTGCGGAGGTTGAACTTACTAGGCTGCCTTCTGGTGTGCTGTGCTATTTGGAGGTAGGGAGAAAGGGCAGACCCACGAAAGGAAGGTAGACGTTCTATTCCAATCACCCCGAGAGAGGATGGGAGCCCTTGGAAGAGAAACTCACACTTTTTTCTGGGCGTGAGTCTCTTGGTTTGGATATCAAGGAATTTAATTATCTATGAGGATATTTCAACTAAGGAACGAAAAGATGATCTTCCTCAGTGGAGAGCTAGACAGGAGCTAGTCAGCAGGGTGCAGACATAATACAAAGAGATACAACAGAGTCCCTCCTACTACTTGATTCCATTTATAGGAAGGTCAGGAACAGGTCAAACTAACATGCCGTGAGAGTGGTCAGAGTTGTGTTTATCTTGGGGGTGTTGCCTGGGGAGGGCGCAAGCGTGCTGGAAATGTTCTGTAGCTTGATCTCGTTGGGGTTTTATAAGGAGACACATTTGTAACATTCATCATTTGTAAACATTCATCAAGCTGTACACTTAAGGTTTGTGTACTTACTGAATATAACATCTTAATACAAATAAACATTTTTAAAATAGACACCAAGAAACTGAAGAGAATTAAACTCTACTCAGTTTTGTAGTTGCCTGTAACCTTTCATGTTTAGTTTCCCTCGACAAGCACTAAGCCTCTAGAAAAAAGACCTTACAGCTGGGTTTGTGCGTCACTGTGGGGTGACTGTGTCCACATCTGAGCCCCTGAGAGAGCCCAGCGCGGTGGAGGCTGTGGTGATTTCGAGAGACTCTCCAGGAACCTAGAATTTGCAAAATCTACCTGCCCCTCCATTGCCAGCTGAGGAGGATCTGGGTTCCATTTTGCTAATGGTGAGGATGGGTGCCCTTGCAGGCCCGTCTGTACTTGGGGACTCGTGATCCAAGTTCCTACCACAGCCTGAGAACCAAGATGTCTGCAGTATTGTCAGGCAGACGAGGTGCACCATGGAGACAAGCAGAACCCAGCCACACTGTGGAAACGGTCTCCACCAGGCAGCCGGAGAGAGAACAGTATCCGTCCATCCAGCGGTGTGCCCTGTGCTTTGCACGGGAGCCAGCTGGCATGGACATGCAAGCTTCAAGTTTCTGCTCCAGTGCCTCCATTTTTAAGACATTTTTACTGCATTTTTACAGGCCTAACATAGCCTGTAACGCAGTGAAACTTGGAATCTTGCGTGTGTTTGCCCACGTCGGGCTGCTTGCTCTTCCTGTAGCAGACAGGACTCGGGTGAGGGACAGAAACCCCTGAAGCTACCGCCTCAGCAGGATGGAGTGTGGTGTGGTGGCCCCCACTGCGTACGTATAGCGCACACGACGGAGGCAGTCCCCCAAGAGTGTGGGGAGCAGGGTGAGGATTCTATTCACAGAAGGTTGGGGCGCTGGGTGACATCATAGATGTCCCTACAGTGACGATGATGGAAAAGTCTCCGTATCTTCTGACCACAGAGGCTCTCCCCTTATGCTTTTTCGGCCTTGCAGATCCCCGCCCTAACCTCTGCTCCAGGATGCCATACTCTCTCTGTTGACCCCTCTGGCCAGGAGCCGACAAGTGGCTCAGGGAGGTGGGGGTGGGTGGAGAAAATAAAAGGGAGGGGGTTGAAACAGGTGCCACTGGAACACCCAGTTACCATGCCCCAGCTTTGACTGACCCATGGTTCATAACACAGAATTCAGATTCTCCACAAAGGGGATATTTTAACTTGCCGATATTCACCCAAATTTATTCCAGTCTTGGAGGAAGGTGTCCAATACCTATTAGGCTTCAAATATCTTTTATTGAGATTTTTTTTCTCAACAACTTAGTGTTTTCGCTCTCCTCATATTACCTGCTCCCCACCGCTTCCTCTCAGTCCTGGCAGGTGCCCACCGAGTGACTGAAGGGACTGAGCAGTGTCCTGTAAGCACCAGGCTGACGTATCATGAGCAGAGGAGTTTGGTGACAAGGCTGGCTCATCCAGAGAGAGAGGAGCTGGGGTGACCACACAGACCCAAATAATAAAGGCCCCGCAAGGCGAGACACTTTCAAGTAGACCCGGCTTTAGGAGAGTTAAAAATTCTACCAACTGGCCAAAAGAATTGTATTAACTCTTTCTATTCAGGAGGAACTTAAGTTTCTCTTAAATTTCATTTTTGTTTTATAACAAGCTGGGTAAAGAAGATGTGTGGGCAAGAAAACAGAGTGAAGTCTCCCTCAGAGACTCTGTCATTTATTAAACTGACAAACGATCAAGGATTATTAGCCCTGGACTGTCTGGAGAAAACACCAGAAAGTATATGGCTCTGGCTGCACGGCTAACATCAGAGATCCTCTGTGCAGAAGCAGCTATCATGCAGTGCGTTTTAGAACCGTGGCAGGTTCCAAGCTGGGCACCCTGCAAGACCGACGAGACGGAATCACCCTGAACTTAGCTCCTACTTCCCTCATTGCTGTGCAGAGAGCCTGACTGGCCTGAGCAAGATAAATGAAAAAAGAAGGAAGTCACTGGCTTCTCTCTGCTCTCTGTCTCTGGGCCACATCTTCTGCCCCAGGCTGGGAGGTGCAGGAAGGGCGAGACCGAAGACATATTTTCATAGCCCTACTTGCCCTTCCTAACACTGGTGCGTGACTGACGGCTGCAGTGACGGCGAAGAGAGCTGCGCCAGACCTGCGGGGGCAGTCGGAGGCCGCAGAAGCCTAAACGCCTAATGGAATGAGAAACAGCCACCTTTAAAACTTACCAAAATACCATCCTGCAGAAATGCGAATATATTAATATCTTAATGGCCTCTAATGGCATCGCAGAAGGACTGGGGAAACAAAAACAGTCCTCCCTCGGGCACGCTGAGTGGGCAGCTTTTCAGAGAGCAATGTGGGTACACTGTTCTTCAGTCACTCCCTCCCTGACTCCCTCTGGTCAATTAGGGACCCGGAGCTCTAGCCAGGCAACCCTGAGTGCTGGTCAAGTGGCTTCCCAGGACACCATGTGGCTGGAGTGGCATTGTTTCCAGAGTTCTGGGTGCAAAAATGGGAGGGCACAGAAATATCAGGCAGTGTTAACCACAATGCGTTAAAGGACCCTTCTCTGAAGAAAGAGCCAAGGACTCAACAGCCCCAGGTTTGGACGCCCAAGATGAAGGCCTGCCGTGGGTGGGTTTGCTTGGGCTCAGACGGAACAGTGGTAGAGCAGCTGAGCCACCGCCAGGCTCCGAGCAGATCCTTAGCCTCCCTGGGTGATGCCCGAGAAGGCCGCTCGTCAGTGCAGTCTGAAGTCCAAGATGGGAGAGCTGCCCACCACCAGGGTCTGGAAACCTCACCCCCTGGTCATCAGCACATCAGAGGTGGGAAGGAAAGGAAAGGAAAGGAAAAGCCAGTGATTCTGCTCATTGTTACAATAAGCTACACTGCTCACAGCAGCGACCTCGGCCAGGGCAGAGGTTGGAACTTCATCTGAAATGAGGTTCCTGGAGTATTTATCATTCTCTTTCTCTCTTCTAGGCAAGTGGTTTCCAAAAGTGGCTCTGGACTCTCGCCAGGAGCTCTTGTTTGAAATGCAGATTCCTGGACTCCAGCCCCAAAGTTTCTGATCTAATAGGTGTGGCCTGAGCCCAGGAATCTGAATTTCTAACAGGTGTTCCAGGTGATCCAGTCCACAGGACCCAAGCACCAGTGTTTGGGAGTAACCACACCGAGCGTGTTCCTGGGCTCCCCGCTGACACTCTCCCCTGTCCTGGGACACGTCTGCCTCCCAGTGAGCTCCGTGACTGTCATTTCAGCACACATGCTCTCCACACTGATTCAACTCAGCCAGTGTTTATTAGGCACGACTACAGGCAAGGCACAGTGCCAGGTGCTGTGGGCACAACGACGAGAAGGCCAGGCCTCACCCCAAGGTAGGGGCTCACAGTCTAGTGAGAGAGACACACTCACAGGTCACAAAAACACAGGCAGAGCAAGGTGAGCTCTACAGCAGAGGCGGAACCAGCAGGAGAGCAGGGAGCCGGCCCGGACGGGCTGCGCCCTGGCTGATGGGGGGTTTGCTGTGGGGAGTGGCGCCACAGCCAGTGCCCGGGAGGTGGGTAGGCTTCGCACAGGTGGGACCAGACAGAGACGGTGGGAGGAGGTATAGAGGGGATAGGACACTGCATGTCCAGAGAACAGAGACGGAATGTCTGCCTTGACTGAAATATAGAGGCAGCTAAAGCCAGAGGAGTGTCTGGCTAGACGGTAGGGGATCTCCCTCTAGTAAGGAGATGTGACTTCATTCTGCAGGCAATGGTGAGCCATCAAAGGTCTCTGAGCAACGGAATGACATCTTCTTTCCTCAATTCCAGGCACACTGCTCTGAGCATTACATGATTAGCTCTATTTTTGTTACCTTCATTCTGTGAACTCACACCCTCTTGCTCTCTGGTGACACTTACTTTCCAGGGCTGCACAAAGCTAGGAAGCAGTGGCCTTAGGCTAGGTAAACTCTGAGCTCACTTAACAGCTTTGCACCCACAGAACAGGAAGTGCAGCCTTCTAGAATCATCCGAGAGTAACAGGCAGAGCACAAGGAAGGTTCTCAAGAGCTTTTGTCGCCTGAGCATGGCCTGGAGAAGCTGCAGAGAAGAAGAGAGCCCAAAAAGAAAATGATGGAGAGACGGAAGGGACGATAACAGCATCTTGCAAACTAATCCGTCCTCCAGTGGGCTTCTGGTATGACGCACCCACCCTCTAGCTCACTGGGTGGGGAGACCTGCAGTCTGACTCACTGGGCTCAATGGAGGGGGTTCCTAGAGCTCTACACATAGAAGGTTTTCTGCTGACCCCTTCCCTAAGATCCTGCCTAACTGTCCAAGGAGGAGGGAGAATGGAGCCCACCCCCACCCGGGCCACCCCAGCCTGAGAAGGGATGCGAGGCCACTGCTGTCCAGGTGGACACGGCGATGCTGGTCAGCGAGGGCTCCCCTAGAACCTCCACGCCAGCCGAGGTGGGTGCCTGGGTGGAGAGGGGCGAAGTCACAGCTGGGTTACCCAGAAGAAAGGCTCCCGGGGAGCCAGCGTGCACCTCTGTGCCCGGCCCGGCAGGGCCCGCACCGCCGTTGCTAATGGTCCACAGGCAAGGGTAGGGGCTGCAGAGAGAGAGAGAGAGAGATGATGGTCAGTGACGCTCCCTGGAAGGACTGCCACCTGACGAGCATGCACACCTGCTGAGAGGAGCCGCCGGGTCTAGGGAGATGGCACCTGGCCACGGCTCTGTTTCTAGCTTGGACACAGAATGGCCCTGTTTCTGCAGAGACGCCAAGAGAAGCAGCGAGATGTAGTGGAATAAGCATACGATTAGGGGCCCCGAGCCCTAAATTTTGACACTGGCCCTGCGCCAGGCAAGTTGTTCATTTTAAACACAGCGTTTTATTTCTCTAGGCCTCCCTTGCAGCTGGTTACATGGACAGGAGGGAAAGGGGAACATTCGGACGGGAGGATCTGGAAGTAAGATCCCTCACTGGCCAGGAGAAGCCATGCGGCGTAATAACCAGGACACACTGTGTCAGAAAACCTGGGTTCGAATCCTGGCTCTGCCACTTACTAACTCCATGACTTTGGTCAAATTATTTAATCTCCCTGAGCCTCAGTTTCCTCATCTTCAAGATTTGGAGTGATAATTACACATACCTTACAGATATTGTCGTGAGGATTAAACAGGATGATGAGCAGACGATGCCTAGCACATGGCCCTCAGTCCATGGTGGCTGTGATAATTCCGTCTCGCATTCCTGGTCTCTACCTGTCAGCCCTGGTTCCTGGCGGAAAAGCCAGGCAGCTGGACCACTTCCTTGGCCTTCTCTTATTCCTTAGACTGGTTCACAAACTTGCAAGTTTTAAAACAAATACTGATGCCTGGGCCCTCGCCCAGACATTCTGATTTAACTGGTCTGGCATGCAGCCTGGGTATGAGGATTTTTAAAAGCTTTCCAGTTGATTGTAATGTGCAGCAAATTTTGCACCTTAACATAGAACCTAGATGAAAATGACCGCAGTCGGAACAGGGAGAATCACCCGCGATGCTTCAAGCCTTTAGTCGTCACCACGTTTGACATCTTAGAGTCTCTGCATTGCCTGACCCTGCATTGCCTGACACTGCATTGCTTGACAATAGGCTCATTACCCAGTGATGGCACTGAACACATTTGTTTTTCTCTTGCAAAATCTTTATAAAGTCAGGAATGGGTTAAATATGCCAACGAGGGAACCAGAGGTAGTCACGCCACCCTGCACTCTGGGCCATATTTCAGATACCAGAGACCTCATTGGACCACAGGAAACCTGCAGAAGCCCATGCCCTGGGCTTCTTTCTGAGCCAGCTCTGCTTGCCGGGATTCTGGCCCCACCTCCAGAAGAGACTTTTTTGCAATATCCCCCGGAGCTCCCTCCTGATGCCTCCTGGGCCAGTGGGAAGACCAGGGCTCTGAGTTACATCACTTGCTTACAGGAAGTTTTTAACACTTCCGAGCTTTAGTTTCTCCATTAGTAAAATAGGAGTTTTAATACCAGCCTTGTGGATGCCTTTAAATACTATAAATGACTTACATAAAGTATCTAGTACAGAACTAGGCACATGATTGCTTAATATCTTTAAGGACACTCTTTCTCACTTCCCACCACAGCCCAAATCAGTGCATTTCCCTTAGAGCCTCCAGTCAAGCACTGTCCAATAGAAGTAAAATATGAGGGGTCAGCCCGGTGGCGCAGCAGTTAAGTTCGCACATTCCGCTTCTTGGCGACCCGGGGTTCGCCGGTTCGGATCCCGGGTGCGGACATGGCACCCCTTGGCACACCATGCTGTGGTAGGCGTCCCACGTATAAAGTAGAGGTAGATGGGCATGGATGTTAGCTCAGGGCCAGGCTTCCCCAGCAAAAAGAGGAGGACTGGCAGTAGTTAGCTCAGGGCTAATCTTCCTCAAAAAAAAAAAAAGGAAATAAAATATGAGCCACAAATGCAAGGCTAAATTTTCTAGTAGCCATATTTTAAAAATAAAAAGGATAAAAAGAGAAAAACTGAACTCATTATTAATAATATTTTAGGTAACTGAAAATACTCAAAATATCATCTCAACATGCACTTGACGTAAAAAAATTACTTTTATCCTTTATTTTGTACTAAGTCTTCAAAATTCTGTGTGTATGTTACACTTTCAGCACCTCTCAATTTGGACTAGTTGCATTTCAAGGGTTCAACAGCCACAGGTGGCTCGTGGCACCTGCACTGGACAGCACACGGCTAGACCCTGTGGGCCGCAGCAACATGGACATCAAGATCACGGTTTAGGCCACATCAGCCACACCTGGAAGCTTGCTAAAAATGCAGACTGGCCCCAACCCAGACCTGCCGATCAGGTTCCGCATTTAAACAACATTCCCCATGATCCTAATGCACAGTGAAGCCTGAGGAGCTCTGCTGTGGGCCCGAGCCCTGCATTCTCCTCCCTTTTCCAGCACCTACAGACACCAAGACATCTGCCGTCTCCCCAAGTACCGTCTTGTAATTTTGAATCTCTTGTTGGGCCTTCTCAAAATTCTGCCTATCTATGTTGAACCTAACAGCTGACCTCTGTATAGCACATTATTACTTACAAAGCATTTTCCTGTGATTTCTCATTTTGGTGTCCCCATAACCTACAGAGTAGCTCATCTTATTTCCATGTTACAAGATAAGAAAGCTACAGCTTGGTGATGCTAAGAAAATCGACAAAGTCACAAAGTCAATCAGAGTAGAACTGGGACTCAAGCCAGAGTCCTGACAGAAGTGCTGTCAGACTCCAAGGCCCCTTTCCTTTCCACGCCACCACACTGATTTCCAGAAGTCAGAACGAAATGCAGGTCTCTGGTGTGAGAGTGATGCCGTGGGTCCTACATGCTACGCTTAGCCCTGTCACCCGGGTGTGGTCCAGGCACCCACTATCTGTCCCCTTGTTAGAATGGGTGGCTTATGAGAATATGGACAATCAGGTCTTGAGTTCTCAGTGTGTATTTACACTCTTGCCCTTCGATTTCCTTGTATTCGGTATCTATCTGCTCCTACCACAGTGTATGGTATTTCTGACCGGCTCCAGACGAATGAGCCCAGGCAAGGATGTCTTTTCCCTTTTAAAAACAAAATACCAATGCTACAAAAGAAAGAGTATATATCTGAGCAGTGCTTTCCCACTCCCCTCTCTCCAGGAGTAAAAGGTCCATCCTGTTGTTACCGTTACTTCCTAGTGGCTTAGAAGTCAGGACAATAGCTCAGAGCAAGCCACTTAGGAAAAAGAACGAAGCTGGGTCCCCAGCCCTAAAGTAAAGTCCCAAGCCCACCAGAGAGCAAGTTGCTGGTGTTGGTCTTACCTAGGCCCTGGATTCATGGGTCCACTCGTGTGGGGTACAGACAGGATGCTGGCGTGGGGTGTGGAGGATAAGGACGTCCAGCTGTCAGCTCCAGAGAAAACTTGCAGATTATTGCTGGAGCTTTCTATCAAGTTCACTTTGGGAAAATAACAACAGTTGAATTGATGGAGCATGCAGAATATATAAAGATGGCGACCAATGACATGATCCTAGGATAAAATATAACCATGGCTTGTGCTACGGGTGCCAATAGTTGGTTAGTACTTTCTGAGGGAAACAGAAAAGAGGGAGGAACTTAGGTTTATTGAATGTTAACCATATGCCACATGCCGCTCATATTTTAATCTTCACAACAACAACTTATCATCTCCATTTTATACATGAGACACAGAGGGAGGTGATCTGCCCTTTGTGACACAGATCTGTCTAACTCATGTCACCACAATCACTCCTCTGTAAGAACGGACCATATCATCAGCCCCTCAAGATAAGCCCAAGGGCCACCAGTGCCCCAGATGAGATTTCTCAGAACAAGGACCTTATTCTTCTCAACAGCCCCAAGTAGATTTAAACTTCTCAAGAATAGTGTCTTCTATGTCTTTGAATCTTCATTTGCATAAACAGTGTATACCTAAGGGACAGGAAGAAGGAAAGAGAAGGGAGGAAGGAGGGAGAGAGGAGAGAGAGGAAGAAGATGCCAGGATAGATATGTGGCCAAGTCACTCTTTTTCATGGCCTGACACCTGCAACGTCTTCAGCCTCAGCTCTTGCATCTTCCACCTCTCCCTGCTCCTCCACACTCTGTTCCAAATCTGTTCCCCAGCCAACCCAGGGTTTCTCACCCTTCTATGTCTTTGCTCATACTGCTGTCTTACCTGGAGTGCTCTGCACCTTTGCCTGTGTCCCATGTCATCCATCCTTTCACCCCTGCCCACTACCCTCTCTGTCCTTTTCTATTCATCCCTCAAAGCTCAAGTTAAATGTCAATCCCTCTGGGCAGATCTCGCTGCTCTTTTTCCTTGATTCCCATAGCATCCGGGCATATGTGTTCTATAGAATGTTTCTCAAACTTTAATGTGCATAAGAATCACCTGGGGATCTTGTTAAAATGTAGACTCTTTCAGAATGAGAACCTGAGAGTCCACATTTCTAACAAGTTCCCAAGTGATGCTGCAGGTCCAAGGACCACATTAGAGCTCTCACCACATTGTATTGTGATGAATTATTTATGTATTCACAGAGCCCTGAGCTCCTCCAGGGAAGAAACTATACCCTAACTGCCTTGCTATCCCCACGGCCTAGAGGAGCGCCCGGGACACAGCAGATGCTCAGAAGATGTGTTGTGTGCTGACCATGGGAAAGAAGCAGGACATAGAGTGGGGACACTGCTCAGTTTCTGATATCATTGAGCTACATTTTCTCCCTTCCTGGCAGGAGTTGTCGCGGTTGCCGGGAGTAGCAGGTGAAGGGCCACAGGGACGGGTAGCTGGTGACCAGGAAAGCCCTCTGCAGATTCAGAGCTCAGGAGGTCTCTGAGGCTGGAATCTTAACATTTTCCTCCATCTCCAGTGCCTTGAACTGTACTTATTTGTTTTATTTAACATCAATCTCCCCGTCTGAGAATAGAATCTCCATGAGCGAGTATTTGTCTATTTTCTTCATGGACAGAAACTGGCACAGAGTCAGCCTGTAATAAATATTTGTCGCATGAATAATTGAATGAGAAATCAACCTTTGGATTCATTTCACCTTTCCTTCCTTCGTTTCTCCCTCCCTTCCCTGGACTTCCCATGCAACACAACTGTAGAAAAAGGCCAAGTGAAGGCCCTGAGCTGAGTGTCTCGGACCCCCACAACTTCTCTTGGCTTTTAGAGCTGCAGCCTGAAACTGCTCGGGACTCCAGCGCCCTGGGAGGAGGCCTTTACTCCCATTAGAACCAGGAGACTGTATTCTGAAATAATTACAAAACACTAATAATGTTATATTAGTAAATAAACTAAGACATTACAATAATAATATACAATAACATCACATATATTAGATGAAAGGGGTTCCATCTGCAGATACTTCTTTTTACTATCTGTTTATCCATTTCTCTCCACCCCGCTCCCCCTCATATCCCCAAGGGTATCATTAGCAGAACCACACACCTGAGGGAGAATGGTTTCTATGCATGTAAGCAGAAGGGTAAGGAGCCTGCCGGTGTCCTCGGAGGCCAGGATAGTGCTCACAGCCCTGGTGGGTGTGGGGAGCAGACAGAGGCAAAGGAGTAGCATACTGATAATTGGCGTTTCCTGCTGTGCACACTCCATCCGGATTGGAAAAGATCCATCCTCCCACTAAAACAGACAAGAGGAAGATACAGAAACTGACACTGTGAACTTTATACAAAAAGTCAGGTAACCAGCCACTTTGCACAGCTATGTTTCTGTGTGAAGGACACTATCTGCCCACGTGCAGATAAGTGCCACCACCCCCACTGGCACTGTCCTTCCACGTTTGCAGCTAAGTTGGCTTCTTGGGAGATGAATGACAGGTCCTATCAAAGTTTGGAAAACCTCTGAAGGAACACTGGAATCACAGATATATGAAAGACTATTTGAACGTGTAAGTTAATAGAAACTAAAAATTAAGTTGCTTCTGACTTAATTGAATTAGATTAGAAGTCAGTCTAGGAAGGAGTGTTAGATGTATATGTAACTCACTGATCTACAGCTACTAGGGAATATTTAATGTGGTAACACAGAAAGAGTGGAGGCCTCTCTATTTCTGCCCAGTGGGAAGAGGTCTTAGTTCTCACTCCAAGCAAAAGGAAACAGGATGCCTCCATCACCACCCAATAGGGGACTCTGAAAGCAGAGAGGGAGCTGGCTAGCACATCTTGATGGCAAGAACCTTGCAGAACATTTTAGAAGGCTGCAAAATAGTTCATAGAAATTTATTTTTGAATAATCATCTCAACTGATGCAGCAAAAAGCAATTACAAAATTTTATATCCTTTCATGATAAAAAAGAGTCAATAAGCAAATATAAGGAAATTGCCTCAACATAATAAAAGCCATGTATGACAAGCCCACAGCAAACATCAAACTTGATGGAGCAAAACTGAAAGCTTTTCCTCTGAGATAATGAAAAAGACTAGGATGCCTACTCTCACCACTTCTACTCCACATAGTATTGGAGTCCTAGCCAGAGTAATTAGGCAAGAAAGAAAACAAGGAAGGAAGGAAGGAGAGAGAAAAGGAGGGAGAAAGAGAGAGAGAGAAAGAAAGAGCATCCAAACTGGAAAGGAAGAAATAAAATTATCTGTTTGCAGATGACATGATCTTATATATAAAACCTTAAATGTTCCACAAAAAAACTGTTAGAACAAATTCAGCAAAGTTGCAGGATACAAAATCAACACATAAAAATCAGTTGCCTTTCTATACAGTAACAATGAACAATCCAAAAAGTGAATTAAGAAAACAATTCCACTTACAACAGCATCAAAAGAACAAAATACTTAGGAATAAACTCTACCAAGGAGGCAAAAGACTTATTCACTGAAAACCACAAAACGTTGCCGTAAGAAATTAAAGAAAAAAGAAATAAATGGAAAGACATCCCATGTTCATGGATTAGAAGACTTAATATTATTAAAATATTCATACAACCCAAAGCAATCTACAGATTCACTGTAATCCCTATTAAAATCCCAATGGCATTTTCAGCAGAAGTAGAAAAAAAGCAATCCTAAAATTCATACGGACTCTCAAAAGACCCCACATAGCCAAAACAATCCTGAGAAGGAAGAACAAAAGTGGAGGCCTCACACTTCCTGATTTCAAAAATATTACAAAGCTACCATAATCAAAGTAGTATGGTACTGGCATAAAGACAGACATATGGATCAATGGAACAGAAAGGAGAGTCTAGAAATAAACCCCCACTTATATGGTCAAATGATCTTCAACAAGAGTGCCAAGACTATATGATGGAGAAAGGATAGTCTCTTCAACAAATGGTGTCAGGAAAGCTGGATATTCATGTGCAAAAGAAAGAAGCTGGACTACTATCTTATGCATATCTAAAAAATAACTCAAAATGAATTACAGACAAATGTAAGACCTAAAACTATAAAATTCCTAGACGAGAACACAAGGGAAAGTTTCATGACATTAGATTTGGCCATTATTTCTTGGAGATGACACCAAAAGCAAAAATGGACAAATGGAACGTCAAACTTAAAAACTTCTGCACAGCAAAAGAAATAACCAACAGACTGAAAAGGCAACCTATGGGATGGAAGAAAATCTTTGCAAACCATATATCTGATAAGGGATTCATATCTAGAATATATAAAGAACAACCACAACTTAACAACAAAAAGACAAACTCGACTGAAAAAAGGGTAAACGACTTGAATAGACATTTCTCCAAAGACACACAAATGACCAAAAAGTATATGAAAAGATGATCAACATCACTAATCATCAGGGAAGTTCAAATCAAAACCATAAGATATCACCTCATACTGTTAAGATGGCCATTATCAATAACAAAACAACACAAAACCAGAAAATAACAAGTGTTGGCAAAATATGGAGAAATTGGAACCCTTGTGCACTGGTGGCGGGAATGTAAAATGGCGCAGCTGCCATGGAAAACAGTATGGAGGTTCCTCAAAAAATTAAAAATAAAACTACGACATGATCCAGGAATCCCACTTCTGGGTATATATCCAAAAGAATTGAAGATATTTGCATATTTATGTTCACTGTAGCATTCTTCACAATAGCGAAGAGGTGGAAATAACCTAAATGTCCATCGACAAATAACTGGATAAAAAAGTTTGGTGTATACGTACTATTGAACATCACTCAGCTTTAAAAAAAAAGGAAATCCTGTCAGATGCTACAACATGGATGAAGCTTCAGAACACTAGACCAAGTGAAATAAGCCAGTCACAAAAAGACAAATACTGCATGATTCCCCTTATGTTTTAGGTATCTAAACTAGATAGAGAGAGAGAGAGCTAGAAAGTAGAATGGTGGTTGCCAGGGGCTAGGGGGAGGGAGAGGCAAGGCGTTGCTTGGAGAAGTAGTTTCAGTCACGCAGGATGCGGGGGGGGCGCGGAGGGTCTGGGAATTTACTGCACTACAATGTGCGTGTAGTTGACTATATTGTACTGTACACTTGGAAATTGTTGGGAGGGTGCATTTTATATTATGTGTTTTTTGCCACAATAAAAAATATTGATTCGGAATAGAAGGCTCTACTTCAAGTGAGTTCACGGATACAGACTGAGACGTAGTAACGCAGGCCCTGAAACAAGAAGCGCGTCTCACCGACCAGATCTCAACTGAGATACCCGCAGATGAGGACTCAGACAGGGCCAGAGCTGTGCCTCAAGATTGTTGACTAAGGATTGTCTCTGGGGCTTCAATAATAAGGAAATGGAGCTTTGATTAGAAACCATTGTCTTTGCTTAATACTTTTTAAGTATAAGTAAGGAAATTGTACAGAGTTCATCTCACAAAGCGTGGGTCAGTCATTCTCAACAAATCCTTTTGTCGTCTTCCTTTTCCCATTGTTGTATAGACATGTGGCCTGAGGGGTCCCTATCTGACTAATAGAATCAAGATTCAGGGGTCCAGTGGGCAAAGCCAGGCAAGAGATCCCCAGAACCACACTTCTGCCCACATACAACGTACACATCTCAAGAATTTTACTGAGAAGACTGCAACACATGGACTTTGAAAAGGTGTGGCTCTGTACCGCTCCTCTCCCACATAAAAAGGCTTTTTATTCCAGGTCACTTTAAAAAATGCTTTTCTGAGAGCTGCTTCTCTTTATGGGGGTATCCTGCCATTTCTGCAATGGAAGATGCATTAAGATTTAGAGAAGGAGGGAGTGAAGAATTCCATAGGTGGGAAACTGCAGACGGGATCTTAGCAAACCACTATAATCCAAATTAAAGAGTGTCACAGACACCAGGGGTAACTTGTCCACTCTGATGTCGCTGACCTTGGGTTACTGTTGCGGCTTTAGAGGACCTGCTCCACCACAGGGCCTCCTCTACAATCTGAGACTTACAGAGGGTGGCACCCTGTCAGGAACAGCCAATGCCACCTGCGGAATCCCAGCTGTATCACCCCAACTCTCCCTGCAGCTTTCCAGTCAAGGAATGCAGGCTCTCCCTCATCTGCACAGCTACAGCCTACCTGAGGCACTGAAAATTAGCAAACACTAACAACAGGGGGAATCCAGGACAGAGACAAGAGAGGAGAGTGTGAAGGCGGGAGATACACCCAGCATGCACTTTTGAGAGTTCCTAGCCTCACTGACGTGAAACTAGAGTCTAAGAAATTCACCATTTCCATTCTTATCTCCTGCCTAAGATTTATTTAAGCCCCTTAGGAGCACTGGTTCTCTCTGGGAATTCTGGAAAGGGCATAAACTTGTCTTGAGTGGAAGAATTAACCTGTTGAGTCTAGATAGAAGGTTTGGAATAGACCGTAAGCCGTCAGGACAAGTAAAAATTCTGAGTGTGGTGGGAGATTGCTCCTAGACGCCCCAGGCATCACCCAGTTCAGCCAACTCACAGTGAGAATAGGCCACATGCTGGCTCTCAGCGACAGCTTCCGGGACGTCTTTTAGGTGGTTCCTGAAAGAGTAACAAAAGGGCGTTGGGGCCATCCAGCTTATCATACAAGTCTAGCACAAAGCACAGCCACAGTTCTTTCTAGAGACCAATCCATTTCTTGGAATAGGAAAATCAAACACCTTTTTTCTCCAAGCTACTATCTTTCCCCCATTCTCCTACTTCCATGGCACTTTTATCTACTTGTTCAACTGCTCTTTGAGTTGCAATTTTACGGTCACTCCAATTTATCATATTTACAGCAGCAGCAGTCTCTATTTGGTTTGATCATACTGATTTGTGGTCATTGCTCCTGCCTGCCTAATTTCGAGCACCAATTACCACAGCTGAGATTGGCATAGGACTTCAGGTCACAATCACACCTGTGATATCCTGTGAGGGAACTCTCACTGTGCCGATTTTGCAGATTAACAAAGTGGATCTCAGGGAAGTAAACCGACTTTCACAAGATCAGACAGCTGGGAAATGGCAAAGCTAGGACTCGGCATCAGGACCTCTTAGTCAAGGTCTTAAATTCTCCTTATTATACTATGCTACCATCAATTTGAATCTAGACCCTATCATCTTGCACATCCAGTTTTCTTTGGGCCTTTAGTCATCTGAAAAAGTTTTAAGTCTGTCTCCTACATCATTGAAAATTAAGTCAGATATTGACAGGACAGACCCCCTGACATATCATTGTAAACATCTGTCTATTAATCCAGAGCCTTTAAGATGTAAAGGGAAGATCAGAAACTCAGACAATAAAATCTGAACACTTCACAGGTCATCATGTATATACTCTGGGCCTTGTTAATAGAAGTCAAGAATAAGTACCATTATCCTTTTATTTTTTTTTCTAGAATGGAAAGGAAAAATACAGAGATATAAAGTCCCTGACCTAACGTGGTAGAATTGTCGTTCACACCCCCAGAAGTCTCTGACTCCTCTTCTCTCAGATTTGAAAGATATGGGCCTCTCATCTTTACGAATTACTTGCATGAATTACTCAGCTTTACTAGGCTAAACGTAGTTGTTAAAAAAACAAGTTTATTGACACCATTCTACTCAGAGATAATTGGGGGAAGGGTAGAGTGAATTATTAAAAATCTAAATCACTTAATTTTTTTTAAATTTGGCTGTGATACTTTCAAGAATCCAGAGTAAGACAGAGCTGACACAACATTGCCAGTGGAGGTTCTCCTGATCCCTATTATAAGGGACAGATTGTTATGAGTTTGTTGATTTTGTTGAATATTGAAGTTGATATTGAAAACATATTTCTGTCAAAGGTAATGCAAGTGCCACTAGTCCAGACCCTTTCGAGATGATCATAAATTTCACAATTGCAGAAGTCAATTCACAAGATTTTACTGAAATTTCTCTACTCACCTTTCCTTGGCATCCAAGAAGGCTTTGGCAAAAGGGTTGTACTTGATTTTGAGAGCTGTTATCTTAGGTTTACAAAGACAAGAAGTGTTAGTGAGAGTGGAACACGCGTGTGCAAACAGGACCCTCTCTCTTCACCCATGAATTTCCATAAAATCAGAATACTTCCCCTCTCTCTTTTTTTCTCCCTCTCCATGCTCCTTTGCTCACTTCTGCATGAAATCACCATAGCACTCTCTCTGCCAAGGAGCATTTTATTGTGGCATGTGGTGAAAATGACAAATGCAGTGAAAAGTGAGCCAAGAAACGGCAGAGCATTAGAAATGAGCAAATATATATAATATATATATGACATATATTTGGTTTTCATCTCTCCCCACTGGGATGTAAGTGCCTTGAGGACAGGGCCCACATCTATTCTATTCACTGCAGTATTCCCAGCGCGTGGAACAACATCCAGCATGTAGTAATATGCAACAAATATTTGCTGAATAAATAAATATCAGAAAGAATGTTGACATCAGCAAGGGCCTAAGACTTGCTGCTTTCTGGTGGAAGGAAAAAAAGTAAAATAAAAGCCCTTGTGGCCCAGGAACTGTGGGAAGAAATCAAGAGTGAGAGGGAGGAGAGCTGTGCAGTCAGATCCACATGACCTGGACGTCCTCTTGGCTCAAACCTGGAGAAGGCAAGGTGCGTGAGCAAAGCTAGCAGTGGTCACAAAGGACTTTTGGCTCCCTCACCCACCTTCTGCCCTCTCTCTCGTCAGGGGCATCCACATCAACTTGGCAGGCCTGGGAACCCCTGGACTACTTGAAGGGACCCAAACATCCTGCTCCCATCCAGTTCACAGAGGCCGGATTCTGGCTATTCGGCTCTACCCACCAGAGTGGCTCAAGTTAGGCAGGAAGAGACCCGAGTGTGCTCAGAAAACCTAACAAACAGGACAGATAGCATAACACAGACCCAAAGAAGGTACACGGTTGGATCAATTGCACAGACTTGCTTCTAGAGCAGCAGAGACACCCAGCTGTGCAGGCCAAGGGCACACCAAGCCCTGAAGCAAAGACTCCCAGGTTTCTGGTGATTTTACTACTATGCACAACTGTGCCTCATCGGTCCAAGAAGAGGAAGGGCTGGTGGGCCTGTGACAAACAGGCAAGAGGGAGCAGAAGGCAGCTACCTCACTGTTCAACTTCCTCTCTGCTGAGTATGTCTGAATCCTGGAAAATCTACCTTTCCTCCAAGCTCGGTCATGGCAATAAAAGCCGCACCCCTCCCCCCCCCCCCCCACCATCCCACCTCTCTCTCCCAGGTGACATTTGCACACACACTCACCTCCTCGTTCTGATAGGCAGTCACGGCTATGAACTGGGTCTCAGGGAAGGAGCAGTTCATCACCATTCGATGGGCGCCTCCAACACGCACTATGTGCACCTGGGGTTCATACTTATGCAGAGAATTCAACATTATCTGTTGCGGTGGAAGAAGAGAAAGAGGAGACATGCAAAGCCTGGTGCACGACAGGTGATAGACAGCGCCAGCACAGCGGTTAGTCCCAAGCTCAGCACCCACCCAGTTAGGGCCACACGCTTCGAATCCTAGGTCCCCTGAGCTGCCCCCACCTCTCAGAGAATTGAATGGGGGAATTTTTTCAGAAGGTCCCGGGAGCATAACGTTGTAGCTTCTGCCACGGAGGAGTTGTTCTAAAGAGTGTTCAGTTTTCTGCCAAAATCCTCGCTTCCCTTTTTTTCTCTCCCTATTTTCAGCACAATGTGGGTTTTGAAAAACACATTGTTTTTCTTCATATGAGGAACCCTAATATCTCAAAATACTGACAAAATACTATGCGTTTCACAGTGACTACCGAAAGAGTGATGACATCTGACGTCTGCGGGTCCCGCGTCATCCACTCTTTGTGAGTCAAGTAAAAGGTTTATCGGAAGTCTCCTGTTGTGAAATCTGAGCAGAATAATAGTTTACTTTTCAATTTCCTGTTTTAATAAAGAACCGGAACCTTCTGCATATCACAGACTTGGGTGGATTACATCCCCCTCCAAGAAATGAATTCCCCCGTCCCAGCTGGCTAAGGACAGAGAGATCAGAGAAGGGGCGAGAAGACTGGGAGCCAAGAGGCTGAACAAAATGAAATATGGGGGGGGGGGGGGGGGGGGGGGGAGAGTAATCAAGACCTTTTCCTCCCAGCTATGTCTCTAATCCCCCCAAACAGTCTATATTTTATGTGATAAACAACCACCTTACACAGTGCACTAGTGTTCACAATCCTACCAGAGAAAACAATCCTAGCCCCAAAATCTTGTTTACTCTAATTGGAGACGTTAAATAAAACCTTCCTTATTTAACATTTGTTTGGATTTTTTTTCTGAAAGCCCAAAGTTGATTCAATATTCTATTGATAATTATCATAATGCCCAAGAGGAGGTAGCAATTATTTCATTTAGGAGCAGCTTTTTATTAAGGCATTTGTCTACTGCCAACACACCACTTACACCAAAAAAGGGGAGAGGGATAACACAACCCCGGTGCCCACACGCGGCTCCCTTCTGGTGGGTAAAAAGCCCCCTCGCAAGACAAACTCTGAAAGGCCCTGATGATTAAGTAAACGGCGGGGCTCTCTCACTCTCTCTTAACATCAGGAAGTCCATTAAAAACTGAAAGCACCAATTAAGAGCTGTTTATTCCTGTTTACATTTGGACTCTGGGGAATAATTGGCTTCTGTGGGAGAAGAGGCAGTGAGGACCCCTCTAATTGCCTAAATGCACCCTTGATATTTCTTGATTGGCGTTGTGGGGCAGCTGGGTGGCCAGGTGACCGATCAGTGAGGACCCCTCTAATTGCCTAAATGCACCCTTGATATTTCTTAATTGGCGTTGTGGGGCAGTGGAGTGGCCAGCGACCCATCTTACCTGCCCACCTCCATTGAGCTTGTTGGTCAGCTTCACTTTGCTGAAAGAGATGGGCGCTTTCATCCAGTGGGCCCCAAAGTTGGGGGAGTCGGGGTGGATGTAGACGCAGCTGTGGCTGGAGACTTCTGGCTTGCCCGCGGGCACCCATTCTCCATTGACGTACTTCCAGCGGTGACTGTCCGTTGGGACAAAGTCCAGCAGGAGGGAGTACATGGCATTGGGGTCCAGCCCCGTAACACTAATCTTTAGGACAGGGAACATCCGTCTATAAGAAAAGGCAGAAACGAGCCACAGGAGGGATGTTAGGGACCATCCCCTCGTCCACCCATCTCTCTACTCCAAGGAGCCTGCCATGGAGTGCCTCGGGGTGCAGAGAATGCCCCAGTGGGGAGGCGGAATAAGGAGAGGCCAGGCCCGCGGCCCCAGTTCCACCGAGCCTCTTTGTATAAATGCATTTTATGTTGGAGTCGTACTTCAAATTGCTGTGCTCCATTTTAAAGTCTGAAACCACTGCTCTAGTCATTTGACAGAGGAGGATCAGACACCATGTTCTCACAGAGAGCTTTCGTCAAAGATTTCCTCCCAGCTTACATCGGATTCTCACATGAATGCCACAAAGCAGCTCTTGCCAGTCTCACAAGAACACAAGTTCTGAATACTAGTAATAGCGTTAATAGAGAAAACATGGTTTCACAGTAAAACAAGTGAGGGGAACCCCTGGCTACACCAAGTTACACCAGCTTCTTTCCTGCAGGACTTCTCGGAGACTTTACTATACCAATGTGCGCCAGGAACCTTTCAGCAGGAGTTGTGGGATTGTGCACACTCTAAACGTACATAACAGTGGAACCATCTTTCCACTGAGCATTTTGTGAAAGTCTGTGTTCGACCAATACACTTCGAGACACGCTAGTCTGGATTTCTTGGTCCTTCTTCCACTCTCGAGAACAATACCAGCAAGTTCACTCTCACAAATATTTGGAGAAACTACCTCACCTGACTTCTGATTCCCTTTAGTTTATTTTTCTTTCACCAAACATTCTAAGTTGCTCCAATCTTTCCTCAAAAGATCTGATTTCCAGACACAAACCTCCTCCCTCCTGATTGCCCCAGATGCTGTCGTATTTCTCAATCCCTCCTATCAAATCCGAGTCCCCAGGTTGAGAAGCTAACAATCTAGCGTCTAGACCCTCGCTACTCAAAGTGGTCCATGAATGAGCAACATCAGCTGGAAGTTTACGAGAAAGGCGGAACCTCAGACCTCTCTCCAGACCTACATCGTCAGAATCTGTGCTTTTACAAAATCCCCAGTGAGTCACGGGAACATTAAAGCTTAAGATGTACTGGCCTAGAGTATCTTCACCTTTTAAGACGACATGGAGCTAAAGGGGGTTGGAGGAGGCACCCTAAGGACTGATGCTTCTGATGAGGCTGGGAGGAGAACGAAAAGGGGAAAACTGGAATGTGCCCACTGCTAAGAGGAGGATCCAAGGGTGCCAGGAGCACATAACACTCCATGTGAACATGGGAGTATTAAGAGCAGGATGGGCACAGATGAGGAACTGGAGGGTCACCAAGGACATCCTACTGTGTCCAGAGGTGCCCAGCCTTGAGGGGAGATAGAATGGGAATTGTTACGTTTGGAAAGTGAAGGAACTGACTGGCAAATGACAAGAGCTGGATCCAGAGCTGGACTTCAGCCATCCAGGCTCCCTGTCTCCTGAGTTTAAATCACATGGGCTCCCTGAGCTCTGTGGACAGATAAAGCATTTTTTCCGCCTTGGCTCACCCCACCTCATCAAATTTCCTTTCCATCTCCTTTGGTGGCTCCTCCTCCAACTTAGTCCTCCAACTGTGGACACGTAGTGGGGGTCTGTTTTCAGCACCCCCTCTTGCCTGAATGCCCTGCCTTAGAGACTACTTCTAATCTCATGGCAGAATTCAAAGAGCCTGGGGAATTTTATCATTACACTACCCAACACCCACATTCCTGGTATCGCGCTTGGTAAGCATTCAACAGATGGCAGCCTTGAGAGGCCATAGGGAAACCTGACTTTTAGCATAGGTTCTGGTTCAGTTTGCCTGGTTTCAGCTCCCAGCCTTCCTGAGTATACTGCCATAAGCTGCCTTACTTAACCTCTCCGGGCTTCAGTTTCATCATCTCACCACCCAGCCTCATCAAGTTGTTGCACGAACTCAATGAGTAGATTCATGCAAAGTGCTTTTTCCAGCGCCTGGCACCTCGTAAGTGCTCTGCACGTCTTGGCTATATTGTCATTATATCCAAGACCTTTGACTGGCCCAGTTCTGCTTCTGTTCTAGAATCTCACCTTGGGGCAATGACTCTAGAAGTTGAAAACACAAAGGACATCAACTCAGCCTCCCTCCTGCCTGGCTGACAGGAACCACACCCTTCTGCTTTTCCCTCCGGAGATAAGAAGTCTAGGTAGAATAGGGAGTGATAGCTGTAAGGGAGCAGACTTTGCCACCCCAAGATGTGTCTCTTTGGCTTGATTATTTTTAAGAAACAAAAGACTCAGGAAGAAATTTTGACCTTCCCCTAGCTGCTTAAAAGAATTTAAGATGGAAGGCCTGTTCCAGGAAGGAGCCATCATCACAGCTAACTATAGTATAATATAAACGAGGTGTGGTAGACAGGGAGGAGCCCAGCAAGGCCCATTTGATCAAAGTCCTCTCCATGTCCCGTTGTCTCTGCAAAGTATGGCAAACATTTGCTTACCAAACATTTGCTTTTCCATCTGCATGGGAATTCTCTTCCTCCCCTTCGGAATCCCAAACCACTAACCCCAACATCCTCTTTTGTCTTTAGCTGAAGATGGTATCTAAGGTGGTGGCTTCGATTATTTTGGCTCAGTTATCCTGGGTTTCTCCCATGTATAAATGTTATTAACCTTTGTTTGATTTTCTCCTGTTATTGCCTCATCTCAGTTTAATTCTTAGACCAGCCAGGAGAACCTAGAAGTGTAGGGCAAATTTCTTCCTCCCCTACACCACTATTGGCTATGAGGTTTCTTTATGGGTGTGATGAAAATGTTCTAGAATTAGATAGTCATGATTGTTGCACAACTTTGTGGATATTCTACATGCTACTAAGTTGTACATTTACAAAGGTGAATTTGCTGATATCTTATTTCTCAAAAAATACTAAATTAATAAATTTAATACCACCTCAGTTTTTATTCTCCAGCTGAATCACATTCATCTGCACAGAGATCCTAGGCTTTGGGGTTTCCTGTGGGAAACGGCTAGTGCTGATGACTCCCTCCTTCCCTTGACTCCCAGCAGGACTGTCTCTCCCTTCCCTCTGTCCCCTGGGCTCAAGGAAAGAATATTCATTTGAATAGGAGATTAGGACAAGTATATGAATTGAATCAAATTCCTAGGGGGAAAAAGTACATCAGATGATGCATCCCAAATCCAGATCCTGCCTGAGTGTTGTATTACTTGCCTCCTCTCTCCCCTCCCTTAATGACATGATTATATTTTCATGTTAATGAAAATGATGATTCTCCCCTAGGGAGGCTGCCTGTGTCATCTGAATTCTTCCAGCTGCATATTCTTTTGTTCTTTTTCCAATAGAAGGATTGTTATCTATTTTTTTCTCTTCAAATCAGACTAAACTATTCCCTTTCACAATATATTTTAATGTTTTCAATTATTCTAATGATATCGGCCAAGTGTAGAAAACAGAAGCCTCCAGAAAGCACAAATGTCATTTGCAAATAATCACAAAAGTGGGCATCAGAAGTGACCGCAGGGGTCAGACAGGGTCATCTTGACAGCCAGGCGTCCAGCTTGTTGACATGACATACACAGAGAGCTGGTCTGACTCCTACTCCAGGGCTTTTTCTGAAATGATAAACTTTATTTTTTTAAAAGAAAACACAGGAATGAAATGTGTATAATTGTCATTTCACACATTAAAGTTTAAAAGTACTGAAAGTTTTCCCAATAGAATATGTAGTACGTGTAAAAATAAAAAGAGGAAACTCACATATCTTCCCCTTGCACTAAACTGCCAGAGTAGTGGCACAACTGCTCGAGTGTGACAGCAAGGCTGTCACCTTCACGGTGTGAAGCGTTAGGAAGTCCCATACAATTCTGACTTAAGATTTCAGAGATGATTTAATGCAAGATAGTTTTTCGAATGATAATAGTAAACATACACTGAATTTTATTCTGCAACTAGGACTTAACGTGTATAATCTCATTTAAGTCGTACTTCGCCCTGAGGAGGTCAGTGTTGTTCTTCCCACTTTACAGATGAGGAAAGTGGGGCTCAGGAAGCACAAGCCCATGCTCCTTACACTCTGCCCACTGCCTTCTCTTTTATTACATGCACCGCACTGGTTTTTCCTCTCTCTCTCCTTTTCAGTTCTAGAAAGTAAATATGATCAGGCCAGAATGAAAGGAAAAATCCCCTTAATAGTTTCCCAAATCTTAATACCTAATTAGAGATTTATTTACTCATTAAATAAATGATTTTTGAGTACCTGCTCAATGCCAGGAGCTGTTCCAGGTGGGGATTCGATGGCAAAAAAGCCACAGAGCCAGTGTCTAGTTCACAAAGCTTACATTCTAACAGAGAAGTCAGGCAACAAAAATGTAAACAGGTCTTTTCTTAATGTAATTTAGACTGCAAGAGTGCCATGAAGGATCTAAAACGGGTGATGTCACATAGGGAGCTACTCTAGACAGACCTGAGGTAGGGCCGGGGGTGATATTTGAGCTAACATATAAACAATGAGAAGAAAGGAGTCATGTAAAGGAATAGCAAGTACAGTGGCCCTGAGGGCCAGATACGCCTAGACATTTGAGGGCTACTGAAGAAAGAGGAGGCCAGTGTGGCTGAGGCCAAATGAAGAAAAACTTCACATTTTTATTTCCACTAGCAGGTTCCAGTGGCCTCCTCTCTCTCTCGGCTGCATCATGCTAGGTCTCACAAAGAACGCAGTGTGACCTTTCATTCCAGAATAGGAAAACGTGTAAAGGCTTTTCTTCTTTCATGAGACGTTCAGGAGCTATGCCTCATGTTCTAAAGAAACTAAAATCACGTGAAAAGATGCTCATCATCATTAGCCATCAGGGTAACGCAAATCAAAACTTCAATGAGATGCCATTTCGCATTCACTAGGATGGCTGTAATAAAAAAGATGGACAATAACAAATGTTGGTGAGGATGTAGAGAAATTGGAACCCTGACACATTGCTGTGGGAATGTAAAATGATGGAGCCACTCTGCAAAACAATCTGGCAGTTCCTCAACCAGTTACATACAGACTTACCATATGATCCAGCAATTTCAGTCCTAGGTATGTGCAAGAGAAATGAAAACACACATCCACACAAAAACTTGAAGACAAATGTTCATAGCAGCATTATTCATAATAGCCAGAAAGTGGAAATAACACATGTCCATCGACTAATAAATGGGTAAACAAAATAGGGTATACATATACAATGGAATATTATTTGGCAATAAAAATACTGTAACATGGATGAAGCTTGAAGACATTATGCTAAGTGAAAGAAGCCAGTCACAAAGGACCACATGTTGCATGATTCCATTCATATGAAATGTACAAAGTAGGCAAATCTATAGAGATAGTAAGCAGATTGGTAGTTGACTGGGCTGGGGAGGATGGGGGACCAGCGGGTGATGGCTAAGGGATGCGGGGCTTCTTTGGGGGATAATGAAAATGTTCTAAAATTGTTTGTGGGGATAGATGCACAACTCTGTGAATATACCAAAAACCACCCAGTTGTACACTTTAAACAGAAGAATTATATAGTACATGAATTATATCACAATAAAGCTGTTTAAAAAAGTAAAGAAGCCATGACATCTTGGCTCTTAGAAGGACACATCTGAAAAGTGGTACCACAGTTTATTGCTCTATTCTCTTTAGCACTTCATCTGCCAAGAATCTTACAATTCCTTTTATATCACAAATGAACTAAGAGATGCCGTGTATTTTTTAATCTCCTTTTTGCCAATGAGGAATAAATAAAAGTCAGTCAACTTGCCAAAAGTCTTGTAACTGGGACGGGAGGTCCCCCGGCTCTAAGCCAAGTTCAGCTTCTCCTGCCTCACAATGACCATGGGATGCATTATCTAGGGAGATGTCATCTGTTCACCTGTGGGCACCATTCGTTGAGTCTTGGAAGAGCTGAGAACTACGTAAATCAGCCCTAACTCAGAGACAGGGGCAGGCGCCAGCGTGGCAGGGCGGATGAGCACTCCACAAAACCGTGCTCCAGGTGGTTGGGCTTTGCTGTGAGGCTAGTTTTTCAGTTTTATTTCCCTGACAGGGGACCTTGAGAGCAGCAGTGCTGAAGGAGGTGAGGAGTGAGGTTTGCAGGAAGATATAGGGGCAGATTTTGCAGGCAAGGAAACAGCAGAGACGGTCAATGGCAAAATCCATCGTCAAATCCTTCCTCCATCTCCCCATAGAACTATGATATTCATCAAGTGCTCATCAGAGCTTTTGGAGTGTGTGTGTGTGTGCGCGCACACGAGGAGGTGTGAGTGGCATGTGGCTGTTGATGCTTATGCGTAGGCGAGCAGGTGTAAGAATAGCAGCAGGGAACCAAGGGGCCTGGGTAGAGGCAGATTACACACATACACATGATCCCCATAAACTGCAACCATCAAGTGCAAAGAAAAACACTGTGGGCTATGGGACATGGAAACTTATTTGCCTGACATGCACCTGTAATTTTCCCCCTCTCGCAAGCCCTCACTGGAAATTACCAGCATCAACTCCCTGCAGCAGCATCCCTTACTCATTGGCAAATTCAATCTAGTGATTTCCAACACTCATTTTATGAAAATAAATGGGTGCGACAGTTACATCAGAAATCCTCCCAATTTCTTGAAACCTGCTCAAGGCAAATTTAATCAGAATTAAGTCAAAATTATTTAACTGCGTGGAAATACACATGAAATATAGCATTTTCCCCTAAGGTGAAGATGTTACAGTAAAGAAAACAGGAGGTGCAAGAGACTTCATTTGTTTGCCTCCAAGCCTGAAATAACGTTTTTTTCTGCACCTATAATATCAGTTCCTGGCTTAAAGGATGGAGATGACAGCTGGCTGCACTACAGATGGCTCACGTGAGCTCTAAGAATTATAATTGTTATTGTCACATCTGAAAGACTACTGAATACGAGTACCTAAAAGTTCAAAAGAGAAAAGAGAGGAGGGAGAAAAGGAGGAGGAAAGGGAAAGGAAGTAGTGAAAGAGAGGGGGAGAGAGAAAGGAGGCAGGCATGGAAGGAAGGAGGAAGGAGGCTATCAGGATCCCAGTTTCTGGGGATCATTCAGTGTTTTTCAGAGAAAATCCTCTCTTTACTACTTCTGATCAATGTCTGAGGCAAGCCTCCTGTTTATGTACATAAAAGTAAGTCTCCACTCAAAAATGAGTGTTTTAATTCTTTCAGCAGCCCATCCTGTGCTATTTCAAAACTTGCTATTACGCAGAAAAATGAGACCTCAAGCGTACAAGAGCTTTCTGACGACATCAGGAAGCTTTTAGAACAGTCAAAAGTCAGCTGCCTACAGGGCAGGCAGGCCAAGTGGATGAAGAGGGCTGGAGCTCGGCACTAAACACCGGGAACGTTGCTCTCCACAGAGAAGGGCCCCAAACCCCTCTGCATCGGGCTCGGGAGTTGGTGTGAAAGGCAGGGATGGGGCATCTGGAAGAAACACAGCGGGCCTATGGCCAGCGGAAAATGGGTGGGAAGGAGACCGACAGGAATAGATGGGTAGGAGAAAAAGAGAGATGAAGAGGAAAGAAGATGACAAAACGAGAAAGATGTGTGTCTATCCAGAAGTAAAGTGTTGCTAACAATTTAATCTGTGGAACTAAGAGATTGAGAGTAATTCCAGACCAAGCCCATTCGTTATCAACCACATCAATTTCTTGGAGATTTGTCTTCCCTTCTTTATCTGAAGTATGAAGGGAACTTTCTACCTCCTGGCAAAATCTTGACCCTAAGGGGTTCAGAGACCTTAAGAGAATCTAAGAAAAGATGCAGTTCACTGGAGGAGGGAACAGCAGCGGGGCCTCCACAGATGAGAAGAACCAAGTTGACCAAAATTAGACTTTTTCTACAACGAATAGTTTTCACATAATTAATACTAAGTGACTTTAAAATTGTGAAGAGTTTTAAATTTTAAATAAGGAGAAAAAATTATATAGGTGAAAAAAGGCAAGAGAATGTTCTTCTTAAATTGTAAAAGTACATGCCAATATCACGTATTATTAAATTGAATTTTATAACAGTTTCAGAAACTTTTATCTATTCCTTATTGTAATAAGGTGAACTATATTTTTACTTAGTGATTGTGCTTATTTTGCTTTCCTATGTGGCCACTCCGACAGCAAGAGAGTATGAGGCTCAGTGTTAGTGTAACTACTTTTCAATAAGTCCAAAGAATAACAAACAGAAAGTTCTACTTATTATCAGACATCATAAAATTTTTACAATTACGTCATCTCTCATCTTTGAAAGGAAAGAAAGTCAATCCAGTTAGGAATTTGAGGTGATTCTTTGAAATTAAAAACATGTTTTATATCTTCTTTCTACCAAAAACAATGTGTAAATAGAGAGCAAGATTAGGAGCAGGTATCCCTGGATTACAAATACGAAAAGTAATCAACCCTACATATGAAATAACCATGGGACCCATTAAGAGAGAGAGAATACAAACATCAAGCAAGGTTGATATTCCTACTACCAGTAATAATCACAGTTTATTGAAATGCCCTTATTTCTGGTACACTTTTCACTTACAAAGCACTTTAATGTCATGCAACAGCACTCAAGTTCATAATTCTCCCAGATACACAAGGAATGGTTCATTTTCTACACTGTGCATTTTACTCAAAAACAGAAAAGCGAGACATCAGGAATGGAAGCATTTTGCACAAGGACAAAAGCCTGCAGGAGTCCAGCTGACCCCCACTTGTCCCTATTAGGGAGCAGAATTTCTCTCAAAGGTGACAATTACAGTCCTGCCCAAACTAGCCCTACTGAAAATGCCTTTCAAAGTTTTGTACTTTTGCGACCATGTGAACCGAAAGATCAGTGAGCATCCACTGAATGTTGGGAGCCAGTCCAGCCAAGCAGGCAGCAGTAAAGACTTCTTTCAAAATATTTCTGTCGCCTCTACCAAGCGAAAGCTTCTAATATTACTTTGACAGCTCCAGAGTGGTCTAGATTTAACAGAATCCAAGAAATGCCGACAGAGATCAGTTTCAATTAATCCCCAATTTGTTGCAATGAGAGAAAAGAAGGCATCTTCTCTTTCCCCAGACAGGATATTATGGTCTCACTATTTCTGCAGTGGCTCTCACATCCTCACACACACACAGTCTCAAACAAGCGCTCACCACAAACACACGAGGAAGCGGATGCAGGGAGAAGCACTGAGACCAAATTTGCCATTTGCTCCCAATCTTCAACTAGTCTGAAATTTCTGACAAGTTTGCTATCCTTATGAGGAAACCATCCAGCTTCCAAATAAAGTTGTCTTTCACCTTATCTGAATGGAGACGGGACTCAGATCTGCTACAGAATATGCAGTCAGTCAAAAATTAGTATTATTTTCTGACTTTTGAGTACATTTCCCAAACTTATGGGGCATGCCCCTCTATGTAGTAATTTCCCAGAATTTCTCCATTTAAAATGCATGCAAGACAGGTGGCTTCAGCCTCCACTTCTCCAATGATCTCAGAGAAATTAATTAAGTTGGCTGGGGGAAAGCCGTGGAGACGGTCCTTCTCATGAGCATGTTTAATCAGACCCCGCTGCCTCTGAGTGAAGAGCGGCAGCCTCTTCAATATTAAAGGGGTCTCACCTCTCTTGCTAAGCCCTGCCAGCCCAAGCAGGGCCGCAGATAAACTCACCTGCCATTCTTGGTCACGATCATTTCGTTCGTGACTTCCTTGAATCTCTGCCAGAGAGGGGCGTCCTCCAGGATGATCTGAAGTTGCTTCTCCGTGGGGTCGCCTTTTTCCCTCCCTGCCTGAAGCTCACTTTCCACCATATTGAGCAGGCGAGAAACAGTGCCATCGCTGGTCTTCTGCATGCTCAGCTCACTCATGGCCATAGGCCCCTCTCCACCTTCACTAAGAAATGCTACCCACCTTGCTCTCTTCCACCTCCTTCTTGCTCTCCCTTGCCTGCTTTTCCAACCCAGCTGGACAGAGCCTGGAGAGCTGGAGAGAAGATGCCCTGGCTCTTGCCTAAGCTCTGAGCATGACACCCCTTAAGTCTCCAAATTATACCACCAACCTGTTAAGCTTTAGTTGGGGGGGGGGGGGGGGGGGGAGGGGGGGGGGGAGAGGTGGGAAAGAAAAAGCCCTCTCTTAATTACTCATTGGATCAGGTGGAGAGAGCCTGGCTTTCCCATTGGCTGCCGTGCATAGAGTAGACGTTTAAGAAGAGTACTCCATCCAAATTATCAGGCTTTTATCTTGTTGTACCTGAAGAGGTCTAATCGGTGTATTGAGGACCATTTTCCCATTAATTAAAATTGTTCCAGGCCCAGACTGCAACAATCAGGCAAATCATGTTTGTGTCTAAATCATGGCATGTGGCACCTATAGGGAAAGAGGTCCTGGAAGAATCGACAAACTCGATGCCAACGCAGGCTTTCCTGACGTAGTCAAGAGCCTAAAGCCCTCACCATCCGCTAGCCCTGGACAGAACAGCATACATCGAAGGCCAAAGGCACTGTGCCAAGGAATACGACAACCACACCAGAGAATGGAGGAAGGCGCTCTGTGTGCCACACACTCAAGGGTCAGAGATCAGGAGAAAGGAGCTAAGGACCTCTTTCTCCCAGGGTGTCCCCTGGTGGTCATCGCTCCTACACATGCCCACAACCTGTTCACCTCCCTTGCCACCTCCCACAAGTAGAAGAGCTCTGAACCTTGTCCTTCCTCTCTAGAATCCAGAGCTTAAGCTTTCTCTCTAGCCCTAGCCAGAGAGAGAGGAAAAAGTCATTTAGCATCATATTAATCTCTCTAAGGAAGCACTCTGCCTGCAGTGAATGAAAATAAGCTTTTTACATTATTATACAGAACAGTTTCAATCCTGGGTCCAGAAAGGCTTTCTGGCTTTCCTTTTAGACAGTCCGTGGCCTATCTGGCACCTTGAGGTGAATCCCCTCCTTCCCTGGGAAGACACTTCTGGTAGAAAACGTTTCTTTACCCACAGCGTGAAAGGGGCAGGAGGAGGGCAAGGACAGAGGTAGCTCGACCTCCCAACCCTGAGTAGATCTTGGAGGTTGTGAGTTTTTCTCTCACTACAACAGAAAGTAAGAAGATCGAAACAAAAGGAAAATAAAAGCAAAAAAAAAGATAAAGTCAGAGTAAGGATGCTCCATAAAACACACTCAGTGACTACTAAGTACCGCTTACTAAGGAAGGAGCACATCCAGTGATGAAGGAAACAGAAACGGCCGGTGCCTTCATGGAATTAACATCTGATAGAGAAGATGAGTAACATAAAGTAAACAACAACTAAGTAACTATCAACAGTGATAAGTCTATGAAGACTGTGTGAAAGGGGGAGGCAGGGGAGGAAAATGTGTGCAAAGTGGACTGGGGAGAATCCTAATGAGATGGGGTCGGATGCAAAGGCTTCTCTGAGGGGGAGGCATTTTGGCTGAGAACAAAGAGATGACAAGGATTCAGTGAGGGAGGAGTTGAGAGGAGAGTTCCAGGCAGAGGAACCACACGTGAGAAGCATGCAGGCCAGCTGAGAACCACAGGAGGCCGGTGCGGCCGGAATGTGGTGGTACAGAGAGTAGAGTGAGATGCGCTTAAGAGGGGCCTTGTAAGCTATAGGAAGGAATTGGATTCTATTCAACGTGAGATAGGAAACTATGGGAGGGTATCAAGCAGGCAAATAGTATAATTTTCCTTGTGTTTTTAAGAAATCTGGCTGATTTGTAGAGACAGACTAGTAAAAGGCAGGAATCAGAGCAGAGACAAATTAGGAGGCTGTTATAGTGGTTCAGGCAAGAGATGGTGGTGGCTTAGTCTGGGGTGGTGGCAGTGGCCACAAAGACACATTAATGGATTCTAGATCCATCTAGAAGTAGATATGACAGAATGACACAGGACCTGGAGGTAGGGCTCTGGGGAGCAAGGAACCAAGTGTCTGAGGTGAACAATTAGAAGACAGCAGGGCCATTTGCTGAGATGGGGAAGGCTACAGGGAGAAGGGTTTGCAGCGAATTTCTATTTTTAATAGAAAAAAAATTCTATTTTTATAGACTTAATATTGAGAAGATTGTGATGGGTGAATAATGGCCCCCCGAAAGATGTCCATGCCCTAATTGCCAGAACCTGTGAATATGCTACCTCACGTGGTAAAAAGGGACTCTGCTGCCCAACATTATGTGTCACCAGGGAAATACAAATTAAACCAAAATGAGATACTACTACACACCTGTTAGAAAGCCCAAAATCCGAAACACTAACACCACCAAATGTGGGCGAGCATGTGGAGCAACAGGAACTCTCGTTCATTGCTGGTGGAAACGCAAAATGGTAGAGCCACTCTGGAAGGTAGCTTGACCATTTCTTGCAAAACTAAACATACTCTCATCATACGATCCAGCAATCACGTTCCTTGGTATTTACCCAAAGGAGCTGAAAACTTACGTCCACACAAAAACCTGAATGTGGATGTTTGCAGCAGCTTTATTCAAAATTGCCAAAATTTGGAATCAACCGAGATGTTCTTCAGCATGTAAATGGATAAATAAACTGTGGGACATCCAGACAATGGACTAATATAGCACTAAAAAGAAATGAGTGATCAAGCCACGAAAAGACATGGAAGAAACTTAAATCCATATTACTAAGTGAAAGAAGCCAATCTGAAAAAGTTATATACTAAATGATTCTAGCTATATGACATTCTGGAAAAAGCAAAACTACGGAGACAGTAAAAACAGCAGTGGTTAGCAAGGGTTGGGAAGAAAGAGGGATAAATAGGCAGAACAGAGAGGATTTTTATGGCAGTGAAAATACTCTATATGATATTATAGTGATGGATATATGTCATTATACACTTGCCCAAATCTACAGAATGTATAACACCAAGACTGATCCCTACTGTGAACCATGGACTCTGGCTGATACTGATGTGTTAATGCAAGCTCATCAGTCACAACAAATGGACTACTCTGGTGCAGGACGTGGTAGTGGGGGAGGCTGTGCATCCAGGGGGGCAGAAAGTATATGGGAAATCTCTGTACCTTCTGCTCAATTTTGCTGTGAACCTAAAACTGCTCTGAAAACTAAAATCTACTAAAAGTTGAGGGCCGGGGGAGGGGGGAGCTTCGCAGATATGACTAAGTTAAGGATCTTGAGATGGGGAGATTATCCTGGACTATCAGGGTGGGCCCAGTGTAATCCAAAGGGTCTTTATAAGAAGGAAGCAAAAGGATCAGAGTCAGAGAGAGAAGATGGAAGATGGAAGTAGAGGTCACAGAGGAGAGAAGATGCCACACTGCTGCTGGTTTTGAAAACAGAGGAAGGGGCCACAAACCAAGGAATGCAGGCAGCTTCTACAAGCTGGAAAGGCAAGGAAATGGATTCTCCACTAGGGCCTCCAGGACAGCCTACCAACACCTACATTTCAGCACACTGAAACTGATTTAAAACTTCAGACCTCCAGAACTATAAGGTAAATTTGTGGTGTTTTAAGCCACTAAGTTTGTGGTACTTTGTTACGGCAGCAAAAAGAAACTAATACAAAGTCCAGGAGACATCTAAGTGGAGATTTCAAGAAGGTACTACTTAGAACTACGGCACAAGTGTGGCTCTGAGCTTCCTAGCAGCCAATGCAAAGAGGAGGAATACAATCCAGCATACATTACATTGTCTTCCAAAAATAAAAACAAGGCATTTGCCTGTGATAAATTTCTCCCGTGAAAGTTTATAAGGAAAACACTGTGTGATAAAGTGAACAATGCTTCCCAAACAGCCCACAAATACCAGTGAGATGAGGATCACTGACTTCAAACGGTATAGCCTCCCCAGAGCAGGAAAAGGCACATGCCTGGGGAATTCCAATACAGAGATGGGTGAAATGTGGTGGAATTACCAACAAGGGAGGAAAGAAGGAAATAATACTGTTTGTCTTATCAGTTATATCAGGTGTGCTCCTGATAACTGGCTTAGCACACGTGTCTCTTCACCCAGGGGGCCCAGGAAAGAACGGCTCTGAGAGAACGGCACAGGCAGTGGCTGTGTGGCAAACCCTGAAAGAGAGCCCCCTGTGAGAAAAGAATGCTTTACACCCTCCCGACCTCGAGCCTGGCCTGTCTCCACAATGACTCCACTGTCCAGCCTATGTCACCTCTGAGATCTGTATTATATTAGATATTTTAGATTGAACCACATGAAATTGCTGATATTCAACCTTTGTTATATCTGGAAAAAGAGCAGTTTCATATGTTTCAACCTAATGGTTGGATTTGAAGCTAATATCAATGATACAAAAACGCTTTGACTAATACATCTATATAATATCATTTTACTTGCATAATTATTTTCTAGTTACTCTGTATCTTACTGTAGACAATTTTGGAAAATACAGGCAAGAAAAGAAAAAGTATCCATGACCTCAACATCCAGAGATGACCTCTGCTATCAAGTTTGGCATAAATTTTTTTTATTTACAAATATAGGCATATTTTTCCTTTAAAAACAATGGGACTTAAAAATGCTTCTAATTAGGCAGGGCAGACTGAACACGTGCTTTTATATCTTGCCCCCACCAAACCCCTCTAAAATGGCACTGAAGTAATATAAAATATGCACCCACGAAATTGAAGAGCAGGAGAGACAAGACAGCAGCAGATAAGAGACAGTAACACAATTTTGGAAACTGACAAATCAAATTACTGAGTGGTGACTGATGGAGCCAATCAGAGAAAACCAAAATCTAAGCTTCAGGGGAAGAAGCCAGTGAGAAGCAAGCCAGTTTGTGCCACAGAACTCTGAAATGTCTCAGAGACTAGATGCATCATATTCCTCTGAAGGGGAGGTGGGAGGAGCTAGTTCTGACAAGGACCAAATAGGAAGATATCTTGAAATTTTATATAAGGCACAGTTAACTTTTGAGATCCCCATCCCTCAGCCAGGCAATCAGTCCCCCTCCTACTGCTGAAGACAACAGGAGACTGACTTCCTGCAGAGAGGGACTTGAGAGGATTTACACCCAGCACAGCAGTCACGGATGGGGGAGGGGTAAGGAGCACACTGAAAACAGAGGATGAAGACACACTCCCTAGGGAATAGCCTTGACGACTCCTCAGTGACACGACCCTTTTCCCCTTACCACCAACCCCAATCAAATGCGGAAAGCCAACATTTGTCAAGGCCTGCTCATGCACAGAGGCATTTCATTGGCATTTATTATTGTGCCTCACCCTTAAATATGATCACAGAGTGAGGGGTCATCAGACATCAGACATGGAAGTCAGAGGCCAAAGCAAAAAGGAAATTTAAAAAGGAATTCTGAGGCAACAGAGACCATGCAGGGAGCAGAAGACAACAAAAGAAAACTGTAACTATTTCCCCTTAAGCATGAGAGAAAATAACACATTCATGAAATAAGATAAGGACACTATAAGAAGGAAAGGAAAAAAGAAAGGAAAAAAGAAAGAGAAAAAGGGAGGAAAGGAGCGAAGAATTGGTGGACAAAATAGAGCTCCTGGAAATTAAAAACATCATAACATGAATTTAAAATTCAATAAGAGCTTGGAAGATAGAGTTAATGAAAGCTCTAAGAAAGCAAGACAAAACGACAAAGAGTTCCAAAAAGAAAGAACAGAGAAAATGAAGGGACAGAAATTTTCCAAGAAATAATACAGGAAAAGTTCCCAGAATTGAAGAACATAACTTTCCACATTGAAAAGTCCATTGAGAGCCCAGCACAATGAATAGAAAAAGATCCATTCCAAGGCATGTACGTCATCATGAAATTTTAAACACTGGTGATGAAGAGAAAAATCATAAAAACCTTCTAGAGAGAAAACAAGTCAAGCACAAAAAATCATAAATTATACCATCAACCTTCTCAGTAACAACTTGAAAGCTATAAGAAAATTAAGTAATGCCCTCACAATTGTCATGGAAAATTATTATTAAACAAGAATTCTATACCCATCCAAACTATCCAGTGTGAGACTAGAATGAAGACATTTTCAGACCTAAAAGGTATCAAAAATTTTGCCTACCATCCACTCTTTCTCAAAAGTTATGAGGGAATGTCCTTAAGCAAAACAAACTAATAAACCAAGAAAAGAGATTAAAACATAAGACCTTGGAAACAGGGGACCCAGCACAGGAGGAAAGAGAAGGGAAGTCCCTAGAATGACAACTGTGGGACCATTGTACAGAAAAATGTCAGCAGTAGGCTAGGATTTATGAAGAGACTGGAAGCTGAGACCCTTTGGGTAAATCAAACAAGATTGCTCTACCTAACAGATACAGAAGGAAGCAAGTATGCAGAGCAGAGAGACCAGCAACACTCCCAGAGCAGACAGATGCAAACTTCTGTGTCTCACTCAGTACTCACCAGTGGACAGAGCTGTCGGCAGTGAGTGAGGATTCCATCAGATCTGCTCTAAGCCTACGTGCTCCCACTTACACCTGTAAATTTAGAGCAGGACCACACATGTACATCTGAAAATGTGTGGGAACCACCTCCAGGGGACCAGAGCCTCAAAACTCTTGAAGTTACGCAGTATTACAATAGAATGTACTAACACTGGGCAGGGTCCAGTGCCATAAACTCATTATGAATACTGAATCCTCCTTTAATGCCCTCAGCATCCCCAGACTGACGAAGTCTGGTCCAAGCACATTTCTCGACTCTGCACTGTGGAACTAGAACCAGGGTCAGCTCCCCAGATATCCCGAAGGGTCATTCAGACTGGCCCCAAGGCCAGCCACAGGCCCCATCTTCTGACTATGCAGCAGCCTGGAGAGTAACCAGCCCAGATAGAAGTGAGAGGCTGGAAGGCTGAAGGAGGGATGTCTCTTTTAAAAAGGGAGTTGCGGGGCTGGCCTGGTGGCATAGTGGTTAAGTTCGTGCACTCCGCTTCAGCAGCCTGGGGATCACCGGTTCAGATCCTAGATGCAGACCTACACACCACTCAAGCCATGCTGTGGTGGCATCCCACATATAAAGTGGAGGAAGATTGGCACAAATGTTAGCTCAAGGACAATCTTACTCAGCAAAAAGAGGAAAATTGACAACAGACGTTAGCTAAAGGCTGATCTTCCTCACGAAAATAAATAAATAAACAAATAAAGGAGTTGATCAATTACCTGGTGTATATGACTTTATCAAGAGGCATTTACATCTTTGATAGACAGTTAGCAGTTGAATAGTGATAGGCACATTTTTATTGCTGCCTAACAAATTACCACAAATTTAGCAGCTTAAAAAAACATACATTTCTTATCTTATAGTTTCCATGGGTCAGAAATCCAGGAACAGCATAGCTAGGTGCCCTGCTCGGGTCTCACATGCCTACAAGTAAGATGTCAGCTGGAGCTATGCTCTCTTCTGAGGCTTTGGTTTCTTTCTCCCACCTCATTCAGTTTACTGGCAGAATTCTATTCCTTCTGTTGTAGGACTGAGGCCCTCAGCTCCCAGAGGCCACCCCTCTCCGTTAGCAGTTCAGAACATGGCTGTTTGCTCTCTTCTTCCTGGCCAGCAGGAGAGCATCTGCTGCTGCTTCTTGTCTCATTTGAGGGCTCACCTGATTAGGTCAGACCCACCCAAGATGATCTCCCTTATATTAACTTAAAATCAACTGATTAGGAATCTTAGTTACATCTGCAAAGTCCTTTTGCCATATAATTACCATAATCACCAGAGCGATATCCCAACATATTTGACGTACCACCAACACTCAAGGGGAGGGGATTATACAGGGCATGTCCACCAGGGGTCAGAAATCTTGAGAGCCATCTTCAAATTCTGCCTGCCAGGGTACGTTAAAAACAAACAAGCAAAAAAAAAAAACAAATGAAATAAGCTGAAGCAACTATGAACTAAAAGAAATACAACAAGTTGTCCAAGAAAGAAAATGTAATCACAGTATACGACAGCTCAACTGGAAACACAATTGCAAAAATGTAAATATTAAGTATTGATTTAACCAAAAATCATGATATTAGAATAATGAGAGAAGGGATGCTTGTATTTTGGGGAAACGGGGGCTAAATTCTCGCCTTCTGTGGTAAGACAGTAAATAATGTCTAAAATTGAATAAATCAAGAAAGAGCAGTATAAATATAACATTTAGAAATCTGAAGATAAACAGCAGAAGTAACAGCAAAAAGAAAGAAAGGCCACTGCCTCTGGGGAGAGGGGCAGATCAATGCTGTTTTTTCTTATGTTTTTAACCATATGAGTAAACAAAGTACTGATCAGATTTATTATTTTTAAGTGTATAAAGAATATTTTCACATATCATCAAATAACTTTTTTAATTGTTATTTTCATGTTTGCAACATATTCCATCCTATGAATGGGTGATATTTTATTTAACCAATGTTCTATTCTTATATATTTACTGTTTCTCCGTTTTTTGTAATTTTAAATAATTAGGTTAAAATTCTAGGCAATAAATCTCTGGGAACAGTCATGATTGTTTTCATACGATTTAGAAGGTAATTTTAGAAGTAGTACTATTTGACAAGAACAAAATATGCTAAGCACTTTATATGCATAAATCTCCTTCAATCATTCTAACAAGCCTATCAGGAAGGGCTATGATTATATCCAGTTTCTTAGGTGAGAAGGTAGAGAAGCTCAGAGTGGTTAAGTAACTTGCCCATCGGTGTCCAGCCAATGAGCAGGAAGGCCAGGATTCGAGCCCAAGGAGTAGTTTATTCGCTCAACCATTGTGTTACGCTGATGACTTGCTATGTATCAGGCACTGTGTTATGTGCTTACATACATGATCTCATCTAATATTCATCACCCTGTAAAGAATCGTTGCCACCACCCCCTTTCTTTTAAACAAGGCGGGCACTCAGGCTCTGAGGAGTTACATGTCCTGCTCATGTCACATACCAAGTAAATGGTAAAGCCATTTCAGTCTGGGTCATTCTCATTCCAAAGGCTGAGCACCAGTTTACAGTCCAAATAGATAGACTTTCTTTTAACCCAACTATCTATCTTCAGGAATTCATTCCTTCTGCATTTTAATGATAAAATCAGGAGATCCCTATTTTTTCCATACTATAGATGAAAAAAACTAGTTAAGAAAGGGAAAAAAATGACTTGTCCAATAAGCAGTGAACCAGGAGAAGGTTAGAAAAGAACGACCCTCCCACCCTCCATGGATCTCCCCCCGAGTAGAGAGAGCCCCGGTGTACACGTTATTGCACCTTTAGGAAAGCAGGAAGAAAGCCGTTCTCATGAGTGGCCCTCGGGCCCCTTGCTGGGCTGGGTGGATAACAGAACTAGCAGGTGGGGCTCACCCAGCCCCCATCCCTGGCTCCACTGTACGTCCTTCAGCCACAGAAATTCCTTTCTACATTATATGTCGGGCTACCATGGAAGTTTTTGTTAGAAAAAAAGAGGTAAGAAAATGTTCTTGCATTTTAAAAAATAAATACAAAAACTTTAAAAATATGTTTCCAAATCCTTGGAGTAAATGATACCTAAGGTGTTTCCCAGCTTAACAATCTAGCATAGCCCTGATATATATTGGTGGTTCTGCTATAATTGTTATTTTATCTACTAGCAAGGGACCGATTAAAAAAAAGCTCACACCACCTCATAGAGCCTTGTCTTCCACCGATACAGCCTGCTGTTCTGAACTTCCATTAAATGGATGGCTGCTTCCCGAATTATTCCCTAAGGGCCTCACGTGTTCCCCTGACGTATTTCATAAGCAGGGGTTTCCGGTCAAGCTTAGAAAACAAATCACTCATTTTTTCTCTTTTCAGGTGTCTTTGCAGCACCACACTTGCCTGAAAGGCAGAGTTAAATTTTAGGCAATATGTGATTCGATATCATATTTTCAGTTTTTGAAAATAGAGCTTTGTATCTGCCTTTTAGGACTAAATCACTAAATTGTTTTGCCTCCAATATTATAAGCCCATGTTACTTTTAACCAGAAAACCTAGTAGCTAGAAGATAGTAGGCCCTCTGTAATTGTTGCTTGATTTATTGTTTAATATATCAAGATGCAATGAGGTAAAAACTGATACTTATTAAGAGAAAGACATTATGTTTATTTAGTTACATACTTTTAGAGGCATCATAATATTTACTGAAGAATTTTTAAGAGAAAACCAATATTTCATAAGGATTTCTTCAAGAAGATTTTTGGTTTTGAATCATTTTGCTATCTTTGAGATAACCTAAAGGTATTTTGGTGAAAAACATTGAAATAACTTTCCATTAAGAAATCTCAAAAGAGAATAAAAGAATCAACAGCAAATCTATTATGATTTAAGCCAAACGTTACCTGGTTCTTCCCAGATTCTGGGCATGCTGCACTTCCAACAAAGTATCAGAGCAAACTAAAGAGACACACACAACGAAAAGAAGTCAATGCAACTTAAAAAGAAAAAAAAAGCTGCCGATTCCCAGTCTAGGAAGAAGCTATGCCCTGTGATTTAACATCAGAACGGAGATGGGAACTGAGATGTCATACAAAACCCTGAGCAGCTTACTATCCTGGACCCCACTAACTCTTCAAAGATAAAGACCAACTCCACTCTGCTCAGCCACACAGCACGCAGAGTCCACAATCCGCCAGCTCAACCATTGCGCCAGCTTTTCTCCATTGCTCCCCAATTGGCATGAATGGTGTCAGATGCTCCCCCACAGCCCTCATTAAGAAACAGATATGCCTGGAAGCAATACTAATTGCCCAAATCCTCTTTACATCACATTTTAAGTGTAATGAGGAAACCTACTTCGTACATAATTCTACTGTGAATTCTGTAGTAAAGCTAGACTCCTGCAAATCATCGAGCCTCCAGAAGTTTGTGTGTCCATGTGGACTTTCACTTACAGGCCCACTTTAGAGAGGGCTTGGATGAAGCATTCCAGGAAAAGAAGGAGAATTAAGAGGGACCGTCTTCCCGTGGGAAGGCCCGGAGAACGATGGACAGGTACGATCAAACAGCCAGGCACCCGGTGGGCTAGAAGTGCTTCTTCTGCTCCAGGACCTGTGACTCTCACATCAAACAGCTGAGTTTCATTGCTGTAAAAGTCCAGTTCCTCAGGCAAAGGACTGAGTTGTCTTCTCGGTTGTTCACACTGAGTGCTCCACCTCATGAGTGGCAGGGTGATGGCAGGGCCGGGCTGGGAGCCCCAGCCCCTTGGGATCTGGCTCCTCAAGTTGGGCCTGTGTGTGCACACCTTCCCCTCGGGAGGCCGCCTTGTCAGGAGGCTGAAATGTTGAGTCCCAAGGAAGGAGTAAAAGAATGAAGTGATTCTAGATTCTGCCATGAATAACCCGGGGTCCACTGGGCAGTGAGCTTCACTCTTCCTCTTTTCCTTCACATTAGAAGGAGCTGAAAAGAAATCTTTGAGATCTCTCCAACGTCCTCTGATTCTATAAACAAGGCTCATGACAACAAGGATGGCTGTGACTTCTCTGGCATCGTTTCACCTGTTCCTTCAACCCACATTATGGAAGGCTCAGTCTGAGCTGAGCCTCGTGCTAGCCACCACGTCGGCCCTCAGCACGCTCACGGCTCAGAGGAGACTGACAGGTTACCTGCAGCCGACTTTGGAAGGGAAGTTGTCTAAGGAGGCACAGAAATGCGAGAGCCGGAGACATCTTCGCAGAGCAGGAGACACTTAGGCTGAGTTTTAAAGGGGCAGAATTTGCCTTGAGCATCGGAGGAACTGCATGTTAGGAAGAGAGAATATTCCACAAAAAGGTCAGAAGGTGTAAAACATTGAGAATTCAAATAACATCAAGGAGTTCAGCCCATGGAACATTAGACTAGAGAAGAAATGATAAAGGGCTTTGGATGTTCGTATTTCCCACAAGGAAAAAATTTTAAGTGGCACATGGACTAACTGGTTATTATGATAGTTATAACAGAGAAAGGTAACTAGCATGTGAAACCCATGCCTTTAAAGTGAGTATCTTAGCACAAGTAAAGAATAAAACTGAAAAAGAGAGATTCTGTTTAAAATAAAATGTTAATAAAGCAAGAGTGAAGTTAAACCTTGAACATCACAAAGGTGGTTAGAAGATGACCAAAGTTTAGCAAAAGCTACTATGGGTGATTAGGAACCACAAAATAATTTGAAGCAAGTAGAGAACCTGATGAGTTTGGGCTTTTAGGAAGAGTGCTTTGGTGGTGATGTGGAAGCTGGATGGGGAAGCAACAGGAGTGCAGGCAGGCAGAGCGCTACAAGGTAGGGGCAGTCGGGGAGGAGAGGACACAGCAGATGTGAGAGCTGCTTAGAAGGGAGAAGCCACAGGAATTGGTCGCCACTAGATATGGCTGTTAAGGGAGAGAGCGTGTGTGGTGATGCTGGAGCATCTGGCTGGACAACTGGGAAGACGACAGGGCCATTCTCCAGAACAGAGAACACAAGAGAAGAGCTGGGAGGACTGGCATTCCGTGTTCACCACAAGCAGGGGCATTAATTTCCAAGAACGGTCTGCAGTTCACAGGCTGTCTGTGAACACAACCTTGGACACCAACGTGAATATTCGGAACCGGAAGCTGGGGAAGTAGATGCCCAGCTCCATAACCTCCGGCCTTGAACACTGCTGCAGGGATTAAGAGGCCTAAATGTTCCTCTTCTGGCTGGCAACTTAATGAAGTTCTATCTCAGAGGTCCAGCAGCTGCCTTGCTCCCTTTAGGGAGCTGGGAGGGGCCATTAATTAAGGTGTGCTGTCTAGCTGACACCTGATAGCACTGCTGTGTCCTCTGGCACACAGCGGCCCATGTCTTGGACTTAAAGGGCAGAAATGGAAAGCCATGCAACCTGAGCTCCTGAGCTTGAGCTCCCCTGAACGGTGCCCGGATCCCTGGGCACACCCCAGGCAGAATCCATGTCTGCACATTCAGTCCCCGCAGCCTGCAGAAACCTAACACCTCTCTCCACCCACCTCCAGTGCCACCAGGAAATTAACGCTCACCCAGATACTCGGTCATAATTAAACTGAACAAAAAGACAGCTGCTCCGACCTTTCTTTTTTCATCACCAACATGCAGCCCTGGGGATTACTAGCTTTTGGGTGATTTAGGGAGGATTACTCTTTCATTAGTGTCTGGGGTCAGTTCCAAGACAATGTCATCAGAGCCTTTTAAGATACCTACCCTCCCAAGCCAATAGCTCATCCCTTTCCTTGTCTGAAAGGTTAGATTTTGTGAAGCCACTGGCAACGGACCATTGTTGGACCCCCAAATATCTGTGATTTTTTCCCAGAAACATCACCCAAAAATGGATTCTGCCCTGACTTTCTAGGTGTCTATGAGAATGTCATTCTAAATCCCCAATTAAGTCTCTGGCAATGATGAGAAAGAACACACTGGAATAGGACTATGACTGTCCTCCACGTTAACAAAGGGAAAAGATCCTTGCCTTCCCTCAAGCTGCCCACTGTACGTCCACCACACCCTCGTGCAGCTAATCCATGGGACACAAACACACTGACCACACAAGTGAAGGCTGGGCATGTCAGGGACTGGGGAAATGGAAAGGCACGTGCCCATCCAACGCATCAAAAGACAAGAAATTTTAAACATTGTGTAGGAGAGAAACAAAATATGTCTGCAGGCCAAAGTCTGCCCCCTGTTTGTGACATCTTAAACCCACTGATACTTTCTTTCATGCAGCAAATATTTCTTAGGTGCCTATTCTCTGTTAGGTGGCGCACTAAGTGATGGAGATAGCAAAACAGACACAGCCCTCATGGAACCTAGAGTCTTCCAAGGACGATGGCACGAGTCAGGGAGTGAGGGAAGGCGTTCCTGAGGACGCGAGGCTTACTCTGAAATCTGAAGGGTAAGGAGGAAGTAACGTGGCAAAGAGGAGAAATGTAGGCAGATGGAACAGCATGTGCAATGACCATATGGCAAGAGAGAGCATGACAAGAAGAGACTAATGAAGGCAAAACGAAGATGAAAAGATAGGTAGAGGCCAGACCCTACAGAGTCTTGTAGGTCAAAGTATGAAATGCTGCCTCATCCTAAAAGTGATGGAAAAGGCATTTTGAGATTACTCTAGCTACAATGAGGAGAATGTATTGGAGGGGTGCTAAAACAGACATGGATAGACACCTAGCACAGTTTCATAACCCCCAACAAATGATGGTGGTAACTTGGACCACCTATTACCTCTCAGTCATGGTTACTCCCCTGCTGTATGGTGATAATTTGAATCTAAAACAGCCTCCTTTAATCTTCAAGAGTAGCTCCAGTTCTTGGTCTGAAGAATTTGATGCACCAACCTATGTTTGCTTTCTCATATGACTCCCATTCTCCCCATAACTACAGAGTCTTCATTTATAGCCCATTAGCTGCCTTCATTTTTCCATCCTAATGACCTCAAACCTTTTTATTCTGACGTTATTCAGAAGCCCTGGGATTTTGTGAACCATTTTCAGCTCTATCACAGCTTTCTCGAGGTGGGCCATTAAAATTGTACCCAGTGTTTTGGTACAGAAACAACCTAGAAGGATTTTCTGTTTTGTTTACAATACCTTCCTGTCATATCTGCAAGGACTCCAAAGTGTCATAAATGGCAAGTTGGAGGCCACAATCACAAACACATTTTGGTTTGCTTTTCACCATATGCTTAGTCATCCATAAATTTTCTGCCCATTCATAAAATGTGGTTGGATTATCTGGTAATTTTATGTTAGCTCAGAATTTTTACTTTTCAAGTAAAATTTGCACATCTATAAATTTTTCAATTTCATCTTATACTTCCTCTTGAGGAATGTTTATGTAATGTTAAAAGAGAAGCAATCTCAATTTTGATCCTCAATGAACCTCACTATTTGACATATTCCCTTATTCCTTACTTTGATCCCCTCAATCTCACAATGATTTAGTAGAGTTTTACTTGCTTTAGAAAATAAAACATTTCTATGTAGAAACTGGTTAGTGATTGGTTTTTTCAGATAGTTCCCACTGGCTGAGTGTCTTCTCTACCTTAAATCAATCTCTTTGATGTTCCACCTGGAGGCCAACATTTCCCACTTCTTCATGGGTTAGCTTAAAGATAAACATGAATCCAGAAAACAAAAGAATGATTTCCATGAAACAGTTCAGAAGAAAATAAATTGAAAGTAGATTTTATTAACTACCCACTATGTACATATGTAAGTCTAATAAGAATTGGTTTTTAAAATTAAAAATATATATACAACATATATATGAATAACTAAATGAAAAGTTAAAAAAATATGTACATCAGGGGCTGGGCTGGTACTGTAGTGGTTAAGTTCATGAGCTCTGCTTTGGTGGCCCGGGGTTCACCGCTTTGGATCCCAGGTGTGGACCTACACACCGCTTATCAAGCCATGCTGTGGCAGGTGTCCTACATATAAAATGGAGGAAGATGAGCATCGATATTAGCTCAGGGCCAATCTTCCGCAACAAAAAGAGGAGTATTGGTGGTGGATGTTAGCTCAGGGCTAATCCTCCTCAAAAAAAAAAAAAAATGTACATATAAAGCATTTTACCTGAATTAATAAATGTAATGCTATCTTATAATATTAAGTTCCCAAACAAAAAATTCCTAAGAAGGCCCAACAAACTACTCTGGTTATGAGGAAGACAGGAAGAATGAAACCAGTTTCACCCTGCCTATCCAGACATGTTCACAACACTTAATTTTTTTTCTTTTGTATTCAGCTTTGATATAACTAGAGAGAAGATGCAAATAAAGGAAGAAAATGTGGTAACTGAGCAAACAATGCAAAAAAAAGAGTAGGAAGGGGGCTATAGATGGTCATTACTCTTATTAGTCAAAAGCTTAAGCATTATAAACCATGAGAAGGCCATTTGTGGCTACGATAGGGAGAATCTCAAAAGTTGATAGAAGGGCATTTTTGCTTCCATTAATGGCAAACAATAATTTTAAGCCCTCATACTGAGGACAAATAGAAAATCTGGACAAAATATAATCATCTACTTGAAGGTACCAGAGAGCCAACAAGATGGCAAGGAATTAAAGGTCATGACAGGAGAAAGCCAGAGGTTACGGAAGTAATCTGGGCATTTGGAGTACTTTTCCCAGAAAGGTTTTGCTGATTCCAAAAGAAGAGGCTACTAGTCTGACAAGCACTTTTGAAAGCCCCCCTGAGTCTAGGGGGCCAGGGAGACTAGGGCACAAGGAGGGGGAACAAATGATGGATCCTTCTGATCTCTGCATTTGGCCTTGAAGAGCTGTGGCTCAGGAGATAGAGTAAGCCAGGAGTGACTTAGCTACCAATCACTTTCAAATTACCCTGAGTGCTGGTACCCCAACCACCTGCCAGAAGCAGATGCAAATTTTCTCTGGAAGAGCTCAGGCTTCAAATTATTTCAGCAAAGAATTCTGAAAAAGCAACACCTAGCACACAATAAAAATAGTCAGGCGAACAAGGAAACAAGACACGAATGAAAGCCAAAAAAAGCCATAAGACACTAGAATCAGAACTATAGGAGCCTTCAGATAATGGATTTAACAGACAACTGCTGACTAGTATCAGAGAGATAAAAGATAGTATAGGGATTTTTCAGCAGAAAATTGAAAATTATTTTTTAAAGAACTAAATGGAGGATCTAGAACTAAAAATACAACTGAAATTAAGAACACAATGTGTTAGCTTCAGCAAATATTAGAAACAGCTGAAGAGCAAGTGAGCTGGAAGAAGCCAAAAGATAATATCTTGAATGAAATATGACAAAAGAACTAAACACACAGAAAATAGGATAGGAGATATAAAGGATAAAGTGAGACTGTCTATCATATTAACTAGAATCCTAGAAGGAAAAGAGAAAAACAATGGAGCAAAAGCAATATTTGAAGAGATAATGGCTAAGACCTTTCCAAAACTAATGAAGGATATTGAGCTAAAGGTTCATGAAGCCCTAAAAACTCTAAGAGGATAATAAAAAGAAATTGAAATCCAAATATGTCATCGTAAAACACTGACTACAAAGAGGCAGGTGGGAAAAGACAGATTGTCTTCAAAGATGCTCCAATTATCATAATATTGACTTCTCAACAGAAACAATGAAAGTAAAAAGACAGGAGGATTCTGGGAAGATGGATGAGTAGGAAGCACCAGGAATCTGTCTCCCCACCTAGACAACAATTGCACTGGCAGAATCTGTCTGAAATAACTATTTTGGAACTCTAGAATCTGTTGAAGGCTTGCAACTTCAAGGAGAAGGCTTGGACAGTAAACCACGGTTAATTTCAGTCAATTTCGGCTCTTGGCACAGTAGCAGCTACCTGTCTCCCACCCCCAGTCACCTGGCAGGCAGCTATGCATCCTCCTGGAGCAGCTTGCACATAGCTTCATTTTTCACTTTTTCCCTTCTGGGAGCCAGACATTAAAGATTAAGACATTCAAAAACAACTATACATACAGAGACAAATAGATGGTAACTGTGCAAGCCCAAGGAAAGGCTCAGAAAAGACATAAGAAGATGTTAAGTTTACACCTCAGGCTGATCCTTAACACAATGAGAGCCTAAAGAAACCAAAAAACAAAAACAAAAAACAGTAAACCCTGGAGAAGGGGGAGAATGTGGTTTCCAGAGTTCACACATTACTAAATTCAAATGTCCAATGTTCAACAAAAAATCACAAAGCATACAAGGACAAGAGGATATGGCTCACTCAAAGGAAAAAAATAATTCAACAGAATCTCCCCTGAGAATGACTTAACGGCAGATATATTAGACAAAGACTTTAAAACAACTGTCCTAAAGATGCTCAAAGAAATAAAGATGTGGAGAAAGTAAAAAAAAAAAAAATGATGTATGAACAAAATGGAAATATCAGTAAAGAGATAGAAAGCCTAAAAAGAAACCAAAAGGAAATAATTGAAATAAAAACTTCACTAGAGGGTTTTAAAGGGAGATTTAAGCAGGCAGAAGAAAGGATGAGTGAACTTGAAGATAGGACAATGGAAATTATCAAGGCTGGAAAACAGAAAGACAAAAGATCAAAGAAAAGTGAACAGAGCCGAAAGGACTTGTACGAAACCACCAAGCAGACCAACACAGAATGTGGGTATCCCAGAAGGAGAAAAGGGACAGAAAGAATATTTGAAGAAATAATGTCTGAAAACGTCCCAAATTTGATGAAAGACATGGATATAAACATCAAAGAAGAAAAAGGAATTCCAAATAAAATGAATTCAAAAAGACCCACACCTAGACAGAAACTTTCAAAAATAAACAAAAAAATAATAATAAATAGTGAAAGCAGCAGGAGAAAAGTTAATCATCACATACAAGGGATGCTCAATAAGATAATCTGAAGATTTCTCACCACAAACTTTGGAGGTCAGAAAACAGTAGGCCAATATAGTCAAAGTGCTGAAAGAAAAAACTGTCAACCAAGAATCTTATATCCAGCAAAACCGTCCTTTAAAAGTGAGGGAGAAATTAAGACATTCACAGATAAACAAAAGCCCAGGCAGCTCGTGACTACTAGACCTGCCCTGCAAACAATGCTGAAGGGAGACCTGCAAGGTGAAATGAAAGGACACTAGACAGCACCTCGAAGCCATATGGAGAAATAAAGATCTCAATAAAGGTAGATACGTGGGCAAGTATGAAAGCTAGTCTTATTGTAATAATGGTTTGTAATTGTAATTTTTTTCTATATGATTTCAGACTAATACATTTAAATACATTAAAAGAAAAAAGTAATTATTAATGTAAAAGCTAGTATTATTGTAACTTTAGTTTGTAACTCCAAATCTTGTTTTCTACACAATTTAGGAGACTAATGTATTTGAAATAATTATTGGTTTATGTTTTTGGACACACAATGTATAAAAGTGTAATTTGGGGACATCAACAACCAAAAGGGGTGGGGATGAAGCTGTAAAGGAGCGGAGTTTTTGTACATTACTGAAGTTATGCTGCTATACATTCAACGTAGAATATTATAACTTTTGGATGTTAAATGTAATCCCCATAATAACCACAAAGAAAATAACTATAGAGTAAACACAAAAGGAATTTTAAGAAGGAATTTAAACTTCTCACTACAAAAAAAAAAACTAAAAGAAGACAGGAATGCAGGAAATGAGGGGCAAAAAAGCTATAGGGCGTATAGAAAACAAATAGCATAATGACAGAAGCAAGTACTTCCTGATCAGTAACTACTTTAAATGTAAATGAATTAAACTCTCCAATCAAAAGATAGAGACTGGCAGCATGGATAAAAACACATGATCCAACTATATGTTATCTACAAGAGACTCATTTGAGATCCAAAGACACAAACAGGTTGAAAGTAAAAGGATGGAAAAAGATATTCCATGCAAAAAGTAATCAAAAGAGAGCAGGAGTGGCTATGCTAATATCAGACAAAATAGAATTTAAATCAAAAAAGTTTATGAGACAAAGAAAGACATTATATATTAATAAAAGATTCGATATAGCAAGAAGATATAACAATTATAAACATCTATAAACCAGATGACAGACCATCAAAATATATGAAGCAAAAACTGACAGAATTGAAGGGAGAAATAGACAGCTCTATAATAATAATTGGAGACATCAATACCCCACTTACAATCGTCGATAGAATAATCAGATGGAAGATAAATAAGAAAACAGAGGACTTAAAACAATAAGCCAACTAGATCTAAAAGACATATACAGAACACTTCACCCAATAACAGTACAGACATTCTTCTCAAGTGCACATGGGACATTTTCCAGAAGAGACCACATGTTAGGACATGAATTAAGTCTCAACAGATTTTAAGACGGATATCATACAAAGCATCTTCTCTCACCACAACAGGATGAAGATGGAAATCAATAACACAGGGAAAACTGGAAAATTCACAATAAACAACACTGTCAAATAATCAATGGATGACAGAAATCACAAGGAAATGACAAAATACTTAGAGGTGAATGAAAATGAAAGCACAACATACCAAAACTTTAGCACAGTTAAAGCAGTGCTAAGGGGGAAATTTATAGTTATAGACGTTTACATTAGACAACAAGAAAGATCTCAAATCAACAACCTAACTTTACAACTTAAGGAACTAGAAGAAAAAAAATAAAATAAACCCAAAGCTAGCAGAGAAAGGAAAATATTGATTAGAAGAGAGAGAAATGAAATAGAGAATAGAAAAACAATAGAAAAAAATCAATGAAACAGATCAATAAGATCAACCAAAAAAAGATCAACAAAATCGACAAACTTTTAGTTAAGTGAACTAAGAAAAAAAGAGAGAAGACTCAAATCACTAAAATCAGAAATGAAAGGGGAGACATTACTACCAATCTTACAGAAATAAAAGAGTATAGGAGAGTACTATGAACAATTATATGCTCAAAAATTGGATAATCTAGATGAAATAGATAAATTTCTAGAAACACAAAACCTACCAAGACTAACCCATGAAGAAATAGAAAATTTGAACAGACCTATAACTAGGAAGGAGTTTGAATCAGTAATCAAAAATATCCCAATGAAGAAAAGCCCTGGACCTGATGGCTTCACTGGTGAATTCTACCAAACATTTAAAGAATTAATTCTTCACAAACTTTTCCAAAAAACTGAGGAAGAGGGAAGACTTCCTAACTCATTCTATGAAGCCAGACAAAGACACTACAAGAGGACTACAGACCAGTATCCCTTATGAACACTGATGCAAAAATCCGCAACAAATTACTAACAAAAAATATGAATTCAGCAGCATATTGAAAGAATTACACATCATAACCAAGTGGGATTATTCTTGGAATGCAAGGATGGTTAAACATACGAAAATCAATCAATGTAATACAACATACTAACAGAACGAAGAAAAAAAATACATGATCATCTGGATTGATGCAAAAAAGCATTTGACAAAATTAAACACCATTTCATGATTAAAAAAAAAAAAAAACACTAACAAACAAGGAATGGAAGGAAACTACCTCAGCATTAAAAAAGCTGTATATGAAAAACCCACAGCTAACATCATATGCAACGGTGGAAAACTGAAAGCATTTCGTTTAAGGATCAAGAACAAGAAAGGATGCCCACTTTTGCCACTTCTATTCAAGAAGGCACTATAAGTAGTGTCCAGAGCAATGAGGCAAGAAAAAGAAATAAAAGGATTCAAATTGGGAAGGAAGAGTAAAGTTGTCTCTGTTTGCAGATGGTATTATCTTATATGTAGAAAACCCTAAAGATTTCACACAAAAGAACTGTTAGAACTAATAAACAAACTCAAGAAAGTAACAGGATACAACGTCAACACACAAAAATCAGTTGCATTTCTATACGCTAACAATGAACAACCTGAAAAGGAAATTACAAAAGCAATTCCATTTATAATAGCATCAAAAAGAATAAAATATTTAGGAATTAACTTAACCAAGGAGGTGAAAGACTAATACAATGAAAACTACAAAACACTGCTGAAATTAAAGAACACATAAACAAATGGAAACAGCCCATGTACATGGATTAGAAGACTTAATATTGTTAATATGTCAATACTATCCAAAGCAATTTACAGATCCAATCCCTATCAAAATGCCAGTGACATTTTTTGCAAAAATAGAAAAACTCATCCTAAAATTCAAATGGAATCTCAAGGATCCCAAGTAACCTAAACAATCTTGAAAAATAAGAACAAAGCTGGAGGACTCACTCTCTGATTTCAAAACTTACTACAAAGTTACAATAATCAGAACAGTGTGGAAATATCATAAAAACAGACATACAGGCAAATGGAATACAATAGAGAGTCCAGAGATAAACCCTCACATGTATTTTTGGTCAAATGATCTTTGACAAAGGGGCCAAGACCATTCAGTAGAAAAAGGACAGTCTTTTCAACAAATGGTTCTAAGAAAACTGGATAAGCAAATGCAAAAGAATGAAATTCAATCCTTACCTAACACCGTATACAAAAAATAACTCAAAATGGATCAAAGACCTAAATATAAGACCTAAAACTATAAAACTCCTGGAAGAAAACAGAGGGCAGAAGCTAAACAATATTAGATTTAGCAACGATTTCTTGGATATGACACCAAAGGCACAGGCAACAAAAGAAAAAATAGACAAATTGGACTTCATGAAAATTAAAACTTTTGTGCATCAAAAGATTCAATCAACAGAGTAAAAAGGCAACTCATGGGGCCAGCCCTGGTGGCCGACTGGTTAAGTTCAGCGCGCACCACTTTGGTGGTCTGGGTTCGGCTCCTGGGCATGGACCTACACCACTCTGGTAGTGGCTATGCTGTGCTGGTGGCCCACATACTAAAAAATAGAGGAAGATTGTTATGGATGTTAGCTCTGGGTGAATATTCTTCAGGAAAGAAAAAAGACACCTCATAGAATGGGAGAAAATATTTGAAAATCATCCATCTGATAAGAGATTAATATCCAGAATATACAGAGAGCTCCTAAAACTCAAGAACAAAAAATCTCAATTCAAAAACAGCGAAAAATTTGAATAGATATCTCTCCAATGAAGATATGCAAATAGCCAATAAGCACATGAAAAAATGCTCAAAATTACTGATCACTAGGGAAATGCAAATCAAAACTACAATGAGATACCACCTCACAATCCATTAGGATTGCCACTAAAAAAAAAAAAGAAAAAACCAGAAAATAAGAAGTATTGGTGAGGATGTGGAGAAACTGAAACACTTGTGTACTGTTGGTGGGAATGTAAAATGGTATAGTCACTGTGGAAAACAGTATGACAGTTCCTCAAAAAATTAAATACAGAATTACTGTATGATCCAGCAATTCCACTTCTAGTTATATACCCAAAATACTTAAAAGAAAGTTCTCCAAGAGATATTTATACACCCATGTTCATAGCAGCATTATTCACAATAACTAAAAGGTGAAAGCCACCCAAGTGTCCACTGACTGATGAATGGATATGCAAAATATGGTATATCCATATAAAGGAATATTATTCAGCCTTAAAAAGGAAATTCTGACGTATGCTACAACATGGATGAATCGTGAGGACATTAGGCTAAGTGAAATAAGCCAGTCACAAAAAAGACAAATCGTGTGTGATTCCACTTATATGAGATACTTAGAGTAGACAAAACCAGGGACAGAAAGTAGAATGGTGGTTGCCAGGGGCTGAGTTAGGGAAATGGGGAGCTACCGTTTAATTGGTATCGAGCGACAGTTTTACAAGATGAAAAGAGCTATGGAGATGGATGTTGGTGATGGCTGCACAACATTATGAATGCATTTAATACCAGTGAGTTGTACACTTAAAAATGGTTAAGATGGTAAATTTTATGTTACGTACATTTTACCACAGTTTTTTTCTAACGCAAAGAAAAGAAACACACAGATGATAAAACTCTAAGGAAGAGTCAACTATTATTTGATGAGGGAACCAAGAACACCCAATGGAGAAAAGACCGTCTCTTCAGTAAATGCTGCTGGGAAAACGGTATATCCACATATAAAAGAAACTAGACCCCTATCTTACACCACTCACAAAAATCAACTCGAAATGGATTAAAGACTTAAATGTAAGATCTGAAACCATAAAACTCTGAAAGAAAACATAGGGAAAAAGCTCCTTGACATGGATCTTGACAATGATTTTTTGGATATGACACCTAAAGCACAAGCAACAAAATAATAAACAAACAAGTGGGACTGCATCAAACTAAAAAGCTTCTGCACAGCAAAGGAATGAACAGCAAAATGAAAAGGCAACCTACAGAATGAGAGGAAATATTTGCAAATCGTACATCTGACAAGGGGATAATACCTATAACATAAAAAGAACTCATACAACTCAACACCAAAAAACCAATAATCCAAGTAAAAAATGGGCAAAGGATCTGAATAGACATTTTTCCAAAGAAGATATTCAAATAGCCAATAGGTACGTGAAAAGGTGCTCAACATCAATAATTATTAGGGAAATGCAAATGAAAACCACAATGAAATGTCACCTGACACCTTTTAGAATGGCTATAATCAAAAAGACAAGAGAGAAATGCTGATGAGGATTTGAAGAAAAGGCAACTCGTGTGCACTGTTAGTGAGAGTGTAAATCGGTGCAGCCACCATGCAAAACAATGTGGAGGTTCCTCAAAAAATCAAAAATAGAACTACCACATGATCCAGCAATTCCACTTCTGGGTATATATCTGAAGGAAATGAAATCACTGTGGCAAAGAGATAGCTGCACCCCCATAGTCTCTGCAGCATTACTTTCAATAGCCAAGACATGGAAACAACCTAAGTGTCCATCAACAGATGAATAGATACAGAGAATGTCACAGACACACACAGAGGAATGTTATTCAGCCATTAAAAAAAAAAAAGGAAATCCTGCCATTTCTAACAACATGGATGGGCCCTGAGGGCATTATGCTAAAAGAAATGTCAGACAGAGAAAGACAAATACTGTACAATTTTACTTATATGTGGAATCTAAAAAAAGAAAACTCACAGAAAGAGATCAGATTTGTGGTCACCAGAGGTGGGAGTGGGTCAATTGGGTGAAAGTGGGCAAAAGGTAGAACTTCCAGTTATAAAACAAATATGTACTGTAGACGTAATGTACAACATGATGACTATCATTAACACCGCTGTTTGGTATATTTGAAAGTTGCCAAGAGAGTATATCTAAAGGTTCTCATGACAAGGGAAAAACATGGGGTTTTTTTTCTTTTTTCTTTTGTATCTCTATAATAAATGTTAACTAAACTTATTGTGGTAATCATTTTGCAACATATGTAAGTAAAGTCATTATGCTGTACACCTTAAACTTATACAGTGGTGTATTTCAATTAAATCTCAATAAAACTGAAAGAAAAAAACTAAAGAAAACCAAGGAAGTGACACTATAAACTCAGGAGGGTGGTGATCCGTGTGAAGGATGCAGGAAGCAGTAACTGGAAGGGGCAGATGAGAACTTGTGAGGTGCCGGCAATGTTCTATTTCTTGACCTGGGTGTTGGTTATACAACCACTTTGTAATAGTTCATTGAGCTGTACATTTTTGTTTGTTTTACATTTTATTTTGTTTCTGTATGTGTGTTTTATTTTTAAAATATTTAAAATAAATTATAAAAACCTGACTGAATGAAAACAAGTTAAATCCAAATGATAATTACACATCTCTCTCAATAATTTATAGAAGTAGACAAAGTAAGGTTAGAACTTGAACACCACTATCAACCAATATGACCTAATTGATATTTATGGAACACTCTACCCAGCAACTACCAAATACACATTCTTTTCAAATATACGTGGAACATCCACCCAGACAGACTATATGCTTGGCCATAAAACAAGTCCCAATAAATCTAAAAGGATTAAGATCATTTGGAGTATGTTCTCTGACTACAATGGAATTAAATTATAAATCAATAATAGATATCTGGGAAATCCCCAAATATTTTAAAATTAAACACACTTCTAAGTAACCAATGGGTCAAAGAAGAAATCACAGGGAAATAAAATATTTTGAACTGAAGTAAAACAAAAATAACATAGCAAACCTGTGAGATGCAGCTAAAGCAGTGCTTAGAGGGAAAATTATAGCGTTATACTAGAAAAGAAGAAAGATCTAAAATCAATTATTTAAGCTTAAAAAGCTAGAAGAGTAACTTAAACCCAAAGTAAGCATAAGGAAAGAAATTAATAAAGGTAAGAAAATAAATCAATTAAATAAAAAAACAGACAACCAATAGTGAAAAGCAATGAAACCAAAGCTGGCTTTTATTGTACAATAGAACACATCACCAAAGTGCACATACGCAAAACACACAGTGCGTGACTGATCAGAGTGGACACCTTGCAAGAACCACTTACCAAGAAACAGGATATGACCAGCACCCAGAGTCCCTCTCACCCGCGTCCCGTCCCAATCGCTAACCTCTCCACCCCTCCCACAGTCATCACTATCCTAATCTGTATGCAAGCAGCTTCTGTGCTTTTCACTATAACCTGAGAATGCGTCTTTAAAGTCTAGAATTGAGTTTTCCATTTTTTAAAACTTCATATAATGATAATACAGCATGTATTAGATGTTTGTTGGCCATTCACATATTTTCTTTTGTTAAATGGATTCATGCATCTTCTTTTGTTAAATGTCTGTTCAGATCTTTTCAACTGGGTTGTCTTTGAAAGGATCAATAAAATGATAAACCTCTAGCTAGACTGATCAAGACAGGAGACACAAATTATAGTATCAGTAATGAAAGAGCAGACATAACTACAAATCCTACAGACATTAAAAGAATAAGGGAATACTACAAACTTTATGCTATTGAATTTGACAACCTAGTTTATGCAAAGCGACTAAACCAGGTAGGTGTGCAGAAATAATCTAAAATAAACACTTGAGATGTCATACCTTCAAAACCTTCAAACTGTTCTGAGACCCACGCTATCCCCCAAGTCATCAGAAAGAGAGGGTTATCCAGCAATTTAGCTCAAAAAATATCTTTAAGTGCTTACAATGTGTGCTACACATTAAGAATTCGAATTAAAGACACGGTCTTTTCTTGTAGTCATAGTCTTCTTTTGGCTTAGCGACTCCTGGAAAAACAAACATGAGTAAGAGACCACACCGGATTTAGTAAAGCTCGCAATGCTATCATTTATTGGAGAAGGAAACAATGACAAAAAAAAGGGAGAATTGTTTTGTGATGTTTTGGGGGGAAAAGCAACTTAATTACCAGCAAAATTTTTTCTCTTTGAAATGAGTTAGTAAAAACAAAACAATCTTTATTGTATGAAATAGAGTCTCAAGGGAGGAAAAGCAGCACACAAGAATATATTTTTGGATGTAAAAAATTCAGTTATGCAATCAGCAGCATTCAAAATTAGCTGAGTATCTATACAATTACAAAATTGATACATGTTTTAACAAAACTTTAAACTTTAAAAGCTCATCATATTACAACAGGCACAATGTTCTGAAGGCAGATAAATTCCCCATGGGCTTTTGAACCTCCTCACCCCCAACTTCACAATCAGAATCTACAAAAGCAGCAAAAGATCAGAGTTCAAAGGGTTTTTTATTTTTCCTTTCCTTGTTCAAAGAGGCTAAGTCAAGCAAATATACTGAAAAAGGCAAAATAAACACTTCATAGCAGAAAGACCATGAGACTGAATGTAAACTATGGTTCTCCTTTAGGACATTTACACAAACACAAGGTCCATCTGTATTTAGAGTAAGGCTCATTATCCGTTCCTGGAGAATGGAGTCCAATAGACAGAGCAACGTCCTGCCCAGATACCAGTCTCCAATTCGTCTTACAGGATGCCTCACAAGGATGTTAAGTTTAGGCAGCCTATCTAGATCAGGAAATTCTTGTCCATGATATATATATATGTGTGTATATACATATATTTGGTGCTGTTTATTAACTGTAGTGACACCACTTTACCGTGAATTTATACATCAGTATTAATGGTTTACTACAACACTATGGACTGACCTTTCATTTCAAATAGCCATGTTTCTCCTGTCTAGTGAACTCACTCTTCCCTGGTTTCAAAAAATGCTTATGTCTATAGGAATATTTTGTACACTTCTAAGCCCATATCAGTTTATCAGCTCCTGCTAGGGAGGATGTGATTTGATTCTGTCAATTTATATGAACAAAGGCTCTGCGGCTCCTGTCAGCCTCCCTGGGCTCCACTCACCCCCTCTGCAGTGAGTGTCCTCACCGTGCTCTGTGAGTTTCTGCAACAGAACCTGAGCTCCCAGGAGCAAAGCTGAAGTGTACCAGGGACTTGGGACTGTCACCTATGCATTTGGGGTAGAACTGGAAATAGACAAAAACTGGAACTAACCACCCTATCTTGAGTGGACTGGGATCAAATAAACGGTACAGCACTTTCCTCTGACTAAAAATTCTCAAGATCTCAGAATTTCATAAAATTATGAATTATAAGGTACTATAAAGCCACATAATTTAACCACTCAACCAAGTTTTTAAATAAGAATTTCCAAAAAATGTAAACTTCTAAACTCTTTTGTCAATGTCTTATCATGAGTTACACAGACACAAGCTGTATTTAACCTCAGTTGAAGGTGTATTAGCTTTTTTAAAAATGCTATTTGCAAGGAAACTACTGTACATCTTAAAACTTATAAAAGAAAATCTTGGATTTTAAAATCGAAAGAACTACGCCAAGAATCTAGCAAAACGGCTTTATAAACCTTAAACACTCATTTTTTCTTTCTTTTTTTTTTTTTTTGCTGAAAATGAGGTTTAAGGATAGGTGGTGAATTTTAAGGTATCTGTAATCCTGCAGCTGCCCCTCGTCAGAAGTCATGTGAGGAAAGAGAAGAGAAAGCAGGCCTGGGGTGGGCTGCCCCGGACAGAAGGAAATCCAATCACAGGGCTGCAGTTCCATTTCCCAATTCATCCCATGGAGTCTCATCCCTCATGCTCCAATAACTGCACTCTCACAGAGCTGTCAAAAGCAGAAGCAGCCAAACCAGTAACCCCATACCCTTTTTTTTTTAAGGTATGACCCACTTTTTAACTATCTTTTCTAATGGAAGTATCCAAAAGTAATTTTATTTAGATGCGTTTCATTTTATTTCTTGCTCCCTGAGCATACACTGATTAGGGTGGAAAGGAGGTGTCACTCAGGTGGATAACCCACAAAGTCACCACACAAAAGTGATGCAAAGAGGCTCCAAGCACTGACGTAATCAACCCAGAGAAAATCCTAAACTGGGGATAGTATTTCATCCTTCCCAGAGACAAGAGAGCCATCTGCGAGAGGGAGAGAAGGAACTCCAGCCTGGGCTGAGCAGCAGTGGCCAGGGGCACAGCCACGCAGAGGAGCTGGAGAACCAGGGCCCCCTGAGCACATTTGGCCAAAGGGGAATCTCCGAGAGAGTGCGACAGCAGAAGGGAGGCAGCCAGCTAGCAAACGGACGGACAGCCACATCAAACAAGCAGTCTCGGAGGGGCTGCGAGGAGCGGAGAGGGCCAGGGCACGGGCCGGGCATGTGCTGCTCCCAATACAGTGATCACAGGGCCAACGATCTGCCCAGCTGGAAGCGTGACCTGAGGGGAGCACATTTCTCGTCTGCAAGAGTCGCCTCAATGGTTCCCTTCCCTCCAAAACTGCCACGCTCTCCCCTTTACCCAGCAGTGAACAGGGCAGGACAGAGGGCAGGGGAGGCAAGGAGCAGAAACCAGTACAGCCACGGGGTCTAAAAGCCCCATTCCCCACCCTCGTCTCAGCCAGCAGGCACTGTGGCTTGGTGACAGCTTTCAGCAGATTGTCTGGAGCTCTTCCTCCCACGGTCCAGCAGACAAAAACAAGCAGGGAAGCAATGAAAGGATAAGGCTGCCCAAGTGTCCTGACTGGAGCCATCTGAGCAAACTGGCCACAGGCCTGAGGGCAGAGCAGGAGCTTCTGTGCAAGAACCGACGCCCTCTACTGGTGAGGTCTGGCAGCGACCCCCGACCCTCTGAGGCTCTTCCCCATGATAATGGAGACAAGACCAGTGGCCCAGCAAAGTTACTGTGATTATTTTAAATGAGATAACGCATGGCAATGTCTACATATGCTGGACACACAGTACTACATAAATATTTTTTTACATATATTAATGGTCAGAGACGGTCACCCTGTCACCTTCAAAGGTCATCAATTATTTCAGGGATTAAATAATAACACCTACCTTTTACTGAGATATCATTTAGCTGTGCTAGGCCCCAAGCCAAGCACCTGAAACAGCTCAATGACATCCTGCAACGATCCAGCAGGAACTGTTGTCCCCATTATCTTTAAACAGATGCACAAACTGGGCACCAGAAGTTAAGTAACTTGTTCCCCATGAACTACTATGTGGCTGAGCCACAGCTCACACCCAGGTCTGTCTGACTTCAAAGCCCACACTCTCTACCACTATGCACACAGCTCTGCTGACATCTCAAAAGGCACCTCAGCCGCGTGTCCCACAAAGTCAAGTCCAGCCATTAAAAAGGGCACAGAGGGATCAGCTTTGCTGGCGTGTTACTCCAGGCTGGCCTCACACTGGCTCTACAGAGCGGAATCATGAGCACTCCGGACCTCCTTCAGGCCCCTTCCTGGAGCCCTTCTGAGGTCTGAGCTATCTCCTAGAGGCACCTGGGATGTGAAGGAAGCCACAAAAGCCAGAGGGTGGCATACAATTTCCCTTCCTGGCTGAAGGCAGGGGAGGACCTCAGTATAAGACAGGCCGCCCTCAACAGCCTACAAAGGGCCTGGTCAGACTGGCTCTGCACTCTGGCCCCATCACGCCTGTACACGCCTCCCCAGCTCAGAGGTAAAAGCTGGCCAGTCTGAGCTCTCAGCTACAGCAGGAGAAAGCATTCAGCAATTAGCCACAGGCAAGGAGACAGGTGGTAGACCCTGCCTTTGGTTTGGAGGTCCCCAGACAAGAGCCCAAGCAGACCAGCTGGCCCTGGGTAAGGAGCAGACAGGCAAACCCAGATCTCATGTGTAGGGGGACTCCGGAGGTCCTGGAATGCCAAGACAGGGCATTTATGACAGTCAGGCAGCAGGAACAAGCTAAAAAGGAACAGAAGGGAACAACGGAGATCCTACAGAGCCAGGAGAAAGCTTCCCAAAGGGAGACTGGGGGGAGACACGGCAGTGACATAGAGACTGGGACCCGAAAAGACACAGGCCTGGCTGACGAACAGAGAAAACAGTTGCAGGAGGCACCCCAGAGCCACACAGGAAATACAGGGTGGTGAAGGAGACTAACCCGGGCCCCCCAGCTCTGGGCTCGGTTCGGCCACCAACTGTGGCTTTGGGCAGAGCTGGTGACCTCTCTGAGCCTTGATTTCCTTGACGGCACAGGGGATAACAGCCCTGCTTCATCACAAGGCCTTGGAAGGGCCAGATAAGATCACAGACACGAAAGTGCTCTGTCTGCGTTTAGGCCTCAGGCGGGGGTATGACCACCCTGCAAGCCACAGTGTCTCCAGCACAGGCTCAAGGGTAAAACCCAGGACTGTGTAAAGGTCACCAGGCGGGCGGGCCTCCTTCCTGCTGGCCCCGCAGCCAGGCTCTGCCTTCCCCTGGCCCCACTCCAGGGGAGGATGGAAAACACAATCAGTTTAAAAGCAAACGCTTATAAATAATGAAGGGAAAAAATACAGCAGAGAAGAGTAAGATTTTTCACCTCCTGTCAGCTCTTGTCCAAAAGGAAACAGCAGTGTTTTCTGTCACTGCTTTGTTCCTCTCAATCTAGTACCAGGAGGTCAGGAGTAAAGACAAGTGGGGAAGGGGGAAAAAGAAAGAAAAACCCAAGAGAAAGAGTGTGCACTGAATGTTAGGAGATACATTCCACGGTCGGGGGTGGAACCAGAATAGCAAGAGCACCCAGGCTCAGGCTGAAAACAGCACAGATCACCAAAAAGGGCTCCTCTTCCACTTCCCTCCACAGGCCGGGGGGCAGAAGCACTTGTTCAGACACCAGAGCAGAAGCACGCCACACTGTGAGGCAGGGTGATGGTCTCCATGTTGAGCGACAAGTCTGCAAAGCCCCTGCTGACCCCACACTCTGTCCCTTACTGCTGCATCCCTGACAGCTCCAATGAGGCTCCTGTCGCCACCTGGGGATCACAGGTGCCCAAGGCTTGTCTGCTGCTGCTTAACAATGTTTTTATTTAGGGAAATTCAGAGGAACGCCATCCAAAGAGGAAAGAGGTGCATGAGAAACAGGCCACTCCGTAAGATACAGAACCCACCTCTCACTTTGTGCTACACACATTTAGATTGGGGAACATGTGGCTGATTCGTTCCAGAAGCAACCCTCAAATGTTCAGCTTGCAAGCAACACACTGCTGCAAGATAAAAGGCACACGTCTGTAAGACAGAGGTTTCAAAGATATTTACAAAACCATCCACCAGCTTCCGTCCATAGTGCCTTCCAAAGCTTTGCAAAACTGGCCGCATGTTATGCAAGACACGCTGCAAAACACTTCTTCACAGCATCCCTAGGAAGGAAAAAACACAAAGATAAATGGGAGATCATCACCCAAAGGCTCCTGTAAGTGGTAAAGACCCTCCTTTAGATTTCCTGGGCACCCAGAGTAACACACTGCCAAAAGCATCCAGACTGTGGGGTCAGATCCACTTGGCATCAAACCTCAGCTTCCAGAACTATGAGTAGTATTATCCTGGGCAAGTGGCTTGTCCTGTTTGAGTTTCAAATTCTCATCTGTAAAAGAGGACGTCGCCACCTCCCCTACAGACCAGCTGCGGGAATGAGTGCACTGAACAGAGGAGGGGCTTACTAAATGACAGCTACCATGATAATCAGACGAAAAGACAGGGAGAAGATAGGGACGATCAGACACAAGAACCTAGACAGGACTGTGCACTTGCACATCGGCCAGCGTCACAGAAGCATCACGTCAGCACTCACCAGGGCCTGCTCTGTGCTAAGTGGGCGGCAGACACCTGTCAAGGGACATCTCTCCAGAGCCCCCTAGCACAGGGGAGCTCTCTACAGGTACTAAGCACTTATGAACCTGCCATCTTAGCCCTACCCCAGGTTCTTACCCCTTGGAATTCAGTGTAGACAGTGCAAGGGAAGAGTGGATGCTCAAGAAATTACTCTTCTATTCAAGCAAGCACCTCCACCCCACCACCACAGCCGGCTGTGTCCGAGAGCCTCTTGCCCCAGCTCCATTCCTCCTGTGTTCTCAGCTGCACTGTCCCAAGGACACTGTGAGTCACAGGGAGGGCGAGGTGAGTGAAAGCATGTGCATGAGCGGGCACTGCGTTTGAATACCAAGATAATTCCAGGACAGCATTTCTCTGTACTGTAGTCCCAGGAGATGCTCTACACAAGAAAGGGTTTCACGGCCAAATAAGATCCCTCATGGCAGCTCACAATACACACAACATATTAAAGGATCTGAAAATCTGGGTATCAAGGAAGCTACCTAATTTTGCTTAATCTGTTTCCCAAACTTATTTGATCACAGAACCCTTTTCCTCCACATAAACACTATTTCTGTGGAACACTGTGGGAAGGGCTATTCTAGGTGAAGCTACAAAGAGAAGGGTAGGGCCCACCTTTGTGATTCCTTCCCTACTATAAAAATTTTCATCCGCTCAGCACATGAAACTCACTTCTTCCAATAGCATTCTATCATTCTACCTATCCCTGTACATAAGATCTATAAATGCCAGTCCAGATCAAGTCTGAAGCCCTGAAGGATGGCCCCAAGCAGGCCCAGCTTCAAAGGTAGGAGACATACGCAGTTGCACTGAACTCCATATTTCAAAGGGTCCACATTGGTTTAATGCTCTGCTGTTGCCATCTTGAAATTCATAATCATCTTTTAACAAGGAGCTCACATTTAGATTTTGCACTGGGGCCTGGAAATTATGCAGCTGGTCCTGGCACTAAGATATATTCAAACTGTTGGCAGGTTGACAAATATCTCCTTGGATGCTCTAGCATGACAGGCTCCGGCTTATTTCACCTAAAAACCTAGTGACCAAGAGCATCCTTGCCCACGCTCTTCTCAGACAGTCACCATCTCCCGAAACTGGCCGGGGTGGCACAGAGTATCTCACAACTATCATCCTCCTAGAAACCATCCGCAAGGCCATCAGCTGCCTCCAAGTCGATGGGCCTGGCAGCTCCTCACGTAATCAGTCACTGCCCAGCGTGTTCAAATCACGTGAGCAACAGACTCGGCGTGCGGAAGACACAGCCTGCTCTTCCTCCTTCCCAGCTCAGGCACAAGTCTTCATTTCCTCAACACAGCTAAAAAGCTTCTTTTTTAGTTATCAGGTAATGACAGAGAAGAATAGAAATTAAATGATTACACTGGAACAGTCAGAGGCAAAGATCACCTGGCTAACTGTGAGAGGCCCATGGCTGAGGTGCTGATGTAAGGCCGCTGGGCGTGTCAGAACCTCAGGGTGGGGAGGGGCTCTGGCGTGCTCAAGTCCCACCCCTCTTGTTACCAGCGAGTCCTCGGAGCCTAGAGGGGTCAAGTGCGTGGGAAGGGTCACATGCTAATTAGGAAACCCTGGTCCTCCAGAGACCTGGCCCTCTTACTCCCCCTTCATCTTAAGTGTCCCATCAATGGGGGACCACAAGAAAACAAGAGTAAACTGAGACCCCTCCAGCTCTGGCTCAGTGATACTCACCTTTAAAAACATTCCCTCAAAGCTACAGGTTAGAAGAGCAATAATGTGCATATTTGACTACATATCACAGCAGAATGCTCACGGCACCAGGAATCAGAGGACCTCGGCCAATGCCCATCATGTTGCATAACGGGCGGCAGCGGCGGGGACCCTTAGCTTACTCATGTCTGCAACAGGTAGATAACGTCCGCCTGTTTGTCTTAAAGGATTTTAGTAAAGCTACTAAACTCTCTGAAAGCACTCTACACTAAAAGGCCCTGTGCAAACACATCACCACCCCCAAATGACGGGAGTTACAGGCTTAAATACAGTTAGTCTTACCTTGCAAACGGTATGAAGGAAAGGCTATACCTACAACGAAAGACAAACAGAACAAAGATCAAGTCAAGCGAAGGGAGGGGGAGATCACACAGCAGAAGGGGCTTCTGAGCTGTCAAAGCACCTGCAGTGACGTATCCAGACCACCCCCCTCAGTGCAGAGGGTTCACACTCCCACGGCACACACAGACGTGCACACATGTGGACAACCAGGGAGGGGAGTGTCGTCTATGGCCAAAGAAGGAGGGCAAAAGGCCTGTGTGGAGACGAGCCTGTCAGCTCGGCCGCACTGGAATTCCGCTTTAACCAAATGAGCCAGCAGGATCACCGAAAATAGGCAGATTCCAGACAGCCAGATGGCCCAGAGAAGGTATTCCCAAAAGAACACCAAGTAAAATCCAGATCAGTCGTCCTCTGGTATTTTACAAATCCTCGGCAGAATACAACTTCTACCCAACTGGGATAAACTTTCTGCTGTGTTCCTATTAAATTTAAGAGAAGAGAAAAGAGAATAGAAAAAGAAAAAAAAACACTACCAACTATTCTATGGATGAAAATATAAGCAACCCACGGTTCTCCAAGAACCCACGCCCAAAGATCTCCCGGTGCTCTCAGTCAGCTCGACCCGCGCCCGTCGCCATCTGCCTGAGCCGGTACGAATGCTGACCTTTTGAAACTGGGTTCCAAATCAGTCTACAAGCAAAGAAAGACATGTGTATGTGGGCACTAATTTCTGCCCCCAGAGGAAAACCAAAATAGAAACATAAGCCATCAGACCAGGCCCTTTCAGGACCTACTACCAAAACGTGTGTGTCACACTAACATCAGGCCGCCGTTCTTCTCCATATCTTACACTCACCACGTCCAGAAGCTCACCTACTTGTGAACACAGGAAATTCCAAAAGGCATTTATTCAAAGTCCAAATTACTAAAGGGATGGCTGGGGTTAGGCTTGCAGGCTCAAGATCCTTTTCTAAAGAGGAGTCTAATTGATCCCTGGAAGCTTTAAAACGTTCACAGTCCTCTTTTTTTGCATTAGAGCAAACATTTTTCTCCAGAGTGGATCAGTCACGTCCCTCCTAAAACTACTCTGGCAGACGCCAGCCCTTGATAAACTTTGAGTGTCACAGAAACGGCTCAGAAGCCACAGGTCCCACACGAGCCACCCCGCCGCCCACTTTGAGCTTGGACAGGTTTGAAAGGGCCCTGAACCTACAGCCCCACCATGGTTCTGCATACTAACGCCTCCAGGGCTGCTCTCACTAGGCAGGGCCTTGAGTCACGACCCCTGGTCCCACCATCAGGCCTCCAGTGCACATGCTGATCCCACAGCCCACAGCTACACCGTTTCCATTTCGTCAGTCACTGTTCCTCGTCTCCTGCTGACAATTCATTCTTTGTCCTTCTGTGAAATGACTCATTCCATCCCAAATGTAATGCTCATTATTTTTCTTACCCCTTTCCTTTTTCTCTAATGTCTATTTGACTCACAAGCCTCTTTTCACTAGCCCCTATAATACTTCATTGTCCTTGCTCTTACCGGATGTGGGTGGTTTAATAACATTTGTAATATTTCAAAGTCAACCATGAGACCAGCAAAAATGCTTCGGCAGGCACAAAGCCAGCCTCCCAAAGCACTGGAGACCACTCATGCCCTCTACGGGCAGCGGGCCGAGTCAACAGGCTTTGCTCTCGCATCTGACCTTGCCGGCACCATTGAGAATTCCTAAGTTGAAAAGCCTCTATGTTTTCCTACTCCTCCTGCCCACACCGTGTTGGATTTTATCTCCTTCAGCTGCGTGAGTCAGCAATCCACGTGGGAGGGGAGTGTATAAAAGGCTACTTACCACGTCAGGGCCAAAGACTGCAAAACGCAGAAGATGAGAGCAAGTCCCTTGTTATGCCACTAAGAGAAAAATGACACGGTTACATGGCTGAGAGACAAGAGGCATAAACCACAAAGGTTAAGGGAAATTAAAACACACACTTACCCAAAAGGCAGAACACAGGGTAAGTGCAAAAAACAACTATGGAGAGAAAGGAAACATTATTTAATGAATGCAATGACAACACGGAAAAAAACTGTAAAGACTTCTTCTTGGCAAACTTAGAACAATACTTATCGAGCTACACAGTAATCAGATTCTGTGATTGCCACAGCAACCAAACGCATCCTTCATTTCAAAGCATTTAACCCACGTGAGCACCCACGTTTGGCAGAAGAGTCAAAAATCCCAATGAAATTGACCTAGACAATAAGGACTCATGTAGATTAAAAAGAGAAGAATCTTCTCCTACTTTCAAATTTTCCCAAAATCTCTGTCCAACAAACAAAATCACATTTCCAGTCCACATCCTCACCCATCCACCTTTTCATTCAAACATACTAAAGGAGGTTTAACACACACCTCTGCATTTTAACTCCGCCAAACACTAGTCTCCAGCATGGAGAGAGCAGGCGAGGACAAGGTTCACACGAGAGGTCAATCTCATAGTCAGCGAGTCAGTTACTTGTTTCCACCCACCTAACACTTTCCCTAAGTCCTTTCTTAGAAAGTTCTTTCTATGAGAGACTTGGCCAGGCCACCTACATCTGGTGCTGGCCAAGAACAATTAGAATTCCAGCTGTCCGTCACGCCTGTCATCTCCATCCTTCTATAACAGTCACCACTCAATAAACACGTCCTAAATATTTTGTGTCCAGCATTGTGCTCAGTGCTCTGAAAAGACACTAAACAGCAAACGTGGTCACAGCCGTAGAGGACTTACCTGTTTGAATAAGAGGCACACAAATGAAACTAAAAATAAAAGGATGTTGACCAAGTTCCAAATACTGTAATACTGATAATTATAATAGGAGGCCAGAGAACGTGGTCTGGAATGATTCTGATGGTTACATGGACGAGAATGGCCCAAAGAAGGGAGAGGCATTCTGGGTTAACGAGACAGGAAGATATGACAAGAACGAAGGCACTGTTGTCAGAGCAGGGCGCAGGGCTGATGGGCCAGGAGGAGACTAGACTTCAGGAAAACAAGTATGATCCCAAAGTCAGGCAATGATGAGGGAACACGAGCCTGCCCTGGGAGGCTGGACACCCACTCCGAGAACGCCCCCGTGCTTCCAAGCCATTCCCTCTCAGCTCTGCCGGTGTGCGTGCCTTCACCCATCACCACAAGGAGGGTGTCCAAGCCCTCTTACTACGAAATTAGTTGGGCTAATTTGACAAGTGTCGCCCTCTGGAGTGCTTTAACACCAGCTGAAACACTAAGGGCAGGTAATTATTAACTGAAGAATGTTCCCTTCTGCCACAGTGGTTACAGGCTCAGGGAATAAGCCAAGACGAAAGGAAAGGTCTTTAGGTTTAAGAGGAAAAAAAACTCCATACGGCAGAAATAAAACTCCATTTTAGAAGTCCAGCTATAAGGCGGACCTTACCAGCACCATGATAGTTGCAATCAAACGCGTTGGCTCAAACATTCGCTTCAGCTGTTTCATTGGTCCCATGAGGAAGACAGTGCTGAGAGGCAGAGAGACACACATCATTCAGACCAGGACAAAACCACCCAGGGCACAGCACGGTCCTCCCCACCGCCTCCCCACATTACCTGCAGCAACACAGCAGAAACAGAGACAACATCTGAAAAGCTCTCCCTCTGCGCTGGGTGCAGCGCTAAGGCCTTCTGTGTTTTATTCTCACTTAATCCATCAACCAGTGATGGGCGGGGTTGATCACAGGAGTAAACCAAACCTATTTTACGGATGCAAAAACTAAAGCCCAGAAGGACTTGTTATTTATCCAAGGCCACCCAACTAGAAGACGGCAGAGCTGGGCTGGAAATGCATGTAGGTCTGACTCTGGAACCACATTCACAACCAGGGGTTGGAGGACCCCATCTCTTCAAGGTGCTACCTTCCTCCTCAACAAGCTACCCCAGGAAAGAGACAGACAAACCAAAGATGCCAGTAATCTAAAGAAGAAAAACCACAGCTTACAGGCTTAGGCTGTTTATGTTACAAAGTCGAGCATTTCATTTTCTTTCATAATCTCCAGGGAATAATTCTAACGATGATAATAATATCATCTATTATCTGTTCAGCGTTTTCTAAATGCCGGGTATCACATACATGACCTCACTTCACCCCCTCAACAACTGTCAGGTAAGTATTATTACATTTATTTCAGAGAAAAGAAAACGAAGCTCAGAAAGGTGAGATTTACTTATCCAAGATCACACAGCTAGGAACTTAAGGAGCCGGCATGCAAATCCACGCGTATCAGATCTCAAAGCTCCAAGAGACATCCCTGGCGTGCCTTTGTATGAATGGCACGTGGGAGGTGACGGTGAGGGAGCATGTGCATGAATGAGGCAGACCGGCACACCTGACACAGCGGGGCGGGCCAGCTCTACAGCACATTTCCCAGCCCCTGACAGAAGCACCCCATGTGGCATCACCCCAGGGTAGCTTGTTACAGTCAGTGGTTACAATTCAAGCCAACCAGCAGTAGCTACTGAGTATTCAATTAAAAAAATTTTTTTAATAAAGCTACCTCTCTTTTGGAAGCGCCATTAAGTTTCAACTTGAACCCAAGGCTGTAGGCTCAGGTCAAGTGTTAGAGCTGAGGCACTCTGTAGCCTACACTGAACGAGAGGCAACAGCCAAGGCAGGCCTTAAAAGCTGAATGCAGCGAATATACAAAAATATAACAGATTACAGGTAAGGCCACAGACTCCCAGACACACCCTGGAACAACCTGCTCCCCTGATTACTTCCCTAGGCAATGCTGCAAAGAGTTGGCCCCATTAGGATCTGCTAAATCGTTCCTTTGGACTAACCCACGCACCCCTATGTTTATGCTCGGTCTAAGCGCCACATTATAAGCTACACTGTCTGCCCAAAGCTCCCCACTAAAGGTAGTATTTGAGAGGGCATTAGAGGCAAGATTAGACATCTCTGAGGGCCATCGTTTTACTATCACAAGCATTAGTAAATTAAGCTTTAAGGAGGTGGCCAGAGTCAGATACTCAATCATTTTGTTAACATTTCCAGCCAAAAACAGACAATTTAGGCTTGGGGACCATTAGGGACAAGTAAGACAGAGTGCAGCCCTTGTCAAGTTGCTTACAGACTTGTAACAAGTGTAATAAAATGCGATCTGTGCTGTCACATAAATATATATGGGATCTAGAGAGCCCCATATAAAGGAGGAGGTCACTGATTCTGGAAGGCAAAAGGTAATCAGGAAAAGTTTCATAGAAGTGACTTTTGAGCCTTGAGAAATGACCAAGTATCCATGAAATGCAGGGGTTGGGGGGGCAGGGAGTCTCAGATGGGGCAGCATTCCACGCAGAGAACAGAGCCTCAGCAAAGGCACACAGATGTCTGGGGAAATGCAGGCAGTTGAGCCTGGCTGGGGAGTGCACTGGGTAGGGGCAGACCTTAAGGGCCTCACCTGTATGCATGCTGAGGGGTCTGGACGTCCCCCGTAGAGAGGGAATGGAGAGCCACTAAGGGAGGTGATCAGGGCTGAACATGAGTGGTGCCAAAGCTCTGTGGAAAATGGCATGGAGAGGGACAAGGAGGAGGCAGAGAAGTCCAGGAGAGGACTCCTGCAGCAGTTCAGAGGAGAAGTGGTACAGGCCAGAGCCAAGGGCAGCTCAGACACCCCCTTCTTAGAAGCCCCCTCAGCTCCCCAGGTTGGATCAGATCAGCTCAGCTGCCCCTCCCCGAGCACCTCTCTCTCCATATCCTATTATGTTAGCAGTTTATATGTCTGTCTGCCTGGCCGACCAGTGAGCGCCATCGAGGCAGGAACCACACCATACTCGTCTTTGAATGCTCAGAGCCCAGCACAGGATGTGAACAGGGCTTACTCATGGAGCACGTGAGTCAATCAGAGAGGGACAACAGCTACAGAGACAAGGAGGAAGGAGCAGTAAGAGGTCGACGCCAAGCCCTGGTGAGTAATTAAGGCGGGGGGGGGGGGGGGGCCTGGACACCCAGGGCTCTGAGCCATTCCCTGAGATACAAGGGAAGGTGGACAAAAGATGGCTGAGGTCAGGTCCCAGCAGGCCGCTCAGGCAGAGGTCAGACCAGCACTCCTGGCTGGAGGCAGGACTGGAGCTGTCAGCACACACGTGCGGCTGAAGCAGTAGAGTAAATGAGCTCAACCAGGACGTCTCTGCACCCACAGCCTGTGGAAAGGGCTGCCCACATCCGGAACCTCTCCATCGGACACCCCGCCCTCATGAGCCGATGCTCAGGTCTGAGATGGTCTTACACGAATAATACCAAGTTTCACCTGCAGCCACTGGCCCGGTGGCCCGAAATCATCGACTCAGTCTCTGGCAGCAGTAAGACTAGAGCACTGGAGAGGGGTGTGTCGTAAGCCTTGAAGAACCCATTCACCAGCCCTGCGCCACAGCTCCCTCATATGTAAAATCTCACCGGTGTGTGCTTTCTCTTAGGTGTATTTCAAAGATAAACTGAGATATAAAAACATTTTCAAGTGATAGGATATGGACGGGGTGTATTTTAACTACCTCTTTTCTCTCCAAGTCTTTGAAACTATTGAAGCATCTGCCCTCACCTCGTCTCAAGCATAATCCACAGTCGTTTTCCCATCTAATAACTGGCTACGGTTATATAAAACACTTACCTCCCGATGGAGGCGATGTTGCCAAAGGTGTAAAACACCGCGAAGAGGTACAGTCCCTTCCTCGGCACCCAGAGCAGAAAAGTACCCTGGAAGAGGAAGCATGCACGGGGTGTCACACAAGGACCCCACCCACCGCAGCCCGCGCCAGGAGTGCCCAGAGCAGCCTGGCCCCCCGCCCCGCCCTGCACCCCCTCAGCTCCCTCCCACCGCCCTCACCTCTCTCTCTTCTTATCCATGCAGCTCAGTGAAGAGCAAAAGAGAAGACAGGTGGAGGAAAGGAGAAAGACAGAGGGCAGGAGGGAGGCGGAAGACAGAGGAGGGGAGGGAAGTCTTACCAGGAGCGAGCAGAGAATTCCTATAGCAAAACAGGCAATGAAGCCTTTTATTCTGGTATCCCAGCTTAAGGAAGAGGTCTCGACAACCTGAAATTTTAAAAAACTGATTACAAACATGTATATGCATGTTTAGTCGCCAAAAACAAAGGAAGCATAAAATTTAATATAGAGGCAGTGTGTGAATCTGTACTGAGGAAGGCAGGAACAGGAATCCTACCGGCTCACAGCTACAAGAGCCCTCATGAGTCATGGAACCCAGGTCCTTATCCACCCGAGAATCTCCTCTCCGGCAGCTGATAAGACATTACTGAGCCTCTGGCTGGGCATCTCCAGAAGTGGAAACTCTGCCTCAAGCACAACCCAGTTCACAAACAGGGAGACCCCAGAGCAGCCCGAGCAGGACGAGGACCGCCACTGGAGAGGCATGCCGGGGCCCAGGAAAGGGAAAAGACAGGGCACAGCACTCAGGCAGCTGGGCCCACTGGGCATCATCTCCTGCGTCCACCAGCCGAGCTTCAGCAGTTGCTGCTCCTGCTGGCACTTCTGGGACCTTGGAGGGCTGAGGTCCTCACCCTTATCAGGATTCTCATCTGAGTTATTCGCTCCTGGTGCAGATACTGTTCTGCAGGGTGCTGGCATCAGCCTAGTCACCCAAGTGTGAGACAGATCCTAGATAATTAATTACTGCCCTACTCAGCCCAACTCTCTGCCACCATGATTCAGCCCTGCCAAGAGCAAGTTCAGGGGAGGCCAAGATTTCCAGGAAGACGGCTCGAACAGGGCAGCCTGTGAGTGGCTCGCCAGAGTTTTTACTCCCCATGTCAAAGATGACAGCCAACTGCCTGCGCTAGAGACCTTCCCAGTCTGTCCACCTGATGCAAGTGGCCACTGCTGCTCTAAGCTGGGCACAGGCAGCCAGTGAGACCAAAGGCCTTGCCTCCTGGCCTGACAGGCCCAGTGTATATTCACACGGGGCTCACCTCGTGAGGCCAGCACGGTCTCCATCCGGCAACGTGGTGAAAGCTGCCGAGCAAACAGCCACCCGACCAATGAAGGAAGGCAGGTGGTGGCAGAGGCTGCAAGGGTCACTAGAACGGCCACTCCCTCAGCCTTGACTGCTCCCAGCTCAGGGACCTGTTTTCAACTCTGTCTGCAAACTTCCTGTCAAACTGGATGCTTGAAGAAAAGGACCAGAGGGCTCCCCGGGGTGTGGCAGGCATTGCTCCAGAGTGGATTCATCTCCACGCAGAAGAAAGGTATTTAGGGCAGGTTATCCAAAGGGGTTCTCCTTTTACCCCGTACAGTCACACATATTGAAAGTGAGCTCCTGACCTTGCAATCGCACTACACACACACACACACACACACACACACACAGCACCTGCAGGAACATGTAGCAACATAGAATCCTGCATGGAAAGGCACGCTGAGGAATGGAAACACGCAGCGGGAGTGGGGTGTTAGGAGTGGTTCCATAGAAGGAAACCTCCCCTCCCAAATGAGCCATGTGATGCTCTGACAGCAGGCTGCACCAGCACCCCAGACAAACGGGTTAGACCCCGTCTCACTAACCTGTCCAATCTCCCACCAAGGGGAGAATAAAGTCAAAAGGCACCACTCTTCCTGCTCACGCAAGAACCAGAGAACTTACCCTGCCAAGGCGTAAAAAAGAAAACCAAGCCGCATGGAGGAAGAAAAGGGTGGGGGCAGGACTGGATGGGACTCAGCGCCTGAGCACTAGTTGCCATCAACAGGGATTCTGTTAAAGAGTCAACCTTTTTTTTAAAAGAGGCTAAACCATAAGGTTAAGTACCAAAATTGAAATGGCCTTGACATTTAGATCACCGAATAGTCTCAACAGGACTGCGAGATTCCAGCCCTCGCAAAAATCAGTATCACCTGAAGCAGTTCTGGTTTCTACCTTCAGAAAGGAAAACAGCTCGTTGGTCCCACAGGTCTTTCAAACTGAATTCCATCCAAATGTCACCCTATTTGCCAAAATGGGGCGGGGGAGGTAACTTTTCACTGTTGGGGTTTTTCCACTCCAGGCAGCTGCAAGCTCTCTCCCGCGCACGCTTGGGGGCAGGCTGGAGCCAGCTGTGGTTCCACATCTCCCGACTGGACGCAGTGAAAGCTCAACACTTCTTGTTGCCACTTATGAAAACAAGCTCAGTGGGTGTAAAATGTCTCTCTAAACTCACGGTTGCTGGAAAGTGTGCTAGTGCACTTTCTGGAAATCAGAGTACCTAAAAGGGTCCCTGGATAGAATTTGTAGGCGATCTCTCACCAGCCGTCCGATTGGCAGTTAGGCACAAAGGTCCCTTTGACTCCGGGACATGGAGAGAAGAGGGGTTCTTGCCAAAAAGAAGTAAAGCAAAGAATTGTTCGGGTTCCAGGGTTGGGAACCAGAAGCAGGTGAGAAAGGAATACTGCACAAATACCGGAGCTTTCAAACCAAGCACCGTTCATACCCTCTTCATCCCTGGACTCTTTCAGAGAAAACATAAAACCCAGCCTTGTAGAGAGAAGCCCAGTGAAACTAAGGACTGAAGGTGGCTTTAGGAAGATGAGGTATCAAGTTGACAACCTACCACAGGGCTACTTGTGATCAGACACTGCCAAGCAACTTTTATAATGACAGAGTTCCAGAGAAAGGAAAAACAGAACTAGTCATGCTTTTATTGTCTGCATTAAAAGAGTAAAAATGTCTAAAATCACTCACTTCTGGTTACCTCTGACAGCTTATGTAATCGAATTTGAAGAGACTTTGAGGCCACCTACTTCAACTTACCACACAAAACAGAAATTTCACCAAAACTCCTCCAGCCTTGCCAGCCTCAACACCATGGGAAATGCGGGACAATCAAGTCAGTCCCAACATCTTAAAGGAGGCCCTCACCTACCACAAACAACCCTGCAAAGGAATTCGGCCAGCTACAAAGCGTTTCCCGGGAGGTCGGCCACGGGAAGTCCACGCGATGATGTACGCAAACAGCAATCGCAAACTCAGAAAGAGGAAACTGACAGCAGGGTTTTAGAACAAGAGAGAAGCACCTACTCTTTTTAAAATCGATTTAATACATGCCTGAGCTGACAATAGTTTAAAGCCCTTCATTGTGTCCAACATAGGCATTCACCATTTTAGGTAAAAACAAACTCAGCGTTTATGTTTTCAATCTGTACTCCACCATTCCCTCCGGGGGGTGTCTCCTGCTGCACGATTATTTTCTAAACAGATAATATGGGCATCACGCTCCTGTCAGCACTGGCCATCCCCAGCAAAGGCCTCAGGAAGAGAAAGGGTCGGGTGGTCCCCCACGCCCCCAAGCCCGGCTGCTCATAAAAGCTGGCTGACAATCTGCAGGGTGTGAAGCTGGAGACGAGCATGACAGTGGCTACCCACGCTTTCTTAGGCCCCACCTGATGTCTGACTGGAGAGTTCCTAAGAATCCAGAAATCAAGGACAAAGAACTCAGGAAATTACCCCTGAGCCTCAACCAATTAATAAAGGCAACAAATTAAAAAGAACCCACAGAGCTGTTCTGAAACGTAAAAAAAAAAACAAAACAGTTAACCCCAATTCCTGTGACACTGGATTCCTACAGTATCACTTCTTCAAGGTGAAGACTCAGAAAACAAGTTTACAGTTGTGGATGTCACGGAGGGGGTGAAGGTTCCAGGATCACACAAAACTCGGAATAAAGTCAGAAACCACAGAAGCCGGGGAGAGAAGCAGGCTGAGAACCCCCGTGGCGGGGGGGGGGGGGGGGGCGCCGCCTAAAGCGAGGGGAGGAATTTGTCTCGAGTTGAAGGAAGCCATATCATCTTGCTCAACACCCTCCTTTTCCAGATGGGGGACACACCACAAAGTAAAGAGGAATGTTGTAAGGAAAACAAAAGCAAAAGCTAAGAGCACACAGCACTGGAGACACACATTCCGCACGGCTCTAGAACAGAGTGCCCAGGTTTCAGCTCGACCGACACCTTTCTAATAAAACCGTGAAACGTGCCGTCTCCGGAGGGCCCGCCGTGCAGACCGACTGGGCAGCGACGCGAGCTGCGTCCCCGCCCTCCAGGAGCTCACGGTGTCGCGGAGACAGGCGACACGGAGGAGCTGGCACGAGGTGGGGTGGGAGGGTCACAGCCCACAACCTAAGCCCTGGCAGGCACGCCGCCGAGCCCCGGGCCACCCCGCCAGGCCCCTCCCGGGCCGGGGGTCCGCGGTCCGCAGGCCAGGCCGAGGCCGAGGGCGGCGCGGCGGCAGGGCCTCCAGGACGGCCCCCGCGACCCCGCCCATCGCCAGGGCCCGGGGACCCCCGAGGCCGGACGGGGGGCGCGCTCACCTCGGACAGGCCGCCGCGGTCCTCGGTGTCCTGCCCGCTCAGCACCTTCTTCAGCTTGTCCATCCCGCCGCGCCGCCGCCTGTTGCGCTGGCCGCCCCGCCGCCTCTTCCGGGCGCCCGCCGCGCCGCCCCGCCCCACCCCACCCCACCCCGCCCGGCACCTGCCCACCTGGCCGCCGCCCGCGCAGGCGCCGCGCCGAGGGGCGGGCTCGGCGGCGGGAGGCGGGAGCGGCAGGAAGAGCCGGGGTTAAGGTCCGGCGGGCCTTGCTCAACGTCGGTCCTGCGGCCGGCGCCGCCCTCCCGGGGCCGTCCCTGCTTCAGTCAACAAACGCTGAGTACCGACGAGGCCCTCGGAGACAAAGAGCCTCCCTACCGCAGGGCGGATGCAGACTTGCAAACAAACGCTGTGCTTAATCCACGTTCTGATGGTAGTTGCATTGGAAACAGTTTTTTGAAAATCACTTGAGGCCAGCTGGAATAAGTTGAATACATAACAAGCTTTGTGGAAACGTTAAGAGAAAAACATAAGTGGAAATGCATCGAGAGGTATAATTTGGGCAAAAACTTGAGGAGCAGGTAGAACTCGTGTGAGGGAGTGGGGACAGGTGTATTAGGTTGTTTTGTCTTTGTGTTTACTGACCTCAAGCCGGATCCAGCGCTAACGCTTCTATACCGGAGAATCCCAGGAGCCCGCGGAACCCCCGGGACAGGGCCAGAGGCGGGCGTGCGCGCGGATCTCACCCTGCTTCCCGGGGAATGTCCGGAAAGTTAACCTCAAGATTCAGTCGGCTCAGAAAAACAAATGCAAGGAGAGGTTACCAGGAGCACCCACTAGAGGACCTCCCCGGCCCTCCCTACACACACGCGCGCGCACACACGTGCGCACACACGAGAACACCTATGAAAGAGTAGGAATGCTGTGTCTGAATGGAGAGGATGTAAAACTTACCAAGAACTTGGGCCTGTTAGAAATTATCATCAATCGACCAAGCAAAGGGATTTGCACACGACCCTATTCAAGTCCGTCACGTGGTTATAATTACACGCTTATGATTTCATCTTTACAGTTGCTCAAACGTGCTTTGCTTTATAATTTTCGTTATACCTCAGCTCTTGAATAACAAATACTGTTACTTTTGCCTGGATGCTCCTTATCCCCTTGTTCCACTCAGGTAAATTCCTACACGTCTTTCAAGACTTCGCAAATATCAGGACACAGTGGAAAGTCCATCCCCTGTGGAGTTAGGAAGAGCAAGGAGTTGAGACCCCAGCACCATCACTGACTAGCTGTGTGACGTTGAGCAAGTTACCTTACCTTTCTAGTCCTCAGTTTTCTCATCTGTAAAATGGACATAAATGACTACCTCTGTAAGTCCTTGTGGGAAGGAAAAGTGACAGTATATGAAGAGAGCCTGGGACGTGGCAGGCGCTCGGTTAGCGTCCAGTGGAGCCAGTGCTGCTCTGCCATGTCCTCTGAAGCCGTCCCTGGGCTCTGCTGTGCTCCGGCAGCGCTTCAGCGGCACCTGGGGGTCCCCGCCTCACAGTGTCGCCATCATTCACGTTCAGGTCTGGCTCCTCCACCTGGTGAGGTCTGCACGGTGTCTTCAGTTCTTTCCTCTCCCAACCGGAAAGCACCTAGAGAATGGCGCTCAGCAAATACCCTAAAGAGAATGAGTAGTGAGAAACCGTGTCTGTCTTTTGCAACTGTGTGAGTTGTAGCAGCCAGACTGGCAGACAGGGCAACACTCGAAATAACCATTTCAAGTCAGCAGGTAAAGCTTATTTTTGTCGGCAAAGTAAGAAAATCCCGCCGCCTCCGCTCGCTACATTCATCATGTAAACGAGATTTTGGTCAGAAAGGCCACAGCTGTGAAACCAGCAAACAGCCATTGATGATTAAGTAGCTAGGAACTAAAGTCTTTCTTCCCTTTTGCAATTACTGATTATAGCTTTAGCTGGTTAACCCACCCATCATTAACTGTGCTGTTTAGGCAATGTGCTGACTCCCACTAGGTTCCTATGGATAACATCTGCCTGGGGCCTGGGTCACCATGGTAATGGGTGTGTGAGCTGTTCTTCAGGAATTAGAACTCCTTGTCCACTTCAGGCCAGTTGAGACCACCAGCCCATCAACTGGGCCCATGCAGATGTCTCATAGGCGACCTTTGGACGTCAAGAGGCTAAAAACTCTACCCTCAGCTCATGCTAGCACTGCCATTTTGTGAACATGGGTCCTGTGAAGAGGCATGAAGTCTGACTAAGCTTGCGCAGATTGTCAATTACCTCACTTCTCCCCACCTCCAATCACCTCTCTCCACATTTCAGACCACCTTGCCCCCATGATATCAACCCTGACATCAGTTTCCTCACATTAAACCCAGCATATATGGGGTTAAAACCAAAACACTCATTCCCTGCTTACTCTCTGGCTTCCTGGCTCCAGAATCCACTATGCTGCATGGAGACAGACACCATCAAGGACAAGCACCTGGACTATCTCCTCCTGCAGAGATACAGAGTGGTGGGAAAGCTTCTGACCAGCAAGGTCATGAGCTCCCTACTCTCTGCAAGTGTCTCAAGGCCAAAGACAGGCTGGTGGGAAAGCTCCTACCAGCAAGGCCATATGCTCCCCCTCCCCTACCTAAAACCCCAAATAAAAACCCTTCCTTTTAGCTTTTTCTGGGAGTTTGAGATTTCAGCATTAGCTGCCCTCTCTCCTTGCTCAGCGCTGTGCAAAAATAAAGTTCCTACTTTCTTCCACCACCCCCGGTGTCAGAGATTGGCTTGCTGCGCAACCGGTGAGCGAACTCACTTCAGGTTCGGTAACACCCATCCCATAAAAATCCCTGAGTCCCTATTTTCAGGGAAGCGAATTTGAGACTCAGGCCCTCGCTTCCTCACGTGCCTGCCTTGTGAGTAAACCCTCTCTCTGCTGCAACCTCGTCATCTCGGTGTTTGGCTTTCTGGGCGGTGGGCAAAAACGAACCTGGTTCAGTAACAAATGGCGAGCCAGCCAGGAGCTCAGTCCAGACAGACCTTTTCGACCGAGACTCGTGAGCCCCCTGCCCGCGTGGAGAGCCTGTGGGTGGGTCCAGCAGCCGCCAGGCGTTTCCCGGGACTGTCCGGGATTCTTGCCTGGTGTGGCGCTGCCGATTCCTTGGCATGCATTTTAACTTTGCAGTAGAGAGACGCTTTCTGGGTTTGGAAGACGTCTTTTTGGTGAGTTACTTCGGTACAAGTGACTGGATTCTTACTTCTTCAAGTCTGACTTCCGAAAGGAAGCCTTGGTTTGGCAGGGGACGCCCTCCGCGACTTCCGACAAAGGAAGCCTTGGTCTGGCCTTCCCTGTGAGGGTCTTGGTTTCGAGGACGCTCATAATAAGGAAGAATTAGAGGATCCGCTCTTGAAAGTGCTCTTGGTTTGGCTCGGCTTGGTTTTGAGATCGGGTTCTCGCTGCAGCATACGTGTACTTTGACGTGTACTTTGACCTGCCGTGTCTACAGTCTGAAACAATGGGTAATGCTAATTCAGTTCCCACCTGTAGACCCCTAGGCAGCATTCTTCTAAATTGGGCGACTTTCAGTTACGAGTCTATGAAAAAGAAAACGATGGTAGTTTTCTGTAACACGGTGTGGCCACAATCAGAGAACTCCCGCAATGACTAGTCTCCAGAACTTAATCAAATTTGGAATCTCAGCTTCCTCTCAAGGTCTTACAGATGCTAATGAAAGCTCCACACCCCACCCCATCCCCCAGGAGCCCTCCTCTGCCTGGAATGGGAGAGTCCTCATTCCACCCCTAGGAGTTGTCCTCTGCCTGGTTTCAGAGAGTCCAAGTTCCACCCCCAGGGTGCTCCTCTGGTTTTTGGGCACCCAGAGTGATTCCAGGTTAGCCTCTTGGTCAGTCATTTGACTGACAATCTGGAACCCTGTTTTGTCTCCTGTCAAGAGCTTGTTGAGGATTTTAGGCACCTACTGAGTCAGTTGTGGAGAGAGGAGACCTGTACCTTATTCTGTGAACTGTCTTGCCCGGGAGCTGTCATTTGTGTGACCTTTATCTTGATAACTCTTGGGAAGAGGCCGGGAGGGTGAGGCCTGATCACCTCTTTCCCTTCTTTGTCTGTCTTGTTCGTCAGCTCCTCTGTTGTCATCAAGTCGGGGTTAAGTTCAGGCTGGACCTGAGTGGAACCTAGACCTTCTGTAAAATCAAACTTGAAAAGCTTTCTTCCAGGGACTTAACTCTCAACCCTGGTGTTGGGAGCCCGCCCCGGGCAGCTCCAGGCCTTTGCCTCCTGCCTCCCTGGCTCGCCTTGTGCTGGCTCACGGACTAAGTTCCCGGGCTGAATGGGACTTGACCAAATCTTATAACTCTGTTGACACCTGCAGTCGTGCTCCGCACCCTTCTCCGGCTGCTGTCAGTCAGACACCAGCTTTACCGCCATGGGGACGCCCCAAGCATCCCCAGAGACTCACCCCTCGGGTGCATTTTAATTAGTTGGAAACACTTTCAACTTTGGATGGGTTATGCCTCAGAAACTCCATCTTGGAGAAAACTTGAGTGGTTTCCCTGTGCTTTTATGATGTAGTTGGACAGGTAGGTCAACCCATAATGTCATTTGAGTTACTACCCAATTTCTGAGGAATCAAGAGCAAGGGAAATCTTTGTAAGACTGGAAATGCAGCTGTAGAGGCAGTTCCACCCATTCCCTTATCTCAGAGAGCCTGCGAGTCCTCTGGGGAATCTCTAACCCGTCACTAATTCCTAAGACTAAAGGGGAAAAAAAGGAAAAAGGCCAAAAAGACAGCCAGAAGAGCACCCCCGCCAAAAATCTAGCATCTTGAGTGTCTTCTCCACAAATATTAGTAAAAAGGCTTAAAATAAAAATCTGGATTCATAACTGGTGAGCCTTGGACCTGATTCATGGCAGTAATTTTAAAACAATAGCTGTGCAGTCTCTGTGTATGTGTGTCTATATGTATGTTAAATGTGTGTGATATTTTTACCTCGGGATGGTATGGCCAAAAATTAACAGCTCTGTTTAATTGACTTAAAGTAAGTGCTTACCTAAATTATTTCTAAGTGGAAAATAAATTAACCCAATGTCTTTTAAGTTAACATGATATAAAATTAATCTTTGGTAAATGAAAGCTTATTTAAGTTTGGTTTGATTAAAATGGGCATGTCGTCCAGATTTAGCGCTGGATATGATGCAGACATGCAGCCTTTATTCTACGTTTATTGGTCAAATAAGCTGATGTTATCTCTATTACAGAAGCGATTAGCAAAAATAATAACTTAAAATGGTGGCTAATTTTGTCTAATGTCTCATGAAGTATTATAGGCAATCTAAATAATTATTGGAAATGAGTAAACTAAATAGATGTGAAAAAGATAAGTGTTGGGTAAACTTTTTAAAATAGTTATGTCTTATGACATGTATATTTAAAACAACTTCCAAAATCTTTCTGGTAACTTGAAACTTTGAAGTGTTGCTAGGTAAAATTGAATTATAAACTCACTGACTATCTGGGTCATTTTTCAAATAAGATAAAATACTGAAACGTTATCGTTAGACATGTCTAGATTTATCTACTTTTGACTTCTTATTACAAAGAAACTAAAAGATATTTGGGTCTATTAGTAAACATGTCTTGTATTTTATTAAGATTGTACCATGAAGTGGCATGTTTCTATAAATTATAAAAAGTATTCATAAATTTGCCAAGCCACAGTATGCTAATGTAAACGTTCATAATTGCTTAGTTTTTAGTTTTTACTAGGATCTGTAAGGGTTAAAAATTCTAGTTAATATATGTAATTAAAGGTACTAAAAATTAATAAGGCAAACATCTTTGTATCTAAGGAAAGTAAAATGTATGTTTTCAGTATAGAAGTTATAAAGAATGGAGGTATTTTTGTTTGTTGGGTTAAGAAAGGTAAATTTGTCCTCAAGTGGTAGAAGGGAAGAAAGCAAGCATGGGACAAATTCTGAATGTAAAAAGACAGTTGTAGAAGGTTGTTAAGGAGAAATTCTGAAAAGAGTTTTGTGCCTGGTCAAGTTGGATAAGATTAAAGTAAATCCAATTAAGTAAATGAGTTTTAGTGTAAAAAAATGAGCTGGTGCAAAAGTTAAAATTTGGTTTTCACTCTCAAAAGGATAATTTTCTTGAACTTTTGGTCTGCTCTTGATAAAGAGGTTATAAGAGGTTTTTCTATAAGTCTACCTAAAAGAAAACTCCATGTTTTCTTAAAATAATTTCCACTGTTCCGACAGACTGAGGTCTCCCTATTAAGGTTGTTTTACTGTTTTAACTGTTTGCCCTTGACTGTTTCTGTTGTCACTTTGATCGAATAGAGTGAGCATTGTTTCCTATTTGACCAAGTGTTTTAAAACCTTTTGATACTTTTGACAAGCCCTCTGCCAAAAAAAAAAAAAAAAAAAAAAAAAAAATCAAATCCTGAATAAAGTCTTTCTTTTGGCCTGGAAGAAGGAAGAGAATTTCTCTGAGGATTTTCAGAGGAACCCTGAGACTTCTCAAAGAAATTTGCTCTCTCTTCCTATAAGGAGGAAAATACTAATTAGGCTTATTTTGCCTATTAAATTACATGGGAAGCATTGTCAAGTAAGTGATGATAAACTTTCTAGGGTGGTAGTATGTGAGTAAATGTTATTGATATATAATTTTTAAAATATTTATAACATTCCTAAAATTCTGATGAGTCCTGGTTGTCAACCATAATTCTGGTTATTATTTTAAAGTATTGTATGTCACAAAATTAACCAAATTTCTTTGTCAGTTGCCCTTTTGGGATCTTGTTATTTACAGACAGTTATTGTTTTACTCTGATGTTTTTGCAAAATATATTTCGTCTTCAGAGAAATTCATGGAAAGGACTCTGACACTCTAGAACATAGGTTTCTGATAAACTTTCAGATCATAAAACTGGGTAAGAAATTACAGAACTCTAACAGAAAAACTGATGTCCTCATAAAACTGCTAACAGAAGATGAAAATCAAGAATCGATTACACAGGGCTGAATGAACTGATGAGGATGATTATGATTTATATGACTTTTCATTTGAGATATTGCTGATTTCTTTGATGTTCTGTTGTTTCCAGACTTAAGGAAGTCTTTTTCTCTTTTTCTCTCATACTAACTATGACTTATATCAATTTTATAAATTATACCTTTGTGTGCAAATTTGAAACATTTATTTTTCTCCCTACCTGATCCCTCCAGGATTTGGAAATTCTTAATGTGTAAGTATTGTTTTCATGGCAATATAGTTATTTGCATAAGTTCAATAAGAATTTGTTCTCCTTATAACAGGACACAATTGGAAACATTGGTTATCTTACCAAGGCTTTAACTGGAATGTCATATTTGAGAGAAACATGCAGACTCAGATATGACCAGACAGCTTTTGAGAGACAAGGATTGGACTTTGTGGAATAAAGCCACTTGGAAATAATGACCTGGTACCTTGGTCACAAGGATTTCAGCATCCTGGCTAAGTCAAGAAGGTCACTTATCTGGCAGATGTGTGGAAGCTTGAAATATTTGGGGGAACCTCAAGAGAAGAGAGGAATCCACCCAAATCTAAGGTATTGCAGGTGAAGCCTGATGACAAATTCTTGATTTGGCTTCCTTGGCCTTGAGAGGCCTTTAAAATTCAATCTAAGATTCCTCATAAAAAGTTCCAGCAAAGCAGATTTAAAAGAGCCTATATGATCAATGGCTATTCTTTCTGTCTTATGTAAATAATTGGGCCAAGTTTATTGAAACTAAACATTTTAGAAACCAATTAGTTTTAATTTGGCTATCTTTGGTAAAAATGAGGGTGATTTTAGAGAGCAAAATTGTTTCAATAAAAACTATAGTACACATTATTGATATTAGGTTCTAGTTCTGATCATTGTCTTTGAGGTTTTTATTTTGTATCTGTTACCTGGACTGGATCCTGAATCCTTCTAGTCTCTTGAAATATCTGGCTACAAATCTCCAAACTAATGTTTTCAGTCTTTTCCCATCATTTTCATTTGGAATCATTGAGACTGAACCTGCCCTTTTTCCTGAAGCCTTGCATACTGAAGCTGGACAACTTGATATAAACTTAAGAGAGATTCGTGTTGTTGCCGTGTAAGATACCTGGACACCGATGACATCATCAGAGACATTTCAAACTGCAAAAGATGCTTCAACTCTGCCACCTAGAAATCTTTTGACTGGTTGCCTCCTGGGCTCAGAAATAATTTGCTGGTTTATAATTTGCTCCCATGATTAACCTTGCTTTTCTTTTTGTCTCTCTAGAAATACTTCTTATTAAATACTTGGTTATTTGCTTACACATTACAGGCTGAACTCTGGGGGCCCACCTGCATCACTGTCTTACTAAGAGACTGGTCCAATGTGATGGAACAACCTAGCCCCTCATCAGCAGGCTAATCCCTCAAGATTGAAGATGAACAACAAAAGGGGGGATTGATACCAGTCAACACAAGGTTGACACAAGGGAAGCCGTATTGTAAAAAAGAAACGATGTTGTAACTTTGAACAACCTCTGATTAACTAACCCAGACATGCTCTGTAGATTTTATGGACCCTCTCAGCTGCTATAAGTTGATAACTTTGTTCTTTTGGGTTCCTTAGGACTGTGATGACCCCCAGGCAGAGAGTCTGTGCTGATGGCCAGCATCTATGACAACTGAAAGATCAGGGTATGGGCCGTTGCTCTGGTCTCTGATGCATATCCAGTAAAACAAAAGACTATCAGGAACTGAGACCAGATGTCTGCCCCACCTGGAGATCAGATGGAGGCCCCACTGGGATTAGGTCTATTTTTCAGGGGCTGTTAAAATTTGGGTTGTCTATACTTCTTATCCTTCTTGTCAGACACTTGATTATAAAATGTGTTTTTGAGATGTTTTAGATGTGGAGCAAGATACAAAATTCTAATAATACAAAAATGTCAACATGAAGCTGGGAACAAGAGAATATTTCCAAATGGATGCTAAACAATTTCATTCCTTTAACCCAGATCTATGCCCCGATTCAGCAGGAAGTAGCTAGATTGGTCGTTGCCCCAAATCCCTCAAGAATGAGGAATGACCAAAGAACATGGGGGATCAAAACCATCAAACAACCACTGATGATTAAGTATCTAGGTACTAAAGTTTTTTCCTTTTTGAAATTACTGGTTATAGCCTTTAGCTGTTTAACCTGCCCATTGTTAACTGTACTGTTTAGGCAATATGCTGTCTGACTCCTACTAGGCTTCTATAGATAACACCTGGGGCCTGGGTTACCATGGTAATGGGTGTGTGAGCTGTTTTTCGGGAATTAGAACTCCTTGTCCACTTCAGACTGGCTAAGACCACCAACTCATCAACTGGGCCAACACAGATGTCTGATAAGCAACCTTTTGATGTCAAGAGGCTAAAAACTCCACCCTCAGATCACGTTCAAGCTGCCATTTTGTGAACATGCGTCCTGTGAAGAGGCATGGAGTCTGACTACGCTTGCGCAAATCATCAATTACCTCACCTCTCCTCACTTCCAACCACCTCTCTCCACATTTCAGACCACCTTGCCTCCTATCCCATAAATATCCCTGAGTCCCTATTTTCAGGGAAGTGAAGTTGAGGCTCATGCTCTCGCTTCCTCGCATGGCTGCCTTGTGAGTAAACTCTGCTGCAACCTTGTTGTCTTGGTGTTTGGCTTTCTGGGCGACAGGCAGAAATGAACCTGGTTTGGTAACACCTGTAATCTCACCTCATGCCTAAGAGCAGTATTTCTCTGTGTGCCGGGCTGAGGGAGCTCTGCTGGTGGCCCGTGCTTTAGGACAGGCTGCAGACCACAAACACAAGGCACATGGACTAAAGAGGGCATGGCTTCTCCAATGCTTGGGTCTCATGCCCCAGGCTGGGACACCACCTCTCCCAAATAACACTGTTTGGGCCCCTGGGACCTGCTTCTTCAGGTCTCCTGCCCTGTGTCCCCAGAACAAAGGCAAAGACATCCAAATGCTGTGAAGGTTGTAGGTTGTGCTGCTAACAGTGTGGACAGACATGGCTCCAGGGTGCCAGTGGGATGCGAGCAGTGGAAGCACTGAGGGAGCGGGAGAGGCAGGTGCACTGTCACATCCCTCCACGAGGACTCCTTGAACGCAGCAGAGGCTTCTAGGATGACGTACCATTTGCGACTGCTCACATGGAGGCTGAGGAAACTTTGTGATACTGAACAATTCATATCACTCTTAAATGTGAATATGTGTGGCTCTAGGCATAACACACATGAAACATGATACTGAATCTAAGGCATTGGACACTAGAGTCACAAATAGCTTTTTTATAAAAATAAGATTTCACTACATTTTCAAAACTCAAGTAAAAAGCTTCAAGTTTATTTAAATACTTGAAATCTAATTTTTTAACATCTGTTAATTATAAATTATATTTCTTCCTTTAACTGTTGTGGATGATTTTGAATATTTTTTAAAAAATAACTCTTGAAAACATGAAAAATTATTTTATTTTGAAATTGAATTTATATTGTTATGATAATATATTCTAATTTTGTGATAATAATTGAGTTCAGTCATCTTTGATATTTTGCTAATTTTCAGTCATTAAAGGCATAACTTTACACGTACTTGTTAAGGTAGGAGGATCTAACACAATTTATTAACAATTGTTTAGCTGGATTTATAACTTTTAAATATTTAGACATATGGACTTTCGTTTGTGCTGTTTCCCAGGCCCCACAAATCTTCGGGGCACACCTGTGTCTCAGGGGCCCAGTGCAAGGACTTGGGTTGCCTAAGGGGAGATGATAGATCAGTTCAGGATGTAAAAGTGCAAGGAGGATTTTCTATTTTAAAATAGGAGAAAAACAAGCCTGCTGCCAAAGTGTCAGTGCACAAGCTGTATGTTCTAGTAGTGATGAAATGGCCCGAAGCACAAGATGACAAGCCCGGGGCCCAGAGAGCAGCGTGTACAGCAAGGCTCTTCATGCAGAATCTCAGCCTGAGGCAGGAGGGAGAGGTGGCTGCCTCCTGCAGGATTGGAGCATGTCCTCTTACTCCGTCTCCCCCTTTGACTTAACCTCGCATGGTCATCCATTCCTTCCACGTTTACTGAGAACCTACTACATACTGTGAACACTGCCAGGTGTTTGACATGCAAACGCAGAACTAAACAGACATCATGCCTGCCTTCAAAGAGCTCTAGAGACCAACCTCCTCTCCTGCTGGAAAGAGGAAGGAAGCACTTGGAGTTGATTGAAGGACCCATAAGAAAAAGGGAGGGAGGCAGAATAGTAGAATTTGCGCTGGAGCCCAATTTTACTAGTTCTACTGCTATGCAAGTCGTTTGGGAAGGTTTGAGGAACATTGTGCATGAATATCTTAAAACTAACTTTCTCCTCCCTTTGTCCTCGGGGTTGCTGGTTCATTCTTTTAATGAGTCTTGTTATTCACTCGAAAAATATTTATTGAGTGCTATGTGCCGGTAAAGAAATACACAGCTTTTGATTTCAGAGTGGATAAAGTCATAGATGCCAGTCTGTGATGAGGTTTGACCATTTGAGCAGTGAAATGAAAAAAGACCGAAACAAAACAGTACCTACATGGCATGTCAGTGCTTAAGAAATATTTAATATACAGCATATGATAATGCATGTTGTGTATGTATTGGTATAATACACACACTCCTTGGGAAGAGCTGTTCTTTTTTCTGTAATTACTGATGAGTTTTTTAATTGATAATGATAGAAAAAGGTAGGTTTTTAATAATATTCTTAGCAAGATTAAATATTTGTGGTCTTCCACAACTCTGTTCATGGTGCCTTGACCCAGTATTTGTGTGAGTTGCATACATGGTATGGACAGAAAGGTCATGATATCAGTTGTCGTACTGTGCACACCACGCCTATGAAATCCACAAGTTTGAGAACCCCTGGTCTCATGGACCCACAGAAATAACCAGTCCTTCTCTACCTTCATTTCTTTTTCCCACCATAAAGTGGGTGTTTCACAAGGCCAGGTTGTCCCCCCTCTGTTTTCTCTCTTTACACGTTCACCTTTGGAAAGCTTAATCCTTTCAGTGTTTCAACAACACACTTCTACTGTGCTTTACAATTTGTAAAACATAGTGTAGTCCCTGGTGTCAGAAAGATGTGGGTTTAAATCTAGGCTCCTCCATTTGTTACTTGTGCGACCATGGGCAAGTTATTTAATCATTCTAAGACTTGATTTCTTCATTAGCAAAAAAAGAATAATAATAATACCTACTCAGGATTTTTGGGGGAGTAAATGAGATAATCAGTATAAAATACTTAGTATATCTTTTCAACAAATGGTACTAGGACATCCGGATATCCACATACAAAAAGATGAAGTTGGACCTCTCCTCACACCAGAAGCAAAAATTAGATCAAAATGGATCATAGACTTCAATATAAGAGCTAAAACTATAAACTCTTAGAAGAAAATATAAGAATAAATCTTCATGACCTTGGGTTAGTCAAAGCCCTCTTAGCTATGACACCAAAAACACAAGTAACAAAAGAAAAAAAAAATTGAAGTTCATCAAAATGAAAAACTTTTATGCTCAAAAGACACCAAGAAAGAGGAAAAAACAAGCCACAGGATGGGAGAAAATACTTGAAAATCATTAATCTAATAAGGGACTGATATCTAAAAGGTGCAAAGACAACTCAATAATTTTAAAAAACCCAATTTTTCAAATGGACAAGAGACTCTGTATGGACTTTTGTCTAAAAAAGATACACAAATGGCCAATAAGCACATGAAAAGATATTCAACATCATTTGTCATCAAGGAAATGCAAGTCAAAACCACAATGAGATAAAACTTCACGTCCACTAAGATGGCTGTGATGAAACAGACAGATAGTAATAACAAGCGTTTTTGAAGATATGGAGAAATCGGAACCCTCATACACTGCTGGTGGGAACGTAAAATAGGGCAGCCACTTTGGAAAACAGTTTGGCAATTGCACAAAAGTTTAAAAATAGAGTTACCACATGACTCAGTAATTCTACTTTTAGGCATTTACCCAAGAGAAGCAAAACGATACATCCACACAAAAACTTGTATGCAGTTGTCCATAGCAGCAGCATTCATAAGAACCAAAAAGCGGAAACAACTCAAATGGTCATCAAATGATGAATCAATAAATAAAATGTGATACATCCATACAGTGGAATGTTATTCTGCAATTAAAAGGAATGAAGTGCTGATACATGCTACAACGTGGATGAACCTTGAAAACATTATGCTAAGTGAAAGAAGCCAGATATAAAATGATATGTTGTATTTTTTCATTTATATGAAATGTCCGGAATGGGCAAATCCATAAAGATGAAAAGTAGAGTAGTGGTTGCCAGGAGGTGGGGGCAGAAGGGAATGGGGAGTGATGGCTAATGGGTACAGGGTTTCTTTTTGGGGTGATGAAATGTTCTAAAATCAATTGTGGTGATTGTAGTATAATTCTGTGAATATAGTAAAAATCATTGAATTATACACTTAAATAAGTGAATCTTATGGTATATGAATTATATTGCAGTAAAGCCACTTAAAAAATGCCTAGCACAGTGCCTAATACATGTTTCCCAATCCATGAATGTTATTTGTTGTATAATATAACAGGTATCCACTCTTATCTTGCCCTACATGTGTCCAAGTTTGAACCCAGAATATTAGACTCCTAATTTATCTACAGACACATTTGCACATGTGCACATTGGCCCATGTACAAGGTGATTCATTGTGACATTGTTTCCAATAACAAAAGATTGGAAGCAACCTAAAAGTCCATCAATGGGAGGAATGGTTAAATAAATTATCATACATTCATTCACAAGAATGCTAAACAGTCATTTAAAGAGAAGAATGAGGAAGTTCTTTATATGTTGATATGAAACTCTCTCCAAGATATATTGTTAGGAGAAAAAAAATCAGGTCCCAACAGTGTAGGAGAAGATAGATGACAGATACATAGAGATAGATAGATGATAGACATATTTGTGTGTACATATGTAGATTTGCTTTTATATGCATGAAATATATCTGGAAGGATAGAAAAATTAAAACAAGAATAACTAAAAAGAAAAAATACCAGGGTTATTCTTTACCTGCAGGGAGGGAAACTAGGTGACCATGAGGCAGAGAACTTTCACTACGTGTCTTGTACCAACTCTTCAGTTATGAACCTTTCCAATGTACCTGCTATTCAAAAATAAATATAGACACCAAAGGTTACAGATTGTGTGATTCCATCTATATGAAATATCCATATTAGATAAATCCATGGAAGCAGAGAGCAGATTGGTGGTTGCCAGGGGAAAGGGGAAAGGGAGAAAGGAGAGAAACTGGTTAATGGTGAGGGTTTTCCTTGAGAGGGATGAAAATGTTTTGGAACTAGATAGAAGGGGTGGTTGCACAATATTGTGAATGTACTGAACGCAACTGAATTGTTGCCTTCGAAATGGTTAATTTTATGTAATGCAAATTTCATCTCAATAAATAATTATTTTTAAAGAGAAAGAAAGATGGCGAGGAAAGGGGAAAGAGAAAGAGAAGGAAGGAAGGAAGAGAGGGAGGGAGGGGAGGATGCAGAAGTTGGGATCACAGAGTGGCAGCTGGCCTGGCGGGTTTTGAGCAAACAGCTTCGTCTGGCGAGGCCTGTGCTAAGGAAGGAAACAGTTGTCACAGCGACCAGGGAGGTGCTGGGGCCAGCGCGGGAGCGTAGCGGCGCGTGCTTCCTCTGTCCGCTGGGGCTCCGCTCGGGTGCTCAGGACCCATCCCCTGCTGGCAGGTCAGCCGGCGTGCGCTCTGGCCTCCACCACCCACCATGTAAGGACCCAGAGCACCAGTCACGCCTCTTCCCACCCGCCCTCGTCAGAGCCGCCCCTCCGAGGCCTCATCGGCGTCCCCTGCCAGCTCTCCTGCCTTTGGGGCCGCTCCCATCTGGTTGTCTTGACAGTTCTGTGGACCCCATCATGGCCCTGCAGCTTCTCCTTTTAAAATTTAACACGAAACGCTGGGTTTTCTCCCAGGATAGTAGGGGTAGAGCCTGATCCTCTCCAGGGACTCCCAAACTCCCGCTCCCTGCAGGCTGCGGTCTTCATTCTGCGGTGGTGACTCACGCTTCCCGAGGTGAGCACCGCTGCCCTGACCCCGCCCCACGAGGGCAAGAAACCCCAGCGGCTCCTGCTGCACGGTTCTCACTCTGCCCACCTGCCAGTCTCTCGCAGTCCTCCCCTCGTGTTGGTACTGCTCCCTCACTGTCTTTGGAACCGCCCTTATCAACACTCGCTCACTGCAGGAAGGTTTCCTCCAGGTCTGTCTCCTCCCCCTGCCTCCCTCCAGTCCAGTCGAGTCTCCTCACAGGTGGAAACTCCGCCAGCCTTCTAGACGGCCGCCCTGCCTTTTTATTGGTTCTGCCTCAAATCCCTCCTGCCACGGCCACAGCTTTGATCACCTTCGAGGGCCATTTTCATCGGGCAACGCCCCTCACTCGGGAGCCTACCCCGCCTTCACCATCAAGTCGGAAGACCCTAGTGGCGCTCAAGTCCCCTTTAATGGCCTGGAACTGCCTTTCCAGCCTGGTCTCCTGGCACAATGGTTCAAGCATCGTGCTCTGCACATAATTGCTCAACTAGTGTGTACCGATTGACTTGAAATGTTACACATTAAAATTAAAAATGCATTGTTCCTGCTAAACATTTCTCAATTTAGGGTGTCAAGTCATTGGCAAGTGCTGATAGTCTAAGGGAGCATGACTTTTAGGTGATTTCTGCATTTGAATATGACTAAACCACCCCTCTAAGAACCAGAACTCCTTCAGCGCAGCACAGACAATGTCTATCTTTCAGGTGACCAGTCCCACCAGCAGGTCAGAGGCCAGTGGGTGAAATATGCCCCACCTCCTGGTTTCCCAGTCATTCTGCTCAGGAGCCTGATTGCAGAATCTCAGTCATAATCAGAGTGGGTTTTGCTGAGTACTGCTCACCTGCCGATCACCTTTCATGTGTCCTGCTGAGTGTTTCCTTCTCAGCAACCCCGAAAGGTAGACACTGTGATAATCCAACTTTCCTAGCAGAGGAAATAGAGGATGCAAAGATAAAATGACTTCCTCTGGTTTCTGAGTCCCTAATTAAGCAGTCTAACTCCTGCCCCTCTCCTGGCCAGCAGGCTGTCACCCTGGGGAGATTCAATGATTTGCCTGGCTTCCTTCTGTCTACTGTTCCACCATGCTACTTCAAGTTAGGGTTAATAAATGTCTTCGGAGGGTTCTTTCTGACCGGACCACACCATCCCCTGAAGGATCTTTGTAAACCTAAGTCTGACTGGGTTGGTGCCCTGCTTAAAATCTCCCACAATGTGGTAAACTAAAAAGTATCCCCCATGAGATGTCCGTGTCCTAATTTCTGGAATTTCTGTGACTGTCATCTTATATGGCAAAGAGGATTTTGCTAATGTGATTACTTTAAGAATCTTGAGATAGAAGATTATCCTGGTTTACCCAGGTGGGCCCTAAATGCAGTCCTATGTGTCCTTATAAGAGGGAGGCCGAGGGAGATGTGACACGGACAGAAGAGGAGAAGGCAGCATGAGCAGAGACGGGAACGATGCAGCCGCATGCCGAGGAGAGCTGGAGACCACTAGGAGCTGGAAGAGGAAGCAAAGAATTCTCTTCTAGAGCCTCTGGAGGGAGCACAGCCCCGCCCACACCTTGAGTTCAGCCTTTCTGGCCCCCGGAACTGTGAGAGAAGGAATCTCTGGTGTTTCGAGCCACCAAGTTTGTGATGATTTGTAGCTGCAGCCCAGGAGGCTCATGCACATGGTCCCCCTCCACCTACAGATAAGTGTGGCTGACTTCTCAACAGCACACACCTGCGTTTTTGGACTCGTCTGCCTTCCCTTTTCTCACACACCCCAGCCTCCCAGCACAAGAGACATAGTTCCTGAACTCATTGTGCTCCCACCTTGGCCTCCTGGAAAACTCCTACTCTGTTCCCACCCCTGTCCCTTCTCTTCCCCCAACACAGAGCTCCCGGGTCACCTTAGTCTTACCTCAGTGTTAACACTTAAAACGATATGCTCCATTTGTTCATACGCTGTTCCCCCCATTCACATGCAGGTCCCCACGGGGCAGGGGCTCTGTCTTACTTGTCTTTGCATCTCCAGCACCAAGCACAGTGCCTGGGACACAGTAGGTGCTAAATAAATAGGTAAATGTAGCACCATAGGGGGTGCTAAGTATGTACTCCAGTCACTGCCCAGAAGGCTGCTGCCAGCCGTTCTCCTCACCCACCTGTGCGATGCGGAAGCGGGCCACCTCCAGGCTTGGGGCGCTTCTGCGCGGCCCTTCTGTACGTCTGTTTTGCCCGGGTGGACAAGCAGGCAGATTTCAGAGGCAATTCTACATGTGCCTTGTCAAATGTCACCCTCCCCTCAGAGAGAGCTAAAAACAAAACAGCTTTTAGAGTCTCTAAGAAGTCTGTGTTTAGGGAGCTATGGGGAGGTGGCCCCAGGGAATACAAAGGACGTCTGAGCGTTAATGTGTGAAATTATGACAGAAATAATCTGAGCGGAGATATGCGTTCTTGGTGATTTTAAAGAAAAGGGCCTAAAAGACCTTATGATATCAAGATTGAATGTCCTGATGTGTCTGGAGAGGAAAAAGAAAGAGGAGGGAAGGAAAGCTGATTCCTCAGACTAGTTAATCCCGGAGGTGGGAAGGGAGGGTCGCAGGCACCGTGGGCCCAGTCCAGTTTGCACAGACCAGGTAAGATGCGGTTCTGGGGCTTGGCGCCACCTGAGTCAGGCACAGCCCTATCACAATTGTGAGATCCTGGGGCCACCGACCTTGCAAATCCTGAGCTTTATTCTTTTGCTCTGGTTCTTGCTTATCCAGCAACCTTCTCCATTATAATCTACTGCTCCTGGGAAGATGTCAGCCGCCTGAGTGGTCACAAGTCAGACCCTTACCTGCAAAGCCAAGAGGCTGAACTAGGGAGGACGTCTCGGGGTTATGCCACCCCGTGGGGATTTGTCTGGGCAGCCAGACCTCCTCTCTACATCCAGTGGGTATTCTTGCCTTTTCTTGAATCTTCCACCTGAAGTAAAGAAGTGAAGTAGCAAAGGGGCCCCTGCTGAGCCGGTCAGGATAGTGGTTCTTATTCTAGTTTGGTGTCATAGACCTTTTTGAAAATATGATTGCATAGAGCCTCTGTCCATATGCCACATGCAGAAAAGTTGCCTGCAGTTCCAGGGGGTCACGTAGCCCGGCAGTTCAGCCCCTGGCTACGGGTCTGTGGTTGAGAACCCCAGGCTTGGGGGAAACACACTCACTGGCTTCCTGAATCTCCAAGCCCTGGATTCCTTTGTGTGTTCACTTGATTTAGTGATGGTGCAAGAGTTTTGATAATTTTTCCCAAATTCCTTTGGGGAGAGGCATGATCATCTAAAGGTGGGAAAGCGAGGCCAGCCCAGTGGCAGCATGGTGGTTAAGTTCAGGCACTCCGCTTTGGCACCTGGGGTTCCCAGGTTGGATCCTGGGGGTGGACCTACACGCCACTCATCAAGTCAGGCTGTGGCGGCTGCCTATATACAAAGTGGAGGAAGACTGGCACAGATGTTAGCTCAGGGACCATCTTCCTCACAGAAAAAAAAAGAAAAAGAAATAAAATAAAGGTAGGAAATGGAGCTGAAGTGTAATGGTTTGATGTCGAATTACCACTCTTCGGCTATTCTCCTTTGTTAATTGCAATACAGCTGGCTGAAAAAAGAACAGCGATGTGGACAGGGACCACAGGAACCGTTTCAGTTCAGGAGTGCACAGCACTGGGGATAAGAACAAGACGCTTCCAGTCCTCACTGCAGGGGGTGACTATGCAATGCATGAATTTTGGGGTTTGTGACAAGGGCTGTGGATGCCCCACCTCATATCCCGTCACCCACCGAACCCAGCTCTACCTGTGGTGGACGTCCTGGCACGCCGAGAGCATCTCTCCTCAAACCTCTCCTTGTGTGTGTGCGTGTGTGTGTGTGTGTGTGTGTTGGGGGTGCGAGTTAAGAGGGAGCCATCATCCTGGAGCCACGCCCACTAGGATGGGGGTATGAATAGCCCAGCCTTGCCCTCCTCTGGTGGGACCACCTGAGGCATGTCCCACAGAGTTCCTCAGAAGTCTCCAGCAAGATGGAGCCCCAGTCGACCACAGCAGCCGCCGCTCGTTCATTACCACATCCATGTGCCTTCTCCCCCTTATCTCCTTCTCCCCACTTTCTAACTTGTTCCTCCTGAGATCACCTCCCATACCACCTGCCTCCTCGTGCCCGTCTCAGGGCATGCTGGGAGGAACCCAGGTCCGGGTGGGGTGGGGTTTGCTGTAAGGGGCTTTTATTTCTGTGTCTGACGGATCCAGGTGTCACACCCACACAGAGAGGCCTGTCGCTGTGCAGCCTTCAGACCCACACGAGTGCTTTCCCTGCCAGCACCCTGAATACGTCACAAGTAGGAAAACCCACATACCTGAAGACGTTTACTGGCGGCTACGCCAGTACAGGCCTATTTTCCACAAGCCCCGCCTGACCCTGTAGTTATAAGGCCACTCAATAAAGCCCCAAAGCAGAACAGGCCTCACATTCACGCGAGTATCACATCCTCGGGTCAACCGAGTGTGTGTTCACGGGAATGACCGGGGAGAAGATTTGGTGTTTTGTGAATCCCTGAGAAAAGTTTCATGGTTAAGCATGTAAAGAAAGAAACCAGATTATTTCTGGCTTCTGGAACCAGTGTTACCTGGAAACTTGTTCTGACAGACTTAACAATTCTTTACGAAGTTACTGTGAGGAGTGACTGACACACGATTAGGAAACAGGGGCTCTAAATCACCTTATTGGCAATAGTACTGATTGCTCCGCTGGTCGTCCCCTCTCCTGAACCACCAACGTGATTACTGGATGATCCCCACGGACGTGACTGTCCCCACAACACCCCAGTACCCGCCTATTTCTTTGAAAGCAGTTTTGTTGAGAGACCTATCTCCACATTTGATTTTCACAGTCCAGTCTGGTTCCATCATCACCACTCCCCCAAATTATATCAAAATCAGCAAAAATTCCCTGCTGCCAATGGAATCTGTCCTCTCACTGGTTCCCTCACCAGCATTCAGCACAGATGACAACTCCCCCCTTTGAACACTGTGCTCTTCGCTTGGCTTCTCTGACACTGCGATCCTCGGGCTTCTACCTGCTTACTGGCTCTTCTTCCTCCCCTGATCTCCAAGTGTTGCTCGGAGATCCCTCCAAGGCCTTCTCCATTTCCTTAAAAAGTTCTCAATGTCATCTCCTTCACTGCTGTGACTTTAAATGTTATCCGTATCGGTGATAACCCCCAATTTCTTTCTTTAGCTCAGACATCTTTTGAGGTACAGATACTGTTACCCATTGACCACACATTAAACACGTCCTTTAGGGGCCGGCCCCGTGGCCGAGTGGTTAAGTTCGCACATTCCGCTTCGGCGGCCCAGGGTTTCGAAGGTTCGGATCCTGGGCGCGGACATGGCACCGCTCATCAGGCCATGCTGAGGCGGCGTCCCACATGCCACAACCAGAGGCACCTACGACTAGAATATACAACTATGTACCAGGGGGCTTTGGGGAGAAGAAGGAAAAAAGAAGAAGATTGGCAACAGATGTTAGCTCAGGGCCAATCTTTAAGAGAAAAATGTCCTTTAGGATGTCTCATAGGCATTCCAGACCTAACGTATCAAACAGAACTTTCACTCCTGTAAACTTGTCCTCCCTTTCTGTCCCCATCACTTTACGCAGCACCAATATCTTCCTACTTGGTCAAGACAAAAACCTAAATATGCTCCGTCATCCCTCCATTTTCTTCATTCCTCATGTTGAATTTATCAGAAAACCCAAAAAATTCAAGCTTCAAGATCTATTTTGAGTCCAGTTTTCTTCATATGCACTGCTGCATCTTGCTCACCCCGTCTACTGAGACAGCATGCTAAACTGAGTCTCTGCTTCTCCTCCTAACACCCCAACCCATTCTCCACATCACAGCTAAAGTGAATTTAAGATGTAAGTCAGATCACTTGCACCATCCTTAACTTCTCATTGTTTCTCATTGCATCAAAATCTATCCTCCCTAAATATGGGCTACAAACCCCTCGTAATCTGGCCTCGGCCAGTCTCTTCGATCTCATCTTGTGATAAGGCAACCCTGGTCTCTCTCCACTTCCACGAATGTGGCATCCTTTCCCACCTTGAAGACTGTTCTCATGCTGTTCCTCTCTTAGAAAGCTCTTCCCACCCCAAACAAATCACATGGCTAAATTATTTTCATACTTCCGGTTTCAGCTTAAATGCCATGTCCTCAGAATAGTTCCCAGCCTACCTCTTCTTTTTTAAATTGCTCCTCCAATTCTTTTTGTTTTTTAACTCATGTTTATTGAAGTATAATTACATATGAGGAAATTCACCCTTTTTATGTGTACAATTCAATGAGTTCTGACAAACATAGATGGTCATATAATCACCACCACATAGAAATATAGCATATTCCATCACCGCCCCCAAATTTCCTTCATATCCCTTTGTGTTCAATAATTTCCCCTTCTCTTGCAACCACTGACATTTCTGCCCAACAGTTTTTCCTTTTCCAGAATGTTATTGTGATAGTGATGTCATATGTCAACTTGACTGGGCCACAGGGTGCCAGACATTGGGTCAAACGTTATTCTGAATGTGTCTGTGAGGGTGTTTCTGGATGAGATTAACCTTTGAATTGGTAGACTGAGTAAAGCAGTTGGCCCTCTACAGTGTGGGTGGGCCTCATCCAATCAGCTGAAGGCCTGAATAGAGCAAAAAGCCTGACCCTCGCGAGAGTAGGAGAGAACTTCTCCTGCCTGACTGCCTTGAGCTGGGACAGAGGTCTTTTCCTACCTTTGGACTTGAACTGAAACATTGGCCCTTCTTGGGGCTCAAGCCTGCTGGGTTTCAGATTGTGATTTACAATATTGACTCTGCCAGGTCTCCATCTTGCTGGACTGCAGATCTGGGGACTTCTCAGCCTCCGTAACTGCAAGAACCGATTTCTTATAATACAGCTCACGTATATTCAAATTCTATATAGATGTATATAATAAATATATATGTACTCTCTTATTTGTTCTGTTTCTCTGGAGAACCCTAATACAGCTATAAAATGAAATCATACAGTATTGGGGCCGGCCCAGTGGTGCAGCAGTTAAGTTCACACATTCTACTCTGGTGGCCCTGGGTTCACTGGTTCAGATCCAAGGTGTGGACCTATGCACCACTTGTCAATCCATGCTGTGGCAGGCATCCCACATATAAAGTGGAGGAAGATGGGCACAGATGTTAGCTCGGGGCCAGTCTTCCTCAGCGAAAAAAAGAGGAGGATTGGTGGCAGATGTTAGCTCAGGGCTAATCTTCCTCAAAAGATAAAAAATGAAATCATACAGTGTGTAGTCTTCCATGTCTGGCTTCCTTCCCTTAGCATAAGGCTTTTGAGATTCATCCATATAGTTGCATGTAGTAATAGTTAGTTTCATTTTATTGCTGAGTAATAAGGAGCTACCACAATTTTTTTATCTGGACATCTGGATTGTTTCCAGTTTTTAACAATTGTGAATAAAGTTATGAATTATGAATATTTAACAATTATGAATAAAGTTATAAACATTCATATATATGCCTTTGTGTGGATGTGTATTTTACTAATCTAGGAGTAGGATTGCTGGGTTGACTGGTAAGTGAAAGTTTATCTTTATAACAAACCACCACACTGTTTTCCAAAGTGGTTGAACTATTTCACATTCTCACCAGTGATGTCGGAGATTCTGGTTCTTTCAGCTCCTCACTGCCAATTCATATGGTCAGATTTTTAAATTTTGGCTATTGTAATAGGTTTAGTGGCTTCTCACTGAAGCTTTAATTTGCATTTGCCTAATAACTGATGACGTGGAGCAACTTTTCATGTGCTCATTTACCATCTACAACTTTCGCCCTCTCTAAAATTGAGTTACTTGTTTTATTATTGAACGGCAAGGGTTCTTTGCATATTCTGGAATCAAGTCTTTTATCAGATATGCATCTTGCAAAAAATTTTCTCCCAGTCTGTGCCTTATCTTTTAATGTTCTTAACAGTGTCTCTCAAAGAGTAAAAGTTTTTCATTTTAATGAAGGCCATTTTATCCTTTATTTCTCTTATGTTTAGCGCTTTTCGTGTTTTATTGAAGAAATATTTGCCTACTCAAAGGCACTAAGATTTTCTCTTGTTTACCTGCACAATTTTTATGATTTTAGGTATTACATTGAGGTCTATGATTCATTTGCGCTAAATTTTGTATATAGCGTAAGGTCAGGTTCATGATTCATTTTTTCTGCCTGTGGATGTCTAATTGTTCCAGGACCATTTGTTGAAAAGACTACCCTTTCTCTCTTGAGTTGCCTTCACATCTTTGTTCAGAATCAATCAGCCGTATATGTACAGGTCTATTTCTTGATTCACTGCTCTGTTGCATTAATCTATATGTCTATCCTAACACAGTTGCCACACAGTCTTGATGACAGTAGCTCAAGAGTAGGACTTGAAATCGGGTCATGAGTCCTCCAACTTTGTTCTTTCTCAAAATCGTTTTAGCTATTCTAGACTTTTTGGATTTCCATATACATTTTAGAATTGTCTTATAAATTTCTGATGAAAAAGCCTGCTCGGATTTTGAATGGGATTGCATTGACTCTGCAGATCAATCTGGGGAGAATCGGCATGTTAACATCTTGAGTCTTTCAGTCTATGAACACAGTGTTTCTCTCCACTTACTCAGGACTTCCTTCACTTCTCTCATCAGAGGTTATTTCCCACATATCCTTCTGTTACTGGTTTTTGCTAGTCTAATTCGGTTATGGTCAGAGAACATACTTCCTATGATTTCAAGTCTTTTAAATTTATTGAGGTTTGTTTTATGCCCCAGAATATTCTCTGTCTTGGTGAGTGTTCTGTGTGCAGTTGAAAACAACATGCGTTCCACTGTTGTTGAGTGGTTTATTCTGTGAATATCAACTAGACCAAGTTCGTTGATGTGATTTTCAAGTCTTCCATAGGCTCACTGATTTTCTATTTGTTCTGTCAATTACTGAGAGAAAACTGTTGAAGGCTCCAACCACAAATTGTAAATGTATCTACTTCTCCTTTCAGTTCCACCACTTAGCCTCAAGTATCCTGAAGTTCTGTTGCCAGGTGCACGCACATCTGGGACAGCTGTCTTCTCACTGAGTTGACCTGCTTACCGTTAGGAAATTTCCCTGTATGTGCGTGGTGATATTCCTCGCTCGGAGTCTCCTTTGTCTGATGTTAACATAGCAAATCCAGCTCTCTGTGGATTGGTGTTTGCATGGGACATCTTTTTCAGTTCTTCTAACCTATCTGTGTGTTTCTGTTTAAAGTGAGTTTCACGTAGGCAACATGCTGTTAGATCTTGATGTTTTAACTCAATCTAAGAATCTCTGTCTTTTACCTGAGGTTTGTAGGCCATTCACTTTTAATTAATGAGATTGTTAGATTTAAATCTACTATTTGCTGGTTGTTTTATATTTGTCCCATCTATTCTTTATTCCCTATTTCCCACCTTTCTTGGATTAAGTAGTTTTTATGATTCCATTTTACCTCCTCTACTACTTTTAGTGCTTTTTTTAAGTGATTGTTCTAGAGTTGACAGCATACATCTTAAATTTATCGCAATTTACTTTCAATAATATTACGCCATGACACCTACGATGTAAGAGCCTGACGTAAGTGTGCTTCCATTTCCTCTCCAGCTCGTTGTGCTATTTTTCCTGTACATTTTAACGCTGCATGTGATGTGAGCCTCACAACACAGTGTTACTATTTTTAGATAGCTTTAGATAGTTACCTATTAAAGCTGTTTAAAAGAAGAAAAAAAGTCCTTTATATTTATCTTCATTTTTACAATTTCTAGCACTCTTTATTTCCATGTGATCAAGTTTCCATCTGGTATTTTCTTGCTGCCTCAGATTTTCAGTAGTTCTGCTGCCAGGACATTTTCTTGGCTTCTGTTTGCCTGTAAAAGTGTTAACTTCACCTTCATTTTGAAAGGTATTTTCATCGGGAATAGAACTTATTCCATTGTCTTCTCAGAGAACCAGATTGTGATTTTGTTGATTTTTCTCTATCAATTTCCTGTTTTCAATTTCATTGATTTCTGCTCTAATATTTGTATTTCTTTTCTTCTGCTTATTTTGGATTTAAACTTCTCTTCTTTTTCTAGTTTCCAAAGTTGGAAGTTTTGATGTTTGATTTTAGGTCTTTCTTCTTTTCTACTATAAGAATTCAATGCTAGGAATTTCCTCTAAGCACTGCTTTTGCTGCATCCTGCAAATGATAAGTTGTGTTCCGTTTTCATTTTGTTGAAAATATTTCCTAATTTTTCTTGAGATTTCCTCTTTGATCCATGAGTTATTTAGAAGTGTGTTGCTTAATCTCCACATATTTGGAGATTTTTCTGGTTATCTTTCTGTTACTGATTTCCAGTTTATTTCCAGTGTGGTCTGAGAGCAGATGTTGTATGATTTTTATTCTTTTGAATTTGTTAAGGAATGTTTTATGGTCCAGATGTTTTCTCTCTTGATGACTGTTCCACGTGAGCTTGGAAAGAAAGTGTGCAGTACTGCTGTTAGACGAAGTAGGTGGCACATTTCACTTTTATCCTGTTGATTGATTGTGCTGTTGAGTTCAGCTATGTTCTTACTGATTTTCTGTCTGCTGGATCTGTCCATTTCTGCTAGAAGGGTGTTGAAGTCTCCAACTATAAAAGTGGATTCATCTATTTCTCCTTGCAGTTTTATCAGGTTTTGCCCCATGTATTTTGACCCTCTCTTGTTAGGCACATACACATTAAGGACTGTCATGTCTTCTCGGAGGATTAACCACTTTGTCTTTATGTGATGCCCCTCTTTATCCTTGATAACTTTCCTTGTCTGAAGTCAACACTGTCTGAAATTAATATAGCTGCTCCTGCTGTTTTTTGATGATACATCGTTCTCCATTTACTTTTAATCTATATGTGTCTTTATATTTAAAGTGGGTTTCTTGTAGATAATATATAGTTGGGTCTTGTTTCTTGATCCACTGTGACAATCTCTGTCTTTTAATTGGTATATTTAGACCATTGACCTTTAAAGTGAGTATTGGTATGGTTGGATTAATATCTGCCATATTTGTTACTGTTTTTTATTTGTTGCCCTTTTTCTTTGTCCCTATTTTTGTCTTCCACTCTTTCTGCCTTTCATGGTTTTACCCCTGCATTTTCTATGATTCTATTTTCTCTCCTTTCTTAGCATATCAATTATACTTCTTAAGCTCTTTTTAGTCATTGCCATAGAGATCGCAAAATACATTTACAACAAATCCAAGTCCATTTACAAATAATTCTATACATCTTCATGGGTAGTGTAAGTACATTGTAATAACAAAATAATCCTAAAGCCCCCTCCTCATCCCTTGTATCATTGCTGACATTCATTTCACTGATGTATGAGAGTATATATATAAATACATATATATACACACACACAAGCATACATAATCAAATGCATTGTTGCTATTCTTATTTCGAACAAACTGTTACCTGTTAGATCAATTAGGAATAAGAAAAATAAGTTATTTTACCGTCACCTATTCCTTCTCTGATACTCTTCCTTTCTTTATGTAGATCCAAGTTTCTGACCTATATAATTTTCCTTTTCTCTGAGGAACTTTTAACATTTCTTCCAAGGCAGGTCTATTGGCAAAAAATTCCCTCAGTATTTGTTTGTCTGAGGAAGTCTTTATTTCTCCACTTTTGAAGGATAATTTCACAGGGTGCAGAATTCTAGCTTGGTGGTTTTCCTTCTCAACACTTCCTCTATTTCGCTCCATTCTCTTCTTGCTTGCTTGGCTCCTGGAGTTGGATGTAACACTTATCTTTACTCCTCTAGAGGTAAGGTGTGGTTTTTTCCTCTGGCTTATTTCAAGATTTTGTTTCTTTGTCTTTGATTTTCTGCAGTTTATGATATGCTGAGGTATAGTTTTTGTGTTTGTTTGGCATTTATCCTGCTTGGTGTTCTCTGAACTTCCTGGATCCATGGTTTGGTATCTGACATTAATTTGGGGAAATTCTCAGCATTATTGCTTCAAATATTTCTTCTGTTCCTTTTTCTCTTTCTTCTCCTGGAGTATTCCCATTATGCATATGTTACACATTTTATAGTTGTCCCACTATTCTTGGATATTCTGTTCTGGGTTTTTTTCAGTCCATTTTTTCTCTCGTTGGTTTTGTGTTTTGGAAGTTTTTATTGAGATAGCCTCAAGTTCAGAGATTCTTTCCTTAGTCATGTCCAGGCTACTAATGAGCCCACGAAGGGCATTCTTCATCTCTGTTGTAGTGTTTTTAATCTTCATCATTTCTTCTTGGTTCTTTCTTAGGATTTCCAGCTCTCTGCTTACATTGCCCATCTGTTCTTGTATGCTGTCTACTTTATCCATTAGAGTCCTAACATATTAATCAGTTGTTTTAAATTCCCAGTCTGATAATTCCAACATCCTCGCCATATCTGAGTCTGGTTCTGCTGCTTGCTCTCTCTCTTCAAACTGGGGAGTTTCAGGTTTGCTGGTTCTTGTTGTTGTTGTTTTGCCTTTTAGTATATCCTATTTTTTTTTGATGACCTGACATGATGTACTGGATGAAAGAAACTACAGTAAACAGGCCGTTAGTCATGTGGTGGTAAGAGGTGGGAGGATGGGAAGCATTCTATAATCCTATGAACTATAAAAAGGTCTCAATCTTTTAATGAGCCTCTGGACTGTGAACTTTCACATGTGCTTCTCAGTGTGGCCCCCTCCCCAACTCAGGTGGGACAGGATAGGTAGAGTGGGTGGCAGCTGGATATTTCCTTTCCCCAGTGTAGAAGGCTACACTGGGCTGGAGCTGGATATTTCCCTTTCTCTGGGTTGGGTAGACTGAAAAAACAATAGTTTAGGCTCTGGCAAAATGGTGTCTCCTGAGGCCAGGCCTCGCTGAGGACAGAATGCTCTGGTGTATTCCAGAATGCTTCCTTTTCCCCTCCCCGTGCCAGAAACCCAGGGGATTTTTCTCTGATCTTCACTGAGAACCTGGTCAAGCTCCTAGAAGTAAAACTCACAAAAGGGTGGAGTCCCCTCACCCCCATGACTGGATGCCCTTGGAGTTTTTAACTCTCAGACTTGTCCAAACTAAGCTCCAGCAATTTGTCAATTACAGTTGAGCTTTTCCTACCCTGGCACGGAGGTTTCTGCTCATAGGTTTATTCTCTGCTAAGTTGTGATTCTCTGTATTCACTTCTCTCTCCAATTTTGGGGGCAGCAGTTTACCCTGTGACCTGATTTCTCTGATGGATCCAAGAAGCATTGTTGATTTTTCACTTTGTTCAGCTAACTTGTTAGGACAGAGTGACAATGTCTAAGCTGCTTTCACGCTGGGCCCTTTGCTCCATTGTCTCCTTGCTTGTATAGCTTCTGACGGTAAGTCTGTTGATACTGTTGTTTCTTCTTCTGTATGTAATATTTCTTTTTCCACTGTCTGCCTCCATGAAATTTTTCCTCTTATCTTTGGCTTCAGCATTTTGACTCTGATGTAGGTTTTCTGGAATTCTGGGGTCTGTGGTTTATTGTGTTTCATTAACTTTGTTAAATTCTTGGCCATTATCTCTTTCAATACTTCTTTTGCTCCAGTCTCTGCTTCTTATGGGCTCCAATTACAGACATCAGGCTAGTTGATCTTGTCACATGGTTCTTGGATGCTCTACTTTTCCCCACCTACACTACTTTTCTCTCTTTGTAACTCAATTTAGGTAATTCTTATTGAACTCTCTTCCAAGTTCACTGATTCTTTCTTCTGCTATGTCAAGTTTTCTGAAAGAATTCTCTTCAATGTTTTCTATTTCTAATGTTTCCATTTGACTCTTTCCTATCCAAATCTCTGCCAAAGTTCCCTATCTTTTTCATGCTTTTCCACTATATATGTTAACATTAATCATAGTTGTTTTAAAGTCCCTCTCCGATAGTTCCAACCTCTGTGTCATCTCTGAATTGGTTCTGTTGACTTTTGATTGAATGCCAGACACGTGTATAACAGAAGGAAGGGGATTGTTTTAACCTGGAAAGGTACACACTTTTGCTGTCAGGCCATTAGTTTGGGGGTTGTGTCAGTGTAGACAGGAGTTCATCTGGGTTTGGATTACATTCTTGCTACTGTTATCTAGTTCACCAGAGGCTTCAAATTCCTCCAGTGGTTGACTCTTTTACCTTGTCCTTAGAGTGCACCTGGAGTGCAGGTGGAATTTTTCTTTGAGTCCCACCCTCAACTTTCAGGGCTCCGTGACCACACAGAGGGTCTATCTCTACACTGGTGCCACTTCCCCAGTGATAGACTGGTGGTCTTTGTTACTAGTGTGAGGCTTATGGTGGACACAGGAAGGTTTTCTCAGTTGACCTTGCTAGCCGCAGTCTCAGGCGGGTTTTGTGTGCCTGGGCCTTTAGAGGTGTGGCTTTCTCCACATTTCTGCACCATTCCCCAGTAGCAGCCAAATTCTGCTTTAAATCTGTTGTTGGTCTTGTGTGAATGTCATACCCATCCCGCAGTGGGAGAAGACTCTTTTTGTTATCCACGTGGGATCCTAGGCCCAGGTTTGCCTATTCCTCCTCCAAGGTCAGAGGATATCTGCTCGTACTCCTTCTCTAGCAGTAATGATTCTTTGTCAGAGTCCTGAAAGCAGAGCATTTCCTACTGCTCCCCCAGAGGCAGATGGGTTTTGCCTTTATTCCTCCCCAGAAATAACGGATTTTTGCCCAGGTCCTGGGAGTGATATGATTTGCTGGTCCTCCCCCTAGCAGCCGAAGGCTTTTGCATCCTTCAAGAGAAGCCTGGGGGGAAGTGGCAGGGTTTCATACCTGTCCCTCCGCAGCAGCCAATGACCTCCGGCATGCCTGAGCCACTGACAGGGACTTTCTGGTCCCCTGCCTGCCCCAGTGTTTCTTGTGAGCACCTGGTGTAGGCCCTTGGGAAAGAACTTGTGTCTAAAGTCCCCAGATTTGAGACTCTTGGCTATTCCAAACTGATGCACTACCCACACTTAGCCTTCAAGAATTTGTTAAAATTTTAGCTAATTTTTTCTTACCCGCTTGTATAGTGGCCACCTCTTACTCTCAGGTTCTAAGACGACACAATTTGTAGGTCCCATCTCCCGCTGGAGGGTTTATCAATCTTTGGGATTCAGTAAAAAGCTATAACTTTGTAGATTGCTCAGATTTTTCTCCTTGTTAAGTCAGGAGTGACATTCTCTTGAGGCTATCTACATTCTCTTCAGAAGCAGAACTCTGACTTCCTCTACTAAAGGTGATTTTGTCATTCTCTTAAACCAGTGTATTTCCATCACAGCACTTATTAAAATTTGTAATTATTTTTACTTTGCTCCTCCATTAGACTTTACCCCCATGAAGACATACACTATATCTATTCATTATTGTAATCCCTTGTACCTAGCACCGTATTGGACATATAGTACTCAAAACTAAATGGAATGATACATACAACAGGTATTTATATTTTCAGAAAAAGAGAACATTAACCCAACATACGGAAAACACTGGCTAATTAAAACATCCGTAGAAGTGCTGGAGGACAGAGGGAGAGGAGAACAGAGCCTAAAGCTAAACTGGGAGATGATACTCTGAACTCTCTCTTCCATTTCCATTTATAATCTGTCTGGAGAACGAGGCTGCAACACCGACCAAGTTCAAAACACAAAGCACAAACGAGAAAGGTACACCAAACCATTCTTTAATTAAGCTTCAAGAAAAACTGAAATAGCAAAACATAGATCAGTAATTCCTTATTGTTTATTATCCTCTTACAAAAAGAGACTCAGGACAAATAAATATAAACTGGTAGATGTCTTATTTAGCAATGGGCAAGTACAGGTTTTCTTGGTATTCTCCACAGGAATAAACTAATGTCTTCTGAAGTACATTCATCCTAGCCATCAATTCTTTTAATTCCCTACAATTTTTAACAATGGATTCTCAAAATAAGTAATTGAAGACTGACTCAGGGACTAAGACATTGGAATCAAGTTAAAAATATATATGATGTTGCCCAGAAACTTCAACTAATGAATATTCTTACAAGTCTTTCATTTCTTATAATTTGTATGAACAAAGAGTTTGTTCTGTTCAAATCTGAATGGCAAATAAAGTAAAACAGAAAGCTGAGGACAATATATACACTTTTCTGTCCTAAGAGAAAACATTAAATACAGTATATTTAATATACAGTGAACACGCCACGTATTTCCTTAAAGCCAACAAAATCCTGATTTCCTAGGCCCTGCAGGTGACACAGCAGAAGGCAAATACCAAAACCATTTATGACCAAATTTAGCTAATAAAATTAGCTAAACACCACCACACAACGATATACCAGAGTCTGAGCAATGATGAATATCCAATTGTACTTGTTTCATTAAAATTTATCTTCAGGTTAATACCTGAAGATCTTTGCTAATACTTTCAATTAAATATTCTTATTCAACGATTTATGCATCAAGTGGAAATAAGTACAACAGTTATTTCAAACCAGAAAAAAAGGGATGATTTTTTCCCCCTGCCTGTAAAAAACTATTTTTAAAAATCCATTTCAAGTAATTCCTTACTTGGTGCTTTATAACTACTTTTCACTTTATGAAGACTATTTAGAAAGGCAGAAAAGAATATAAAATGTTTAAAGGGTCATCATCAAAATAACCACACGGATTTTAAACTTACTTTTGTGTACTTTCTGTACTACCTAGGTCTTATACTAATTAATTACATTTTACTGGACCCCCTGAAATGTTAAAACCATGTATCTTAATCTTAAAATGGAAAAACTGGCTTTCCCACTGTAAAATAAGCTCTCTCCCACCACAGCTACCTCTCAAATATTTTAAGCAGAAAGTTAATCTGATTGCTTTATGGGTGGATGTAATATTTGCTTAAAACAATCCACATTAACTCTTCAAACTTTTTAGGACCAATGCCAAATTCAACATTCAATGGATTTATTCACTCTGAGGTTGCATGGAGGGTGGAAGTAAAAAATGCCAGTACAAGTAGAACCACACATGAGAAAAAGCACCTAAAGAGGGAGGAAAGACAGCTCTGACATCCTACCTCTCAGGGGCAAACCACGTTCACGTGCGTCCATGGACATACTACCTTATGTGCTCCAAAGAAAGACCTAGGTAATTTGGTTCTATGTCTGAAACTTTCTTTAAACTTCAAAAGCTAAGTTAAATTTTGGGGGTAATTTTTTTTTAATTTCCCGGTAAAGATCATTAGTATGAGATCAATTTCCTAAGAGGCAAGTCATGACTCTCCAGAAATACGAGTAAACATCAAAAAGTCCAAGGTAAAAAGCCAGTACATCAACATGCACAATCAAGAATCCTACGAAGTCACAAGTGTTGCAATTCAGTGATTCAAATGAACCTCCTCACGGCAGAGGACAGTGTGTCATGACAGATGCAGACTGTGCCCACTGCTCATGAGACACACACGTCACGACTGGTGAGGTCCCACTTTGCGATAATCTAGAAATCTGAATTTAACTTCAGAAAACTTAAGTCTGGAATATGACTTTGAAGACAGACAGTACAAACAGCAGTTGAGTGGAACCTGCCTGCAACAATCTTTTTATTTTTTTCCTCGAAGGCTACAGAAAAACTGCACAGAGACAAGGCAATTAATTCTCATAACAAAATACCCCCCTCCAAATAGCCAGGGTCTCCAGTCAAGAGTGCACGGTGAACGTATGTTGTATCACATTCTATTCCATAGGAGTACTGTCTTGTGAGTCTGCAGGATTAGAATCAATCCTTTCTGGAATTCTTTCCGGAAACACTAGCTTCTCACAAACGGCTTCCTTTATCGGTAAATACTGTGATATTTCATTAGGTTCCGTGAAGAGCGAAGGTGAAACATGCTAGGAAATACATAAATCATATTAGCACATTCAGTCATTGCACTGATTCCAGCATTCATAAAGCATGCCAATTTTAAAATGAGGTGTAATATACAGATAGAAGGAGCACCATTAAGTGTTCCTAATAATAACAGCCATCTCTTGTTACTGAATCATTCAGTATGGTTATTTATAATGCTCCCATAAATGTCCTAAGAATTTAATACAGTTTAATCTAATCCCCTTTTCCTGTTGCTTTTGTACCTTGAAAGCACTAGCCTTCAGTAGGAGCCCAGCATGTAGTCAACAACAGACTGAGTAACTTTTCTAACACACAGATACTTTATACCCAGACAGGAATAAGCAGGTGGTGAAAAAAGAATATCAAGTTTGTAAGAAGGTATCACTTTTTAAGCAACCCATCAGAGAATCCCACAGACCTGCAGAAGCTCTTTACAAACCCCAGGGGAGCAAAAAATAAATGAAAACTATGCCAAAACAAACAAGTCATGGTACAGAATTGCTAAATTTTAGGAAGAAAAAAGGAGTCTGGGTAGAAAGAAATTATAGGGTGACAGGGTGATAAGTGGAATATACTCAACTGGTGACAGTTGCAGCTCTACCACCAACCAGCTGTGTGACCTGGATAAGTCACGCCTCTGGGACTCAGTTTTTCCAGAATAAAATGTTGAAATCAGACTGGATGATGGCTAGGAACTACTCTAACTGTTCTTGTATCTGAGATAGGTTCAGAAAAGTTATGCTCCAGCAGGATTTAGCCTCTCGAGCACTGTTAGGTAAATGAATGGATTTAGGGATGTAGATGTGGGGGGACGGGTAGGATACTGGGAGATAGCATACTTAAAATGAAACATTAAAATTCAACTTCTAAAAACTGCTATTTAAATACCATACCATTAAATTAGCAATCTTGCTCTCCCGTGATGTATATTCTCGTAACATGTAACTTTTGTCAGCCTATGTTTAAAAATAGAAAAAAGGTTGCAATAAATTTATTTATATTGACTTATAAAATCCTTCATACTAAACAGAACTGCCTACGTTTTAGAACAGATTGTGAAAGCAGCTTGAAGTCTGACAAGAATATCTTATTCTACAGTGAGATAACTAATTCTCACCAACAATTCTGAATGATTAATTCCAATCTCTATAAATCACAGTAATATCAGAGACATATACGTAAACAGATTTAATAATTGCTGTGTAAGAAAAACACAAGCAAAGGTTTTACTTTGAAGAAAATAATGTTTGTAATGACGTATGCAAGAGATTTTAATATTACTTCAAGTCTGGAACTACATCTTTTCCTTAAGCTACGTCATCATCTACCTACATAATGGTGGCTACTTTTATGCTCCAAAAAAAGTCTGAACAAATTTTGTTCTCTCCCATTTCCACAAAATTCTTTTCAAATTGCTTACTTAAAATTACTTTTTAGGTACTTCAACCTTTCCCATTTAAGACTTTTTAAAGTTAGGTTTTAGAAAGCAATTTATTATAATTTGTTTTTTGGTGAAATATTATTTAATAAAAGGAAAATCACAAGATTATACTCTTAAAGTATATATATATAAATTTCAGGAAACCAAGTGATTGGTATTTCTAATATCAGGACATTATATACTACATTACATACTATAAACAAAGTTGTTTATTTTTTTTAAAGATTGGCACCTGAGCTAACAACGGTTGACAATCTTTTTTTTTTCCTGCTTTTTCTCCCCAAATGCTCCCAGTACATAGCTGTATATTTTGTTGTGGGTCCTTCTAGTTGTGGCACGTGGGACACCGCCTCAACATGGCCTGATGAGCAGTGCCTCGTCCGCGCCCAGGATCCGAACCAGTGAAACCCTGGGCCACTGAAGCGGAGAGCGTAAACCCAACCACTTGGCCACAGGACCGGCCCCAAGTGACAGTTTTCTTAAACACAGATTAAGTACATGTGAGATTTTTTTTTCAATGCATCAGACCCCTCACCAGCCCCCTGCACCAAGGGTCTTTTAGAAAATATTTTCAGCTACCAGAACTTTTGGAAAAGAACATACAATGTTTCAATAACTGTGCAGTCAACAGTGAATGTGCAACACCCAATCTTAAAGGCTAGAAGGATCACTATATAACATAAAGCATCAGTTAATTTCAGATTCTCAGATTGACAAGCAAACAACGTGACCCAGCCCAGCATCAATCAGTATGGTCATAAATGAGAACAGATACCTCATGGTAAAGTCTTGTGTCATTCATTCTGATAAGCACCCCATCAATTCTCAAGAAAAACCGCAACAGCAGGAAGAAGCTAGAAGGCATTACTCTCTGAAAAAAAAAGTATATTAATATTGTAATGAAAATTAAGATTTTATTACTTTGTTAAAAGAAAAAAGTTTCTTAAAAAGTCATCAGAAGAAGGCTGAATTAGCAGTATACAGAAATCTCTGAACCAGAGGTTCTTTTTCCCAGCTTCAACTAAGGCTCAAAATCTTTTTATATTGTATTCAGTTTCCTATAAGAGAAAAATATTTTTTTCTAGGTCAAAAGATATTGAGGTTAAAGACTTAAAACATACCTAAGTAATGCGAAAATTATAATGCTCACCTTAAAAGATAGTACTTACAGTAAATGTCAATACCAGTAACATCAAAATGAAAGAACAACTTGGTTCTTTGTTGCTACTTATCTTGTATTTTGTGAGGAAGACTGGCCCTGAGCTAACATCTGTGCCAATCTTCCTCTATTTTATTTTTATTTTTTGAGGAAGATCGGCCCTGAGCTAACACTGTGTCCATCCTCCTCTATTTTATATGTGGGATGCCTGCCACAGCATTGCTTGATAAGCAGTGCACTGGTCCGTGCCCAGGATCCGAACTGATGAACCCCAGGCTGCTGAAGTGGAGCACATGAACTTAACCACTATGCAACCTGGCCAGCCCCTCTTCCTCTCTTTTACGTGGGATGCCACCACAGCATGGCTTGACGAGCAGTGCTAGGGCTAGGTACGCCCCTGGGATCTGAACCAGCGAACCCTGGACAGCTGAAGTGGAGTGCATGAACTTAACCACTACCCCACCAGGCTGGCCCCATTACTCATCTTCTATTCACTTTACAAAGATAAAGACAGGACGCCTTAAACGAAATCCTCTAATTCAGTCAATCAATTAAGTGCTATTTCGTACTGCCAAAGACTGGTTTACCAGATCATTATAACATGTTCTTAACATCTTTCACCTGTGTCACATCTGCACAGTTGTTTCCCAAATATAATCACTGAAGAAAGCCAGAATTAGTGGAGAGTAAGAAGGGGGGTCCCGGTGGCAGGGAGGGAAGGATTGGATGGGGGTGGGGTCTTTAGGTCTTTAAAATGAATATGCTTGACCATTTACTAAATAAATACTCACTGTCTACTAAGTGTTGGTTCTTACTATAGTAGGTCTTAGATTTATATAAATGAAAGTTATAATCTCAATGCTCAAGAAGTTTATCAAAGAGAGAAACAGTCAGACAGATAAAGAGTGGTAGCTGCTATAACAGAACTATGCACAAGGTTCACGAAGCACTCAGGGGCCGAGTGGTTAAGTGCCCATGCTCCACTTTGGCAGGCCAGGGTTTCGCCAGTTCGGATCCCGGGCACGGACCATGGCTCATCAGGCCATGCTGAGGTGGCATCCCACACAGCACAACCACAAGGAACTAAAATATACAACTCTGTACTGGGGGACTTTGGGAAGAAGAAGACAAAGAGAAAAAAGAAGATTGGCAACAGATGTTAGCTCAGGGCCAATCTTAAAAAAAAAAGAAAAAAAAAGCCGTATTCAAAGAAAGAAGGACCCTAGTCTGCTGAAGAAAGTCAGGGAAGGCAACACTTGAGTTAACCCTGGAAAGAAGAGTTAGGGGTGGGCAGGAGAATTCCAGAAAGAGGAAACAGCATGTACAGAAAGTACTGAGGCATGAAACAGGAGAGCATATTCATGGAACTGCTTGTAATTCCATACAAGCACAGGGCAACGTTAATGAAGGAAGAAGAAGTAACAAGGCAACCCAATAATGATAGTGGCTTTACTGCCTGGAGAGTCACCAGCTAAAGGCCAAGCTCTCCTGCCCTGGGACTTTCACACACCCTGTCCCTTGACCTGGAGTGTCTCCTAGCTAACGCTCACTCGTCCTTCAGACCTCAGCGGAAACGGCACTTCTAGAGAGGCCTTTCCTACCATTCCATAACGACAGCAGATTCCTCTTTCATTCTCTCTCATAGCACTCCACTACAAAGAACCGATTTGTAACCAGAGTCACTTACGTGTTTACTCGCTTAAAGCCGATCTCCCTACTTGACTGCAGCCTCCACGACAGTGGGAATACCTGCTTTGTTCGTCACTGTGTCCCTACTGCCTAGAAAAGCAGCTAGCAGACAGCAGGCACTCATTAGCTACTGGCTGACTGAAATAAAGACTGGAAGCTACCTTTGCTGGAGAACAGGCTCTGAGTCACACTGCATTCTGATGGGGTTAGCAGCAAGAGACTGTGAAAAGCAAGACACAGTAAAGAAGAGCCGGAGGAAGAACTGACATGACAACTTGATAGGTCACAAAAAACTGACGGGGAAGCACAGCATTAGCTGTCAGAGTGCTATTTGTCATTACTGGAAAGACTAATGCACAATATTTCTTCAAATTTCAAAATCAGTTATTTTATTTTATTTTTTAAATTTTTCCTTCTTCTCGCCAAAGGCCCCTGGTACATAGTTGTGTATTTTTAGTTGTAGGTCCTTCTAGTCATGGCATGTGGGACACTGCCTCAGCATGGCTTGAGTGGTGCCACATCTGCGCCCAGGGTTCGAACCGACAAAATCCTAGCCACCAAAACGGAGCATGGGAACTTAACTACTTGGCCACAGGGCCGGCCCCCAAAAGCAGTTATTACCAGTCACACCCAGGAAGCAAGTTGAAGCATCATTTCTGTATGGCATAGTGGGGAGACTAGGAATTAGGACGTGCGAGCTCCAGTCCCAATGCTACACTTTAATTATATATTTTAAGGCAGTAGTTCTCTCCTAGGGACGTTTGGAAATTTGGGAGAGTATTTTTTGTTGTAATAATGATGAGCAGCCAATACTAACATTTCGCAGTTAAAGACCAGAGATGTCAGATGTTCTATAACACACAGGATGATCCTACACAACAAAATCCAACCCTGCATCCCACAAAACTTCCAAATTCCTCCCCTGGGATTCACGTGGGTGAAAAAATCGATTTATAATTATGTGACCTCAGAACCTAACTCCGTTTTACATATAAATAGAAAACACACTCAATTTCTAGGAAGGCAATTACCTTGTAAATCAAGGGGAGATTATATTTTGTCTTATTTGGAACTTTACTAAGAGTCGTTCACCATTTTGAAAAAGTACATCACCAATGGCATCCCAACTGTGTTATTTGAGTCACTGACTGACAACCGGCGTCTCGCCTGCCTACACTTGTAGCTGTCAGCTGTCACGTTCACAGTGATTTAACGCGCAAACATAAGTGCCTGACTACTTCATTGTCTTGTAGTGCAGTCATATTATGTATTTACATACTGAACTACATATTGTTTTTTCCAAATCAATTTCTTTTTATTTCCCTTTTATTTTATAATTAGGACATTATGTTGACTTATTGGAAAAAAGATGGATTATATTATGTATGAATTTCATTTCAGAGTAGTAAAAGGTAAGGGGTGCTTGAAAGTATTTGACAAAAAAAAAAAGGAGCACTGGGTCTGATAAGGTCACTAACTTAGAGCAAGTTCCTGAACCACCCAAGGTCCCCTCGCTCACTTATAAAAATAGAGGATGTGAGGAAACAATCTCTTAGGTCTTGTCTCTATAAAATACAATTCTCTAGGACTCCATCTCTAACAACAGCTACCACTGCACAGCCATCGTGGAATTCCTTGCACAATACAACAGAGATGAAAGCTAAGTCCCTGCCCAGCGTACTTGGACTCTAGGTAAAACATGGAAGCAGAAGGTGGACAACATTCATGCCTGACTACTCAGAATGGAACTAACCATTAGCTGTAAAAACCTTCACAGACCATCACAGCAATGCCAGTATTTGGCAGACAGTAAATTTATTTTCTTTGTAAGTTAAAAACTAACATATTAGCATGAAAATAACTTCTCTTTAGGTCTCTGTTACAACACAGTCCTACAAACGGTAAGCCCTACCAAGGACACTAGATTAGGACACAAAATCCTAACCTCAAAACAAACACTGTTGAGACAAGGTAATTTAGAAACACAAAAGAAAAACTAACTTCTGAAACAAATGTCTTCTAATTAGATATAGGTAATAGCATTCACATAAAGTTATCAAAACTCATAATAAACTCAATGAAGCAAATCCATCACATCCCAGGCCTCATGGTGCCCAGAGCTCTAAAGCTACCCTTTCTCCCTGGGGAACTGTATCACAAGGAAATTAATTTTTTTTTTCTTTTAGCAAAAACTGCCCAGGTTTAGAATTGAAAATTAAGGTGGAAAAAACACTTCAAAACCTGAAACAGTTAAATAAATTAAGGGCAACCTAAAAGGTTCCATCTAACAATATCAGGAATGTAAAGTAAGCTACTTTGTTTATATAAGCAGCCTCCATATTTCAACAGCATTTCTTTTCAGTGTTTTATAATCATTACGGAAACGGGAAAAAACAAACATTCATAAGAAACTAGTTTTGCAATTCTAAAACAAGAACTTTCTAGCAGTTTTCCGGCCAAGGTTCAAACACCAAATAAAAGCAATGAATACTACTACCATCACCCAGATGACTCTAGGAACATTTTGAAAGTGAGATGATATCTATACATTCCATACCTCCAATCAAACTCCTAGCAATAAGGAAAGATAGCAGGTAGTACTTAAAAACATATACGTTGGTTTTTTTAGAAGTTCCTTGGAAAGCTTTGTTACACTAAAAATAATCTGTGATGGTTCACATTTTATTTGACAGCAATTGGGACATGGAGATTTTAAGTCAGGAGAAGCTCTATGGAAACGGCCAGTTAAACCATCTCCTTAAGCGAGCTGTAAGTGGAAAGCATCTAGCGAAGTCTTTGGAAATGATCATCACACTCCGTTCTCTGGCAGCAGCTAATAAGATGACAGCCTGAAGCAATTAGCAATTCTCACAAGTGACCAGCTCAGACAATGCGTCAATGTCATGGTATTCAACCACCAGGCCCCTCCCTGGTCTGGCTGGAGAAACTTATACAACTAAAACTCAGATCAGGAACTACCTTCTCTGATCTGAGTTTTAGATCAGAGCTTTTCTATCCATGTTTCCAGTCAACAAACATACAGCAAGCACACTATGCATAGTCAAGTCTTTTATTTGGTGAGGAAGATGTCCCTGAGCTAACATCTGTGCCAATCTTCCTCCACTTCGTATGTGGGACGCCACCACAGCATGGCTTGATGAGTGGTGTGTGAGTCTGTGCCCAGGATTCAAACCTGCAAACCCTGGGCTGCCAGAGCAGAGTGTGCGAACTTAACCACAATGCCCCCAGGCTGGCCCCAAGTAAGAAATGTTCTTTGTCCTGTAGTGTTAAAAGACAACTGAATCTATAATCTGCCAGGGTAATTCTGATAAAACTCCAGGTTTGGGAATAGAGGTAGACTTATGGACAGCCTGTCCCCTTTCCTCCTGTCACCACGGAAGAAGCAGCTCTGTCTCCTTCTACCCACGATCTACATCCCAGAAGACTAGCAGCAAGGGCAGAGGGGCAAACGGATCTGCTGCATGATGGATCTTGGGCAAGTTACTGAATATATCTGACCTCCCTTTCCTCATCTGTAAAACAAGGATATGGAAGTACTCACCACACAGAATTTTCCTGAGGATTAAATGAACCAGCCCCTGGTTCCTGACACAGGGCTTCTGAAACCCTTGTCAATTCCTAAGTGGTAAGAGCACTAAGAGTATCTTTTGTTCTAATGAGGGCACTTGGGCTCTGGGATGGGAGCTGGTCGCCAGAAAGACCAAGCCATGATTAGAGGCTTGGAACTTTCAGCCCCACTGCTGCATCCTCCAGAGAGGGGAGAAGGGCCGGAAATGGAGTTAATAAGTGATCATGCCTAATGAGGAAGCCTCCATACAGCCCCAATAGTACGGGGTTCAGAGAGCTTCCAGGTTAGTGAACACATCCCAACTCCACAGGGACACAGCTCCTCCACTTGGGACCCTCCCAGACCTCCCTATGTGTCTTTTCATCCGGCTGTTCATCTGTATCCTTTATCATATCCTTTAATAAACTGGTAAACATGAATGTTTCCCTCAGTTCTACGAACTGTTCTAGCAAATAATCACATCACATGGGGAGGAGGTCATGAGAACCTCCAATTTACAGTCAAGTCAGACAGAAGCTGTGAGTAACCTGGGGACCTACTACTTGTGATTGGAATCTGAGGCAGGGTGGAGGTGGCAGTCTTGTGGGACTGAGCCCTTAACCTGCGGGATCTGAAGCTATCTCCAGGTAGACAGTGTCAGAACTGAGCTAAATTGTACGACACCTAGCTGGTGTCAGAGAATTGCCTGGAGTGGGGAAACGAACCCACATTATCTGGTGTCAGAAGTGTTGTGAGTGCGACAGTAGTGTGAGAGTAAAGGAGACAACAGGAGGAGATGACTGGAGTGTTTCCGACTCAGTGCTCAAATACAGTCAAGGCTCAAGGGCTTTCTCTTCCTCCCCTACTCCTCTGCCTCAGAAAGCTCATCCAGCCATTTTCTCCTCTCTCTACAAGTGATTCCTTCCTAGGAGCACCCAAACATGCTCAAGTTTTTCCCATATTTAAAAAACACAGCACATACACCACTCAAGCCTCTGTCGACCTCATGGTCTCTCCTAGCCATGTTTCTGTTTCTTCTCCTATACCAGTAAGCTTTTTGAAAGTCTGGTCTACATCCACAATCATCCACATTCAAGGTAAAGAACAATATCCCGACTGCTAAAACCACTAAACAGATTTTTTGTGTAGTGGACAGCATCCCATTCTAAGCTTACAACACCTCTTTACAGCATGACACTGACCTTCACGCCTTCCTTTTGAATAGTTCTACTCCCGTAGCTGCCCAGGCACCACATTCCTCATTTCTTCCCTACACCCATGTTTTCCAGGCTAGTCTTTGCTTCTCTAGAAGGGAACTTCATTTGTCCATACCCCATGGCCTCTAAGCCAGGAAGTATGGCATTTATTTACAGCAATTATCTGTTACATTTTTAGAAAGAAACCAACCCAGAAAGGACACTATTCTAATGAAACCCTTCCAAGCATTCTTAAAACGCAAGGCTATCACCTAAATTTAAAAAGTTACACTGGATAAGAAAAAGAACGTTTTAAGATGATGTTACTCTTCAGCTTGAGCCTTACTATTTACTTTGGTACAGACATAATGCATTTATGCCCATATCGTCTTCAACCCCTTCATCCACAAAAACATATGTGCTCCCCACATACCTACCCACTTGTATACATCATAGAATATCCACCCATTTGGATACAAAGGCACAATCAGATACACAAACTCATAATGAACAGTCGACAAGGTCAGTTCCACAGGTGGCAGACAAGTGGAGAGCTACATGACCAGATCAGTTGCAGGATGAACAAATCTAAATGACAAAAGATAAACTAGGGGAGAGTTACAGGTGCTAAGGAAACAATTATCTAATGCTAGCATCATGAGATATTTTAGGTAGTACAAAGAAAACTGTGTCGCTAATTAGTTTCACGACCTTAGGTAAACTAACCTTTTAGGCCTCTTCTATAAAATATAGAGGGATAGACTAAATGATTCTCTGAGAATTCATCACAATTCCAAAACCCTGAGTCTACAAAAAAACTTGACTTTAAAACAAACTGATTGCTGCTTTTGATTTATTGTCTTTACTCATTGTATATTTATTATTATTTATATATTTGTTTTCATTTCATTATTGCTTAAATCACAACACCCACAATCATTATGCTTCAAGAACAATGCTTAATGCTGGGGATGCTGTCTTTAACAGACCTTACGGATAAGTGCTATAATTGAGGGGTTAAAAAAAAGTACTTATAGGAGTATGGAAAAGGGATATTAAACTCTGCCTAGGGGAGTTCTGGAAGGCTGTACAGAGGAGGTGACATTTTAGTTGTCAGTTGTGGGCCTGGCCCGGTGGCATGTAGGTTGGATTCACATGCTCCACTTCAGAGGCCTGGGGTTTGTGGGTTCAGATCCCGGGCATGGACCCACATACAAAATAGAGGAAGACTGGCAAGATGTTAGCTCATGGGCAATCTTTCTTAGAAAAAGAGGAAGATTGGCAACAGATGTTAGCTCAGGCCCAATCTTCTTCACCAAAATAAATAAATAAATAAATAATTAGGTTGAAGTTTTTCTGGAAAATGTTAGAAACCCAATTATAACCTAATAGTTAACAAATATGAATAACTGCTCGTGGCCTATTTATTATTCTTTTTAAGCATGTTCCACCAATGGAAGTAGTTTGTCCTCCACTGATAGAAAAGAATACAAAAGGAGAAGGGATTTTACACTCATCATTTCCATTTTCCACTTCTATATTGGAGACTGAAGTGTAGTTTAATGGTGCAATGAAATCCTAACACGTGGGTTATTTTCTAAATGACACCCATCTTGTTGTCTGCAGATCCTTTCAACATCATTTTTAACTCAAAATGTGAAAATTAAGCCATAGTTTTCATTTAAATTAAATAATAGGCAAACAAACTACAGAGTGGCCAGGTTAGTATTAAAAAATTGCTTTGCTAAAGTCTTAACAATATACTAAGATTTCGTGACTTTTATAATGGATATTAGTAAGATGTACTCTAGACCAAGTGAAACTTTACATGACATAATGTAAAGACAGTGTGATTCGAAATGAGTCTTATATTTCTGACCAATGGTAAGAATGGAAGAAAGAAAGAAATTATAAACAAAAACCATAATACTCACAACTTTTACACTCAGGCTTGAAACTCCATGATCATGAAGTTCATCCTCAAACAGGAGAACTTCTTCAAAAAACTTAATCTGTTCTCTGGCTTTCAATTTCTCTGTATCTATATGATCTGTTGTAGGTACAACCTGAAAGAAAAAATTTAAGAAGGAACACATAAAAAAAAATTGAAGGAACTAAAGACATAGGAAAGCAGTTCTTCCTACCAGCCCTTCCTGCACAGCCAGAGCACGTGGTTCTGTGGGTGTCATCAGAAGACATGAAAGATGAGCTATACCCCTTGCCTCTGAAAAACTTAAGACACTACAGATGGCTGATATTACAGCTTCCCAAAAGACAGAGTGAAAATTCACCATCTTTCATAAGTCAAATTAAAATCAAGTGTTCTGCTGTGACTATGAGAAAAATAATCACCTGAACATCAGTCAGCATGGTGAGCGACGACCATCATAAAAGTTCAAAGCAGTCTCGCGCTGTGCAAGGCCACTTTTAAGACATTCATTTGGAACTTAAAACAAGCTTTTTTTCCCCATTAGAACGATGTTATATATTTTAGATTCCCAGCCTAGTTCCCCAAAATCTACAAACAACATAAAGTGCTTTAAATAATGAGGTAAATAAGAACTTTCAGAGAAATTCTGAGGGGAAACTCCTAGCACTCCAAAGGGCTTTAGAAGATGCTGGCAATTTTTTCAATGTATTACTTTGTAACTCACACACACACACACACAGACACACACACACTCTTCTGATGAAGAATCAACAATCTCAAGGAGGGACGTGGTCATATCGGTAGCTCGCTAAATCAAGTGTCTCCTAATAGCAGCACTAAAGCATGATGGGTAATACCATTCCTTACTGCACTCAATTTCACTACAAAATCTCCAGTTTTCTATTCTTTGACATGGTTGTATCCCAAATAAACACAACAATGCTTGTTAAACCACACGTATTCAGTAAATGGTAGCCATCATTTTGCTTTACTTAATAGCCGTGATTAGATCATTTGTTTGACTCATGGATAGAATCAAGAAATGGACAGTAGTTTGAGATAAATGGACAAGAATTAGAAGAAAATGATACAGTATATTCAAGACTGCACAGCTTTTGGGGGAAAATGGTCTAAGGCAGTATTAAGTGCTATGTAGAGGGAAGAAAGGTTGCAATGAAAAGAATAAGCAGTTTGACTATAATTCCCAAGAGATGAAAAAACGCACAGTTCTCCATGTTCACCTACAGGGAACACTTAATCTCCTGCAATTGTACTCCAAACTGTGTCTGGAGCAGACATGAGACCACAACGGAAGGTGAAAATTATGGGGCATGGGGGGAACAGGGCTGCACATAACCAGCCCCTTGCATCAACTGCACGTTGATCTATTTCAGACAAAAGGTGGTGCCTCTAGGACTGCCAAAGAGCATGAAACTTTAGTGTTAAATAAACACAACTTGTAAATTCCTTACTTTTTATTTAGTTTTAGTTCAAAGGAACACATTTGAAAGATCCTCCTTACAGAAACTCCTGACTTCCAAAACATTAGTTAATCATGATATGGATGCTCTCAATGTTTTCCATATATACCTTCAGTAAGTGACCGATCAAAATGGATCCATCAGTTCTGCCATTTACTTGTTCTTATAAAATGTTTGAAAGAGAAAGATAAAAAATAATTAGATAAAACATAGGTTAGGGACAGTCATTATTTTTAACTTATGTATACTATCTTCTTCATTTACAAGGAGAAATATGTTTAAAACGTTCTACTTCCCAGGCCTCTCTCTTCCTCAACTTATCTTCTCCCTGAACTGAGGCATCTGAAAAGAAAAGGGGAAAAAAAACCCAGCTAAACTTAAAGTATATCAAACACTTTTGGCTTCCAGTATTGTCAGAGTAAGTAACCCAGACAAATCCTCTTGCTGAAGACATTTTAAAAAGCTGGTGAAAAAACAAAGACCTCTTAAAAGCATCAAATGGCCAAGATGCCAAATAACTACCAGGCTGAGATCTGGGAGAAGACTGGAGGCCGGAAAAGTGAGCCTGGACCTGGCTGGCTTTGGCCTGGAAACATCAGGACTGGCAGATGCAGAGAAGGTGGACTCTGCAAGCTTTTGGTGCTCACTAAGGGCAGGGACCTTGGAGAATTCCCTGCCACCTCCCAATTTTGGCATGATACCCTAAAGCGCTACACTGGTTCACAGCTTCCTACATTACAGACCCAGTCAACCTCAAACTCTTGTCCTAGACCAGAGGTTGGCAAACTAAGACCTGCAGGCCAAACGTGACTCATCCCCTATTTCTGTATAGACTGCAAGCGAAGAATCATTTTTACTTCTTTTAAATGATGGGAAAAAAAATTTTAAAAGAATATTTCACGACATACAAAAATTATATGAAATTCAAATTTCCACGTCCATAAATAAAATTTTACTGGAACACAGCCATGCCCATTTGTTTATGTGTTGTCTATGGCTGCTTTCAACTACAACAGCATCGCTGAGTAGCTGCAACATACACTCTATGGCCCTCAAAGCCTGAAATATTTACTATCTGGTCCTTTACAGAATCAGTTTGCAGACCTATGTCCTTGACTATGAATGCCCTCAAGTGCCTGTCAGAAAAAAACGCAAGTCCCCTGTAGAGGAAAAATCATCATCCTGGAATTCAAACAAAAATAAGGAGGCATATAGGAGCCTAGCTACCCTAAACCAGAACCAACCAGAAATAAGGAGACAATACAAGACCCTAGAGACTTCAGGTACTAAAAACCCCATGCTGTGAAGGAACAGTGCACTCTGGTTTCGAGGAAATAAAAGCTGAGGGTGAAAATTTCAAAGGTACTAGAAAATTTTTTTTTTTTTAATTATGATCAGGAAGCATCATGCTGGGGGTGTTGGCAATGTTCTATTTCTTTGCCTTCTGGTCACATTTTACAATTCATTAAACTGTACCTTTACGTTTTCTGAACTTTTCTGAGATATTTCACAATTTAAAAAGGGATGGAACACCAAACTCTTGATACCATACATGAAAAATAAGTCCTGTTCACGTCTTTCAAACGGGACCTCCCTCACATCAGATGGAGGTTTATAACAAGGAAATTACTTGACGTAAATATTTTTTAACTTATCACATAAAGTTAATTAACAGCAAATGCCAAAAGTTACTGAAAACAGCATGTGTGTGTTGTGTGTGTGTGTGTGTATATCTTTTCTTTTTGTCTTTAGAGTATATCTCATTAACAATATATAGCCAAATTGCTGTGTTTTACAATGATTTCTTTCTTTTTAAAAACATGGAGATATAACTCCCATACTATATAATTCACCCTTTTAAAGTGCACCATTCAGTGTTTTTTAGTATATTCACGAGATCATGCAGTCATGACCACTATCTAATTCCAGAACATTTCACCACCCCAAAAGAAACCCCCACATCCAATTAGCAGTCACTCTCCACTCTCTGCTTCCCCCAACCCCTGGTAACCACTAATCTAATTCTGTTTCTATAGATTTGGCTGTTCTGCAAATCATTCTGGAATCATACATCTGTGCCCTTTGGTGTCTGGCTTCTTTCCCTTAGCATGTTTCCAAGGTTCATCCATGCTGAAGCACGGATCAGTACTTCCCTCTTTTTTTCAAGGCTAAATAATATTCCATTGTCTCAATATACTAGTTCTGTTTATCCATTGATGGACATTTGGGTGACTTCCACATTTTAGATATTATGAATAATGCTGCTATGAACATCTGTGTACAGGCTTTTGTGTGGATATTTGTTTTCAGTTCTCCTGAATGGATACCTAGGAGTGGAATTGCTAGGTTATATGGTAACTCTATGTTTAACCTTTTTGTTTTAATCACAGTAAAAAATACATAACATGAAATCTACCATTTTAACCATTTTTAAGTGTATATTTCAGTAGTGTTAACTATATTCACAGTGGTGTGAAACAGAGCTCCAGAACTTTTTTATCCTGCAAAACTGAAACACTATCAGAATTGTTAACTCATACCCCTAGAGAAAACAGCTTTATCAACTAGTGTACAATACTTACGTGCAGTTCCTTCTGCCTTCAGTCTTACAAACACCATTCATTTTCAATGTTTAAATCAGTACATTTTCCCCTAAATTTACTTTTAAAAACTGAATATATTAAAGATGATACACAAATAGCCAACAAGCATATATAAAGATGTTCAACACCACTAATCATTAAGGAAATGCAACTCAAAAGCCCTCACACATTACTGGCGGGAACGTAAAACAGTGCAGCTGCTGTGGAGAAGTAGGGAGATTCCTCAAAAAATTAAAAATAGAATTACCATACAACCCAGCAATTCCATTTCTGCATATATATCCAAAAGAACTAAAAGCAGAATCTCAGAGATATTTGCACAACTATGTTCACAGCAGCACAACACCAAGAGGTAGAAGCAACCCACATGCTCACTGACAAATGGATGGATAAATAAAACGTGTATACCTACAACAGAATATTATTCAGCCTTAAAAAGGATGGGAAGTCTGACGTATGCTACATGGATGAACCCTGAGGACATTATACTGAGTGAGATAAGGCAGTCACAAAAAGACAAATAAAGGATGGTCCCATTGTTATCTAGAGTAGTCAAAATTCAGAGAAACAGAGGACAGAATGGTAGTTTACAGGGCCTGGGGAGAGGAGGAAATGGGGAGCTGCTGTTTAACAGGTAGAGAGTTTCAGTTTTGCAAGATGAAAAAGTCCTAAAGATTCGATGCACGACAACAGGAAGATACTTAACACTACAGACATATGCCACATAAGGACATTTCAGTCAACAACTGACCAAACGATGGTGGGCCCATAAGATTAGTACCATACAGCCTAGGTGTGTAGTTGACTACACCATCTAGGTTTGTGTAAGGACACTCTATGATGGTCCCACAATGACGAAATCGCCTAAGGACACATTTCTCAGAATGTATCCCTATCCTTAAGCGATGCATGGTTGTACTTAATACACCCAGAAACTGTTACAATGGTAAATTTTATGTTATGCATTTTTTACCACAATAAAAAGAAAAAGAAGTTCAAGATATTAAGTCACACCGAATCAGTTGAGCAAATGTTCCAACGTGTTTTTAAAAAATGCTTTTTTAAGTGCCTGGATACTAGGCATGTCTTATTCCTAAGAGACAGTACAAATAGGAGAAACAGCCTTCCACTTCTACTCTCCTGCAAAGTCAATTTATTTATTTAATAAGAAAGAAGAAAACGGCCATATGTTGATAGGTTACTATGGGCCAGCTACATATTGGGCATTTGACCTGTTTTCTCATAACATTCTCATAACATGATCGTAGAGAAGTGCCTATGGTGGCCCAGCTAATAAATGGCAAGGCTGAATTTGAATCCAGCCAGGTCAGCACAACTCTGAGACTGGCTCTTTTCTCTAACACCATGATACAACTCACAGAATCAGAGGTTAAACAACCCCAAAGAGTGAGAAAACACTAAACACACACAGACCAGCAGCCCCCAGCAACTAGAAAGCAAGAATTTAAGTGCAAAAGAAAGACCTCATTCTAATGCCTCAATGCCTGACACTCTTTACTATCCACATAAAATGTATTCTCCTAGATAGGCATACAATTCCAGGGCTTTTAAATAGTGATTTGGTGAAGGGTTGAAGATTGAAGAATTTTAAAAATCTTAAGTAACATTATAGATCAAATAAACCTTAAAGGTATTAAAAGAGTTAAATGCAAAAAATGTTCCTATGGAAGTGATCTTCCATATATAACAGACATGCTTAACAATAAGCTATAGCCTTGACATTTATGTTATTGCTATTATGTTACTGAGATACGTACTTTAAAATTTTGAACCCATTTCTTCATCTACAAAATGAGGATAATAATACCTATCCTATAAGGTTATTTTGAGGATTAAGTGACAAAGCCTTAACAATTTTGCCTGGAAACAGTCAGTTCTGGGTTTTTCTTTTCTTTTTTTTTTTTGGAGGAAGATTGGCCCTGAGCTGACATCTGTGCCCATCTTCCTCTACTTTACATGTCCAACACCTGCCACAGCATGGCTTGATGAGTGGTGCATAGGTCCGCACCTGGGATCCAAACAGGCAAACCCCAGGCCACCAAAGCAGAGCACACAAACTTAAATGCTGTGCCACTGGGCCAGCCCCAGGCTCTTCATTTTTTAAAGCCATATAGGAACACAATCATCAGCTCTGTTTAGACCATAAAACAAAAATAAATATTTAGATAACATATCTATTTTATTCTTGGTATTTCAATAATAGTAACTTAGCTCCCCTCAGTTTGAGGTATGATATTATCATAGTAATAACAGCAGCTGCCATTTATTGACATCTTACAGTATAACAGACACCATGCTAAGCACTTTATACATACAATCTTTTTCACTACCTCACAACTGGTATGATCCCCAGCTGACCAAAGTGAGAAACAAAGCTTAGCAAGATCAAATTGTTTTCCAAGCTGTCAACTGATGGTTCTGGGATCTGAACCCAGGTCTGTGTTCTGCCAAAGCCCGAGCTCATCACTACCAGCGAGTAGGTAATAACACTGACATTTGTCGGCAACATCTTAGAAGAAGTTACACTACAGGCTGAAGGGTCAATAAGAGTACTGAGCACACGCTTTTCACCTCCTCCGACTCTCTCACTCCATTTCCATTGCCGTAGTTCTTGCTCCTTGGTCACGGCTAATGCTACTTCATAGACTCCAGGAGGCTTTTTCGTAAGTCAGCCCACAAACTAAGTAAGTCATCATCATTATTGCAGAGGGTTAAACAAGTTCCCATTTCCTCACTCCCGGCAATGAAATATTAAACGGCCTATGCAATTTGCAAAGTTTTTCAATCAAGAGTGAGGAGAAAGGAGAACACTAATCAATGAAGTATCATAAGGGACTGATGCAACCTTCTTCCCTCATTAGCCTGTAAGGGAGGGATTTTTGACTGTCCTCTGCTGTATCCACGACTCCTAGGATTAGTGCCTGGCACACAGTAAGAGCTCAAGAATGAATGAATGAATACACATTCTCTCAAAAACTGTGTTTTTGTCTAGGAAACAGCATGGAAAAATACTTAAAGCTTGGAATGTAGGAGTGCCATAAACTGAAAATAAGAATTATGAAGTTCCTGCTATGAACTTCTATCTTCCCAAGATTCTAAAAATCTACGCAGAAACAAGGAGCCCACACACAACCCTATCTTCCTAACATTTCCACCTAAGCACCAACATACAATATAGGGTCTCCAATAACTGCTTTTAATGTAAATAGCTTACACTGAAATAATTTTGTTCTCTATAATGGAATGGGATATTTATCATCCATTATAATAGAATGTGACATATAATAGTATGTGATACTGAGAATGTGATATTTAGAATGTGATCTATAATAGAATGCGTGATTCATGTGAAATGAATGTGACTTCATTTCAGTTACACTGTAAGATTTCAAAATACAGCTAAGCTCTCAACGTGAGACCTAACAATTCCACTTTCCTAGTGTCATTTATGATGAAGTTGAGTCTCTTCTTAAGCAGGTCTTACACAGATGCAACTTGACAATATAAGGCTTAAGAATTTATTGAGAGCTTGCCCACAGATTATCTCAAATCAAAACTCTACGGCGTGGTAGATATTTCTGTTTACCCAATCTACTGATTAAACTGAGACTCAGACAGATTAAGTAACTTGGCTAAAGTAGTATCAAGTTCACACATAGTGCAGGCAGGACAAAAACCTAAATTGTCTGACCAAAAGTCCTATTTGCCCACATGCCTGTTGATCTGTAAAACTGTAAGCTACTATCTAGCAGGTTCTGTCTAAATCACCTAACACATTCCACCAAGGACAGATATACATTCTAATGTTTCTTGACAGTGATAATGACAACATTAAGGAAGTTTGCTATTGCTACCAACCACATTTTTAAGATAAAAATTGTTCTACTATGGCCTTCTTTTATTTTCTGCTGATAATCATCAAGCAAAATCCCCTCACATTAGGTTCTGAAGCCTCCCACAACAGAAAATAAGTAGAAGCAAAAAATAACCCATTACAAAGTTCTACTGCTAAGACCGTCCAAGACAATGACTCACAAAGCAAAAAAGAAGATTTACCTTTAACTTAAGTGATTCTCCAAGTAATGTTCCCTTATAATCTGTTGTATAGGTCCAATCGTATGGTTTAATAACCTCCTTGGAGTGGTCACCCTCCGTCCTCAAATACCAAAATGAGAAGGATCAGATTCAGTGATGCAGAATATAGATCATCTCTATTCATTTATCACATCAAATTACATTCTACAAATAATGTAAAATATCCTACTAAATACATATACTTGTCATAGTTCATAAATACAACTTCTTACAGTTTTTCTGCACATTTATTGTTATTTAACTTGTCATGTGCTGATGTAGTCTCTCCCACTCATCTTTATATTGCCTGAGGACATGGTTTAAAAGCTTATACTTCACTGTATCCTCCAAGGTCCTAGTACGTAACAGGCACAAAGTAAATAACTGCTGATTTATCAAGGAAAATATATTTTTTTTAATTTCACTGCTCCTCAAATTTTCAATGCAAATCCTAAGCAAGCATTTTTCTTCAAAAACAAGAACATTACAGTTCACAGGGTACTGCCTCCTCACTAAAGAACCCTGAAAACTCAAAAAAGTAAACCCTACATAGCTCAGCTTGACTGTAAGTCAACTGAACAAGTATTCAAGAGGTGGGTAAGTAATCTCCATTTCATGGATGAGAAAAAAAGAATTCTAGAATGATCCAACTATCAAGCTTAATATTATGACTGAATATTTCTTTCAAGTCTTTCTCCTTTAACCCGTACTGCCCAGATTCTCACCTGCTTTCCTGCCACTCTTCGGCACAGGCTACTTTAAGCATTCCTTGGTAGTTGTTTACACATCTTAAGGCATCTGTAGCATTGAATTCAATCCCAAAGCCAGAGCCATGCTGGATTCTTAAAACGTTGTCTCCAAACATCATTTCAGGGAGAGATGGCATATGCAATTCATCGGCTAACCTACACATCACCAAAAGTCAGGGAGGATTACTTTATACAGCTGTTGGCACTGCTGTTTCCTTTTGATCCCAACAGAATACTTCCTACATTACTGAATGAGTTAAGTAAGATATGATTTAATAAACATAATGTATTTGTAAAGTCTGTAAATGCATTTGTCATCCATTCTCTCCATGTATATCTTCATGGCACCGTACTAGGTAGTGAGCTAAAGAAGACAGATAACAAAAATATAAATAAATACATAACATAACGTCAGCTAGTGATAAATGACACACAAAGAAAAGCAAGGTAATTGGGATGCTATTTTAGGTAGGATGGTTAGAGACGCTTCTGAGATGAGCTGCAAAACTACCTTGTGAGCTAAGACAGGTTCAGAGACTTTAAGTAACTACCTCAAGATCACAGAGCTACTAAGAGCTAACACTAGGCTTCTTTCTATTATACTAGACTGCTTTATAAATACTTGGACCTCATTTGTCCAGCCTCATTGGAGAAGAAAGTTATATTAGACATACTACAAAGCCAGGATCATAAATTATTAATCCACAGATGTGTTTTCATTAGCCTGTACAATATTTTCTTGAATATTTGAAATAGTTGCCAACAATTATTGAGAAATAGTTGCCAATAAAAATTGAGAGACTTTTGAGAAATCTGGACTTCTGGTTTCTCTTTTTCAAAAAAAATGGAAGACTAGGCAACATAGGACCTGCATTGCCACACAGCACCAAGTGGCTAGGGCTGAGTAGAGGCTGCCCCCTTTAAGTGGGGCCCAGGCTCTCTGGTTCACCAGTCACCTTGGCCCTTCGGAAAGCTGAGTTCGGAATCCTTGTTGAAAGTTTTCCAAGTGGCAGCTAGTTACTCATTTCGGAAAAAGCAACTGTATGTACAGGTTCCTGTGCCTTACGAACCCATTACCTCAGTCACAACCCGGACTTTCAACTTAGGGATGAAAGTTCAGCTTCTCAACCAAGTGCAAGTATCTACGGGCTGGCAGGAACCCCTGAACTTTAACCTGAGAACTCTGCCCCATAGACTCATGCTGAATTGAATAATGGCCAATTAAACTTACTCTGATCTCTCTTTTCCTAAGTCTGAATGACAGTCAAGCACAGACCAAGAGACAGGACACAAAACAGAAGTCACAAAGTAGAGAGAGGGGAAGAGTGAAAATGTTCAGTAACAGCAAGAGAAGCAGAGAGAGCAAAGCAGAGACTGAGAAATAACAGTAACAACAACAGACTTCTACAGTTGTTGGGGCCGCGAGAATTGCCGTTCATTTTCTGAGATAATTCTGTGTTCAATTATTTCCTCATGTACTATTAAATTCCCTTACTTGAGGCAACTTGGGTCTCTAATCCTTGCAACCTGAAAGCATAACTAACACAGAGGTTTCATGGAAGTGAATTTTCCAGTTACTTTATACACCAAATTTTTTATTTTATTGATTTTGGAAAATTTTCAAAATGTATTATAGATTTTTCTGTGTTCTTAAACAAAAAATATAAAACATTATTTTACTTTTTCTTGATGATCAGGGATCATCACATTTAACAATCTTGTGAGACAGTGTCCTCAAGCTCAATTGAGTGTGTACACCTCTGGCTGCTCCAGAATGTGCTATCTGGCCCTGAAGCACCCTTGCCCCTTTCTATTTGGTTTCTAATCTATCATAGGCTGGAAAAGCAAACAATCACACATTTCTTAAAATTGCATAATGAATAAAAAGAGAACATGAAAAATAGTAACAATTCATTTACTAGGGCAAAGAGACTGTAGGGAACTTTTTGCTTCCTTACATCTCCAATATGGTTATAATTATAAAGTGTGCACTAGAGTCCAAAGTCTAAATATGCTCTGAACGACATTCTAAGGGACTCTTAATAAAGCACAGCATTTCAGCGCAGGTGTTCTATGATAGCTACTTTAGCAGATCAGAAGGCTTTCTTTTCTTTTTTCTTTTCTAAGACTTCTGGATTTTTGAACAGCTACAGGGCTTTACTTGCTAGGTAAGGTAAAATACTACTATATTAAAGAATATATTCTTACATAAAGCCAACAAAAGATCTATGCATATTCTAAGACCACAATTACCCTCTTTCCAATTGCTTTAGATCTATTTCCAATCAGACACATCAATTAAATCTTGTACATATATTAAAAACAAATAAGCAAAAGACCCTACATGAAAAAATTAAATAGTTTAGGCTTTCAATGAGAAAAACATTGATTCTTATTAGAAACATCTATTTCATTCCTGATCATCAAAGGCTCATCACTTTCAAGAATAAAGATAGGTTCTAATTCCATTATGCCTTTCTAGGAGATGACAACGCATCATAGTCCCCATGTTTCCATAAGCTTCATATCTCTGGTGAACCTTTTGTTTTTACACAACAAAGTTATATTAATTATAGCTCTGAGGAAAAGATAGCAAAGATCCTGTTTCTTGTAGGAAAACAACTTTTCCAGTAAAATTTTCAACTTGTTGCAAGTTTTAAAAGGTGATGATGAAGAAAGTAAAAACACCCACACTGAAGAGGGAAACCAGCACTTGCTCATACGGATTTCCAGAAGGACTCTGTCAATTTACATTCCACCCTGGGGCAACAATTAAGCAAAAAGCACCAGAATTTAATCTAATTTATACTCTTTGACTCAAAATATCAGCTTTGGGAAATCTGTAATAAAGAAATAATCCCCAATGAAGGAAAAAAACTACACGTTAATATTGATAATTATCTTATTTACAGTAGTGAAAAAGAAAGACTCTAAATATACAATTATAAGAAAATAGATGGTATGCAAACTACAATATATCCATACGATGAAATATTATGGAATCATTAAAAAATGTTTAAAAAGAGAATATAATAATGTAGAAAAATACTTATGATATAATAGCAAAGGAAAAAATCAGCCACATAATGTATATTTATTAGATCTGTGCATGTGTATGCATATGTGCACATATCAATGATCTAACATTTTAAGTTGCACATCTTTAGGATGATCTCTAATAATGTTAATCTTTCATCACAGATTTTAATAAAATTTACTGTTATTAAAAGATAGAAAAGATTAAATACTAGAGAGATTAACACTCCTGTGTTCATTGCAGCACTATTCACAATAGCTAAGACATGGAAACAATCTAAATGTCCACTGACAGATGAATGAAGAAAATGTGGTTTATTCATACAATGGAACATTATACAGCCTTTAAAAAGAAGGAAATTCTGCAATATGTGACAACATGGATGAACTTTGAGGACATTATGCTAAGTGAAATAAGCCAGCCACAGAATGACAAATACACATGATTCCACTTATATGAGGCATCTAAAATAGTCAAATTAATAGAGTCAAAGATGGTTGCCAAGGGCTGAGGGAGGGGAAATAGGAAGTTACTAATCAACAGGCATAAAGTTTTAGTCAACCCAGGCAAGTAAGCTCTAGAGATCTGCCATACAACACTCTACCTGTAGTCAATAATAAGGTATTGGACGCTGAAAAATCAGTTAAGAGAGTAGATCTCATGTTAAGTGTTCCTAAAACAACAAAACGGTATTTTTTTAAAAAGGAAAATATTAAATAATTAAATAAAATAAAGATCAACTGTAATTGGAATAAATACCATAAAAAGATCAGATAAAACAAGTTTACTTACTTTACTCAATAATGCATACCAAATATGAAATAATCTAAGATGTGATTCTGTGGATTTTTTCCCAATATACCTGGAAAAATCTGGCAGTCCTATAAAATATTCCAGTTATATATGTGAAAGAAACACTGTCACCACCTTAAACTACTTCAAATGTTCTAAATTCAGAGTATCTCAAACACAGGCCAAACACAGAGGATCTTAACCCCATTTCCACTGCTGAGCTTCACTCTTAACAGATGTGTATGACCATTTATAAGGCAGGGAAGACCGGAAGCCTCTATGGGTTTAAGATGCCTTCATTCATTAAAGGAAGCTTCTCTAACTCAATATTTCCCCTGATCCATTTATTTAGCACCCTAGAGGTTTTTATACCCTAAGGCAAGGCACCACAGAACAATTTAGGATGGGTTAGGGTAATCTTTCCTTTTGTCATAAGAAAGAAGACTTAGTATACTCAGGCAGATCTATTTTAGAAATAATAAAGATATTAAAGATCTGGAATTTGATTCCCTTAAAAACTCTCTAGAGACTGGCTGGGTGGCATAGTGGTTAAATTTGCCCGCTCTGCTTCGGCGGCCCGGCTTCCCCCGTTCGGATCCTGGGCGTGGACCTATGCACCACTTATCAAGCCATGCTGTGACAGGTGTCCCACATATAAAGTAGAGGAAGATGGGCACGGATGTTAGCTCAGGACTAATCTTCCTCAAAAGAAAACAAACTCTCCAAGCAGCCAGCATCTCTTAGAGTGTCTGTAAGTAAATTATGTGGGTAACCACAACTTGAAGCTGATTGCTTTCTATATAAGTACAATTATATATATGGTGCAATATGTAACAGAAAATTATATGGAGGGGAAAACTCACAGAGTAACTCAATCTCAAAAAAGGGAACTTTTTTCCTTTCTTTTCTGTATTTCCCTAATTTTTCTTAGTGAGTCTGCAACAATGCTTTTTTTTTTTAATTAAGAAGCTAAATGTCCTTTCCTGACCCTCCTTTCTTTCTTCCTCCTAAATCTTAAAACGCCAGAGCTCCCTGGGGTTCCATCTCACGACCTTTTCCTTTTCTTCTGAATGACTTCTAGATAAACTTAATTGACTGGAAAGGCTCCAGGTATCAACTATAAGCTGATGATTCCCAAACATAAACCCATGGACAAGCCATCATTTTGAAGCTCCAAGATAAATATATCCAAATGCCTGCTACACCTCCACTTTGTGATCCACACACAATCACAGTTCAACAAACTGAACTCATCCTCTATGATCCTCTTCCCTTCTTATAAATGCAACTCCTGCCCCCAATCCGCTCCTCCTCCTGTGTTTCTCACCCTGTTCAGTGGCAATGCTTTCCACGCAGTGGCCCCAGCCAGAAATCTTCCCATCAGTATAGGTTCCTCCTCCTATCAATTGGCCATCATATCTAGGAACTTAACCTTCTAAAACCTCTCCTCTCCTCTCTCCCCTTCTAAGCGGTCTCCTTGCCCAGTCCTGAAGCCCTCGAATCCATCCTCCACATCACCTGCGGAGAAATCACCAGGGTGTCCATCTGATAATGGCGCCCCTTCGTATTAAACTACACCCGGTGGTAGCAGATAAAATACAAAACTCCTTAGCCCGGCATACAAATCCCCTCAGGGCCTTCCCCGCACTTCTCACCCCTGCTCCTCTGGGACCTCACGCTCCAGTCACAGAAACGGTCCTTCAAACCAGTCATTCTCCCCGCTCTGCCGGGCCTCCTGGCTTCACACGTGCCCCACCCCTACCCCGATCCACGGGCTGGGTCGAGATTCAGTTCAGGCATCCCAACTTCCCGGATGCCTTGTCTCCCTCAAATAACCCCGCGGATACATCTCTATCAAACAGCTACTCGCCCCGTATGATAATTGTCTGTCTTTCTCTCCGTGAACTCCTTGACGCAGAGGTGATCTTCCATCTTCCGTGTCCCAAGTGCCTGGTACAGCACCTGACACGCTTTTTAAAAACCAAGCCTATACACCCTGCCGGTTATGAACCCCAAGAAAACAGGTCAGGGTCACCCACAAAGAAACAGTCTAAAGGTGGCGCCGTCGGGGGCAGGTGGAGACCGCCGGCGAGAGGGGACGTCCCCCGGACAGCCGCGCTCCATCACACCCAGCGGAGCGACGGCGTCCCGCAGGCAACGCCTGGCGAGCGACCCGAAGGACGGAGACGGTGGTAAGAGCTTCTCAGGTGTCATTCGGACACCCCGTCCCCAGAGCCACAGCCCCCGCCCCAGGGGAGGGCTGCGGCTGCGCCGAGCTCGCCCGGCCTCCCGCCCAGGCCCGGCGCCCCGGAGCCTCACTTCTCCACATCCGCCGACTTCATGATGTGGGTCTTGGCCGCCGTCAGCTTCCACGGCCCGAAGGAGAAGTCCTCGTGGCTGCTCTGGAAGCCGTGGATCATCATGGCTGAGGCGGGGTCCGCGCGGGTCACACGGAACAGGCCGCGGCCGACACGGCTTCCTCCGCCTCCGTCCAGCCCAGCCCCGTCGGCCGGCGAGCCGTTACCATGCCCGGCTCCGCCCCTCCCCGCCCCTCCCCGCCCCCTGCCGGCCGACCCGGGAGCGGGCCCTCCTTTCCGCCTTCTTCTCCGCCCCTTCGCTTTTTGCTTCCGGGGCCAGTTGTTAATTCTGCGTGGTCCACTTCTGACGTCATGACGCGCCGGAAAAACGAGAGAGAACACGCTGAGGGGCGGGGCTTCGGCCGCAGGGGGTGTGGTCAGGGACGCACCACCCCCGGAGCTCGTTGGATGACGTCATCTCGGGCATGTTGCGGATGGTCAGGGAAGGCGACGGTCTGTCAGCTTGACCCTCGCAGACCGCGCAAAGCAGCCTGAGTGCCTCCTGTGGTGGCGGGTCGGTGTGGAGAGGGGATGCCAGCATTTTTATGTTGAGGCCGGAAAAGTAATCCCTAAGAATTTGGGAGGTCCAGCACCAGGTGTTCCATGATTTAGAAGTGGCCATCTAGCCACTATTAAGACAGACTATCAAAAAATTCAATCCTTCCGGGCTGCCTCGGCGGCCTGGTGGTTAAGTTCCCGGCGCTCCGCTTTGGCGCCGGGGTTCAGTTCCCAGGGGGACCTACACCGCTCGTCCGTCAGTGGCCATGCTGTGGGGCTGCTCAGGTACAAAAAGGGGGAAATTGGCAGCGAGGGTTAGCTCAGGGCGAATCTTCCTCAGCAAAAAAGCTCATCCTTTGGACATTTCAAGACTTTCCTGGTCTAGCTGCTACCTAGGCACCTGGTATAGTGGAAACAACACTGGAGACCTGGGGCTAAATCCGCTTTTGCAGCGCTGTTGTGTGCATCCTTGGGCAATCCACTTAACTAACGATTTTGGCTTCAGCTGCCTGAAAGTGAGGTGGTTTGATGTGAGGGCATCTCCCAAATGTGTCCTTCTGGCCTCATTTCCATCAACTCCCTTGCAGCCCTACCCACCTGGGCTCAGCCCTTACCCCTGCTGCTCTGTCTGAAACATCATACTTCAGATGCAACCTGGCACCTTTTACAAATATAGATTCTCCAGCCCCTGGGCCTTGCTCTGGCCTAGAATGATGTGCCTTGGACTGATACATCGCCTTCAAAAGGCTTTTCCTGAACCCTAACGCTGGATTTAATCATTTCCTCCTGTGAGCCACTATATTGATTTAAATCAACTTCACTCATTCCAGTTATCACTGTCCATTCATTCACCCAATGAGTGATAAAATGTGAGCACCTGCTATTCGCCAAGCATTCCTTTTATTACAAAAGAGCACTCATACCCTTTCTCATAACAGAGATTGGCAATGGAATTCAAAAACGTGCTTTCAGAGATACAAGGCAGGACTTCCTGCCCCTTGAAATGCATGTTATCCGTCTATCCAATTTCATCTAAAATTTCAATTGCTTCTAGATAGGGCAACAGGTCACTGATTTGCTTAATCAGTCATTTACATCTTAGTCTAAATGATTTCATGTTGTCATTTTCTATGAGCTGGTCTTGATAGAGAAGTACCAGGCCATCCCAGCTAGAACTGAGGAGTCAGTGCTTTCCTGCCTATCTTCCCAAAACATTTGTCCCCTTCCAAAAGTTTCCTAGATGAGATGTGATGAAGACTGCCTCGAATAGGGGTATTTTTATTTAAATTTAAAAATTGAATAATTAAACCAGTTATCTCTATGGCCTTCAGTTCGACAATTTATTAGAAGACTTTAAAATTCTTTGAGAACACAAGGAAATGAATCTTTAAAGGTACAATTTCAAGCACTCATGCATTAGAAAGAGAGAGATTTAGGCATTGGTAGGGCGTTTTCAGTGCCTATTCAAGTACCATCATGCAACAACTATCTGCTTTATAAAGTTGGTTCCTGGGATCGAGTAATACCAGTCATACCTGGGACTTGATGCAGGGAGGGAATTCATTTTCAACAAAATTGGACAAAGGATGTGAGAGCCACTAGATCAAACTGTCGACTGTACACATTTGTCAAGATTCAATTCTGAGAACAACCAACTGGTTATTAGAGAAATTTACTCACTCAACAAACTTTTTTAGCACCTACTATGGTGCCAGAAATTGTTTTAGGTATTAAAGACACAGGAGTGAATAAAACAGGCAAGATCCCTTTCATCTTGGAGCTTACACTGTAATGGAGAAGACAGGTAATAACAAGTCAACACAATGTATAATTTCAGATATAAATTCTGTACAGAACATTAAGCAAATTAAGTGGAGAGGGTAAGTGTGTGTGAGTGTGTGTGTGTGTTTGGGGGGTGGGGAGCAGACTGGTATGGATGGAGTGATCTAGATAGAAACAGCTCTTTCTAGGAGATAACACTCCAGCGGAGATCTGCTGACAAGAAGGGAGATCCATGAGAAAATTTGGAGGAAGAACATTCCAGGCATCAGGTATTCAGGCCCAGAGGAGGCCCTTTCTTGCCCTTTAGTAAGAGCAAGAAAGCCAGTGTGGCTGGAGTGGAAGGAATTGGGAAGAGTTCAGAAAGGCAGGCCGAGGCTCCATCATGGAGGTGTGGTGGAAGCTATACCATATCCTTTCTGGGCAACCTTATCTAATGACTATACCATTCTTCAAAAAAAAAAAAAAAAACAACCTCTGTTGAGCGGAAGCTTTCTCTCTTTAAACAACCTGTGCCATTTATGAAGAACATTCTAATGATTAAAATGTTCTCTCGTAGGTTAAACTAAAATATGCTTCCTTGTTACTTAGATTATTTGAAACTGGTTTTGCCCCTGGCGTGCCATGGAACAAACATATTCCCTCTTCCATATGATTGTTCTTATATTAAAATTATTTTATGCCTTCCCCTTTTTACTTATCCACTCACTTGTACATCTGTCCATCCATCCATCCATCCATTCATCTATCTGCTTATTTATTCAATGAATATTTACATTTCTAAGATCTGAGGCATAGTTCTTGGAGAAAGGCATTACAATGGATAATATAAGTAAGCTATGCTATTCCCCAGCCTCAAGCAACTTTTTTCAAGTCACCTGTGCCGCGTGCCAAGGATATATAGATACATAAGACATTGTCTGTAATCTCAAGTATAAGATCAATTGCACTCAAGTATAAGAAATGAAGTAAATAAATACAAACAATACCATATGACATCTGGGCAGTAAAATGGTGCGTGTACGTGGACAGAGTACTAGGGGAAGGAGTAATTCATTCTCTCTGTGTAGGTTAGGAATGATTCATTCAGAAAGGAGCTGATGCTGGAGCAAAATTTTAAATAAAAAGTAAAAGATTTCACCAGGAGGAGACAGTCCACTTCAGACACGAGGAACAGCCAGTGCATAGACATGGAAGCATGGAACAGCGTGGTATGAGTAAGGAGCAGGAAGTAGTTGAACATTGCTGGAACATAAACTTTTACCGGGAGCATATAGAAGATGAGTCAAGAAAGGTAGGCATGGGCCAAGTCATGAAGGAACTTGATGGCTGTGCTAAAGAACTTGGGATTTTTTCCAATGGATGGTCAGGGGCCACTGCCTAGATGAGAGATCATAATGGCCTAAATTTGTGTCTTCAAAGTGAGGTACACACACACCAGGGTATGGACGTCTTCCCCTAACGGTGCCGGGAAGGAGGAGGAACATCTGTGGGAGGCTCACTCCGCGCCAGGAACTGCGTGTTGTTTAGACATTCCTCAGACCGGCCGTGTACCCTTTACTCCCCTCACTCTGCCACCTGCGTCCCCGCACCTCCCCTTTCCAGAGGAGGAAATCAAGGCCGACAGAGGTGACATGAGTTACCCAAGGTCACAGGCAGGAGCCAGAGCTGTACTTTCCCTCTCACACCATGCGAGTGTCAAGTGGCAGGCACGAGAGTGAGGGGTACCAGAGTGCAGAGGAAGGAGCTGACCGGGACACACGGAAGGCTTCCTGAGTGAGGAGGCAGGGTCTGAACTGAGTCTCAGAAGGTAAGAACGTAAGAAGATTCTAAGCAGTCGAGGAAAGGACAAGGGCAGCGTGGGAGGGCTCCAGCCCTGCCGGTCCTCGGGCATCCCCACCACATGGGCACTCAGCTAGGGCCGTGCATGGGAGGACAGCGGGGCTCGGGCTCACCGACATGGCCAGGTGCAGCGGCGTGTTGCCGTGCTCTCCGCGGGCATCGGTGTGGGTCAGCAACACCATGACGCAGTCCAAGCGGTTGCGCATCACGGCCACATGCAAGGCTGTGTTCCCTGCAGAGCTGGTGTTGTTCACGTCGCAGCCCCGTTTGAGCAGCATGCGGGCCATCTGTGGGAGGCAGGGTCAGGCCCGAGTCAGTGGGGCACCAGGAGCAGCTGTGACCTGCAGTACCTGGCAGCATCAGGGCACTGCCACTTCCTCCCTGACACGCCTTCAGGTACCGGGCCTCTGGAAAGCTCTAGCAACAGATTGGCACCTGAGCTAACAACTGTTGCCAATCTTTTTTTTTTCCTGCTTTTTCTCCCCAAATCCCCCCAGTACATACTTGCATATTTTAGTTGTGGGTCCTCCTAGTTGTGGTATGAAGTAGGAGAGTTAATTCTCATAAATCGATTTCTCATAATCCAAATGAGTATATATTGGGTTATGATTATAGATATAAAAGACCCAGAGGGCTGATCCATAGGCATACACCCCCCTTGTTTTGCATATTTTGTGAGCATACATGTGGTAGTTTTAATTTTGATTTTTGACTCTAGCTCCACAGCACCCGAAATACCCTAGTGCTCACCTTTAATCCATCATTTTGTGGGTCAACAAATCTTGCCAAGGTATTGCTTAAGGCCTGCTTTTGGCCGCAAAAAAATTGTAAAGTAGGCAGAGGTTAAATTTTATAACTTCTTTTTCAACTTCTCCTTTTTTGATATTCCATTCTGCTAATATTTTCTGCCCCTACTTGGGGCTGGCCTATACTAGCAGTAGCGCATACTTAAAAATCATTCCGTCCCTCCCCTAATCAGCACAAAGTCCACTGTCACAGACATTGGGGGTGGGAGGAGATGGGGAGTGAGCTATGCCTACCTCAGAGAACCAGTGTCTCCAAACCCCAGGGGGCTTGTACCAGCACGGCCCCATCTTGTCGTGGTTGACTGGGCCACACTGGACACCTGACTCAAGCTGAGCCGATCAGATTCTCCATCCTGGAAATGTGAAGTGTGAACCAAGAGACAGCTATCAGGATGTCTATTAGGAAGCTCTGGGGGGCCAGGTACAGACGGAGGCAGAGAGAGCTGATCTGCAAAGAGAGGAAACAGGAGGAAGGAGAAGAGAGAGACTGCTAGAGCTGACCGGCACACCAGGCTGTCCAGCTCCTGCTGCCCTCCTCCCTGAGGCCTGGTTGCTCAGTTTCTCCTCACATCCACGAGGTTATTCCACATCCTTGAATGCATTCTCTTTTTTAAAGAATAGACTATTTTGCTTAAGCAAGACTGAAGAGTGTCTCTATTGCTTTCAACCAAAAGTAACTTGACTAAAACACTCCCTTAGGGGATGTGTTTTTGTGTTTAATAATCTCATCATCAATAAACTGAGAGGGACCGAGGCTTCCCTCAGGCATTTCATTCCTGGAGACACTTCTAGGCCACAGGCCAACGTCTGGTGAGCTGCTCTCTCTGTTCCGAGGGCTCCACCTGCCGTCTGGCGTATCTGCTCCCTTTGGTCCACTTCGGAGGGGAACGAGGGGTCTGCTGCCGCCTCCTGTGTTGTTTTGATATAAGCATAACTCCTTTTGAGGATTTAAAAAGTATCAGTTTAGACAGCTAGTAAAAACAGGGAGCCAGAGAGAAGATTTTTAAAAAGATACAGGAAGAAAATAACACATGAAGTGAGATGGGTGGTGGGATGGGTGGTGAGATGGGTGGGTCCTTATGTTGTTGGAGAGGAGGGTAGTAATACAGATGAATAGACTTTGCTAAGTATGCATGTTAAAAATTTCAGAGGAACCGCTAAATAGGAACAGAATATATAACTTCAATCATCGGCCGTCATCGGCCGAGTGCATCATGAGCCAGAACACTAGGGAGTTTCTGGGGCTGCCTCTTCTAAGCATCTCTGGCTCTTATAGCTGCTGGGCTGCAATAGCAGAAAATGAGCTGCAGTTGCAGACCTGCTGGTGGCTGGATTTCAACATAGGTTCAATTTGTAAGCTTGCAGGTCTCTTATGTGACTTTAGGACATTTATTAGACCAAGAGTGGGAAATCTAGAGTTGGAGTAGTAAGATTCGGGAAAACTTCAAGTTCCCTGATTCCACTGTCCCCAGCCCCACCTCCTCGCTCTGATGTGGATGGTCCTGACTTGCTTGAAGACTCTAGGATAAGCTCATCTGAGGCAGATAATTTAGAGGAGGGTGCCTGTTCTTTCTGTGCCCCACACCCACCACTTCTCATTGCTTCTAGATCCATTACTATACTCACTCTCAGCGTACCTGGAGGACGAGTTGCAAAGTCAAGTACAGAACTCGTGAACAACAAATTGCAATATTTTGCTAACTTATTTGGCAAAATCCCAGGAAACAAGTGTGGGAATAAAATCTAACCATGCTGGTCCAACGAGAGAGGAATATAATTTTAGAGTGAACTGAATGCGTTGCTATGTTGATTCAATGTGCTGGTGTGAACAGCTGGGACTGGTTTGCTCAGTAGGCCGACTGAAACCTGAACTCAATCATGACCCTTGATGATGGAAGTAGAAATTCAGAGCTTCCTTGGTTTGATGTGGAAGTAGTGCAAAGGCATAGGATGATAACAATGTTGGGGTGGATTTCTCACATGTAACCTGCTCATCTACTTCCTAACTACATCCCCTAGAAAGATTAGAGGACATGTGCTTTACCAACAAATACAGTGGTGAAAAGGGCACCACATCCTTGGAAAGTACTTTATTGGCCGACCTCTGTAGTGCAGGGATGGAGGTGGGAGATGTCCCATTCCAGTAGACTCCTTGATTTCCATGGGGATGTAAAGATGTCCAAGATGGCAAAAGCCAAATAGGAGCGTTTAATTGACCAGAGGCAATGTGAGTATGGTAACTATAATTGGCAGCAAGGATGGAGTGATTATCAGAATGGGTTGACCCATGGAGATCTTGGGGAGGGGCAACTGATGCTGGGTCCCTAGGCCAGAAATGGATGGCAGTACATTATGGTTCTACTCGGTCTGTATTACCAACACAACCCTGGGGATAGTAAAAAAAAAAACTTGGACTGTATCACCACAGAAGCCATAGCCCCTCCCCTAATTCCCAGACCTGAGTCAGTTCGCAATCCTGAACCCCTCAAATGAAGGGGAAGCTGGGTAGCCTTGCCTGTTAGGACTGTCCCCACATTGCAGACCAGCTCAGCCACTTGCAGAGGTCACCAGTGAGGGAGCTGGGCTTGACCTCAAGCTTGTCTGACTGTAAAGCCAGCACCAGTGAGAGAGATCATTGCTGATTGAAGTCATCAGGGAAAGCTTCCTGGAGGAGGGGACATGAGCTGGGCCTTGAGGGGCTCAGTGTACCCTTGACATAGCATGGTATACATGTTGGTTGGTTTTGTTGCAATTTTATTTGCAGAAACTCCCTAACCAAGAGGTGTAGCCCTGAGTCTGGCCTCTTCCTGCACCAGGCCGCCCCCTGACCTTCCTCACTACCCTGTGGCTCCTCTCTCCCCAGGTGTGCTGAAATGATCATCAGCATGGACAGCAACCAGATCCACAGCAAAGACCCCCACTATGGAGCCAGCCCCCTCCACTGGGCCAAAAACGCGGAGGTAGGCGGAGTCTGAGGGTGCCTGGTGGGTGGGAGCGGGGCAGGGTCTGGCCCTTTGTTCCTCAACTCCCACAGGCAGGGGTTCTGAGAGGACTCCGAGGGTGGCACCTGGGTGGTTGACCTCATAGTGGGCCCCTAGGCAGGTGAGCCCAAGTTGAGATGACATCCTGGCATTGCCCTGCTGCTCACTGGCATGGTGATGATGTCCCCTCTGCAGCTTCTTCCTGTATGAGTGGGGAGTCCTATGGCCTGCCTTTGGAGGTGTTGTGAAGTCAGTGAGTAGTATGTGAGGAAATTCTTCATAAATTGTCAAATGCCTCGCAAACATAAGGTGATGGGTGACGATGATGATGGCTCCAGCTGCATCCACAGAGCATCTGGCTGGGCGTCTCCTCTGAGGCCTGTCCCAGAGCCATGCTCCACACCCCAGGAGGGTGGAGGCCTCTGGTCTCTCGTCTCCAGGAAGTACAGCTCAGCAGTGCTCCGGGTGCCCCTGAAGAGCATGGCCTGCTTGTCAGCCTGGTGGGCCCGGAGCGGGGAGATTCCACCTCTGCTGGGCGCCTTCTTCATGCCAGGAGCTAGACACCAGTCAGGCCCTTTCGTGTATGTTTCCTCATTTACTGTCACCCACTCTGTGAGGTGAATTGTCTCAGTTTCTTTTATCCTTGTTTTCTCCCCAAAATAAGCAGGGAACTTGAATGGGTAAACATAGGCTTTCTCAAGTTACAAGCTTAACCGTGAGTTCAGAACTCAGAGACGGGGATGTGCTGGTAGAGGCAGGGTGCGGGGAAGCCACGGCTGAGGTCTCGGTGGATTCTCGGTCAGGGTCAGGCCTCTCTCTGGGGGAGCACGAGCAGCAGGCTGTTCCTGAGGGTGGGCTGTGGGCCTGGAATCAGAGCCTCTTCACTGCAGTGTGAGTTCCGTGGCTGATGTTAAAAAAATCAAAAGAGGGAGAAGATCCAAGATGGCGCCATGAGTAGTCTTCTTTGTCTCTCCCCCTTCGAGTCTACAATTATTTGGACACTTATCGCTTGACAAAGGATATCCAGACAGCATCTCAGGACGTCTGAGATACCCACGCGACTAAACATCAGAAGGCGGACGGACTTTCCTCCGGGAGGATGTGGAAATAGGTGAAAACTCTCCGACCCCGACCGAGCAGCCTAGTACCCGCAAGCGGCTTTCTTCCAACGGACACCCCCAGAGGATCTACACACATCTAGGGCAGGAGCGAGCACACAACAGAGGAGCGACGGTGGAAACAGGTGACCAGAACCCTACCTAAACCCCCCGCAATTACACCTAAACGCAGAGGGAAACTTTGGAGTTGCACACCTGAGCCCACGGGGAGAGTCTCTCCCTGCCATTGGTGGGGAGACCCCCGCCTGGTGTTCGCGGCGCCCAGAGGGTCCCAGAGAGAGTCACTGAGGGTACGGAGGTCTCCCAGCTGCCGTTGCCTGCCCTGTGGGAGTAGGGATTGCCGGAGATCTCAGAGAGGACCGGCGGGGCTGTGGGAACTTTCAAAGGCCGGCTCTGCGACCCAGAGGGGAAGCCTTGGCGTTCCGCCCGGGCAAGAGACAAAACTCTCTGTCTGCCATTAGCAGAGGGGCCACGCCCAGCATTCACGGCTCCGGGAGAGGCCCGGGGAGAATCCCAGAGGGCGGGGTGACCCCCAGCTGCCGTTGCCCGCCCTGTGGGAGTAGGGATTGCCAGAGATCTCAGAGAGGACTGGGGCTGGGGGAAGTTTCAAAGGCTGGCTCTGCGACCCGGAGGGGAAGCCTCGGAGTTCCGCCCGGGCAGCAGACAAGACTCTCTGTCTGCCATTAGCAGAGGGGCCACGCCCAGCATTCACGGTCCCGGGAGAGGCCCGGAGAGGATCCCAGAGGGCGGGGCGACCCCCAGCTGCCTTTGCCCGCCCCGTGGGACTAGGGATAGCCGGAGATCTCGGAGAGGACTGGGGCTGGGGTGAGTTCCAGAGTCCCAGCTTCGTAGCCTAGGGGGAAACCCTACAGGCTCACAGCAGCCTTAGGGAAAGCCTCTGCACAGCACCAGTAGAAGGCACCCAGCCGCCAGCCACAAGGCTGGAAGACCCCAGGGCAAAAGCAGCATAGCTAGGTGAACTAACCACAGACTGTAGAAGATGCCAATAGCTCTCCTGCGACCCATAGAGGACAAGTGAGATTTTGTGGGTGCTGACAGCAACGGAGCGACAAATATAAGTGATCCCACCCCTGGCCGCTGGAAAAGCCCATAACACCGTTGCAGACCCTAAAGAGAGAGCACATCTAGGTGGGCTGCAACAGTAGGCACCAGCAGCCTGAAGCCCCCCTGTGACGGCCCCCATGGCAGAGGAGGGAATCCAAAGGGCCACTGTGGCTACGAGGAGGGGCCCAGGCCCAGTTAGCAACTGCGGACAGAGTTCCTGGTTGGTGCAGTATAAACAGCTGCTCCCCCACCACAGCAGCTGAAACAAGTGAAAGGAGCAACTAAACTCTATCTCCATGTGGAGGCACAAATCAACAACATCAAGCAATATGAAAAAATACATTAAATCTCCAGAACAGAAAGAAAGTAACAAATACACAGAAAACAATCCCAAAGAAAATGAGATATATAACCTAAATGATGATGACTTCAAAACAGCCATCATTAAAATTCTCAATGAGTTAAGAGAGAATTCTGACCGACAACTCAACGAGTTCAGGAGCTATGTCACAAAAGAGTTTGATACGATAAAGAAGAACCAAACAGAAATATTGGAAATGAAGAACACAATAGAGGAGATTAAGAAAAATCTAGATGCTCTGAACAGTAGGGCCGATAATATGGAGGAAAGAATTAGCAATTTGGAAGATGGCAATATAGAATTGCTGCAGGCAGAGGAGGAGAGAGAAGCAAGACTAAAAAGAAATGAAGAAACTCTCCGAGAATTATCAGACACAATTAGGAGATGCAACGTAAGGATTATAGGTATACCAGAGGGAGAAGAGAAGGAGAAAGGGGCAGAAAGCCTATTCAAAGAAATAATGGCTGAGAACTTCCCAAATCTGGTGAGAGAGATGGATCTTCAGGTGACAGAAGCCAATAGATCTCCAAACTTTATCAATGCAAGAAGACCAACTCCACAGCATATAGTAGTGAAGCTAGCAAAAGTCAACGACAAGGAGAAAATACTAAGGACAGCCAGGCAAAAGAAACTAACCTACAAAGGAACCCCCATCAGGCTATCAGCAGATTTCTCAGCAGAAACTTTACAGGCTAGAAGAGAGTGGAATGATATATTCAAAAATCTGAAGGACAAAAATCTACAGCCGAGAATTCTCTACCCAGCGAAAATATCCTTCAAATACGATGGAGAAATAAAAACTTTCCCAGATAAACAAAAATTAAGGGAGTTCATTGCCACAAAACCTCCTCTTCAGGAAATCCTCAGGAAAACCCTCATTCCTGAAAAATCCAAAAAAGGAAAGGGGCTACAAAACCAAGAGCAGAGGAGATAAGTAGAAGGACAACAACAGAGAGTAGCAGCTCTACATCAGAACAGATTAAACCATGGGACGAGAAACAAAGGAAACTGAAGAAAACCGGAAAACAAGACACAAAATGGTAGTGGTAGGCCCCCACATCTCAATAATCACTCTAAATGTAAATGGATTGAACTCCCCAATCAAAAGACACAGAGTGGCAGGATGGATCAAAGAACAAGATCCAACAATATGCTGCCTCCAGGAAACACACCTCAGCCCCAAAGACAAACACAGACTCAGAGTGAAGGGATGGAGAACAATACTCCAAGCTAATAATGAACAAAAGAAAGCAGGTGTCGCTATACTAATATCAGACAAGGTAGATTTCAAAGCAAAACAGATAAAGAAAGATAAAGAGGGACAGTATATAATGATAAAAGGGACTCTCCACCAAGAAGACATAACACTTATAAATATATAC